>NW_027361870.1:6677500-7877500 GCF_039654945.1 Dendrobates tinctorius
ACTTCAAAATTGAATAGGTCAGTTTTATTTATTTAAAAATGCTACTTGTACTTTTCTTTTCTCTGGAATTTTGGTGGATTAAAATAAATTAACATAAACAGACTATACAGTGGATGAGCGGGAATAAAATAAGATCAACAATTGGTCACTTTTAACCTGTTAACATGTCTTCTTAAAAGTTCAGTATTTTATGGGCACTCAGTTTGGAACTGTAGTGTTGTGGTTAATGGTAAAACTAAACTTCTGTCCATGAGTTTTAGTTTGCTGACTTTGCTGTATTTTTTGAACTTTGATACTATCCTTAGCCAATGTTTAACAATGAGAACTTATGTATGTCGCTGTGGTGTACGAGCTCCAAGCATCACGTCTACTATTATGAATTTTAGCCATGGTTATCAAAGAACATTTACAGTCATCGCCGAAAGTGTTGGATCCCTTGAAATTATTCCAGAAAATTAAGTACGGTACCTTATTTTTCGGACTATAAGACGCACTGGACAATAAGACGCACCTAGGTTTTAAAGGAGAAAAGTAAAAAAATTAAGCAAAAAATGTCATAATGCACCATCAGTACACTGTTATAGGGGTAATGTCCCCCAATTCTGTACTAATATCCCCCATCTTAGTATATATGATCCCCTTTCTGGTATATATGTCCCCACCCAGGTATATATGGCCCCCATCCCCATCCTGGTATCCATGGCTACATTCCCATCCTGGTATCCATGGTCCCCATCCTGGTATCCAAGGCCCCCATCCCCATCCTGGTATACATGGCCACCATCCCCATCCTGGTATCCATGGCCCCCATCCCTATCTTGGTATACATTGCCCCTATCCCCATGCTGGTATACATGGCCACCATCCTCATCCTGGTACCCATGGCCACCATCCCCATCCTGGTATACATGGCCACCATTCCCATCCTGGTATCCATGGCACCCAACCTGGTATACATGGCCTCTGTCCCCATCCTGGTATACATGGCCACCATTCCCATCCTGGTATACATGGCCACCATTCCCATCCTGGTATACATGGCCACCATTCCCATCCTGGTATACATGGCCCCCATCCCCATCCTGGCATACATGGCCACCATCCCTATCCTGGTATCTATGGCCGCCTTCCCCATCCTGGTATCCATGGCCGCCTTCCCCATCCTGGTATACATGGCCGCCATCCCCATCCTGGTATACATGGCCCCCATCCCCATCCTGGTATACATGGCTCCCATCATGATGCACACAGGCAAAAAAAAATAAGATTCTACTCGCCTTTCTTCCTCTTCCTCATTGTGTTGCATCCTGTTCTGATGCCAGCAAATGATTTCAGCGTGTAAGCAGCGCATGACATCACTGCCATGCACCATCCCATGCTGAGATCACCCAGGACTATAGGTGTGGTAATTAGTGAATATTCATTCTGCTTAATTGCAGTCACAATGTTAGCTGCAGCCACCAGCTTCCTGTAGAGGCTGGCTGATCACATATGCCCGCTATTAAAGATAATTAATATTCACTGCTCCCCACTCCCATGGGTGTGGGGAGCAGTGATTATTCATTTTTATTATTAGCGGGCACACATGATTGCCCAGCAGCTGCAGGAGGCCAGCAGCTGTGGCTAACAGTGTGCCTGCTATTAAACAAAATGAATATTCACTTCACCACATGCCCATAGTCCCTCACACTTCTCGGCACCAGCTTCAGTGCATAGAGGTGGGAGCGACTGGACTGTAGGGAGCAATGAATATTCATTTTCTTTAGCAGCGGGCACAGGTGTTAGCTGCAGCCGCTGGCTTTTGCCTCCTGTGACCCGCTGTTCCGCCGCTCACTCCACACGAAACTACGGTATTCAGTCCCCAATATACTGTGCACTACTATTATGTATTGCATATTGCATTATAGGAAAATTGCACACAGTAATATGCACGAGACCTAATGGGGAATCTCTGCTTTCACTGTCTTTGATTGAGCCAATCATTATTAGGTGCACAATTTTTAAGTAAATAATAATTGTTTTACTTTAATTTTTATAGTGATCAGAACTGAACTAGAGCCTAAAATTAGATTGTATTGTCCTAGATTAAAGCTATAACATGCCAGTTACCTGCTGCCACCAGCCCACTAGAGGAAACTTAGGAGCTTGTGAAGGCTTGGAGCTATAGCAGTTGGCTTACTTCCTCTCTGGTGCTGTTGGAGGATGTTTGGTGTTATCTCTGAGTCTTTTCAAGATAAGTTGCTTCCTCCTTGTTTGTCTCCCTTTTTCTCTTTGGTGTACAGTGGGGACTAACCATTGCCACCCTCCCCTCACCTTCCCTATTCCCGGCCTAGCTCTAGGGATATTCAGGGCCTAGGTTCCTGCTCAGCGATTGGTGTGGAACCAATATAGGGATGGTAGGGGAGGCAGGGTGCTATTAGATCTGCCTAGAAGTCTCCACTCCCCCATTCCCTAGTGTTTGGGCTTCCTTCCCCTCTTCCCCTTTTGTTGCACTTAGTCTTCCCACACTGTGCGTGACAAACCTGTTCATAAATACTATATTCCCCAATATAAAATAAAAGTAATCTATACTCCCCTTCAGTACCAGCGCTTTTCCAGCTATGTCGGCGGCGGTTCTCCCAAGGCTTGTATGACATTGTTATGGTTCATGAGCCCTGCAGCTGTTTTCCCACTCCCTTCGGACATCCGAGGGAAATGGCATAGGACCTGCTGTAGGCCTTGCCCAGCTTTTCAAAGTATTTTTTCACTGAAATACTGCTGCATTTTAAATAAAAACATTTATATGACTGCAATAACAGCCAAAATGTGATTAATAGAAATAACTAAAAAGCCGCTTCAACCATCTGAAGACAAACCTTTGTAAGGATGAAGATAGATGCTGATAGTTCAATGATAATAAAGGCAAACACAAACCTGTAACTAGATCATAAGGAATGCAATCAGAACATATGACTGCATGTGTATAATACTGAAAAGAAAGGAGAATATAACATTGGGGCAAGAGTCGTTAGTACCTAAAAATTGGGTTGTGGCTCTCCTTCTTAATAGTGACTAATATCTGATTGAGAGTCCATCCAGTATACCGTAGGTCAAGTGACGCCATTGTAAAAAATTTTTAAGGAGGTGCACCTGTTTTCTTTCACTTCTTCCTGATAAAGGAAATCAGAGTTTCCAAAACTTGTTGGAGGCATTGTAAACTATGGAGACATCTTTCTCGGAGTTTACAGCTTACACTTGAACTGTCTGGACTATTGGCAGTAGTGAGAGTGCGACTGGCGGGAGCGCTCCTTCTCGCCACACATTTTAAGCGTATCTCATGGAAGACTCTCTATGGAAAACTGGATGTGCTCTCAATTGGACATTATTCACTATTAGGAAGGAGACCCACCAACCCAATTTTTAGGTACTAATGACTCGCCTTTCTTCTTTGTATTATACACATATAGTCACATATTCTGATTACGTTTCAGATTTTTGTTTACCCATAACATCATTTAACTATCAATATCTCTGTGTATCCTTACTCTGGCTTGTCCTTAGAGTGCTGAAGCTGCTTTTTAGTATTTCTGGTGTTATCTCATCTTTGGCAGGGCACACAAGATTCTTGCTGCACGTTGCCTTTGAAATGTAGGATCCTATTTTGATACTAAAGATGGTGGATCTTGATTGGTGGGACTCTGTCTTATGGTACTAGTGTTTTGGGCATCATAAATGAGAAGGCAGATTCCCTTTCAAAGTAGGGGTTTTATAGCATAAATTGCATCTATATATTTGGGGAAATCTTGATATAATTTGTTCTTTTTATCTTTTGCTTTGTTCACAGTTTGAAGACATTGGAAGCTTTGAGACAGTATGGCAAGTGAAGTTTTACAACTACCATAAAAGAGATCATTGCCAGTGGGGCAACAGCTTTAGCAGTATTGAATATGAGTGTAAGCCCAATGAGACCCGCAGCCTGATGTGGATCAACAAAGAGATGTTCCACTGAAGCCACCAAAGCTGGACAATCTCATGAGAATGCAACTTGACCAGCACAACAAGCCTACTAAAGCCACAAACCAGTGTAAATAGCAGATTACGAACCCCAAAAATTCCTTGATGACTAATGTTTACTTGAGTTAAAGCAATCCCCTACATCGTTGGTGGTGACCGTAAGAGACATTACATTGTCAGTTTGCTATGGAAAACTAATGTCATTGAGACCCAAGTGGTTATGGGTAGGGATACACAGCAGTTTGACATCTCACAATTTTTTCCTTGATTCCTAGGTAATTGTCCCCTTATTCAAAAAAATGCGGGCTATCAGTTTGACCTCAAATCATGGGTGATCTCATGTTGCTTTGTAGCCCAAATTTGAGTCTTCATGTTCACGTAATGTTATTGGTTCAGGGTGAAGTGAGAGGTTGCAGTCTTGTGTGTATGTATGTGTGTATCAGCCAGACCACTGACCTCCCCAGCTGTGTGTGCAGCAGGTACCATTTTAAAAGGTTTCTTTTCATTGTAATGGATGGCATATCACTTCCTCCAATAGAGTCTGACTGATTGAAGACATATCTGACCTCAAAATACAGTTTCTTACTTCTTTGACACGTTCACAGTTTTTTTCTGCATCCACTTGTTCAGTAAAGTATTCACTCATTCAGAAGAGGTGCGTTTTGGTTCTCTACGACGAAGGAACATCTCTGTCCTACAAATTGTTGGCCGAGACAGATACTGGACCCCAATGTTAAATTATTTCCTAGTGATATGCCATTACATTTTATGGGAACAATATTTTAACTAAAAGAGCATTTGTCTAAAAATGATAAAAGCACAAATAACTGGTAAACAATATCCTTTATCTGTCCTCCTTCTGGTCTACCAAATTCAACTCCTGTGTGTGGAAGCGAAGTGTCAAGAATGGAACTGGATCTCATCTGGAAGGAAAAGTTTTCGTTACTATATTCGAAGGCATTCAATCCTGTCAGTGGTTAAAATATACATCAGCCATGTTATGGCCTTCTGAATATGGTCTAGAGCTGTTTACCCCATGCTAAGTGACAACCAATATAACCACCACCACATCTAATACACATTATATCATCAAGCTTTTCCAGAATCCTGAATTGCAATTTTGGAGAGTTGAATCAGACACGTTTGTTATTTAGAAGTCTGGAAGAACTTGGTAAAAGTCCAAGAAGTGAAAAACTGAAGACTCTTTTACAGGTCAATTACTATATTATAGGCAAATGCTCTTTAAATTAAAATATAGGAACAATTAAAGTTAAGGTCTGGAGTGTTGGACCTTCAAGCCTTTACCTGCATCATATCCAAATGACCAAACCAACCACAACATATGGTCCTTCATTCTCTTTATTGCACTTGTGGGAAGATGAGAAAACCAAATCACTGACACATTACATGATGATGTGTAAGAAGTGGGTCATTTCACGTTTAGATCAGGTATGGTCGTCCTTTCTTTAGGCCAATTTTTCTTTTACATGAATGCATTTATTTGGGGCCAAAAAAATAATTTTTGCAATTGGGCGTCCATAACAATTTTGCACAGTTTGACTTCTATAGCCTCTGTGATGTGCTGCTCAGTTATCTGATATTCCGTCAGTGAACCCGCTATGACGGTCTGATTCAGAGGTTGTAACTCTTTTCTCTATCTTTTTCTGAGCTCCTTTCAGTTCATTTATGGCCATAGACCATATCAAAGTTGAATGTGCAGAAAACAAAGAGCTTGCAAAAGCCAAACAGTGGCTAATTTCTTTTGAAACCCAATTTTCGAAAAATGTTTTTTTTTAAGCTCCAAATCCATGTATTTAAATAAATCAAAAAATATTGACCCAAAAAGGTGGACAGCCCTTAATCGTTACCTGTGATAAGATCAGGAATTCTTGGGTCACAGAAGAGACAATGTGAAGTACTGCTCTGTGACATGATTCTTTTATATTTATATCCTATTTCTGTTTACAGTAGTGTTAGTAGATATGTACTTATGATTTTTGTATATACTGTTATGTCTAAAATGTTATTGCTTCTTGGCTTTAGAACATCAGTATTTATGATTATCAAAAATGTGAAGACTAGAGAATAGCGGTCATTGCCTTTATTTATCAAGAGTTTAAAGGGAAACTATCATTACTATGTTTTACTTTGTGCCTTTCTATCTTGGCTGTGTTAACAAAACATCATGTTTTTTTATATAATTTATGTAATTGTTCTTGTTTCTTTCATTGCTGTAATTTTATGTTGTGTCTGCACCTGAGCAAATTTTACATGTTCAATTCTTGTCACGGTGCTGAGAACCCTAAAGATTTCGACATTTCAATAGGCATATCATACACCCATGGGAAATGATGTACTGCACTGTATTGTAATCAGAATGTGAAGGTGAATAAATATAAAACAGAAAATGATAGTTTCCTTTTATATATGTGATTTTTTTTTTGTCTGTTTTGGTAAAGTTTTGCAAAATGTGTTGGTGTGGGGGTTTTTTTTTTGCACGGTATTGATTATGCTATTCTAATGTATGTAGTTCTTAAAAATAAGTTGCAGAAAAAGCTTATGAACCCATACATGTCCTTGTCCCATGCCCTACAAAACTGCACTAGCAGGATGGAGATTTTGGTGGTAAAATGCTGATGAACCCGTATATGTCCTTGTCTCCTGTCCTACAAAACTAGACTAATGGGATGAAGATATTGGTGTAAAATGCTGATGAACCCATATATGTCCTTGTCTCCTGCCCTACAAAACTAGACTAATGGGATGAAGATATTGGTGTAAAATGCTGATGAACCCATACATGTCGTTGTCTCCTGCCCTACAAAACTGCACTAGCAGGATGGAGATTTTGGTGGTAAAATGCTGATGAACCCGTATATGTCCTTGTCTCCTGTCCTACAAAACTAGACTAATGGGATGAAGATATTGGTGTAAAATGCTGATGAACCCATATATGTCCTTGTCTCCTGCCCTACAAAACTAGACTAATGGGATGAAGATATTGGTGTAAAATGCTGATGAACCCATACATGTCGTTGTCTCCTGCCCTACAAAACTGCACTAGCAGGATGGAGATTTTGGTGGTAAAATGCTGATGAACCCATACATGTCGTTGTCTCCTGCCCTACAAAGCTAGACTAATGGGATGAAGATATTGGTGTAAAATGCTGATGAACCCATACATGTCCTTGTCTCCCGCCCTACAAAACTGGACTAATGCGATGAGAGACTGGTGGTATAAGCCAAATTCAAGCTAATATACATAGTGCATAAATGCATGTATTACAATGACTTGTGAAAGTATTCACTCTCTTGGCTTTTTACCTATTTTGTTACATTACAACCTGTGTTTAAATATTTTTGTATTCCGATTTGTGTGTGATTCATCAGCACTAAATAGTCTGAGTTGGTGAAGTGAAAAAAATATAGGCATAAATAAAATTTATGGGATCAAACAACTAAAAATTGGCATGTGCATATGTATTCTCACCTTTTGCTATGAAGCCCATAAAAATTTCTGGTGCAAGCAATTACCTTCATTAGTCACTTGCTTAGTGAAAGGAAGTCCAAGTTTGTGCTATCTTTGTGTCACATGATTTGTGAGTTTGTACACTTTACTTTTTCTGAAAGGCCACAGAGGCTGCAACACCATTAAGCAAGAGATACCACTAACCAAACAACACTATGAAGACCAAGGAGATCCGCAAACAAATTGGGGACAAAGATGTTGAAAAGTACAAGTCAGGGTTGGGTTCTAAAAAAAAATCCCAATCTGTGATGATACTCCTTAGAACCCTCAAATCCATCATCAAATAGAAAGATCATGGCATTAAAAAAAACCTGCCGAGAGGGCCGCACACTAAAACTCTCAGCCCGGGCAAGGACGGCATTAATCATAGAGGCAGCACGTAGACCAAAGTTAACCCTGGAGGACCTGCAGAGTTCCTAAGCAGAGACTGGAGTATCTGTCCATCCAACCAACCACAATGAGCCGTACACTCCATAGAGGCCTTTATGGAAGATTGGACAGAAAAAAAGCCTTTACTTACACACAAAAATTGTAAAGCTTGTTTTGAGTTTGACAAAAGACATGTGGGAGACTCCCCAAATGTATGGAGGAAGGTGCTGTGGTCAGATGAGACCAAAATTGAATTTTTTGGCCACCAAGGTAGGCGCCATGTATGGCACCAAACCTACACAGCTCATCACTCCCAGAACACCATCCCCACAGTGAAACGTGGTGGAAGCATCATGCTGTGGGGATGTTTTTCGGCAGTAAGGACACAGAGAATGGTCCGAGTCGAGGGGAAGATGGATGGTACAAAATACAGGGATATTCTTGAGCAAAACCTGTTTCAGTCTGTCAGTGATTTGAGCCTGGGGCAGAGGTTCACCTTCCAACAAGGCAATGACCCAAAGCATAATGCTAAAGCAACACTCAAGTGGTTTAAGGGGAAACGTGTAAATGTTATGGAGTGGCCTGGTCAAAGCCCAGACTTGAAGATTACTGTTCACCAGAGCAACCATCTAACCTGAAAGAGCTGGGGCAGTTTTGCCTTGCAGTATGGGTAAATATCCCAGTGGTAAGATGTGATAACCTCATAGTAACTTATCCAAAGCAAGTTGCAGCCATAATTAAAGGAGGCTGTACAAAGTAGTGACTTTAGGGCGCGAATAGTTAGGTACACTGAAGTTTTCAGCTATTTTGTCCTATTTGATGTTTGCTTGACAAAAAAAAGAAAATGTTCACATTTGTAGGCATGTTCTTTACATGAACTGATGCAAACTCTAAAAAAAAACTACAATTCCAGGTGATGAGGTAGCAAAACACAAAAAAATGGCAAGAGGTTTGAATACTTTCGCAAGCGACTGTATACAGACTAGAAGCTTAGTCTCTTTAGAGGGATATTCCAGCCTAAAGCATTTATCATCTTTTCACTAGATCACTGTGGGACTCTACCATGTCAACCCTATTTTCCCCGTCATGAACCTGTGGGTAGAAGATGTTTGAATAAAGTACCTACATCCGCAAGTGGGAGTAATATAAAGGGGTTGTCCACTACAGGACAATCCCTTATTAATAGCCCTAAGGTGCTACAAAGATTTCAAATAAATTATACATACTTCCTGGACCAGTATCACTCCGATCTTAGCCCTGTCTCTACTGCCAGTATCCTGCCATAAACAAATTCAGTCAGTGTAGCCTTCGCATTTCAATCCGAAACAGAAGAACAGTGTTTCTTCTCGTACAGAAAAGTGAAGGATGCAGCTGATCGTTGACTGCTGATTGGCAGCAGTGATCACAGGATCTTATTTATGCCATGAGGCTGGCGGGGGACACGGATCACAGCGGAGAAGCTATGCTGGCCTAGAGGTTAGTATGAATTTTTTTAAATGTATGCAGCGCCTTGGGACCATTAATACATAGTTGTTCCTTAGTGGGTGACCCATTAAAGCTTTATGTACAGCTTGATTTTAATTTCTTCCCACAGAAATTCCTTAATCATAACATTAAAAATGAAAAACCATTCCTACCTGATGGAAAGTTAATATTCGATAAATAGTAAAAAGTCAGTGGCCCCATTACCATATTGGTTTCCGTTATATATGTAGCATCGTAATCAGGGGAACGGAAAAAACTTGTAATTCCACAGTGAAAAATGACTACTGAGAACTGGTAATGTCATCTTATGTCATGAAATACATTCATAGACCCCGCTCACAGACCCCTTATGGAATGCTCCACATGCAAGGCACCAATAAAATCCGTTTTGTCCTTTTAAATACAAAATCCTTAATTATTGAATTCAGAGTAAACCTGTAAGTTAGTAATACTTTACAAATATTTCATCTGACTCAAATTTCCATAAAATGATTGAGTGGAGTCCGTTACATTTAAAGGTTATATTCACATTCCTCATACTGAAATTAATGAAAAATATGGTATTTATTTTGACAATTTCATATAACTCTAGCTAATACATATACATTTTTTTAAAGGGGTTCTCCAGGAATTGGAAAAAAAAATAAAGGAAATGTTCAAAACAAGTTTCTACATACCGTACAGTTAATTTGTACATCACACTCACTTTGTCTATATTACAATAAAATGAATTCTGATTTGTTGCTCTTGACAAAAACTTTCCTAGAATGTTAAAGGGGAAATTAGATAGAAAAACAGGAAGTCCAATGGCGCTGTCTCATTAAAACGGCTTTTATTGATGGTGTGTTGAAACCAGGATAAAAATAGGGTAATTGCAAAAAAAAGAAAGGACTGTGGTCTTGTGATAAGTGACAAAAACTGTATATAAGCCAGGCAGCCTAATCGTCACCGCTATGAATTAGTAAACCTGAGGAAGGTCTTTGTACTGGACCAAAAACGTGTTTGATTAACCTGTGTTGTTTTTTATTTTTATAGTTTTTGTAATTTAGTACAGTTTTGTCCTGGTTTAAAATGCAAGTAATGATATTAGTTTTAATCAGACAACTTCGTTGGATTTTCCATTTTTCTATCTACTACCCTTGTCTACAGACTCTGGAGATGTTCCACATAGGATCTTGCAGCAGTATGCACAGAGTGCACATTGGAGAAAAAAGGATTTAGTTCAGCTCACCCCTCATTGATGCTGCAGCAAGGTCCAAGCAAGGACACGTCTCCACTTGGACGTCTTGGAATACTTCATAGAAAAAGGAAAGTCCAGCTCAAGGAGTAAAATCCAGAATTTTCTTTATCTCATTAAAATACAAGCATGGCTGCTATAGTCAACATTGCGGTTTTTCCCCTGACATGGGATAGCCGCACAGAGAGTGCCCAGGAGGTTCTGTACGCGTTTCGAGCGGTATACGCTCTTAGACTCAGAATTTTTCTATCTACTACCCTTGTCTACGGACTCTGGAGATGTTCCACATAGAATCTGGCAGCAGAGTGCACATTGCTATGCTTGGTTGCATAGCACACCAGATGAGTCCTTATTTTTTCATGCCATGTAAGCACCCTTGTCTCCCTGATTTTTTTTTTTATTATTTCTATAGAACGTTAACAGGATATATGAGCATGTGCAGTAGGAAGGTCTGTTGGCTGTGACCTTAGATAACCTAGACCACGTACTGTCAAGATATTTCCATCCTCAGCATTCAAAAAGACAGGGTGAACAGTATGAGCAGCCTTTCCTTTCCTCAGCACCCCTGGTATCTTCAGTATTAGATCATTTAGACATAGTGGACAGCAGTGAGATCAGCCTCTTCTTACCGCAGCACTCCTATTATCTCCAGTATTAGATCATATAGACATGCTGGTCAGCAGTGTGAGCAGCTTCTTCTTACTTCAGCACTCCTGGCATCTCCAGTATTAGATAATTTTGACAGGGTGGACAGCAGTGTGAGCAGCTTCTTAACTCAGCACCCCTGATATTTCCATTATTAGATCTGAAAGATAGGGTGGACAGCAATGTGAGCAGCTTCTTACCTCAGCACCCCTGGTATATCAAGTATTAGATCTGAAAGACAGGGTGGACAGCAGTGTGAGCAGTTTCTTACCTCAGCACTCCTGGTACCTCCAATATTAGATCTAAAAGACATAATGGACAGCAATGTGAGCAGCCTCTTCTCACCTCAGCACCCCTGGTATCTCCAGTATTAGATCTGAAAGACAAGGTGGACAGCAGTGTGAGCAGCCTCTTCTTAACTCAGCACCCCTGGTATCTCATGTGACCCTGGACCAAATAATGCAACCTCTACCAACCAATGCTGAAATCCTCAGCACCATTTTGGTAGATGGTAGATCCATGGCCTATTTGCTGAGAATCTACCATGTCGTAACACAAGATACATGCCACATTTTTCAAGGCATAATACTCAAAAATATATCATGTAATATCTTGTATCTGTGGAAACATAAAAACATGGGGCATCTTCTTGTTTGTAAAAAAAAGTACCAAAAATATGAAAGTCAAAAATCCTTATTCTCAGAACTTGGAGGTTGTCCCATTACACCTTATTTACAGTGCCTTGCGAAAGTATTCGGCTCCCTGGAACTTTTCAACCTTTTCCCATATATCATGCTTCAAATGAAAAGATACCAAATGTAAATTTTTGGTGAAGAATCAACAACAAGTGGGACACAGTTGTGAAGTTGAACAAAATTTATTGGTTATTTTAAATTTTTGTGGATTTAAAAAAACTGAAAAGTGGGGTGTGCAATATTATTTGGCCCCTTTAACGTAATACTTTGTTGCGCCACCTTTTGCTGCGATTACAGCTGGTGTATGTCTCTATCAGTTTTGTACATCGAGAGACTGAAATTCTTGCCTATTCTTCCTTGGCTAATAGCTCTAGCTCAGTGAGGTTGGATGGAGATTGATTGTGAACAGCAGTTTTCAGCTCTTTCCACAGATTCTCGATTGGATTCAGGTCTGGACTTTGACTTGGCCATTCTAACACATGGATATGTTTATTTGTGAACCATTCCATTGTAGATTTTGCTTTATGCTTGGGTTCATTGTCTTGTTGGAAGACAAATCTCCGTCCCAGTCTCAGGTCTTTTGAAGACTCCAACAGGTTTTCTTCAAAAATGGTCCTGTATTTTGCACCAGCCATCTTCCCATCAATTTTATCCAGCTTCCCTGTCCCTGCTGAAGAAAAGCAGGCCCAAACCATGATGCTGCTACCACCATGTTTGACAGTGGGGATGGTGTGTTCAGGGTGATGAGCTGTGTTGCCTTTACGCCAAACATATTGTTTGGCATTGTTGCCAAAAAGTTCGATTTTGGTTTCATCTGACCAGAGCACCTTCTTCCACATGTTTGGTGTGTTTCCCAGGTGGCTTGTTGCAAACTTTAAACGACACTTTTTATGGATATCTTTGAGACATGGCTTTCTTCTTGCCACTCTTCCATAAAGGCCAGATTTGTGCAGTGTACGACTGATTGTTGTGCTATGGAGGGACTGTCCCACAACAGCTGTAGATCTCTGCAATTCATCCAGAGTGATCATGGGCCTCTTGGCTGCATCTCTGATCAGTCTCCTCCTTGTTTGAAATGAAAGTTTAGAGGGACGGCCGGGTCTTGGTAGATTTGCAGTGGTATGATACTCCTTCCATTTCAATATGATCGCGTTGCACAGTGCTGCTTGGGATGTTTAAAGTTTTGGAAATTATTTTGCATCCAAATCCGGCTTTAAACTTCTCCATGACAGTATCACGGACCTGCCTGCTGTGTTCCTTGGTCTTCATGATGCTCTCTGTGCTTCACACAGAACCCTGAGACTATCACAGAGCAGGTGCATTTATACGGAGACTTGATTACACACAGGTGGATTATATTTATCATCATTAGTCATTTAGGACAACATTGGATCATTCAGAGATCCACAATCAACTTCTGGAGTGAGTTTGCTGCATTGTAAGTAAAGGGGCCGAATAACTTTGCACTCCCCACTTTTCAGTTTTTGTATTTCCACAAAAATTTAAAGTAACCAATAAATTTTATTCGACTTCACAATTGTGTCCCACTTGTTGTTGATTCTTCACCAAAAATTTACATTTGGTATCTTTATGTTTGAAGCATGATATGTGGGAAAAAGTTGAAAACTTCCAGGGGGCCGAATACTTTCGCAAGGCACTGTATTTTCCATAGATGAATATAGTGAGAAAACCGTTATCAGATGACTGCAGTTCCAATACATTAAGTATCATTTATCTATATAGCGTCCCATTCACAGGTGTCTGAACGGTCGGGCCTCTGTCCTGCTTCGCCCTTATTCACATTGAGGTCGGCGGACAATGTTAGGATGTAATGTTAAGACAGGCTAGGTCACCTTGTTGCAGCGGGATGGCTTTCATGCCTTTTTTAAATCAAAATAGCGTTAACTAAGTACCCTATGTCATTTACACGTAGTATTACTGTTTACTTATTTGCTTACTACAGGGGAATTTGCTTAATTTTTTTTTTTATTGTGTTTTCTCAAGAAAAGTAATTTTAAGCAATGGGAAATAGAGAATCTGTACAGATTGTTTCCATTTTTGCAATATTTGTGCTATATTTAGAGCCCATTAATATAGAACCAAATCCAATGTGTGTCCAAATAGAGAAGCAGCGTGACCGTGTGTAATCGCTGTCAGCTACTCGGTTTCCGATGAGTCAGTAAATGTTGTTTTGTCTGAGCAATACTTCAGGCCCTTTATGTTTAATTTAGAGGTTTCTGCTAATTATATGTTTAGTATTTTTCCTCTTAGTATGACAGAACAGCTCTTTGTTCTACAAACAGAATAATAATATCCATGGAGGAGATGTCTAGAAAGCAACATATAAGCCTATTGTCACCTTTTACCTCCCGTGCCAATGGTCCTGTGGTCCGGTGCTGGTCTCTGATTACACCGCTGCAGTTGTAATGCGCTATCCCATGTTGTGAGCACTGCAGCCAATCACTAGTCACAGAAGTAACAAGCAGTACATAATGGCATTTTCACTTCTATTGATTGACAGTAGCGGTCATGTGTTAGTAGGTCATCTTTGGTTAACTTTAGGGGTCATGTAGCAGTTTATTGACTGCAAATGTGACACCCCAGAGTCCGGTTGTCACAGTGATATTGCCTCCCTCTAAGGGGTAAAGTCATGCCTGGAGGCAGGAGGGGGCCCCCATGCCAGGTAACACGGATTACATGACAATTCCTGCTGCAGGTCAGAAAGGGGAGCTTCTTTATAAATTCTGGCCAGCAGATGGGGTTAGTGAGTCAGCAAGTAGTCAGCTGAGAGAGAAAGCAAGGGAGTTGTCATGGAAACGAGAGCAGCTGAGAGCTCATGACACAACAGTTTGTCAGTTGGAGACGGGGAGTTGATCTGTGAAGAGGGAAAGGAAAATAGCGGAGACAAGAGCCTCTGGGGAAGCTAAAATTGCGTATAGCTGACCCCAGAGTGAAGCGCTGATATAAAAAAAGGACGCCAGAGTCCTAGGCTGAACAGGAGCTGTATGCTCTGACAGCCGAATCTGGAAATACAAGGGACTGCAAGTTCCTGGGCGACATTGAACACCTGAAGGCACGGTAGCAGATCAGGAGCCCGGGGCTGACGGTGAAAAGGACAGTACCCGTGTGATAAAGGCTCACGCTGTCAGCCATATAGGTTAGAAACCATCACACAAGAGAGGGTCGCAGCTTAGTTACAAACAGCAGGGACCCGAAAATAAAGCGCAGAAGGAAGGTCCCAAACCCCACCTGGCAGGGTGTATCCCCTAAATGCCTCCAGGTGAGCCGGACTCAATCCATCACCTGTATGTGGTACCCCAGATGGCAACGACTTGCAAGTAAAAAGTAAAGAAACCTGCACCTTTCTGTGTCCTCTTATTTCTCTGTACGCCAACGTTCACCGCCATCTGAAGCATTAATAAAATATCTTTGCCCTGGGGCCCCCGCTCTACCCGTGGGGAGCTGAACCATTCTTTGCTGCATCACCATCAGCCCCAGAGGACCGAAACCGCAGCGTCGGCCACTCATTGCTGAACACCACGGGTGGCGTCACACTTAAACATCACACAATAATAACAATAATCTTTATATAGCGCCAACATATACCGCAGTGCTTTACAGTTTAACAGTTTCAAAACATAAGTCATAAGTAACATCGTTAACAATACAATAATTAAAGCAAAATAAAACGACCCTGCTTGTGAGAGCTTACAATCTACAATGTGGTGGGGGAGATAGAAAGTACAGGTGTGTATTTACAGTGATGTATTTACAATGATGGTCCAGCCATCTTGAGGGAGTGAGGGATGGATGGAGATAGTGAATGGGCAACTCATGCACACTTACACATAGAATGATTTTGATTAGTGAGCGTGATAGGCCACTCTGAACAAATGTGTTTTGAGGGAGCTCCTGAAACTATGCAAATTGTGGATAGTCCTAATTTCTTGTGGTAGAGCACTCCAGAGGATTGGCGCAGCGCGAGAGAAGTCTTGGAGTCGGGAGTGGGAGGTACGGATTAGTGCAGAGGTTAGTCGAAAGTCGTTTGCAGAGCGCAGCGGTCGGTTAGGCAGATAGACAGAAATGAGGGAGGAGATGTAGGGGGTGCTGCACTGTGGAGAGCTTTGTGGGTGAAAACAAGTACTTTGAATTGGATCCTATAATGAATGGGCAGCCAATGTAAGGACTGGCGAAGAGCAGACGTGTCCGAGTACCGATTAGCCAGATAGATGACCCTGGCTGCTGCATTAAGTATGGACTGGAGAGGGGATAGTCGAGTAACGGAGAGGCCAATTAGTAGAGAGTTGCAGTAATCCAGGCGGGAATGGATCAATGCTACAGTGAGGGTTTTTGTTGTTTCCATGGTGAGAAAAGGGCGGATTCTAGAGATGTTCTTTAGGTGTAAGGGGCAAGAGATTGTATATGGGATGTGAAGGAGAGATTGGTGTCAAACATTACACCCAGACTGCGCTCCTGCTGCCGGGGTGTTATTATAGTGCCACCCACAGAGAGGGAAATGTCAGATTTAGGGAGGTTAGTAGATGGCGGGAGCAGAAGAAGCTCAGTTTTGGAGAGGTAGAGTTTCAGATAAAGAGCGGACATGATGTTGGGGACTGCGGACAGACAGTCACTGGCGTTCTGTAGTACAGTGGGGGGGTAAGGTCGGGGAATGACGTTATATAGTGTGTCATCAGCATAAAGATGGTACTGAAAGCCAAATCTGCTGATAGTCTGTCCTATTCGGGCCGTGTAGAGAGAGAAGAGAAGGTGGCCAAGGACTGAGCCCTGAGGTACCCCGACAGCGAGAGGAAGAGGAGTTGATGTGGAGCCAGAGAACAAAACACTGAAGGAGCGGTCAGAAAGATAGGAAGAGAACCAGGAAAGAGCGGTGTCCTTAATGTCTAGTGACTGGAGCCTAGACAGTAGGAGATGGTGGTCAACAGTGTCGAAAGCTGCAGATAGGTCAAGAAGAATGAGCAGAGAGTGGTGACTAGAGTTGAGCGACTTTGGTCGGATCGGGTTTCATGAAACAAAATTTGTTTCACATGAAACTGGTCCAACTAGGGCAAAAAAAGTCGGAGTTTCGTCCGAAACCCGACCCCAATGCAAGTCAATGGGAAATAAAAGTCGGCATTGAGCGGATGACATTCATTCATTCAATGCCGACTTTTATTCCATAACACCCGATCCGACCAAAGTCGCTCAACTCTAGTGGTGACCATTACATTTTGCTGTCAGAAGGTCATTGGTCACTTTGATGAGTGCAGTTTCAGTTGAATGTAGGGGGCGGAAGTCGGACTGTGAAGGGTCTAGGAGGGAGTGAGTGGAGAGGTAACGGGTAAGGCGGGAGCAAGCTAGGCGCTCCAAAAGTTTAGAGATGAAGGGGAGATTGGAAACTGGTCTGTAGCTGTTTGTGCAGGATGGGTCAAGAGTGGGTTTCTTTTGTAATGGAGTAACAATGGCGTGTTTGAAGGAGGATGTGAAAATGCCCGAGGAGAGGGAGGGATTAAAGATTGTAGTTAGGTGAGTTGTGACGACTGGAGAGAGAGACTGGAGGAGGTGTGAGGGAATGGGGTCGGTAGTGCATGTGGTCGGACGAGAGGAAGAGAGGAGTCTGGAGACTTCTCTGATGGGATCAAATGTGGAAAGTGAGCCAGGGGAGATGCAGGAAGGGATGGGAGTCACAGCACTTGGTGGTTGGGAGCAGATTTCCTGACAGATATTATCTATTTTTTTCTGTAAAGTGGGAGGCCAGGTCATCAGCACAAATGTCTGTGATAGGGGCTTGTGGTTTTGGCCTGAGGAGGGAGTGAAAAGTGTCAAAAAGTTTCTTGGGGTTGTTGGCTAGTGAGGAGATCAGGATGGTGAAGTAGGTCTGTTTGGCGAGGTGAAGGGCAGCGTTATAGGTTCTTAACATGAATTTGAAGTGGATGAAGTCTTCTGGTGTGTGGATTTTTCTCCATAGGTGTTCAGCACTCCTAGAGTATTGCTGGAGAAGTTGAGTTTGCTGTGTGAGCCAGGGCTGTTTTATTCTGTGCTTGAAGGTTCTGAGGGTGAGGGGAGCTACTTGGTCAAGGGTGCTTCTAAGAGTGTCGTTGTAGTGATGAACAGCCAGATCAGGACAGGAGAAAGAGGAGATTGGGGACAGTGATGAGTGTAGGGAGTCTGAAAGTGTTTTGAAAGACCAGCTCACCCACGTCTGACCTCACCGCACCTCAGACTCGGATCCGGCCCTGCCCTGGCCGCACAGCAATAATAAAAGAAGAAGTGATCCAGCTGAAGTGCTCTGGATCATAACATTATGATTAAGGGCGTCTAGCCAGAAACGCGTAAACAATGTTCTGTTGTCTGAACAGCGCTCAATAAATCACCAGAGCACTTCAGCTGGATCACTTCTTCTTTTATTAGTCTGAAAGTGTCTGAGGGTTAATGGCTTGTTGATTTCTGATTGTGTGGTAGGTAGGAGTGAGCTGGGGTGGGCGAGGATTTGTGAGCGTGAAGGAGAGTATGTTGTGGTCAGAGAGTGGAAGCGCTGAGTTATTTAGGTGGGAGATTGAACAGAGCCGGACAAAGACCAGATCAAGGGTGTTACCGTCCTTGTGTGTCTCAGAGGCTGAGAGCTGCGAGAGGCCTAGAGAGGTGGTTAGTGTTAGAAGCTGGGATGCAGATGTGGAAGTAGGGCTGTTAATGGGGATGTTGAAGTCTCCCAGGATAAGAGTTGGTAGTTCTGAGGACATGAAGTGCGGCAGCCAGGCAGAAAAGTGGTCAAGGAAGTGGGTAGGTGAGCCTGGGGGGCGGATATGACCGCTATTCTGAGGGAGAGGGGATGGAAGAGCCTGCTGGTATGGACCTCAGAAGAAGGGAATGAGAGTGATGGAACTGGGGGGGATGACCTGGAAAGTGCATTGTGGGGACAGGAGTATGCCGACTCCACCACCATGTCTGTTTGTGTGTCTTGAGGAATGAGAGAATTGTAAGCCACCATAGGAAATGGCAGCAGGAGAGACAGTGTCAGAATCCTGAATCCAGGTTTCAGTGCGGGCCAACAGTTTAAGAGAGTTGTTCAGAAGTAGTTGTGCAGGAAAGGAAGCTTGTTACAAACAGACCGTGGATTCCAGAGGGCACAATTAAAAGATGGAGATGAGGGAGTGCAAGTAATATTAGGTTATTATGGTTTCGATATGAGGTAGGGTAGGGGTTGAGGTTGGGGGATGGTGGACCAGGGTTGGGGGAGATGTCCCCTGAAATCAGTAGGAGAAGGAAAATAAAGAGCAAATAGTTGGAATTGCAAGTAGTTTTTTTCTGTGATGTGTTGGGGCAAGATGGGCTGAGGTTTCTCAGGAAGGTGAGGAGTGCATGGGAGCTGTACATGGGAGAGGGAAGTATAGAGGGGCTGATGTGTATGAGTCTTGATGGAGGGGGGATGGGGTGGTGAATGTAGATGGCAAGGGAGCACAGGAGGATAGAAATAAAGCACATGGTTAAAGGGTAAAGCAAAGTGTGGGTTACCTGATTCCTGCTCTGATTAACTGTCATGAATAACTGTCATGCTCTTGATGCTTTGCTTATGTGATGCCTGCGTGCTTCCCCTTAGGAACTACTAAATATATAGGCCAAAGTACAGGGTCAGGAGAGAGGGATTGTGGGAGCTGGTTGGGGATAATTTGGCAGCTGGGGCCAGCACACCAGGGGGTGGTTAGATGATCAAAGGCACTAGACCAGGCTGCATCCATATGCTACAGCACCTTACACCTGATAAGATCTAGGGAGGCCCCAGTCATGGATATAAAGCAGTAAGTATTAAATACAGTGCAACAAATGAATTATACCAAAGCTTTAGCAGGCACATTAAAATATGTCGCAAAATGGTAAAGCAGCAGAAGACAGACAGCAAGCTGAAGTATGGAGTTGTACCATTTGGATATATTGCAGCAAAAATGACAGCCAGCAGAGGTGGGGAGTTCTACCATTCAGGCTGCTTGCTAACAGTGAATGGAGTGAATACATGCAGGGTGGAATCAGTTCAGAAGTTCAATGATTTGATTACCATTTTTATTATTATTATTATTATTATTTATTTATATAGCACCATTGATTCCGTGGTGCTGTACATGAGAAGGGGTTACATACAAATTACAGATATCACTTACAGTAAACAAACTAACAATCACAGACTGATATAGAGGGGAGAGAGGACCCTGCCCTTTCGGGTTTTCATGCTACAGGATGGTGGGGAAGGAGACAGTAGGTTGGTGGGTTGCAGCAGTTCCGGTGTTGGTTGAGGTGATATCACCGGTAGTGGTGAGAGAGAAGGAGGTAGCGGGGTCATTGCAGGGTGTAGGCTTTCTTGAAGAGGTGGGTTTTCAGGTTCCGCCTGAAGGATCCAAATGTGGTTGATAGTCGGACTTGTTGGGGCAAAGAATTCCAGAGAATAGGGGCTATTCGGGAGAAGTCTTGGAGGCAGTTGTGTGAGGAGAGAATAAGTGAGGAGGAGAGAAGAAGGTCTTAGGAGGACCATAGATTACGTGAGGGAAGGTATCGGGAGATTAGTTCAGAGACATATGGAGGAGACAGGTTATAGATGGCCTTGTAGGTCAGTATTAGTAATTTGAACTGGATACGCTGAGGGAATGGGAGCCAGTGAAGAGATTTGCAGAGGGGAGAAGCGGAGGAGTAGCGAGGATAGAGATGAATTAGTCGGGCGGCAGAGTTAAGGATGGACTGGAGAGGTGCGAGGGTGTTAGCAGGGAGACCACAGAAAAGGATGTTGCAGTAGTCGAGGCGGGAGATTATGAGGGCATGCACAAGCATTTTAGTAGATTGAGGGTTGAGGAAAGGACGGATTCTGGAAATTTTTTTGAGCTGGAGGCGACAGGAGGTAGAAAGAGCTTGGATGTGCGGTTTGAAGGACAGGGCAGAGTCAAAGGTTACTCCGAGGCAGCGTACTTCTGGTACTGGGGAAAGTGTGATGTCATTAATTGTTATAGCTAGGTCGGGTAAGGAAGATCTGTGAGATGGAGGAAAGATGATGAGTTCAGATTTGTCTACATTGAGTTTGAGGAAGCGAGAGGAGACGAAGGAGGATATGGCTGACAGACACTCTGGGATTCTGGACAGCAGAGAGGTGACGTCTGGGCCAGAGAGGTAGATCTGAGTGTCATCAGCATAAAGGTGGTAGTGGAATCCGTGGGACTTTATGAGTTGTCCCATACCAAGCGTATAGATTGAGAAGAGTAGGGGTCCTAAAACAGAGCCTTGGGGGACTCCAACAGAGAGAGGGTGGGATGAGGAGGTGGTGTGGGAGTGGGAGACGCTGAATGTGCGGTTGGAAAGGTATGAGGAGATCCAGGATAGGGCAAGGCCTTTGATGCCGAAGGAGGAGAGGATCTGTAGTAGGAGGCAGTGATCAACTGTGTCAAATGCAGAGGACAAGTCTAGAAGCAGGAGTATAGAGCATTGTTCATTTGATTTGGCTGTAAATAGGTCGTTAGTAATTTTGGTCAGGGCTGTCTCAGTGGAGTGATGGGGGCGGAAAACAGATTGTAGATTGTCAAAGAGCAGGTTAGATGAGAGGTGGGAGGAAAGTTCACCGTGGACGTGCTGTTCCAGGAGTTTGGAAGCGAATGGAAGCAATGATATTGGGCGATAGCTGGATATAGCGGTTGGGTCGAGGGTTGGCTTTTTAAGGATAGACGTGATTGTGGCATGCTTGAAAGCAGAAGGGAAGGTACAGGACAGTAGTAGGTTGAAGAGGTGGGTTAGGGATGGGATAAGTGTGGTGGTGAGGTTCGGGAGGAGGTGGGATGGGATGGGGTCAAGTGCACAGGTTATGAGGTGCAATGTGGAGAAGAGGCGATTAAGCTCCCCTTCAGTGATGTTGGAGAATGAGGTTATGGGGTTTGGGCATTGGTCTGGTATACAAAGGGATATATTGCAGCAGAAATGACAGCCAGCAGAGGTGGGGAATTCTACCATTCAGGCTGCTTGCTAACAGTGAATGGAGTGAATACATGCAGGGTGGAATCAGTTCAGAAGTTCAATGATTTGATTACCATTTGGATATATTGCAGCAGAAATGACAGCCAGCAGAGGTGGGGAGTTCTACCATTCAGGCTGCTTGCTAACAGTGAATGGAGTGAATACATGCAGGGTGGAATCAGTTCAGAAGTTCAATGATTTGATTACCTGTGTGAAGAGAGAAGATAAATGTTAATTCCTTGTCATGGATAACTGTCGTTTTCTTGAAGCTTAGCTTCTGTGATACTTTGCTTATGGGATGCCTACGTGCACCCCTCACACAACTTTCCTCTATCTTATTACTGGACGCCCAGGGCCACGGACTGGGTCACTGCCACCGTGACATCCCCCATTGAAGTCAACAGGCCCGGTACCGAGTACCCTAGTGTCCTGCGGGGTGCTCCAACTGGAGTCACGACGAACAGGATTTATCGAGCCTGGCAACGCTGGGTACTGTGTGCCATAAACTTTATTAAATTGTGTGTTAGAGACTTTAATGAGCTTTCAAATAACCACCATAACTGCGTCACACAGTGCGAGCGAACAGAGAGGGGCGTGCCATTGTGGGCGGAGCCAGAAATAAAGCACAACGCGAAGCCCTGCCCACACTCTGACGTCAGTGGGCAAAGTTAAGCTGGAGCTGCGCTCTATTGTGATCAAGTGAAAAGCAGGAAGATCCGATTTGGAGACAAGGAAGAGCTCAATCCAGCCTGTCAGAGAGTAGCTGTTGACAACAGTAAAGGTACACTGAGGGAGGAAGAAAATGCCCAACTCGGGTGAAGATTCAGAGGCGGTCGCAGCCGCAGCCTCCATAATGCCGCTATCAATGCCATATATACCAGGAGCGGCCTGGTTACCACAGTACTCACGGGAGTCGCACACCCTGAGCGATTTTAAGGAAAGACTATGTAGTTTGTTCAAAGTGTACCCCCTGTCTGAAAGTCAAAAAGTCAGTATCCTCATTGGCCGATTAACTGGTGCGGCCCAGAGGGAAGTAAAGTCCTGGCCGGACACTGATAAAGGAACTGTCAAACAAATCTTGGCCAGACTGAAGAACACTTTTGATACCCGCACTGCAACAGAGATAAAAATGAGATTATTTGGGTGCAAACAGAGGGTGCAGGACAGTATACGGGACTATGCTCTTAACCTTCAGGAGGCACTACGGGCCGTAAAGCAGGTTGACCCTGAGAGCGTGCAAAATGAAGATAGATTACTAACGGAGCAGTTGATTCAGATGAAGATGATGATTCTGCTGCAGACTTACGTCTCCAAGTCAAGCAACAAACAAAAAGTGTGGCTGCACTCACAAAAACTGTGCAGTCCCTACAAGTGGCTCCAAAGAAAAAGATCCAGCTGCCTCCAGTCCAGATGATGTCCCATGGCGACAGCAGAGGAGAATCCCACCGACCAGAGGGAGAGATAGCAATCATTACGACGAGGACGGACAGCCCATCTGTCGCCGCTGCAACAAGGCGGGACACCTAGCAAGATTCTGTCATTTAAACAAGAAACCCCTGGGGCAAAGGGCCAACCCTCAGGAGTAAGACGACCAGGCCACCAAATTGGCGAGACAAGTATGTAGGAGGACGGCCAGTCCTGCCCATTGTGATTGATGGCTTTCTGATGAACGCTTTACTGGTCACTGGCTCCCAGGTGACAACGATGCCATATGTTCTGCAGTACTGGGCTGATTCAGACATTACTCACAGCCCAGATAAAAACCTTGCCATCTTTGCCAGCAATGGTCAACCTTGCCTCAGATGGATATAAAGATGTGACCATCAAGATTGGCCGAGTAGAATTGCAATCGCAAGGTTTGATTATAGTTGATATTGACAAACGAGAATGCCATCCTATGATCACTATAGACACTAATGTAATTGAAAATTGTCTTGAAGAAATTATTGTTTTGTTACAACAGGTAGCCGAGACCACCAGCTCCTGTCAGCAGCGGGTCCTGCAAAAGGAGATCAGAGCCCTGATGCAGAGACAACAGGTAAAGCTATCTGGTGGAGAAGTCGGCAGTGTCAGACTAAGTGATCCTTTCCCCATTGCAGTACCTCCCAGAAGTGAAATGTTAATTTGGCGTCGGGCAGCAATAGGCCTCAGGGGTCAAGATTACCAAGCCCTGGTAGAACCCATGTACTCTGATAGTAGGCCCACTATCCTGACAGCCAGAGGGGTAGTTGATGCCCGCAAGGGGAGAGTACCTAATACGCGTCTTAAATTGTGGGGAGAGAGAGGTCCATTTACCTCGGTATGCCACCCTTACTAAGCTGTTCACTGTCAGTAACAATGCAATAGAGGCACTAGAACCCTTGCTTCCGTCTGACAAGGTGGAAGAGAAAGGCTCTGAAGGGCAGCAGGAGGATTGGTGTCAGCAGCTACACGTAGGCACTGACTCCACCCCTTTGCACCAAAAACATGGGGCTTATCGGGTGGCTCGAGAATTTGAATGGGTCTTCCGCAAACATCCTCTAGCCTTTGGGCAAGCAAAAGGGGTCCAATACCATATCCCCACCAGAGATCATCCACCCATTAAAGAGAGGTACCGGCCTGTACCCCCAGCACACTATCAATGTGCCAAGAGTATGTTACGGGAGATGAAGGTGGCTGGGGTAATCAGAGATAGTTGTAGCCCCTGGGCAGCTCCATTAGTCCTCATTAAAAAGAAAGATGGTACTATGAGAATGTGTGTAGACTACAGGCGGATTAACAGCATTACACATAAGGACGCTTACCCATTACCTAGAATTGAGGAATCACTAGCTGCACTGAGAACCGCTATCTATTTCTCCACCTTAGATCTCACCAGTGGGTATTGGCAGGTTCCTGTGGCAGAGGCAGACAAAGAGAGGACATCGTTTACAACACCAATGGGCCTCTGCGAGTTTAACTACATGCTGTTCGGGCTCAGCAATGCGCCAGGAACATTTCAGCGGTTAATGGAATGCTGCCTTGGTCATAAAAACTTTGAAACCGTTCTGCTGTACTTGGATGACATCATCATCTTCTCCAAAACCTACGAAGACCATTTGAAGCACCTAACCGAGGTATTTGAAACCCTGTCTAACTTTGGCTTGAAAGTAAAGCCGTCCAAATATCACCTTTTGAAACCCAAGGTGCAGTACCTAGGCCATATGGTGAGCGCGGAAGGTGTGGCATCAGACCCTGACAAAGTCACCGTTATCCGGGACTGGCAAAGACCCAGCACTATTCATGAAGTAAGGCTGCATTCACACGCCGCGTTTTTTTGCGTTTTCGCAGCGTTTTTTAACGTGCGATTTTTGCCGTGAAAAAGCAAAAAAACAGCATCCCATGCAATCCTATGGGATTCCGCAATGCTGTGCTAATGCTGCGGATTTTCCAGCGGTGGAATCGCATCGCGGAAAAATACGCAGCATGCTCGTTATTTTGCGGAATTGTGGCGATCCCGCTCCCATAGGATTGCATTGTTCCGCTTACTTCCCGCATGTAGCTGTGCCCACCATGCGAAAAGTAAGCAGAACATTTAAGGATGGTACCCACGGTCCGGAGGAGAGGAGACTGTCTTCCGGGCTGTGGGTACCATATCCCTGTAAAAAATAGAATAAAAAATAAAAAATCGGGTTATATTCACTTTCCGGCGTCCCGTGCAACCTTCCCGGGCCTCAGCGATGCTTCCGTTCCCAGTAATGCCTTGGGAGACCTTTGATGACGTCGCGGTCTCGCGATAATGTAGCGGTCCCTATTCCTCGCGAGACGGCGACGTCATCAAAGGTCTCGCAAGGCATTACTGGGAATGGAAGCATCGCTGAAGCCCAGGAAGGCTGCGTGGGACCCGGAAGGTGAATATAACACAATTTTTTATTTTTTTTATTTTTAACATTATATCTTTTACTATTGATGCCGCATAGGCAGCCTCAATAGTAAAAAGTTGGTCACACTCGTCAAACACTATGTTTGACGAGTATGACCAACCTGTCAATCAGTTCTCTAAGCGATGCTACAGATCGCTTGGAAAACGCTAGCATTCTGCAAGCTAGTTACGCTTGCAAATCACTAGTTTTTCCGGGGGAAAATCGCAGGAATTTAAAATGTGATTTTTCCGCTGAATGGAATTCCGGAATTCTCACTGTAACTTCCGTGAGAGTTCCGCTACGTGTGCATATAGCTTAGGGCAGTTTCTTGGGTTAGTAGGCTACTACCGAAGAGTTATCAAGGACTTCACCAAAATAGCTGCACCCCTGCAAGATCTTCTAGTGGGCCAATCCAAGAAAGCCAAGTACAAGAGTCTTCCGTTCGAGTGGAGCAAAAGGATAGAGGAGTCCTTCATCAGGTTGAAATTGGCCCTCATGGGAGATGAGGTCCTGGTCTACCCTGACTATGACCAACCATTTGTACTTTACATTGACGCTAGCAACGTGGGATTGGGAGCAGTGCTGTCACAAGTGCAGAAAGGCAGAGAGAGAGTGATTTCCTACGCCAGCAGGAAGCTTCGTCCCACTGAGAGGAACCCCGACAACTACAGTTCCTCTAAACTGGAGTTCCTCGCCATACTCTGGGTGGTAACAGAGCGCTTCAAGCACTACTTGGCTTCAGCAAAGTTCACCATTTACACCGACAATAATCCGCTAACCCAACTTGAAACGGCAAAGCTAGGGACACTTGAGCAGCGATGGATGGCCCGGCTGTCCAACTATGTGTTTACCATCAAGTACCGAGCAGGACATAAGAACGCTAATGCGGATGCGCTGTCCAGGATGCCCAATTCACCTGACGGGGGAGAAGATCCAGAAGAACTCGAAGAAATCGAGTTACCAGCCTTCCACCGTCCAGTTGCAGCCCAGCGCTCCCAAGGGGAGAGGAATAAGCACTATATCGTACGAGAGGCAACGTTGAACCCATTACCCCATCACGAGTGGGCAGAGACACAAGATAGTGACCCAGCTGTTTGCCTTGTAAAGGAGTGGCTGGCCCCAGCTGATTCACACCCTGGTCCAGATGACCCACAGGAAGCACAGCAGTTATGGAAGGAGAGAGGCAAGTTGTTCATCTACGAGGGTAAACTGTGTCAGAGGAACATCAAGTCGCGCACACACGAACTGGTCTGGCAGGTGGTAGTCCCGAAGAGGGATGCGCCAATGGTCTTGGAGGCGTACCACAGTGGAGCAGGACACTTCGGGTGGAAGAAGTTGGAGGTCCTACTTCGTGAAAAATTCTACTGCGTTGGTATGAGGAGAGCCATTGAGAAGTGGTGCTGAGAATGTGGCCCATGCAACCTGCGCAGGAAAGACCGTAACAGCCAGCGAGCCCCATTACAGTCGATCATCACAAAACAGCCGCTTGAACTGGTAGCCTTGGAACACGTGAAGTTAACTCCGAGTGGGAATGGCTACACCTGTGCTCTGACCATCATTGACCATTACTCGGGGTTCTTGGTAGTCGTGCCTGTTAAAGACCAAACAGCGAAGACAGCAGCCAAGGCATTTCAGCAACACTTTTGTCAACCACATCGATACCCTGAACAAGTGCTCACCGACCAAGGTCCAGCTTTTGAGGCAGAAGTGTTCCAGGAGTTCTGTAACATGTATGGTTGCAAGAAAATCAGGACAACGCCATACCATCCACAGACAAATAGCATGTGTGAGAAGATGAACCAGGTGGTCATTGACTTATTGAAGACCTTACCTCTGGAAGAACGAAACCAGTGGCCAGAGAAGTTGCCAGATCTGGTAGATCTATATAATCATATACGGGTAAACGCCACCAATTGCACTCCGGCCTACCTGATGAGGGCAAGACCTGGCAAGTTACCCATTGATTTAGACATGGGAGTCTTAACACCTGAGACGACATCACCAGATGCAGACTGGGATACAGAGCGGCAGCAACAATACCGCAAAGTGCAAGAATGTGTGGAGAAAAGTTTGTCCCAAGCAAAACAGAGGCAGGAAAGAAATTACAATCAACACGCCCCTGCAATTCCCTTGACACCAGGAGAACAAGTACTCAAAAGAAAAAGACGAGTTCACAAACTAGATGAGCAGTGGGAGGCAAAGCCATACACCATTATACAGTACCTTCAGACTTTAATAACACCAAGGTATGCCTCATCAGCAAGGATGGAGGAGAAACCTCAGAGGCAGTCTCAAGAGATCATCTAAAGGTGTGCCATGATCAATTGAAAGACAAAGAGGAAGTCCAAGACACCCCACAGCATACAGTAGAGGCGGAAGAGAAGATCCATACTATCCTTGGAGAATTTCCTCGGACGTGGACACAAGTGAATCAGGCTATCGTTGTACCAGTCCTAACCTTTCACCAGCCTACTGCACCGGATGAAGCAGAGACTCTTAATGAAATGGCTCCAGTAACAGATGCCACATCTGCAGTGGAATGCGGAAATCTGTCCCCTGCTAGCAGTGAATCTGTCAATCTCATGGTGAGTCTAAGAGTCAGGAGAAGGCAGTCCAGAATACCAATATTACACAAGTCCACTTATAGCGTAGTGACTAGTGCACCAGCAGTAGACATTAGAGAACAGGTCAGGTCATCGGAGATACCTATACTGCGTAGATCGACTCGTAGTACCAGAGGTCAGATCCCTGTCCGTTATAGAGAATACATAATGTAAATAAATTAATAAGAATGTATAGTTGTAACCGTTAAGCATGAGAGCCTACAGAGACTTACTGTATGAACTTTTTAAGTATTCGTAATAACCAGTTAAAGGAGAATTGGGCCATAAGACTATGTGTGGTCAGAACTTTATTTGTAAATAGTTACCCCAACTTGGCCTTGAAAATAAGCTGCCGGTGTGGCTGAAAAACCAGACCTATCTACAGAGTGCCCTGTAGCCACTCCCAGGGACGACACACAAAGTGGGCTAAGGCAGTTCCCACCAACCAAACCCCAGGTACAAGGACAAAGACAATTCCTGGATGGCAGCGTAAGGACTGGTCGCTGCAGTAACTGTGTTATTGTTTCTTTTTCTTTTCTGGTTTTGATAATTTTTACATTTTTAAGACTTTGTAGATTTTCATTAATTGTTGTTGTTAACAATTCTTGTTATATTTCCTCAGTCCGGGAGTACTGAACTTCACTGGGGGTAATGTGACACCCCAGAGTCCGGTTGTCACAGTGACATTGCCTCCCTCTAAGGAGTAAAGTCATGCCTGGAAGAAGGAGGGGGGCCCCCATGTCAGATAACACGGATTACATGAAAATTGCTGCTGCAGGTCAGAAAGGGGAGCTTCCTTATAAATTCTGGCCAGCAGATACGGTTAGTGAGTCAGCAAGTAGTCAGCTGAGAGAGAAAGCAAGGGAGTTGTCATGGAAACAAGAGCAGCTGAGAGCTCATGACACGACAGTTAGTCAGTTGGAGACAGGGAGTTGATCTGTGAAGAGGGAAAGGACAATAGCGGAGACAAGAGGCTCTGGGGAAGCTAAAATTGCATATAGCTGACCCCCAGAGCAAAGCGCTGATATAAAAAGAGGACGCCAGAGTCCTAGGCTGAACAGGAGCTGTATGCCCTGACAGCCGAATCTGGAAATACAAGGGACTGCAAGTTCCTGGGCGACATTGAACACCTGAAGGCATGGCAACATATCAGGAGCCCGGGGCTGATGGTGAAAAGAACAGTACCCATGTGATACAGGCTCACGCTGTCAGCCATACAGGTTAGAAACCATCACATAAGAGAGGGTTGCAGCTTAGTTACAAACAACAGGGACCCGAAAACAAAGCGCAGAAGGAAGGTCCCAAACCCCGAAATCATAATAAAAAAAGAATATACCATAATATTAGAGTGAACATGTATTCCCATAAAATTTAATTTTTTTCAAATAGAAGTAAAAAAATCACCTATGCCCGTGAATGAAAAATAAAAAAAGACAACAAAATATTTTAAAAGCCCTGTTAAAGGCTACAATAAACTATCTGTATCCTTCCTTGCCGTGGAGGTTGGCACCCTAATAGATTCGGTTATTTGGCGCCCCCACTCAACGTCGTCTGACCCTGTCTCCCCTACCTCACCCTAGTTACACAGGTGGGAAAACAATGTCAGATAGAAAAGATATGAAGGAAGGGAAAATAAACTTTGATGAACACAGAATGCAATGCAAGGGTAACCCGGGCAATAAGCCCACAAATATAATTATAGTAAAGGTAACCCAAAGTTAGGGCTATTACTGCTAGCCCTCACAGAACAACAATAAAATTTGCCTATTGATACACGATACACAATGAGCCAAAAATAACCATAAACTGCTACCAGCATGATTGATAAGAAAAACATGCAAACAAGGACATGGCGTCCCAGCAATCTATTAGCAATATATGGCAATAAAAAAATCACTTCTATTAATGCAGATATAGAGACCACTGATGGTGTGTACAAATCATGATGTTACATTGTTCCATAATAGACACATAGATGAAAAAATAAATAAAACACCACCCAGTGGTTACTTATCATCAAAGTCGCCCCGACGCGTTTCCCCGGTGTAACGGTTCATCAGGAGGCCACAGACTTTAATACCACTGATACTTGATATGCTCCATGATGCCCAAAGATAGGATATAAACAAGACATGGCGGCGGTCACAAAAAAATGAATTTAAATAGGCCCCGCTGTCATGTATCAGGTAAGCCCATTGGGTGCACGGTCACAGAGGATACACATCATCCACTTTGCTCAGCCAATGGCTGAGTGCTACTCATTACCTATTCCCATTGCGTTCCACCATCGGACCAGCGTGCGTGTCACATCAAATGCGCATGACCGGAAGTGATGTACCCGGAACTTATCAGCGCCTGTTACCTCGCAACCAGAAAGAAGCAGCAGACAAGCACGGCATTAAACCGTGACCTATCTTTGGGCATCATGGAGCATATCTAGTATCAGTGGTATTAAAGTCTGTGGCCTCCTGATGAACCGTTACACCGGGGAAACGCGTCGGGGCGACTTTGATGATAAGTAACCACTGGGTGGTGTTTTAATTATTTTTTCATCTATGTGTCTATTATGGAACAATGTAACATCATGATTTGTACACACCATCAGTGGTCTCTATATCTGCATTAATAGAGGCGATTTTTTTATTGCCATATATTGCTAATAGATTGCTGGGACGCCATGTCCTTGTTTGCATGTTTTTCTTATCAATCATGCTGGTAGCAGTTTATGGTTATTTTTGGCTCATTGTGTATCGTGTATCAATAGGCAAATTTTATTGTTGTTCTGTGAGGGCTAGCAGTAATAGCCCTAACTTTGGGTTACCTTTACTATAATTATATTTGTGGGCTTATTGCCCGGGTTACCCTTGCATTGCATTCTGTGTTCATCAAAGTTTATTTTCCCTTCCTTCATATCTTTTCTATCTGACATTGTTTTCCCACCTGTGTAACTAGGGTGAGGTAGGGGAGACAGGGTCAGACGACATTGAGTGGGGGCACCAAATAACCGTATCTATTAGGGTGCCAACCTCCACGGCAAGGAAGGATACAGATAGTTTATTGTAGCCTTTAACAGGGCTTTTAAAATATTTTGTTGTCTTTTTTGATTTTTCATTCACGGGCATAGGTCCCAAACCCCACCTGGCAGGGTGGATCCCCAGAATTCCTCCAGGCGAGCAGGACTCAATCCATCACCTGTATGTGATACCTTGGATTGCAACGACTTGCAAGTAAAAGGTAAAGAAACCTGCACCTTTCTGTGTCCTTCTCCTATTTCTCTGTACCCCAGCGTTCATCGCCATCTGAACCATTAATCAAATATCTTTGCCCTGTGGCCCCCGCTCTACCCGTGGGGAGCTGAACCATTCTTTGCTGCGTCACCATCAGCCGCAGAGGAACGAAACCGCAGTGTCGGCTACTCATTGCCGAACACCATGGGTGGCTTCACACTTAAACATCACACAACTTTCCTTTATCTTATTACTGGATGCCCAGGGCCATGGACCGGGTCACTGCCACCGTGACATCCCACATTGAAGTTAACGGGCCCGGTACCGAGTACCCTAAGGTCCTGCGGGGCGCTCCACAGTGGTCATACATTGATGCATTCTTTGACTATAATGGTCTTGTATCATTGCTTGACTGCCGCTGTACAGTGTGGATACTTCATTGACTGAAATGGTCATGTGTCAATACATCATCATTGAAGCAATGCTGAAGACCACTGTGAGAAGGGACTTATTTGTTCATTAACCACACACACAGCTCTTAAAAATGTCAAATCAGCATCCTTAATTTTTTAATGTTTGCTAATTTTAAGGTGTTTAGTTTTCAATTATTCCAGAGATACAGTAAGTATTTGGAGCATTTTAAAATCCCTTGTGCTTTACAATATCACATTGCTGATAGCAGATACTTTAGTTTTTTATCCGGTTGTGCTGACTATTCTGTATGTCCAGTAAGCAATAAATTAGTGCCCAGCTCTCTAGTTTTCCAATATGGTGGTGGCCCAGTAGCGGACTATGATAGGTACATGTGGAGGTTGCAGTACAGTGTGTGGCAACCTTGTGAAGACTTACAGAAAACGTTTGACCTCTGTCATTGCCAACAAAGGATCTATCACAAAGTATTGAGATGAAATTTTGTTTCTGACCAAATACTTATTTTCCACCATAATATGCAAATAAAATGAAAAAAAACCAGACAATGTGATTTTCTGGATTTTTTTTCTCAGTTTGTCTCCCATAGTTGAGGTCTACCTATGATGTAAATTACAGACGCCTCTCATCTTTTTAAGTGGTGGAACTTGCACTATTGCTGACTGACTGAATACTTTTTTGCCCCACTGTATGTGGAGCTAGTTTTCCAATTTCTGTGGAGCTAGTTTTCAATTTTCCAGTTTCTGTTTTAAAGGGATTGTCCCCTTTATCTGTGTGTTGCAGACATGATTTTATGGCAACTACTAATATCTAAGTGTCGTAATTTCTCCCCCTGCACTTGTTAGGCCCGCGTTCTTCACAGACTGCATAACTATCCTGTTCTTGGTATGGCTGCTGATGAAAGACCTGGCCGTCATCCCCCTACAACTGAAAAACAGGTTTTTTAGATGCTTTTCAATCAGCAGCCACATTGAGAACTGGAGAGCGGTGCAGTCTGTGAGGAAAGAGGCACTAGGAAACGCAGGAGGAAAACGTGTAATATGTACAGCATATATTAGTAAGTGCCACAAAATCATGTCGTGAAACGCATTTGCAAAAATAAAGTGGCCAATCCCTTTAATGACAGCAAGGGAGAAGTCTGATGCTGTCTGTATGAATGCACATGATCAATACAGGCATCAATCCTGTATATATGGAGTGAGGCCACTGAGACCAGTGATTGGCTGCAGCGGTCACATAGAGGCAGAGCATGTCATTGCTGCAAGAAAGTAAACAGATGCAGGACTCAACTGGAGGGGAAAATGACTCTGGTGAGTGCAATTTTTTTATATAATATTTTTTATTTTATAGGATTTTGCACGTTAGAATTTTTTTCAAAGTCCTGTACAAATTCTTTACCTAAGACATTTATTAAAATAACTTTTGTCAGTAAAAGATGGATGGAAGAGGAGAAAGAAAGTGGTAGGTGTAAACAGAACCATTTACAGTATGTATCTCTTGTGGAGATAATTTCAAACTGCATGTCCTTAGGCCTTGTACTTTTGTAAGTTTTGAACCATTTAAAAAAATCAAAGGTGGTATTAAAAAGAACCTGTCCACGTGCCATAGATATGTACCGTAATCTTTTGCCTAATGTAAATGCCGCTGTTCTGCTGAATCAGATACTGATGCACCCTGAGCCTGCAGGACAGCTTGAATTTCTTTGGAACTTGATTATGGCTGCTTATTGAGCATCTAAACTTCTAAACTATCCTTCGTTGCAACCTTTCATCAATTTTTCTCTGCTCTTCATTTCCAGGGAGATTAGCTACAGTGCCATGGGTTGCAATCTTCTTGATTATGTTGTGCACCATGGACAAAGGGACATGAAGATCTCTGGAAATGGATGTGTAACCATGAGATTTTTAATATTTTTCAACTATTTTGGTTCTCAAGTCCTCAGACAGTTCTCTTCTCCTCTTTCTGTTCTCCATGATTAGTGTAAACTGGGAAGTGTTGTGAGTTCATTTTCCCCTTCACTACTGAGGCCCGATGAACTCCCTCTTCTGGTAAAGAAAGGTAGTGAGCCTGATTATCAAGCATCTGAGCCTAATGATGATGACTGGCTGAGTGGAGTGACTGACTGGATATAAGGCCGCCGACGCCCTTCTGCCTTGCGGGTGATTTCTCTGTGGGATCCTTGGAGACCAGTCTGAATTCCTGCTCTTCTAAAGCTAAGTTTTCTGCTCTGCCTTTTGCATTTGTGCTTTGACTTTGTTTTGCTTTGTTTTTCTGGATTTCTGCCATTCCCTGCTGGGGTGAGCTGAATTCCTTTAGCTCTGTCTTCAGAAAGTACCTGAGTGCTGATATAGCTTTTGAAGCCTAGCTGCTTCAGGGTCTTTTTCCATATCAGCCTGTTGGCTTATGTCTTTGATAGGGTTTTGGCAGATTGCAGACAGCAACCTTCCTTTCCTGTCCTGTTTAGTTAGTTTGGGCCCCACCGTTTGCTCAGCCTATCTTTCTGTCTGTGTGAGTGTTTTTTCATCTTGCTTCACCGTCATTATATGTTGGGGGCTGCCTTTTACTTTGGGGTCTGCTCTGGGGCAGTTTAGATTTCCTTTTCTGTCTTTAGGCTATTTAGCTCTCCGGCTGTGATCGAGGGGTCTAGGGCACCGTAGGAACCCCCCACGGCTACTGCTAGTTGTGTTGATAGGTTCAGGGGTCTGCAATCTGATAGTTGCCAACTTCTCTGGTTTTCTGGACTTAGCTTCTATTTTTGTGTCTGCCTCCTACGGTGACTCGTTCATAACAGAATCACCTGCCATACCGCAGATCCTAGGGTACTCAGTAGCAGGAAAGAATTGTAAAAAAAAAAAAAAAAAGTGTGTATATTCTTTCCTCTATATCTCTGAGGCCGTAGGGGGAATTTTTTTTTCTCTCAATGGAGATAAAGCAATTGTCTGATCGTGTGGAGCAGCTCGCTGTGGAAGTGCGGGGAATTTCCGCCTACCTTGCTCATTCACATGCTGCTGAACCAAAGATTCCTACACCTGATGTATTTTTTGGGATCGGTCTAAATTTTTGAATTTCAAAAATAATTGTAAATTATTTTTTGCCTTGAAGCCTAACTCATCAGGGAGCTCCGCGCAGCAGGTTAAAATTGTCATCTCTTTGCTGCGTGATCCTATTCTGACTAATGTGAATGCATTTTTTCAAGCCTTAGGGTTGTTGTATGACGAACCTAATGCCATTGATCAGGCTGAAAAGACCCTGCTGGCATTGAACCAGGGTCGAGATTCGGCAGAATTGTACTGTCAAAAATTCCGAAAGTGGGCGGTACTTACTACCTGGAATGATAATGCCTTGGCTGCTCTCTTTCGGAAGGGTTTGTCAGAAGCCGTAAAAGATACTATGGTGGGATTTCCTGTTCCCTCTGGTCTTGACGATTCTATGTCATTAGCCATTCAGGTTGATCGGCGTTTGCGCGAACGCAAAACTGCACGAGAGGTGTTGCTACCTGTTGAACAAATGTCTGAACCTATGCAATGTGATAGAGTTTTGTCCAGAGAGCAGCGTCAGGAGTTCAGAAGGCGTAATAAGTTGTGTTTTTTCTGTGGAGATGCCTCGCATATTATTTCTGTCTGTCTTAAACGAGAGAAACACTTTGCACACACGTTTTCTGTTGGTGGTGTTCAACCTAAGTTTCTTCTGGCTATTAGTCTGATCTGCTCCCTGTCCACATTTTCCGCCAAGGCTTTTGTGGATTCGGGAGCAGCCCTAAACCTAATGGACTTGGATTTTGCTAAACGTTGTGGATTTCCGATGACACCTCTGCAGACGCCTATCCCTTTGAGGGGGATTGACGCTACACCTTTGGCGAAAAATAAACCTCAGTTTTGGACCCAGGTGGTAATGCGGGTCGCCCCAGACCATCAAGAAAATTGCATATTTTTGGTGTTGCATAATCTGCATGATACCATTGTTCTGGGGTTTCCCTGGTTACAAATTCATAATCCAGTTTTGGATTTGAAATCTGTGTCTGTGGGTAGTTGGGGTTGTCGGTGTGCCTTTAGTGAGGCTCCGGTGTTTTCCACCTCTCCTCAGTCGCATGATGTTCCTGATTATTTGGCAGACTTTTATGATGTATTTAGTGAGAATGAGTCTGTGTCTCTGCCTCCTCATAGGAGTTATGACTGTGCAATTGAACTGAGCCCGGGGTGTAAATTTCCCAAGGGTCGGCTCTTCAATTTATCTGTACCCGAGCACGAGGCTATGCGATCCTATATTAAGGAGGCGTTGGAGAAGGGTCACATTAGACCATCCTCGTCACCCTTAGTTGCCGTTTTTTTTTTTGTAGCCAAAAAGGATGGATCATTAAGACCTTGTATTGATTATCGTGCCCTCAACAAAATTACTGTTAAATATCAGTATCCGTTACCCCTGATTTCGGATCTATTTTCTAGAGTTAAAGGTGCTTGCTGGTTTACCAAGCTTGACCTCAGGGGGGCGTATAATCTTATTCGCATTAAGCATGGGGATGAATGGAGACGGCGTTTAATACTCCAGAGGGACATTTTGAGTACCTGGTGATGCCTTTTGGGCTCACTAATGCCCCTTCTGTCTTCCAGTGCTTCATGAACGATATTTTCCGAGATTTTGTCAATAAATTTTTGATTATCTATCTGGATGATATTTTGATCTTCTCCAAGGATTGGGATTCTCATGTGGAACATATTCGGACTGTGTTCCGGATCTTGAGGGAGAATTCCCTGTATGTCAAAGGATCTAAATGCCTTTTTGGAGTACAGAGGATTTCTTTTTTGGGATTTATTTTGTCTCCGTCAACTATTGAAATGGACCCGGCCAAGGTACAGGCCATTTAAGATTGGGTTCAGCCCACTTCTTTGAAGGCCCTCCAGAAGTTTTTGGGTTTTGCTAATTTTTATCGGAAATTTATAGCAAAATTTTCTAGTATTGCCAAGCCATTGACTGATTTGACTAAGAAGGGTGCTGATGTGTTAAATTGGTCTCCGGAGGCTGTTTCTTCCTTTCAGGAGCTGAAGCGAAGATTCACCTCCGCCCCGGTTTTGCGGCAACCTGATGTCTCACTTCCGTTCCAGGTAGAGGTGGATGCTTCTGAGATTGGTGCAGGAGCTGTTTTGTCCCAAAAGGATCCTGTAACATCTAAAATGAATCCCTGTGCCTTCTTTTCCCGAAAGTTCTCTCCATCTGAACGTAACTATGATGTGGGGAATCGGGAACTGTTGGCCATGAAATGGGCATTTGAGGAGTGGAGACATTGGTTGGAGGGAGCTAAACATCAAGTCATGGTCCTCACTGACCACAAGAATTTGATTTACCTAGAGTCGGCTAAGCGCTTGAACCCTAGACAGGCTAGGTGGGCCTTGTTTTTTACACGTTTTGATTTTGTGGTTTCTTTTCTTCCTGGAACTAAGAATGTCAAGGCAGATGCCCTCTCTAGGAGCTTCTTTGCTGATTCTCCTGTGTTGACCAAGCCTGCTACCATCTTAGGCGAAGGGGTAGTTCTTTCTGCCATCTCGCCCGATTTGAGACGTGCTCTGGAGGAGTTCCAGGAGGATAAACCTGAGCGTTGTCCCAGTGGAAAGTTGTATGTTCCTGACCAGTGGAAGAAGAGAGTGATGTCTGAAGTTCATTGCTCTGCTTTGGCTGGTCATCCAGGTATTTTTGGTACTAGAGATCTGGTGAGTCGGTCTTTTTGGTGGCCCTCCTTGTTTCGTGATGTCAGGAATTTTGTGCAGTCCTGTGGGACTTGCTCCCGGTCTAAATCGTGTTCTCGCTCTAGTGGGTTGTTGATGCCTTTGCCTGTCCCCAAGAGGCCATGGACCCATATTTCAATGGATTTCATCTCTGATATGCCTGTCTCTCAAGGGATGACTGTTATTTGGGTGATTTGTGATAGGTTCTCTAAAATGGTTCATCTTGTACCACTCCCTAAGTTGCCATCTTCCTCTGAGTTGGTGCCCCTGTTTTTGCAACAGGTGGTTCGCTTGCACGGGATTCCTGAGAACGTTGTATCTGACAGAGGAGTTCAGTTTGTGTCTAGATTTTGGAGAACCTTCTGTTCCAAGCTGGGAATTCAGTTGTCCTTCTCCTCTGCTTTTCACCCTCAGACCAATGGGCAGACAGAGAGAACAAACCAGACCTTGGAGTCATATTTGAGATGTTTTATTTCCGCTGATCAGGATGATTGGGTTTCATTTTTGCCCTTGGCCGAATTTGCTTTAAATAATAGAGCTAGTTCTGCCACTTTGATGTCACCTTTTTTTTGTAACTTTGGGTTTCATCCTCGATTTTCTTCAGGGCAGATGGAGCCCTCTGCCTGCCCAGGTGTTGACACTGTGGTGGAGAGAATGCACCAGATCTGGGACCAAGTGGTGGATAAGTTATATCTCTCCCAGGAAAAGGCCCAGCGGTTTTCCAACCGACATAGGACCATCGGTCCCCAGTTTAAGGTTGGTGATATGGTGTGGTTATCATCAAAAAATATTGCTATGAAGGTGGCTTCTCCTAAGTTTAAGCCTAGATTTATTGGACCTTACAAGATTTTGGAGATTATTAATCCGGTCTCTTTTCGTTTGGCTCTTCCTGTCACTTTTAAAATCCATAGTGTGTTCCATAAGTCTTTGTTGAAGAGGTTTGTTGAACCTGTTGTTCCGGGGGTGGCACCTCCAGACCCTGTATTGGTCGAAGGTAACATGGAATATGAGGTAGAGAAAATACTGGATTCCCGTCTGGCTAGACGGAGACTCCAGTATTTGGTTAAGTGGAAGGGTTATGGTCAGGAGGATAATTCCTGTGTCTCTGCCTGTGATATTCATGCCAAAAGATTGGTGCGTGCCTTTCATCGGGCTCACCCTGATCGCCCTGGTGGCGTGGTTGAGGGTTCGGTGACCCCTCCTCAAGGGGGAGGTACTGTTGTGAGTTCATTTTCCCCTTCACTACTGAGGCCCGATGAACTCCCTCTTCTGGTAAAGAAAGGTAGTGAGCCTGATTATCAAGCATCTGAGCCTAATGATGATGACTGGCTGAGTGGAGTGACTGACTGGATATAAGGCCGCCGACACCCTTCTGCCCTGCGGGTGATTTCTCTGTGGGATCCTTGGAGACCAGTCTGAACTCCAGCTCTTCTAAAGCTAAGTTTTCTGCTCTGCCTTTTGCATTTGTGCTTTGACTTTGTTTTGCTTTGTTTTTCTGGATTTCTGCCATTCCCTGCTGGGGTGAGCTGAATTCCTTTAGCTCTGTCTTCAGAAAGTACCTGAGTGCTGATATAGCTTTTGAAGCCTAGCTGCTTCAGGGTCTTTTTCCATATCAGCCTGTTGGCTTATGTCTTTGATAGGGTTTTGGCAGATTGCAGACAGCAACCTTCCTTTCCTGTCCTGTTTAGTTAGTTTGGGCCCCACCGTTTGCTCAGCCTATCTTTCTGTCTGTGTGAGTGTTTTTTCATCTTGCTTCACCGTCATTATATGTTGGGGGCTGCCTTTTACTTTAGGGTCTGCTCTGGGGCAGTTTAGATTTCCTTTTCTGTCTTTAGGCTATTTAGCTCTCCGGCTGTGATCGAGGGGTCTAGGGCACCGTAGGAACCCCCCACGGCTACTGCTAGTTGTGTTGATAGGTTCAGGGGTCTGCAATCTGATAGTTGCCAACTTCTCTGGTTTTCTGGTCTTAGCTTCTATTTTTGTGTCTGCCTCCTACGGTGACTCGTTCATAACAGGGTAGTTAGCGTGCACTCTAGTCAAATATAGACGAGGTGCAACGGACCAGTAGGTCCTAATTACAAGTAAATTAAATTCACCGCACACTCAAACAGACTTTATGCAAATAGGTGTTCATTTTATTACATGTGGGAGCCAAACAGGAATATAGCACACAGTGGAAGTGATATAAATAAAAGATGTTTCGGCTCAGCCCGAGCCTTTATCATATTATCGCTGAAATATAAAGAGAGATAAATCAGAAATTGACCAAAACAGATAAACAAATCACAAAAATCAATAAAATATAAAGGTTATCCCAGTGGAACACAAGGTAAGAACATATACATATATACAGTATATACAGTATGATAATCCATAGTTAAGGATACATCAATCAAATGCCTAGTAAACTAGCAACAACTAGAACTAAGATATCAAGGAGGGTATTACCTTATTCCAATATTGGAGGTTGGTAAAGGGTGCAGAAGGAGAGGAGAATCTCTCAAGAAGAAATACCAAGATAAATGGCTGAAAGGAATGATCAGATATCTGATCATTCCTTTCAGCCATTTATCTTGGTATTTCTTCTTGAGAGATTCAACTCTCCTTCAGCACCCTTTACCAACCTCCAATATTGGAATAAGGTAATACCCTCCTTGATATCTTAGTTCTAGTTGTTGCTAGTTTACTAGGCATTTGATTGATGTATCCTTAACTATGGATTATCATACTGTATATACTGTATATATGTATATGTTCTTACCTTGTGTTCCACTGGGATAACCTTTATATTTTATTGATTTTTGTGATTTGTTTATCTGTTTTGGTCAATTTCTGATTTATCTCTCTTTATATTTCAGAGATAATATGATAAAGGCTCGGGCTGAGCCGAAACGTCTTTTATTTATATCGCTTCCACTGTGTGCTATATTCCTGTTTGGCTCCCACATGTAATAAAATGAACACCTATTTGCATAAAGTCTGTTTGAGTGTGCGGTGAATTTAATTTACTTCATGATTAGTGTGGCACACAGACACACAATCCAAAGACTGAGTCAACTTCTCCCTTTTTTATCTGGTTTCATTTGTGATTTTCATATAGCCCACACCTGATACTTACCACAGTTGAGTTTGAATGAGCATCATAAGCTTGAAACAAAGTTGTTTACCCACAATTTTGGAAAGGTGCCAACAATTTTATTCGGACCATTTTTGGGGGTTTTATGTGAAATGATGTCCAATTTACCCTTTTTCCTCTGTTTTTTTTGTATTGTGAGCAAGTTGTGGGATCCAGTGAGGCAGCAGAGGCAGAGCAAGGGTTAAAGGATTTAATTGAAAGGGAACACTCCACGCAGGGAGATAAAGCAATTTAAATGAGTGAACAGGTAATTAGACACAGGATATATGATGGAGGGAAAATAGCAGTAACTATAACAACAGAAGTTCTTTTGGTCGACTTATCGTGTAGGTCAGTTCTTGAGTCGTGGATGTTGCTGAACTGAAGATGGCGCCCACAATGGCGTATGCAATGCTGATCCGATGAAGTCCTATAGATAACGACGATCTGTCTTCTGGTGGCAGCAGTTGGCTTACGGTACCTTCCGCTGAGCCTTTAGTCCAACTACCGATGCAGCCAAGAGGATATAGGTCTCGACAGTCTCCGGGTTAAGCGTAGACCGGCGGATGTATACGGGGGAATTAGGGCACAGCTTATGGTCCCACACTGAGTCTCTCTGAGGTGATGCATGCATGGTACTCACGAGCCCGGAGTGTTTGGCACCTCGCTTCAGGGTGACCAACAGACATCCTGCACGTCTCTCCTGGCGGATGCTGCTAGTCGCCATGGGGATCTGGGGGTGCGGGTCTGCTTTGTGACTGGGCTCGTGGACCAGAGCACTCACTTCTTCCTGCTGCACACTGTCTGTTCCCGCCGAAACTAAGTACTTCCGCGCATGCTGTGGCTGCAGCCGCTTAGCCACACCCCCTACTCCTGGATGTGTCAGTTTGTCCGGTCTCATTAGCTTTCCCCCCAGACAACAGAGGAGGCAGCCCCGACAGTTCCAGACCCAGCACAGAACAGGTACCCGTGGTCCAGTCCTTCTTCTTAAATTGTTCCAATACACACAAGGAAATAAATATGTGTATACCAAAACATGTGTAATTGGAATAACTTTCTGGGAGAAATACTTCATTTTCTGAAACAATTTCAAGGGTGTCACACTTTCGGCCATGACTGTCTATATAGGATAAGGAATAACTCCTGATCGCTGTGGCCCAACTGCTGAGCCTAGTTTGAATGGAGTGGCGGTCCAGCATGCATTAATTCTTAATGAGAGTGCAGAAGACCAGACCATCGTTGCGCTTGTCTATCTCCAACAGTCCCATTAAGCATAAATGGAGTATAAGTACGCATCCTTGACCTGCGCTCCACTCTTGCAGGGTTCTTCAGAGTATTTTTTTCAGGATCAGTTGGTGTCACAGTAGTCTGACCCCCAGCGATAGTGAAGTCCTCTCTTATGGATAGAGGATAATTTTCAAAGTTGACACAACCCCTCTATCAAACATTGAACGTTATAAGGGAAAAGGCCAATAATAATAATAATAATATATTACCCAGTGACATAGGCTTTTATTCTAGAGATTGCAGCCAGAGATGTGGTTTTGAACTTAGTGCCCAGTTGTAGTGACTGCCGGGTCGCAGTGTTATAGCCGGAGAGCTACGTGTGGCTCCTGAATTACTGGTTGAAGAAGACTTGCCCTAGACTCGTAGTAATTATATTTTATAAATTCTCACTTTGTAGTGAGCAGTTTACATCATATATTTATAGACCTATCTGTAAACTTTAGTCATACAGGGTACTGAACCAAGACACCTTCTTCCTTTTCCCATTTTCACCACTTGCTCACACATATGACTGCGCCACAGTTTATCCTTCATTGTTAAAATTACATTTTCGTTAAGAAAAACCCACTGCTCTGGCATTGCTTCCCCTATGTAACTGTTAAATGAGGAAACTGCTAGCATAGGGTGTGATTACTCACTGAAGTGTTACTAAACCTGCACGGAAACAGATAGTCAATGACCAACATTTATTTCTGTCACAACCTCGGAAATTGCCATTTCACATTTTCTGACGAGAAGGAGAAGATGGAGAGGGAGCCACAGAAAATTCGAGATGGCTATCTTGTGAAGAAAGTAAGTAAATTTGCACATAATGTTAAAGAGTCTTAATGACTAGAAAGTTAATTACAGTGGCGTATGTTTTAGGCTTTTTAACATAAAATTTCCTAAAAGGGGGCCAGAGTCTTTTAACGGCACAGTTTCATACGATACTAGGTAAAGTGGCCACAAGAGGACTATTGTCTTTTAGAGACATTTTTTAACATAGTGATAGCCAACAATTGCCCAGTTTCATTACTGTTGTCATTTGATATTTGATTTTCAAGAAGGGATGACATAGAAAAGATAGAATCATATCTTTATAAAATTAGATCATTAGAGGTTGAGGAGAGATAGGTGATGAGACCTCACCTGACTTTCGAGAGGATTTCAAAAGAAAAATTAGTGATAATAGCAGCATGGGTTAAAGGGAACCTGACAGATGATAACATGCTGCCCGATCCACAGACAGCATGTATCAGGCATCGTCTGTATGATTTCAGCCAGGTATGTTTGACTCAGAAACTTTCAGAGAAAAACATACTTTAAAAACGGGACCAAGCCTCACTGGAGATTAGTCAGAGAAGCTGGTACCTGGTGGCTTCTCCCCTCCGCTGACAATGATTCACAGGTCTCTATAGATGCACACAAGGAGAGACTCATCACTCAAGTGGAGCGACAGGGAGACACTGCTGGAACAGCGTCTGTCCAACTAGTCTCCCATGCAGCTTGACTCCTGGTGGCTTTAAACCCCTTCACCCCAAAGCCTGTTTTCACTTTCCTGACCAGGCCAATTTTATCAGTTCTGACCAGTGTCACTTTTTATTTTAACTCTGAGACTGTTTTGTCGTGACATACAGGTGCATGTCACAAAATTAGAATATCATCAAAAAGTTAATTTATTTCAGCTCTTCAGTACAAAAAGTGAAACTCATAGATTATATAGTCATTACAGACACAGTGATCTATTTCAAGTGTTTATTTGTGTTAATGTTGATGATTATGGCTTACAGCTAATGAAAACCCAAAAGTCATTATCTCAGTAAATTAGAATACTTTATAACACGAGCTTGAAAAAATTATTTTAAAATCCGAAATGTTGGCCTACTGAAATTTGAGAAAATTTAGAACATTTTGTAATTTTCAAACTTTTCATATTTATACCCTAAAACCAGAGAGTTATGTCACCCAAAATGGTTAATAAATAACATTTCCCACGTGTCTACTTTACATCAGTACAATTTTTGAAACACAATTTTTTTTTGTTAGGAATTTAGAGGGATTAAAAAGAAGGAGCACCATTTGAAGTTTTGAATGCAAAACTGGCTGGAATCGAAAGCGGATGACATGTTGCATTTGGGGCACCCCTGATGTGCCTAAACAGTGGAAACTCCCACAAGTGACCCCATTTTAGAAACTAGACCCCTCAAAGAAAGTATCTAGATGTGTGGTGAGCACCTTGAACCCTCAGGTGCTTCACAGAAGTTTATAACGTAGAGCTGTGAAAATAAAAAAATCAAATTTTTCCCACAAAAATGTTCTTTTAACCCAAATTTTTTTTGGGGAGAAAATGGACCAGTTTGTGGTGTAGTTTTTCCTGAGTACGCTAATGCTGCATACGTGTTGGAAAACTACTGTTTGGTGGCATGGAAAAACACAAAAGTTGAGCTTAGTTTAAGTTGGTACACATGCAGCATATGATTGCATGTTCACATGGACAAAAAGCATACAAAACCTACAAAAGACAAAATGAAAAAACCCTGCAGTAATTAAATAAGTAAAAAACAAAAGTGCATTTAAATCATACAGAGTTCTTAGTAATACTGTATTTGATCAAACATAGCATAAAAGCCGTCCCACCATCGACAAGGTGACTCTGTGGTCGGGGCGGTCCTACACTGTCTAATATTAAAAACCTTATCATGTGTCAAAGTTGATGTCTGTGTGAGTAAGGGCAGACAAGGACCGGGTCCCAACCACTGGACACCAGTCAGGGGAAGCCTTTAAATACAATTTCCAGCTCAGGAGAGGGAGGCCACACCCCAGCTTGCACAGAATGCAAAAATGCAAAGAAAAAACACAAAAATTGAGCTTGGTTTAAGTTGGTACACATGCAGCATATAAATGCATGTTCACATGGCCAAAAAGCATACAAAACCTACAAAAGACAAAATGAAAAAAACCCTGCTGTAATTAAATAAGTAAAACGCAAAAGTGCATTTAAATCATACAGAGTTCTTAGTAATACTGTATTTGATCAAACATAGCATAAAAGCCGTCCCACCATCGACATGGTGACTCTGTGGTCGGGGCGGTCCTACATTGTATAATATTAAAAACCTTATCATGTGTCAAGTTGACGTCTGTGTGAATAAGGGCAGACAAGGACTGGGTCCCAACCACTGGACACCACTGGATAAGGTTTTTAATTATTAATTTCATTTTGTCTTTTGTAGGTTTTGTTTGGTGGCATGACAGGACTTGGAAGGAAAGGAGAGCTGTTTGACTGTTTGAACGCAAAATTTGGTGGAATCGTTAGCGGACGCTATGTCATGTTTGCAGAGCTTCTGATGTGCTTAAACAGTGGAAACTCCCCACAAGTGACATCATTTTGGAAACTGCACCCCACAGGGAACTTATCTAGAGGTGAATGAATTCATCTAAGGGTGCAGTGATCATATTGACACTAGGGGTGTGTCACAGAACCTTAAATCATTGGGTTGTGACAAAAAATAATCATATTTTTACCACAAAAATTTTGCTTTAAGCTCCAGATTTCACATTGTGACACTGAGAAATTGGTAAAGTTGGCATACAACTTTGTCAAACAATTTCTACGGAACGTAGCAGTATCCCATATGAGACTGTACTGTACTGCTTAGCCATACTGTGAGACTCGGGAGGGAAGGAGCGACATTTGACTCTTGGAGACCAAATTACAGTAGAATAGTTTGCAGGCTCCGTATACAGAGCCCTTAAGTGCTGAAAGAGCAGAATCCCTCTCAAGTGACCCCATTGTGGAAATTACACCCCTCTGGGAATTTATCTACAGGTGTAATGATGATTTTGACTCCATGGGTATTTGCCAGAAACAAGCAGCAGTGAATGTTGCTGAGTGAAAACTGTAAATCTGCCATTGTAGTGCCCTTACATTGTAGTGCTCGTACATTATGCCCAGCTGGTGCTTCTGGAGACGTGCACGTGTAAGTTAGGTGGACTCTCATCACTACAGAAATGCCAAACGTGGATGCTTACTGCGGTTTAAGCACACTGTGAGACTCAGAAGAGAGAGGAGCTTTTGGATTTGGGAGTGCAGAATTTGCAGAATTTCTATTGGGGGCTGAGGAGCTAAAGCACTTTTCCAGAGCCTTTATACTGTAACAGTAACATGGAAGCCCCCTATATTTCCATTGACAGATAAGGGACCTGAGTGGGCACTTGCTTTTTTGTGGATTAAGTTGAAACATTTGTTAGGAACATTTTACATAACAATTGGGATCACATTTATCCTGTGCTCTTCGCTGAGCACTTACATCGGGGTTTCCATCTAAATATTCAAATGACATGATTCAGATGAAAGCCTTGATGGATCCATTCAATATAATGAGGCAGTAGAGTTACTCTGGAGTCACCTGGCCTCTCTTCTGTGGTGGCGTTCTTTTCAAAGGTGCACAAATCTGTGCATCGCCTTATTTTGAGAGATATAATTTTTCTATATTTCTGCCGACAGAGTCATGTGCAGGCTTGAATTTTTGCTGGATGAAATTATGTTTTTATTGGTACCATTTTCGGTTGCACGACATTTTTTGGTCGCGTTCTATTCTGATTTTTGGGAGGCAGAATGAACAAAAAACAGCCATTCAAAAATTGTTTCTTTGGGGTTTATTATGCCTCTTACGTCAGCTATTGAACTGAACCTATTCTATACAGATCAATTTTCAGCCGTCAACTCATTATCGTCACAGACAGGAATAGACTGACAGTAAGCACCTCTATATGGATAGCGCTACATACAGATAGCAATAAAATTACAGCTCAACTCCTCTCAGCACAATGATCTCTGCACAGATCAAAAATGATGCCTAAAAAACCTCTACCATGAAAGTCAATGAAGACCGTTGTTATCTATGCTCCATTCCGTTTTGTGCAGTTAGTTTAATTTCTTAAATATGCAGACAGCCCTAATACAGTAATGGCCCCTGACATCAGAAGCACGTGTCTGCAATCAAGATGGGAGTGAAAGTGTTGATGAGGCAATTAGGGTTGCTTTAGAGATGAAAGTTCAGGGAAAGTAGAAAACTTATTTTTTTCAGGTCATAAGGTTATGTAAGATTGTATAATGAATTTGGAATCCAAATAAGAACCGTTCTCCAGATCTAGCGCACCCTAGTAAATCTATGGTAACAAAGTACAGTATAATACATGTTATTGGGGGGTTTAAAAACAAGAAATTATTTTAACATCTATTCCGACGAGATGCATTAGAGCAGGGAAAATGGTGAGGAACATTTGAGATACAAATATGCACTTTGAGGGGCACGTGAGTAATATTTTGTCATATTCCCCAAACTGCGCTCAAAACCATGTTACAAGCAATATAAGGGGTTTTCCAGATGTCCAATTTTCATACACCATGAAATTCTGAGTTAATACAGGAGGTGGTCTGAATCCTCATCTCTTGGCCAAAATTAATGTCAGGGAAGTATACTTTCAACATAATAAATGCAGATATATGACACTGTGTAATATATCTTATCAGAGAATGCTGCTTCCTTCTTGTCTTAGGAGCTGCCTCCCCCCTGTTTCCTGATCTTGTTTTCTACTGTAAAAAACCCCATCTCAAGTCAGTTTTGCTAAAGACAAGACAGAATGCCATCATAGTGAAGTGTAAGATTATATAGGCAATGATACTGGTGAGGGTAGGTGTACAGAGAAGAGAGGAGCAACGTAACAAATCAGGCAGATGGAAACACAGGAAGATTGTGTTGAGCTTTCCAACAAGTCTTTTACCTCACCCCCAAAGGTGTATTTATATCTATACTGCTCAGTATTTCTTTAATATATACCCATCGCTGCTGTTAGTTAGATCTCTATTACTTACTTAGCTGTGGGCTAAGTAAAAGAGAACAGAAATCCCTCTCTGTGTCCTGTGCTGTGGATGCGAGATATAATTGTCATGATCTCAGTGCGGGTTTGACTCGCACACGTGGGGTTAATGTTTGGAACCAGTGCTGATGACTGGCATTTCTGGGGTTAAAGGTTCTGGTCCCGATGCAGGCTTACCTGCACACCTGGGGCTATGATTGTGGCCTCTCCCTGGTTCTGGGGAAGGCTTCTTATAGCCTCAGGACGCTCCCATCCCTGTCAGTTATACTCTTGCCCTTGGCATTGTGTGGTGACCCCTGAGTGTGTTAGTGCTGTGTTCTGGTTGCTTGATTCTCTGTGTATGACTCGGTCTGTTCCCTGGATATCGCTTTGGATTCTGCCTGGTACCTCCTATGTCTGTTTGGTTTTGATCTCTGCTTGGCCCTGATTATCCGCTCTGTCTCCTCCCTGGTACTGTACTGATATCTTGTGTATGACCTTTTGCTTTGTCTGACCTCCCATCTGTTTATCCCTCCTGTACCTCGCTGGTCTGTACCGTGCATGACTTCTGCTTTGCCATAATCTGAGTTCTCTGGCTTCTCTGACACTATTAGTTGAAGCACGCTTTGTCACCTCTGCTGCCCTGCTCCCCAGGTAACTCTTAGTACTGCTTCTGTACTCAGGACACGTGCACTGGCTCTATGAGCAAGTGTAGTGCGGTGTCTCTGACATTATAACTGACCAATTCAGTTTTTTTTTTTTTTTTCTGAAGGAAAAAAAAAAAAAAAAAGTGTGTGTTATCCTCATGGATCCCATACAAGCCTTGGCTGATCAGGTCAAGCACCTGACCCAAATGTTCCATAAGCTCAATGTGGAACAACGCACGATGGCCCAGACCCAGCAACAGTTGGTGGTTACTGTGCAGGGGGCTGTCGATGCAGGGGCTTCTGGTTCTGGGGGTAGGGATGTGTCATTAGCGTCCCCTGAATCTCCGGTCAAATTACCAGACCTTTTCTCAGGGGATAAAAAGGAGTTCAGGTCTTTCAGAGAAGGATGCAAGCTTTTTTTTTCTCTAAGGCCCCGCTCCTCCGGGGATGAGTTCCAGAGGGTGGGGGTCATTATTTCCCTACTTCGGGGGGCTCCGCAAGCATGGGCTTTCTCACTGTCTTCCTCTGCTCCTGAACGTATGTCAGTGAATGCATTCTTTGAGGCCCTCGGGCACATTTATGATGAACCTGACCGAGTGCGATTGGCAGAGGACATGGTGATGAGTGTCTGTCAGGGGAAACACTCAGCTGAGTGGTTTTGTTCTGAGTTCCGCCGCTGGGCGGCAGAGGTCTCTTGGAGCGACACTGCACTCCGAGGACTCTTTCGCAGAGGCTTGTCCGAGCGGCTGCAGGATGCCTTGGTGTTACATCCCCCACCTAACTCTCTCGAGGACGCCATGACCCAGGCCGTCCGGATGGACCGCAGGCTGCGGGCCAGAGGGGTGATGCAGGTGGATACTCCATTATTCCCCAGTGGAAAAGAGACTGCCCCTGAGCCCATGGATGTAGGCGCCCTCTCCCTGAAGGATACGGAGAGGAAACGCCGGAAGGACAAGCAGTTATGCTTTTACTGCGGTAAAACGGGACATTGGAAAAGGGAGTGCCCGAATTGCCCGTCTTCAAACCCGGTCGGCGGGAAACGACTAGGTCTGGGTAGTCAACGGGGAGGCTGCTCAGACCCTCAGGTACCATTTTCCTCGTTTTCTAAAGTAGTACTGCCTGTGGAACTGTTTGTGGACGGTAGTTCTTTTTCCTCTACAGCCTTCGTGGACTGCGGATCATCTATTAATCTTATTGACTCCCAATTGGTCACACACTGCAAGATAGGGACAGTTAGGCTCAAGGTTCCGATCAAGGTGATGGCCATTGACTCATCTCCCCTCACTAAGGAGGGAATTCGCTTTATGTCTGATGTGTTTTCGCTCAGAGTGGGCGCTACTCATGTGGAAAACATAAGTTGTTTTGTGCTGGACAATCTACCTGCAGGGTTGGTGTTGGGCATGCCCTGGTTACAACACCATAACCCAGTTATTAACTGGAAAACGGGGGAGATTGTACAATGGGGGTTTAATGATTTTGAGTTGTATGATAAATCCGCACTGCTGGTTGAACCTGTTAAATCTGTGTCTGTATCATCTGTCGAGCTGGAAGGTATTCCGGAATGCCTGAAGGACTTCGAAGATGTATTCTCCGAAAGCGAGGCCGAGACGTTACCGCCACATAGACCCTTTGACTGCGCTATTGAGCTGGTCCCAGGGGCTAAATTACCCAAAGCCCATCTGTTTAATTTGTCCGGTCCTGAGCGCTTGGCTATGGAGGAGTACATTACTGAAAGTCTGCGCAAAGGACACATACGTCCTTCAGTCTCACCTGTGGCGGCAGGTTTCTTTTTTGTAAAGAAAAAAGATGGCGGGTTACGTCCCTGTCTCGACTTCGGGGAGCTTAATCAAATTACTGTACGGAATACGTACCCCCTTCCGTTGATTCCCGATTTATGTAACCAACTATCAGGGGCAAAGTGGTTTTCTAAACTGGACCTTCGGGGGGCATATAATTTGATAAGGGTCCGAGAGGGGGATGAATGGAAAACCGCGTTCCTCATGACCGAGGGACTATTTGAAAATTTAGTCATGCCGTTTGGTCTTACCAATGCCCCTGCGATATTTCAGAATTTCATCAACGTGGTATTCTCGGATCTCATTGGTCGTTTTGTCGTTATCTACTTAAATGATATTTTGATATATTCCCCCGACAAGTATTCTCATTTGGAACATGTACGAACTGTGCTCCAAAGGCTGAGAGAAAATCATTTGTATGCTAAATTGGTAAAATGTGTATTCTGTGTACAAGAGTTGTCCTTTTTGGGGTTAATTGTATCCGGTGAGGGTTTTCGCATGGACCCCAAGAAGGTGCAGGCCATTGCGGATTGGGTGCAACCCCGAGATCTTAAGGGTCTTCAGCGCTTCTTGGGGTTCGCCAATTATTACCGCAAATTTATCCGGGGGTTTTCGCAAGTGGTCAAACCTCTCACGGATCTAACATGCAAAGGTGCGGATGTGAGAAATTGGTCCTCGCTCGCAAAAGAGGCCTTTGCGACGCTGAAAAAATGTTTTATGTCTGCTCCTGTGTTAGTGCAGCCAGATCCGTCCAAACCATTCATCGTGGAAGTGGACGCCTCTGAGGTGGGGGTGGGGGCGGTGTTGTCCCAAGGGCCTGCCACTCTAACCAACCTCAGGCCATGTGCTTTCTTTTCCAAGAAGTTCTCTGCTGCGGAAAGAAATTACGACGTAGGCAATAGAGAGCTTCTTGCGGTCAAATTGGCGTTTGAAGAATGGAGGCACTTTTTGGAGGGGGCCAGTCACCCGGTTACGGTGATCACGGATCACAAAAATTTGTCGTACATTTAGTCTGCTAAAAGACTAACGCCCAGACAAGCCCGTTGGTCACTTTTTTTTTCCCGTTTTCAGTTTACAATTACATTTCGTCCAGGGTCTAAGAATGTCAAGGCTGACGCCTTATCACGCAGTTTTCAGCCGGTGTCGCCCCCTGAGCCACCGTCCTCCATTCTTCACCCTGCGGTTGTGATAGCAGAGGTCTCATCTGAATTGGAACGGGAGATTCAGGGGGCCCAGTCGCAGGCCTCGGCGGCCAAGCCGGAGGGGAAGTTGTTTGTCCCAGAGCAACTTCGCCTGAAACTCTTGCAGGAGTTCCATGAATCCAAGCTGAGTGCTCACCCTGGTATTTCAGCCACACGTCTGGCGGTGGCTAGGATCTTTTGGTGGCCTACCCTTGGTTCGGACATAAAAAAATTCATTGCTGGTTGTGGGGTCTGCGCTCGTTCTAAAAGCTCTCATAGCCGGCCGGCAGGGGAGCTGGTACCCTTGGCAGTGCCCGAAAGGCCATGGACTCACTTATCCATGGATTTTGTTACCAATCTCCCTCCATCTAAGGGTAATACAGTGGTATGGGTAGTGGTGGACAGGTTTTCTAAGCAGGCTCATTTCGTACCCCTGTCCGCACTACCGTCAGCTGAGACGTTGTCCAGGTTGTTTGTGCAGCATGTGATCCGGTTGCATGGGGTACCCCTGAATGTGGTGTCTGATCATGGTGTGCAGTTTGTGGCTAAGTTTTGGCGTGCTTTCTGCAAAAAATTAGGTATGTCTCTGTCCTTTTCGTCTGCATACCATCCTGAGAGCAATGGGCAGACGGAGCGCACTAACCAGTCCATGGAACAGATCCTCAGGTGTCTAACCTCTGCTAGACAGAGTGACTGGTGCGATGCACTGCCGTTGGCTGAATTTGCCTTCAATAGTCGGGTGAGTCAATCCACTGGTAGGTCCCCTTTCTTGATTAACTATGGGTTCAGTCCTCATTTTGGTGAGTTTTCTCGTCTGGATTCGGGGTGCCCGGGGGCTGAGGACTCTGTTCAGCGGTTAAAAGATACATGGGCAGAAGTCCAGCGGCGTATATCCAGGTCTCAAGGCAGGTATAAGTTTTTCGCGGACAGGAAACGAACACCTGGTCCCATGTTTCGGGTGGGAGAGAAAGTTTGGCTCTCCACGCGAAACATTAAGTTAAAGATTCCGTCAGCCAAGTTAGGACCCAAATTCATTGGCCCGTACAAGATTGTGGAAAAAATCAATCCAGTGGCGTATAGGCTGTGCCTTCCACCCTCTTTCAAGATCCCTAACGTCTTCCACAAATCTCTACTGAAACCTTTTGAAGCAGTCCGGGGAGACTCCGAGTCTGCTGCTTCTCCTGTTTTGGTCGAGGGGCAGGTGGAGTACGAGGTTGGTCATATCGTAGATTCCAGGTTGGTAAGGCGGTCGGTACAGTACCTGGTTCATTGGAAGGGGTATGGACCGGAGGACAGGTCCTGGGTACCGGCCCGGTTGATGCATGCTGATCGCCTGGTACGGGCTTTCCATGCTAAGTACCCGGGCAAGCCTGGGGGTCCAGAGGCCCCCCGTTGAGAGGGGGGTACTGTCATGATCTCAGTGCGGGTTTGACTCGCACACGTGGGGTTAATGTTTGGAACCAGTGCTGATGACTGGCATTTCTGGGGTTAAAGGTTGTGGTCCCGATGCAGGCTTACCTGCACACCTGGGGCTATGATTGTGGCCTCTCCCTGGTTCTGGGGGAGGCTTCTTATAGCCTCAGGACGCTCCCATCCCTGTCAGTTATACTCTTGCCCTTGGCATTGTGTGGTGACCCCTGAGTGTGTTAGTGCTGTGTTCTGGTTGCTTGATTCTCTGTGTATGACTCGGTCTGTTCCCTGGATATCGCTTTGGATTCTGCCTGGTACCTCCTATGTCTGTTTGGTTTTGATCTCTGCTTGGCCCTGATTATCCGCTCTGTCTCCTCCCTGGTACTGTACTGATATCTTGTGTATGACCTTTTGCTTTGTCTGACCTCCCATCTGTTTATCCCTCCTGTACCTCGCTGGTCTGTACCGTGCATGACTTCTGCTTTGCCATAATCTGAGTTCTCTGGCTTCTCTGACACTATTAGTTGAAGCACGCTTTGTCACCTCTGCTGCCCTGCTCCCCAGGTAACTCTTAGCACTGCTTCTGTACTCAGGACACGTGCATCGGCTCTATGAGCAAGTGTAGTGCGGTGTCTCTGACAATAATAGCAGCTAATAATGAGCCGACAAGAGAGCGCACTGTCAGTGCTGTGTTATAAGAATACAGTACACGGTGTGCGGAGACCAGCACCGCCCAGCCCCTGAAACGGAGGCTTTATTTCAGTGAGGGGGCAGAGGCTGTGGAAGTGACTGTAGCCTCTGCCCCCTGGTGATGCTTTATTTGAGTATCTCAGCACGCAATGGGATTCTCAAATGAGGTGTCAGCAAAGAGGAAGTAGTAAAAATAAAAAAAAATCAGTTAGTGTTGTGAGGGAAGGGTAGGGAATTTTTAATTAGAATATTTTCGAAGATAGATTAGATTATGACATCAAATAGATTGGGATTTTGGATTAAAATTAATTTGTGTATCTGACCACCCCTTTAAGCAGTCCTATTGAATCATGTGATGTCAGGAAAAGATCTAATCAGCACACTAACCACTAGAGGAAGCTCTAGCAGGAAGGATAACATGCTGACCACTAGACCTTGCTCCAGTGTGTAGATCAGTACACCGACCACCAGAATGAGCTCCAAAGCCGGAGATGAAGGATGACAATGGGGAAAGAAGAGCGTCTGGGCAGGAGCTGGGATTATCTGACACTGCAACCATTTTGTTACATTGTTCGGACTATGAGGCATTCATGCCATTCTTTCTTTATGCCCTAAATATTGCTACAATATATATTATTTTATATTTGTAGTACTGTTCTGTTCATATGGGCATTGCATACCTAGTACAAAATACACAACTTATACACAGAGCCACAATGACACTAAATGAGAGAAAATGCTTATTTAGATGCCAAACTTTTGATGGGTGTATGTTTCATAATATGTGGCTATGTCCCTTTAAATGTTTCTCTATAAAAGATTGAAAGTGAAATTAGGCGCACCGAATTTGGTGTGTAGGTGTCAAGTCGTCAGTTCTGCATAAGGAGCCTTCCTTCTTGTTACTGTCAGTCATTCATGGTACCGTGGAACTTATATGAAGCAAAAGTCTAAAACAGGGAACTAAAAAAATGGGTCTGCTCAGTATTCTGGTGATGACACGCCTCGGAACTTTCACAATTTACCCAGAATTAGTTGTTCTTAGAGTCAGAATATGGAAAGTATATTTTTATGCTTCAGATATAGCATTCCAGAAATTGGCCAAAATATTCCATCGTCTTGTTTCCACCAATGACTTTGTGAAGCAAAATTACATTTTTATCTTCATTCATTTTTTTAATTCCTTTTTTTATATATTTTTAATTGACGTCTTCCCTTTTACTAAACTTTGAGCTCCATTAGAGCTTTTTTTTTGGCATTTTTTACCACTTTTATGAAATACTAGTATTTCTATTTTGGGTGTTGGTGTATGGAGCTGTATCAGGCCAGAAGATGGCTTTTATTCAGTCAACATCTTAGGGCGCAGTCAGACGGCCGTATAACACGGATGACAATAGCATCGCAGTGCACGTACCGGCCGGCACCTCTCCCGACCTGAGCGTGACAACGCCATGTATTTCAATGCAGCTGTCACGCTGGTGTCACCTGTACGGTCCATGCACTGCGATGCCATCGTCGCCCGTATTATAAGTTTGTCTTATAAGCAGTGACCAGGGCTAGATCTGGTCTCTACTATTTAACCCCGTAAATGATGCTATAAATCTTTGCAAGTGGCATTAAAAAAGTATAAGGGTATGCCGTTTTAGGAATCCATCCTTTCAAAGTGATCACGAGGTGCCGATGGTTTGCCGCCGGGGCCTGCCGAAGGTACTCCTATCAACCTCAGCTACTTGATAGGCTTCATAGCCGAACATCAGTTTCACTGCATACTGGAATATGGAAGTACATTGAACAAGTGGTGAAACGTTTGTGGGTTCAGATCTCCTGAAAGGAGTAAAAACTTATGTAAAAATATAAACATTTAAATGACTCCCCTTTTTCCAATTTAAAGATTAAAAAATAAGTAATATTTGGCATAGCCACGTCGGTAAAAATAATTAAAATGTAAAAATTTTTAAACTTTACAGTAAATGCTAGAATAGTAGAATGCAAAAATAAATTGACAAGTCAAAATTTTCATTTTTTTTCCCTTCACTGAACTTTCTCAAAAAATGAAACAAAAGCGATCGAAACAACAGATGTAACTCAAATTGGAACCAATAAAAAAGTCAACATGTCCTCATACAGCTTCGTCGATGGGAATATGGAAACATTAGGATCTCAAAAAATGTCGACAGACTAAATTCAAATTTCAGAATTGTTTTCATGACTTAATAAAAATAACAGCAATAATAATAATAAACTTTTAAAAGTTTGTTACCACCGTAATCATGGTGCCAGGTCATTTTTATCATATATTGAAAGCTGTACAAAACAAAACTCAAAGCAATGGCAGATTTGGATTTTTTTCACGCTTTCAGTGCACTCCACAATCAAAGCTACTCTATAGTGTGAGAATCCCACCAAACAGCTCATGTCTTGTGAAAGGGAATTTGTCACCCAGTTTTTTCTTCTCCATCTGATAGCTGTATGATATAGGAGCAGAGACCCTGATTCCAGAGATGTATCACTTACTGGGTTGCTTGCTGCAGTTCTGGTAAAATCAGTTTTAGCTGACACTATTTCTCTGAATACTCTGCTCAGTATATTCCCTGCCACACTACTGATTGGCAGCTTTCTGAGTCCACTGTGCATAGGCAGAGAGCTGCCAATCAGTGGTGGGGTTATACAGAGCTCACGAATATGGAGGAGTACATGGCGTCCACAACATTTTGTGGCAAAAACATGGTGACAGATTCACACTAAGCTATGGGTGGCAGACAGTGTTATTTAATGTAATTTACCTAAACTTACACTTTTAGGTCATGGAGACGGAGTTTACATATTAGTCCTATAAGGCTACTTTCACACATCAGGTTTTCGGCGTCAGGCGCGATCCGGCGTCGTGCCGGAACGCCGGATCCGGCAAATGTTTTGTAAAACCTGATGTGCCGGATCCGGTTTTCTGCCGGATCCGTCTTGTTCTTGACAGACAAAACCGGATCCGTCTCATCCGGTTCATCCGTTTTTCTATCCGTTTTTCGACGGATTACGCCGGATCCGGTTTTTAATATTGACCCTTGTGGCCTTCCGAACGGGATTGGCTACTGGAAAACTATATATAGAGTGTTCCTACAGCCCTTCTTTGACAGGTTGTAGAGGAGAAAGTGCAGGTTGGAGAGAAGAGCAAGGCAGAGTACACTGGCAGGATGACAGAGTGTGAAAGATTTGTGCCCTAACCAAACTTGTGTACCTTCTGTACCAACAGTATATACCTTTGCCAACCAAAGTTGGCTATCTTGTCATGGTCTCTATTTTTAGCTTTAGGCCACAGGTGTGTACCTGGTTGTGTTTTATGCAAAGTATTTCACCTTTTAACAAAAGTTGTGTACATTGTTAGGAAATCACCAACAATAAACACAACTTTTCAGGTGAAATACTTTGCTTCAAACACAACCAGGAACACAACTGTGGCAAAAAGCTAAAATTTACCCACAGTTATATACCTAGTTTTGAATACCATTTTACCTTTTAAATACCCTGTATTTAACCTTTTTGGCCGCAGAAAGAAATGACAGACAACCAGTGTAAAATAATTTAACTTTTATTGAAAAATGTTTTTTTTAGTAAACTGTTTTTAAATTTTAATAAACTTTTTTAATAAAGCTTTGAAACCATAAAACTGGTCATTTTTATTAAAATACACACATATTATAAATCTGTGTAGTGTGGGGTGGAAATACTGCTGGAGGGACTGTGGGACACTTCGACACTGGGAGTGTGGAGAGAGGACTGGGATCGTGGTGGGGAAGGAACAGTTAGAGGTGATGGTGTGGAAAAAGCTACAGAATGGGTGGGCATGTGGGAAGCAGAAGAGGTGGTGGGCGGTGGAGTGGAGGGTTGGGCAGGGACTGTAGGAGCAGATGATGTTGATGGAAAGTTGTATGGGGAAGGAGTTTGGTACGGGGAAGGAGTTTGGTACGGGGAAGGAGTTTGGTACGGGGCAGGTTGCTGGAAGTGGGGAGATGTCTGGTACTGGGGAGGTTGCTGGTACTGGGGAGGTTGCTGGTATGTAATAGGAGGGGGAGGATGGAAAGTGGCTGGAGGGGGTGCAGATGTAATAGGAGGGGGAGGATGGAAAGTGGCTGGAGGGGGTGCAGATGTAATAGGAGGGGGAGGATGGAAAGTGGCTGGAGGGGGTGCAGGTGGAGGAACTACAGTGGTGGGAGGTGGAGGTTGGGAGGTAACCTGCTGTAGAGCACCGTGGCACGAATGCATTACATGCATCTGCTGGGTAGGAGATAGTGTTGCCATGCTCTCCACAACAGACCTGAAAAAGGTGTGGTTTGGCGAAGATCTTGCTTCTGAATGCATGGTTTGCAGAAGTGTCTTCACCTCCAGAATGCTGGAGTTGATCTGCTGAAAGCCTGCGGAGATTTGCTCTGACAAGACTTTTAGACAGTTCTGGAAAGATGCATTCAGATGCAAGAACTCTGGCGCATAACTCTTTTCCTGACCCCTCTGCCGCTGCCGCCCAGTACCCGCAGGTGTACTAGAGGTGGCAGGGGCAGAAGGTTGGGGTAAAGGGAAAGCGATCTCCTCACCAGCAGCTTCATGTAATGTAGGCGGCCACGATGCTCCTGTGCTGGTGGATGGGACAGATGGGTCGAATGTGTGGGAAGGCTGGGAAGGTGCAGATGTACCGGGGCGGTCGAAGTGTCCCTCGGTGCCGGTCTCCTCAGGGATCGCCTCAGAAGGGTCCAATCGTGCAGGCTCCCGAGTGCTGCTCACCGTGCTGTGGAATAAAGAGAAAAAAAAACAATTAAAATAGTGACATGGTATGGCCCTGGCTGAAAAAAAAAAGTTACATCTAAACATTTTTTTGTCACATGTGGTGTGTAATATTTACCTTCTGGTGACCATTGTATCCCGGAGGAACGACAGGGCTCGTGCGTACTTGTACTTGCTCCTGCGTCCTTCAGATCCACTCGGGGCCCGCATCTCTTTATTGAACTCCTTCTTGAAACGATCCCTCACAGACCGCCACCGCTTCACAATTCTCTCCCCTGAAACGAGAAAGGACAAAGTGGTTAGTATACAACATCAGTGTTTCCCAAACTCCAGTCCTCATGGTCCCCAGGGGTCATGTTTTCAGGATTTCCAAAGTAAATAGAAATCCTGAACACATGATCCGTGGGGACCACGAGGACTGGAGTTCGGGAAACACTGGTTTAAATCAAGCAACCGGTACTGTATATACTTACGCTCTTTAATCTGGGCCCGAGCTTCGAGGTCCTCCCAGCGGTCCACAAGGAGCGAACAGATTTCCTCCCAGAGTCGTCGGGTAACGATAAGGTCAGCGTGGCGGCGGTCAGCCATATTCCAGAGCGGCTCCCTTTCTCTGACGAGATCGATGAGGTGGTCCACATCGAGTCCTCCATCCTCACCGTCAGAGTCGGGAGCACGCTGTGAAGACTGTTAAAGAAAAAGACAAAAATAACATAATTGGCCTCCACAAAAGAAATGAAATAAAAAGTGCAAAAAACAAAGCAAAAATATTTATACTTACACGCTGGTGACCGCCGCGTTGCTGTCGCCGACGACCCTGGGAGGCACTGCGAGGACCTCTTGGCCGAGCACCAGATTGGGAAGACTAGAGAAGAAAACAAAAAATGTTATGTCTTTGGATGTAGGCATTTGTTTGCTGTGTGAGGTCTGCAGAACATTGTTTTCTATGTGTTGTGTGTAGTGTGATGTTGTGTTTCTGCGTTTGATGCAAAAAACTTACCAATTGTGAGCCCACTCCAAGTGTCTGTCCACCCCTTCCTTCTTCTTCTGGGAGCTCCTCTTCATCTTGTGATTCCTGTTTTGAAATAAAAGGCAATGAATAGACATATATTACTGAGATGATGGATTTTGGAAATAAAAACTTACCGTCAAACGCTGACGATGCGAGGGAGGGCTCCCAGAAGAAGATGTGCTGTCTTCCTGATGGCCAGACTCCATGGCTGTGGGTTGTGTTCCTGCTGCTGCCATTGCTGCTGCTGCTGCTGCTGCATCTATTGGGCGGCTGTTGAATAAAGAGAAACAAAGGGCCAATGAATATCTTGATATTCCATAGCCCTAGTTTGGAGGAATGGGGGATTTGATAATTACCGTCTCTCATCTGCTGCTGGACTCCCCTCCCGTTGTTCAGCATGCTGCTCCATTTGGGGTGGTGCTGATGGTGCTGCTGCAGATGTCTGCTGCCTTCTCCTGCTCCTGGTTCTTGGCTTGGGTGGCATGTTGGGTGTGGCTGAGGGTCCCACTGTCTTGCTTTTATATATGTCTTGTGGGCAGAGCTACTGAGCATGCTCAGACCAAAAAAACCGGATCTGGCGCATTGCGGCGCTCATAGGCTTTCATTGTATGAAAAAGCCGGACACGCCGGATCCGGCGTGTCCGGCTTTTTCGCCGGAGACAAAAAACGTTACAGTAGCCGTTTTTTCCAGACGCCGGATCGCGTCACATTGCCGGATCTGGCGAAAATCGGATGAAACGCATGGCCATCCGGCTCGATCCGGCTCTAATGCAAGTCAATGGGGGGGAAACCGGATCCGGCATTGCATTTCGCCGGATCCGGTTTCTGTCAAAAGCGCCGGATCGCGCCTGACGGCGAAAACCTGATGTGTGAAAGAGGCCTAAAGCTGGTATAATTTTTGTTTGTATTTCTGCTTTTAATTTCCTTTTTATTGTTCTCTAATTTATTTTGGGAAAAATAATTGCAGCGCACAGGTTCATGCTATGTGATGATTCCAGTCTAAAGTCTTCTATGAAAGGTCTATTGGTAAATTTCCATCTTAACAAATACAAGAAATGGGGACAGCGTAAGACATAGATAAACCTGTCGTATATTCATCACTCTTGCATTGAAAGCGATGTCTCCTAGTACAGTATGTCACTTTAAAAAGCCAAGTGCCAAACCTGAGAATATGTGTCAGTTTTCCTGCAGCGCTGGGGACATTAAGCATTATACGTTACCTACTGAAATCGATAAGTTGTCTGTGTGATGAAGGGACAGGACTGGTCTTCTGGAGGTAGAGATATTCTGAATTAATACGCTCTCCCGAAAAGATGAAGATGCTGAATAGAGGACTCCCAGCTTACACTCAGATTTCCCTAAATTGACAAATTATTATTTTTTTTAACAAACAATCTTTTTATGTAACCAATACAGCTGACAGCTAAGAGTGCACATGTGGATTACAGCAAAGACTCAACAGTAGAGATGAGCGAATCTGTTCGGATTCGGTTCAGAATACGATCGGAATCAAATATTGTTTTTGCAATATTCGTCGAACACAGCCAAACGTCATTAGAGTCAATGGGAGTAGAAATTACCGAATATGTTCGGTACCGATTATAAGATATATATTCGTCACGAATAGTGTTCGAATATGGCTCGAATATGTCAAAATCATATTCGGGGACAAAATCCAAACAAACTCGCTCATATCTACTCAACAGGAGAAACATTGTATTTTGCCCATTTTATACCCGGCACCATTAGGTCTGGAGAAAGCTTTCTCTGGAATTGAGACAGTTTTTGCTGAGAGGGATATTCGCTAGTCAAGTCTGGATATGTTTTTCTAATAGCAAGCTGTCTACTTCACAGCCTAGGCTTTTTTACAACTCCAGTCACACAACGGTGACTTGACACTTCTACAGAAATTTATGGTCAAACTTGCCTTTGATATCAAAATGCACAAAAGTGACTCAATCAGGGAGAAATTGCATGACAAAGTACAATTAAAGCAACCTATGTCTGGCATAGAATATGTAACTAAAGTTATAGTTAAACCTTGACCTGATAGAATTATTTCAAAAATATGAAGTGGTCCGAGGAGAGCCCTGAGGGATGTAACTAAGTGAGTATCTGACCCTTCACTAGAGCCCGTGATGGTGGGTTAGGCTTGGCTTCCAACGTACACCAGGTGCTACTCCAGGACAGACCTTGGACGCACGGCAGCTGACCCCAAGGACAGGTAGCTGGAACAGATTGGTAGGTGAGTACAGCTGATGCAGGCAGGCACAGGTATCACAGATTCATGTGGGTACGGCGTGTATACAGATAGACACTGACAGGTGCAGGTGGGTCCGGTTGATATGCAGATTGGCATAGCAGGTGCAGGTGGATCTGGCTAATATATAGAGATTGGTTTGGAAGGTGCAGCCACCTCCGGCTGATATACCGATTGCCACAGCAGGTGCAGATGGGCCCGGCTGAAATACAGACTGGCACAGAGGTTACAGACTGGCACAGAGGTTAGGGGCAAACAGATACTAGCGGAACTAGGTGAGAATTAATGGACAGGGATTTGAGAACTAGCAAGCATGTTGGGAACAAATTAACAACCTTGCACAGGCACCTCCATGCAGGTATAGGTGCCTTAAATAATAAGTGTCTCCCAGCCATTGGGTGAAGACACTTTAGGATGGCGCACACAGCCCTTTTAAGAAGGAGTTTGAGTGCGCATGCCCTAAGCACAGTGCCTGGGGACCTGCACACAGTGTGCAGACCCCGGGCAGCAGCTGAAGAGGAGGGAGGAGGAAGTGTGGGACAGGGGCCGCCATCGTCAGTGAGTCGGTATACCTGCCGGAGGAGAGGAGCAGCGTGCAGGTACGCTGGCACTAAATTAAGTTATCTTCTATCCATTGTATATGGGCTAACTTACTCATCATTAGGATCCCAAGATATGGGTTCTAAGACCTTGGAACCTTTTTGAATTGACTGGAGGTGAACTTGCAACCCTTATTTTACTTTTGTTGTATATAAATTACAAGTTTGTAGATTAATGTGTTATGCAGCTTTTCCCTGTATATTGAGATCAGATTCATTACAAATTATGAGACTAAGAATTCCTCTGCACAGTGTAATGTTGGTGGGTGTGCGCCACTGGCCAAGCTTACCCTCGAGGGAGGTGACTACGTGGCTACCTGGTCTTTGCTAGAGCCTCAGATGGTGAAAATAGGCTTGTGCTGCAGGATAGCCACCAGCTGCAACTCCTGGCAGTGCCCAGACCTGCAGTAGCTGATCAACGGGTCAATGCAGGTATACGCGGTACAGAGAGCATAGGCAGAGATGTAGTCAGACAGTCCGAGGTCAGACAAGCAGCACAGGTTCAAGATACAAAGCCGAATTCAGGACCGGGGCAATCAGACGGACTAGGTGGACAAGCCAGGTCGGTAACAGGAGACAAAATAGAAACACAGCTTGACTGGAAGCTAAAGCAGACTACTGACTAGAACTAAAGGCAAGGAGTGGAGGGAGTGCATATGTAGGAGGAGAGGCCTCCACCGAATACCCGGCCCGGAACTGAGGGGACCGTCTTCCAGGTTCCTGGGGGTATCTGTTTCCAGGGAGCAGAGCTAGGGGATGGACTGCTGAGACTGACAGGGCAGTTGGGGGAGGAGTCCTGAGAAGAGGGGTGGAGAGGGCCAGACTGTGTGAGTCAGCAGAACGAGGGAGAAGGAGGTAGAGACTTGGGGAGGGCCAGAGAGCAAGAGCCACGAGCAGCTTCCAGAGAGGAGGACAGCGACAGGAGGGAGACTCTCAGTGGACCGCAGGGAGACGGCGCCGAGCTTACCGACAAAAGGAGACTGCTGCCTCACTCCAGCTCTACTCGCAGCCGTCCGCGGCCAACGCCGCCTCACTCCAGCTCGCGGCTGCCTCGCTTCTGCCCGCAGCCACCGCCGCTTCACTCCTGACCACGGCGGTGACTCCTCCTTTGCCGCCCGCAGCTGCCACCACCCCACTCCAGTCCGCGGTAGAGACTGGGCCTGTGCCTGCTGCAGATCCTCCAGTGTGGCCTCAGACTGCGCCTGCGGCCTATCAACCGCCACTTATCACCGCCGCTGCCAGTCCCTGTCAGGGAGTTGCAGCCTCCCCTCTCCCACTCCTAGGCGGTATCCCGCTGCCTCCACTGGGGGACATCCCGCCAAAGAACTCTCTGCGGGCCTGTTGTGCCCCTACTCCTCCTGGGCGTCGGAACGCCCGAAGACTACGCCAGATCTTCAGCGGCTGGGCCCAGTGGCTGCGACGCATACACACTGTGGAACAGACCACTGAGGGACGTCAGGATGGATAACTGATACATAGTGACTAAGGACCCATAGTCAGCCATTCCGCAGCCATATAGTGACCTGTCTTTGCCGGATTAGTCGTGTTCTCCCAATCCTTGTTTAGGTGTATTGGCTCCCTGCGAGGACAACTACTGTTATTCTGTTGGCTGCGTAACAATAGCCCTAACGGCATTTATCTATAAAAGTTAACATTTAAAGTCATTTCTGTCTCGCATCTCCTCACTGCATCCTGCGTAACTGCTATTACCACACATAGGCCAGGGAAGTTAATCTCTGCAGGAAACAGCAGGGTTAAATTCCTGCAAAGACTGGCTGTGCCTCCCTATAGCCTGGTGGAGACAGCAGGAAGATGCAGCAGTGCTGGGGAATGCAGCAAGAAGCAAACTCAGGGACACGGCCTGACATGAGGGAAACAGAGCGGTGACAGCAATGAGTGGGAAGGCTCTGAGAGGGCGTGTGAGTTACGGTGTGACACACAGTAGATGGCAATGTGATTGTCAAGCAGGTTATTTTTTGGAAGTCAGAAGAAACTATGACTGTAATTTCCAATGTACACATTATGTCGTGTTCACTGCTGAAACATCCTGCTCCACCACTTGCTAGCTAATTGATCTGAACAAGAGGGTTTTTGTGCATTTCCTGGGATTGTGGTTGATGTATGTTTGATAGTGAAAGATAGTTATATGTATATCTCACAGTGCAAGTTTCCAATTTTATGTGGCAGTTGAATTTCATAAATGTGCACCAAAATGGAATCAGCGTAGTCCTTTGTCAGACCTATATCTGTAACTCAAGTGACCATTACAAAGTCACAATTCACCCAAAGGGCTAATTCACACAACTGCTCATCACCGCTCTCCTCTGTACAGTATTCTGGGTTTTATTGACCAATATCATAGCGCCTATAGAAGTGCATGGGACTCTTCTGTACCCCCATATTCTTCTGATTTCATATTGAGATATATGGAAGACTTTCTGCTGTTTACTATATGAAGCCCCACTCCCCCCAAAAAAAGAGGATGCAGTATTATGGAAATATTATCCCCTAGAAATATTGCTATCATTGCTGTGTTTACGAAACTGCCGGGATTCTATACACATCCTTACACATTGGACAACTAATTATGAGTTTACAGGTTTATTCTTCTTTAGTAAGATTTAGGTACACAGAGAATACACAGACCCTGATTCAAGCAGTTTTCATCTATTTTTTGGCATAAAACTGCTTAAAATACCATTGTTTTAATGCAACTTGTGTAATACATAGAAAATTTGCAAATTTTTACATCGTTTCATGCCAACCCTGGCAACTTTTTTGAAAAGTGAGTAGAGCTTAGTAGGAAGCACGTGGCCGCATGCTACTGACAAATTCATCATAATTTAAGCAAACAAAAAGTGTAAATTATGACAAAAATGTAAATAAGTTCCAGCCAAGAGAATGAATAAATTAGGCACATCTTACTCTAGCGCAACGCTCGTTAAGATCGATCCTGAACCAAGGAGCCCATTCATTAACGTGTTTACACCGGAATCCTGGCAATATTTTTGTGCAACTTGTAAGTTGTGAAACATTATTGTGACTTTTAGGCTTAGACATTTTAACGGCAATCCTGGCCACCTACGCCAATATGGGTGGAGCATTGACAGGATGGGAATTTTCTCTGCACAGACGTCAAATTCATAAAAAAGTTATGTAATTTTTCTGCCATAACTTACTCCAGAAGTGTGCTCCAGTCCCTGGCAGAAGAGCACGGCACTTGGAAGATGTGCCTAATCCATAAGTGATGTGCACCTCTTAATGAATTAGGCACCTCTTATTCCAGGGGCCCCATTCGTTAAGACTTCCTCGCAGTCTCGCACAATTCCAGTCTTAATGATTCGGGGACTTAATGTTTTCATTCTTCATTTTTCCCATCTTGCATTTCAGGCCATCTTTAATAAATGGAAGCCAATGTGGGTGACACTGCTGGAAGATGGAATAGAATACTACAAGAAGAAAAGTGACAATAGCCCAAAGGGAATGATACCACTAAAAGGAGCAGTTATCACGAATCACTGTCAGGATTTCAGTAAAAGGATGGTGAGTGTTGTATAAGGAGCCACTGTTCTCATAGTCTCCATATTGGCTCACATACTGGCTGGATAGCTGGGTCATTCACCTTCTTGTTTGAGATGCGCTTGCGGTCAGTGAAATGAAAAGTGGGAAAGCTACTGTAGACCGAATAGTTCTCACTGTTCAGAGTTTGCAACACTAGCCTCTAGTCTAGAGAATCTGTGCTAGACTACTAAGTGCATCAGCAGTAATAGTTTGCTTGAATATAACCTTCCAGAGTAAACCGCGCTCATCCGATATCTTTATTAATATCTCATTAAGTAATCCAGCAAAAACGTAGTTTCTTCTTTTCCAATTAATTATTACAGATGTGTCACGGTCACGCGTGGCTGGACACAGCGCCCCCAGCAGGGCTGATTTAGATGACACGCATGACCCTGGATACACCGCCTCCAGTGGGGCGAATTTAGGTAATAAACGTAACACGTAAATCTGGAAACCCCGCCTCCAGTAAGGCGAATTTAAACAATAAGGGAAACCTGGGTAACAATAACAATGGTGGCCCTGCGATAGGGAACGGGGAAGTGGAGACCTCCTGCACTCCCCTGAGTCAGTGTCTCTACACTCCTAACGTTCCCTAGGCCGGTTCCGCACCGGCGCCGATCTGGATACCTGATATCCCTAGCTCACCCTGCACCTAAACCCTCACTAGGGAATTGGTCAGTGCGGAAACTAATCCCACCACTGCACTAAACACACATAAGGAAAAATGACAATACAGGGGAACACCACTTAGCTTTGCTCTGTTGCTTACGCTCCCAGCAACAGAGCCACCACCTGCGTGCATCTTTTCCTCCAACCGGATCCATCACCATATTGCAGCCTTGGAGCAAACAGAGTCCACCACCCGTGTGCAGCTGTCCAGAAACAGAGTCCCGAAAATGAGTCCAGCTTCTGCCAAAAAGTCCAGCGTGCTTGAGTCCAACTTTTCTGCCAAAAAGTCCAGCATGCTTGAGTCCAGCTTTCAGCAACCAAGTCCAGCATGCTGAGTGCAACGCTACACCATAGTGGCCACTCCACCCTCCACCAATCCATGCCAGCACTTCTTGCAGACACCATAGCTGCTACTCGAGGGCTCTGACTGAGCTGCCTGTGACTCTACTTCAGCTCCCTCCTTCACCCAGGCTTTCTTGCAAATGAAGACCTATCACCAACAGTGATTGAAACACCTGACACTCTTTTATAGAGCATTCACACCCAGAGGCGTAGCTAGAGCTTTTGCCGCCCAGGGATGTTCCCGAATTTGGCGCACCCCCCCCTGCAGCGCCCCCTGTGTGACGGCCGGGACCTGCCCCCCTCACTATTAACCCCTGCCACCCCGGCCGGGCCCCGCTCACCTCATCCCACTTGATGAACTTGCTGCCCCGCTGCAGGGTCTCCGGCACCCGGACTGGCTCCAGCTGGAGGGCATGGACCCCGGGCCGGGCCCCCAGCATGGCTGCAGGGGAGGACGGAGGAAAAGTACGAGGAGACAGCGGCCAGAGAAGAGCAGAGACTGAGGGAGGGAGAGAGGAGGGGAGGAGAGGAAGGAGGAGGGAGAGAGGCAGAGCGTCCTCCTCCCAAATGGTGAGTGACCCACCTGCGCTAGCTAGCCGCTGCCAAAATCTCCTGCTATACACACACAGTCTGTCTTCTCCCTGTCACTGTGCCTCGGCCAGCCACCTCCACGCTTCTCCCACAGCACAGAGAGGAGGAATTTCTGCTCCTGCCATGCTGCGCCGCCCCCACACACGTGCCGCCTGGGGCGGCCCGCACCCCCCTTCCTACGCCACTGTTCACACCTGTTACTTAATCACGTGCACAAACTAAGGTAACCAAGTGCAATGACCCTAATGGCCACCGGGGGGAAAACTACAACTTTGGCACACAGCCAAAGGGAAAAAAGTTCACTTGTGCATTTAAACTGTCAGATCCAACCTGGATCATAACAAGGGGAAGAGTCTTGAGGAGATCATTTGCATATTCCCAGTGCCTTCTAGGATAAGTGAAGAGTCTCCGCGAGCTCAACGATCACTGGGTTTTGGCCGTTGCAGCTGAAAAGAGGAAATCGGAAAACCAGGGGAAGAGTCTTGAGGAGATCATTTGCATATTCCCAGTGCCTTCTAGGATAAGTGAAGAGTCTCCGCGAGCTCAACGATCACTGGGTTTTGGCCGTTGCAGCTGAAAAGAGGAAATCGGAAAACCAGGGGAAGAGTCTTGAGGAGATCATTTGCATATTCCCAGTGCCTTCTAGGATAAGTGAAGAGTCTCCGCGAGCTCAACGATCACTGGGTTTTGGCCGTTGCAGCTGAAAAGAGGAAATCGGAAAACCAGGGGAAGAGTCTTGAGGAGATCATTTGCATATTCCCAGTGCCTTCTAGGATAAGTGAAGAGTCTCCGCGAGCTCAACGATCACTGGGTTTTGGCCGTTGCAGCTGAAAAGAGGAAATCGGAAAACCAGGGGAAGAGTCTTGAGGAGATCATTTGCATATTCCCAGTGCCTTCTAGGATAAGTGAAGAGTCTCCGCGAGCTCAACGATCACTGGGTTTTGGCCGTTGCAGCTGAAAAGAGGAAATCGGAAAACCAGGGGAAGAGTCTTGAGGAGATCATTTGCATATTCCCAGTGCCTTCTAGGATAAGTGAAGAGTCTCCGCGAGCTCAACGATCACTGGGTTTTGGCCGTTGCAGCTGAAAAGAGGAAATCGGAAAACCAGGGGAAGAGTCTTGAGGAGATCATTTGCATATTCCCAGTGCCTTCTAGGATAAGTGAAGAGTCTCCGCGAGCTCAACGATCACTGGGTTTTGGCCGTTGCAGCTGAAAAGAGGAAATCGGAAAACCAGGGGAAGAGTCTTGAGGAGATCATTTGCATATTCCCAGTGCCTTCTAGGATAAGTGAAGAGTCTCCGCGAGCTCAACGATCACTGGGTTTTGGCCGTTGCAGCTGAAAAGAGGAAATCGGAAAACCAGGGGAAGAGTCTTGAGGAGATCATTTGCATATTCCCAGTGCCTTCTAGGATAAGTGAAGAGTCTCCGCGAGCTCAACGATCACTGGGTTTTGGCCGTTGCAGCTGAAAAGAGGAAATCGGAAAACCAGGGGAAGAGTCTTGAGGAGATCATTTGCATATTCCCAGTGCCTTCTAGGATAAGTGAAGAGTCTCCGCGAGCTCAACGATCACTGGGTTTTGGCCGTTGCAGCTGAAAAGAGGAAATCGGAAAACCAGGGGAAGAGTCTTGAGGAGATCATTTGCATATTCCCAGTGCCTTCTAGGATAAGTGAAGAGTCTCCGCGAGCTCAACGATCACTGGGTTTTGGCCGTTGCAGCTGAAAAGAGGAAATCGGAAAACCAGGGGAAGAGTCTTGAGGAGATCATTTGCATATTCCCAGTGCCTTCTAGGATAAGTGAAGAGTCTCCGCGAGCTCAACGATCACTGGGTTTTGGCCGTTGCAGCTGAAAAGAGGAAATCGGAAAACCAGGGGAAGAGTCTTGAGGAGATCATTTGCATATTCCCAGTGCCTTCTAGGATAAGTGAAGAGTCTCCGCGAGCTCAACGATCACTGGGTTTTGGCCGTTGCAGCTGAAAAGAGGAAATCGGAAAACCAGGGGAAGAGTCTTGAGGAGATCATTTGCATATTCCCAGTGCCTTCTAGGATAAGTGAAGAGTCTCCGCGAGCTCAACGATCACTGGGTTTTGGCCGTTGCAGCTGAAAAGAGGAAATCGGAAAACCAGGGGAAGAGTCTTGAGGAGATCATTTGCATATTCCCAGTGCCTTCTAGGATAAGTGAAGAGTCTCCGCGAGCTCAACGATCACTGGGTTTTGGCCGTTGCAGCTGAAAAGAGGAAATCGGAAAACCAGGGGAAGAGTCTTGAGGAGATCATTTGCATATTCCCAGTGCCTTCTAGGATAAGTGAAGAGTCTCCGCGAGCTCAACGATCACTGGGTTTTGGCCGTTGCAGCTGAAAAGAGGAAATCGGAAAACCAGGGGAAGAGTCTTGAGGAGATCATTTGCATATTCCCAGTGCCTTCTAGGATAAGTGAAGAGTCTCCGCGAGCTCAACGATCACTGGGTTTTGGCCGTTGCAGCTGAAAAGAGGAAATCGGAAAACCAGGGGAAGAGTCTTGAGGAGATCATTTGCATATTCCCAGTGCCTTCTAGGATAAGTGAAGAGTCTCCGCGAGCTCAACGATCACTGGGTTTTGGCCGTTGCAGCTGAAAAGAGGAAATCGGAAAACCAGGGGAAGAGTCTTGAGGAGATCATTTGCATATTCCCAGTGCCTTCTAGGATAAGTGAAGAGTCTCCGCGAGCTCAACGATCACTGGGTTTTGGCCGTTGCAGCTGAAAAGAGGAAATCGGAAAACCAGGGGAAGAGTCTTGAGGAGATCATTTGCATATTCCCAGTGCCTTCTAGGATAAGTGAAGAGTCTCCGCGAGCTCAACGATCACTGGGTTTTGGCCGTTGCAGCTGAAAAGAGGAAATCGGAAAACCAGGGGAAGAGTCTTGAGGAGATCATTTGCATATTCCCAGTGCCTTCTAGGATAAGTGAAGAGTCTCCGCGAGCTCAACGATCACTGGGTTTTGGCCGTTGCAGCTGAAAAGAGGAAATCGGAAAACCAGGGGAAGAGTCTTGAGGAGATCATTTGCATATTCCCAGTGCCTTCTAGGATAAGTGAAGAGTCTCCGCGAGCTCAACGATCACTGGGTTTTGGCCGTTGCAGCTGAAAAGAGGAAATCGGAAAACCAGGGGAAGAGTCTTGAGGAGATCATTTGCATATTCCCAGTGCCTTCTAGGATAAGTGAAGAGTCTCCGCGAGCTCAACGATCACTGGGTTTTGGCCGTTGCAGCTGAAAAGAGGAAATCGGAAAAACCGCGCGCCTATCGGCGCGCGAATTTTGGCTCATCTTTCATCGTTTCTAAGAAATCTCAAGATGGAAGAGGCCAGGAGCCATTTGGTGAGCTGCATTTCTTGCTACATGTTCACAGATTTACCAGTGGAAAAGCCAAACTTCACCTGCCACAAATGCAAGCTTGTGTCCCTGTTGGAGGAAAAGTTGCAAAATCTCGAAGAGAGGTTAGCTACATTGAAGATCATTAAGGACGGTGAAGAGTTCTTAGACAGAGCAGAATTATCTCTTCATGTTACAGAAAGAGAAGAAATTCGAAGTGCACCTGAAGAAACAGAGGAATGGAGACATGTGACCCAGAGAAGCAGGAGGATCAGGAGGCAGTCAGCACCCATACTGCTCAGAAACCAGTACCAGGCTCTCACGCAGGAAAACGATGAAGAAATACATCAGGATAAGACTTTGCCAACAAACAACAACCATGTACGCCTTCAGAGTCCTCCCGGATGGAGAAAGAAGAAAAATGTTGTGAAGAACAAACGGAGAGTGGTGGTCATGGGGGATTCCCTGTTGAGAGGTACAGAGGCCGCTATCTGCAGACCGGATATAACTTCAAGAGAAATGTGCTGTCTTCCAGGTGCAAAAATTAAAGATGTGTCTGACAGGATATCAGGACTCTTCAGACCTACAGATGACTACCCATTCCTGCTACTACATGTGGGGACAAATGACACCGCAAGAAACGACCTGGAAACCATCTGCAGAGACTTTGAAGACTTAGGCAAGAAAGTGAAAGAACTGGGAGCGCAGGTGGTCTTCTCTTCCATCCTCCCAGTGGATGGCCATGGAACAAGGAGGTGGAATAAGATTCTGCAGGTGAACAACTGGCTACGTCGATGGTGCCGTCAGCAACGATTTGGATTTCTGGATCACGGAGTGAACTACTTATACGATGGACTACTTGCTAGAGATGGGGTGCACCTTACGAAGACTGGAAAGTATGTATTTGGAAGTCGCCTTGCTACACTTGTAAGGAGAGCTTTAAACTAGAACAACATGGGAAGGGAAGCAAAAGACCAGAAAAAGCCATACACCTGACAAATGCTATTGAGAACTCTGCTATTAGAAGTGGAAAGGAAGAACAGGAAGAACAAAGACGAAAGAATCTAATTAATAAAAATATTGGAGAAAGAGAAACCAATCACAAACTAAAATGTTTCTATACTAATGCACAAAGCATGGGCAACAAACAAGGAGAATTGGAACTACTAACACAGGAAAAGAAATATGATGTCATTGGAATCACTGAAACTTGGTGGGACAATACACATGATTGGAATACAAGACTAGAAGGATACAACTTATTTGCAAGAAACAGACTTGATAAACGAGGAGGAGGTGTCGCATTGTATGTTAGAAACGCGTATGTCTGCACAGAGATTGAATCTTCAGAGACTGGGAGTTCTGTGGAAACTGTTTGGGTAAGAATACAAGGACAGAACAATGGAAAGGACACCATCGTAGGCATTTACTACAGGCCGCCTGTGCAAGCTGAAGATATGGATGAACTCTTTATGCATCAAATGGCCAAGTTCTCCAAAAAATATGACATAGTTGTCATGGGAGATTTCAACTATCCAGACATTTGTTGGGAATCTCTCTCAGGCAAAACTAACAGGTCAAGGAAATTCTTATCCTCTCTTGCTGACAACTTTATCTTCCAAAAGGTAGGGGAGAAAACAAGGGGAACTGCTACCTTGGATCTAATCCTTATAAACAGGGAGGAAATGGTTGAGGAGGTAAAAGTGGCTGGGACCCTAGGAGGTAGCGACCATGCTATTTTAGAATTTTGGATAACTAGAGGTGGAAGACCTGTGAAGACTCAGACGTCAAGGTTAGATTTCAGAAAGGCAGATTTTAAGGGATTCAGAAAGAGAATTGGAGGGATCCAATGGCTGGATATCCTAAAAGACAAAAATGTCCAGGAGGGATGGGAAATCTTGAAAAATGAAATTCTCAAAGCACAGTTGTTAACAATTCCGAAAAGAGGGAAGAATAGGAAGCATTTAAGGAAACCAGGATGGATGAACACAGAACTTAAGCACATGCTAAAAAGGAAGAAAAAAATGTTTATAAAATGGAAAGAGGGAGGCATATCTAAAGAAGAATATAATGCTGTCTGCAGAACCTGCAGGGCACAAATCAGATTATCTAAAGCTGAAAATGAATTGAGGCTTGCAAGAGATGTCAAAAGCAATAATAAAGGATTTTGGGGATATGTCAAAAGTAAAAGAAAAGTCAAAGATGCTATAGGATTTTTACAGGATGAAAATGAGGAAATGGTAAGACAGGATGTTGAGAAGGCCGAACTTTTAAATTCCTATTTTGCATCTGTTTTCTCTCAGAAAGGAAATGTAACATCAACTGTTATTCACTGTCCTATTAAGGGAATAGAAGAATCCAGGATATCTATAAACAGAAAGATTGTGAGGAAACACTTAGCTAACCTAAATGAATTCAAGTCTCCAGGTCCAGATGAATTACACCCCAGAGTACTGAAGGAGATAGCAGAAGAAATTTTTGAACCCCTCTCCATAATCTTTGAAAATTCTTGGAGAACAGGAGAAGTGCCAGAAGACTGGAGAAGAGCAAATGTTGTTCCTATCTTCAAAAAGGGGAAGAAGGTGGACCCAGGCAACTATAGGCCGGTGAGTCTGACTTCTATACCAGGAAAGATCTTTGAACAAATTATTAAACAACATGTATGTCAATACCTGGATAAGAATGAAGTGATTAAACAGAGTCAGCATGGGTTTGTAACTAATAAGTCATGTCAGACTAACTTAATTTCCTTCTATGACGGTATCACTGATTGGGTGGATCAAGGAAATGCTGTAGATATAGTATATCTTGACTTCAGCAAAGCATTTGACAAAGTCTCTCATACAATGCTTATTGAAAAAATGACTAAGTATGGAATGGACATGGCAACTGTTAGGTGGATTCATAACTGGCTTAGTGATCGGACCCAAAGAGTGGTCGTAAATGGCTGCACATCCAGTTGGAAGAATGTCTCAAGTGGGGTACCACAGGGCTCTGTCCTGGGCCCTGTATTGTTCAACATCTTTATCAACGATTTAGATGAAGGAATTGAGGGTAAACTGATTAAATTTGCTGATGACACAAAGCTAGGAGGGATAGCTAATACTAGAGAAGAGAGAGAGAGGATTCAAAAAGATATAAATAAACTGGAGAAGTGGGCAGCAACAAACAGAATGGTTTTTAACAGGGAAAAATGCAAAGTACTACATCTGGGCAATAAAAATGAAAAAAGCATATATAGAATGGGAGGAATAGGGCTAAGTGACAGCACATGTGAAAAAGACTTGGGTATACTAATAGATCACAGACTGAATATGAGTCAACAGTGTGATGCAGCAGCAAAAAAGGCAAATGCAATTCTAGGATGTATTAACAGAAGCATACAGTCTAGATCACGTGAAGTCATTATTTCCCTCTACTCCTCTTTGGTCAGACCTCATCTGGAATATTGTGTCCAGTTTTGGGCACCACATTTTAAAAAAGACATCAACAAACTGGAGCAAGTTCAGAAAAGAGCGACCAGAATGGTGACCGGTCTGCAAACCCTGTCTTATGAGGAAAGGTTGCAGGATTTGGGAATGTTTAGTTTGCAAAAGAGAAGACTGAGAGGAGACTTAATAGCTGTCTACAAATATCTAAAGGGCTGTCACATTGTAGAAGGATCAACTTTATTCTCATTTGCACAAGGAAAGACTAGAAGCAATGGGATGAAACTGAATGGGAGGAGACACAGATTAGATATTAGAAAAAACTTTTTGACAGTTAGAGTGATCAATGAGTGGAACAGGCTGCCACGAGAAGTGGTGAGTTCTCCTTCAATGGAAGTCTTCAAACAGAGGCTGGACAGACATCTGACTGGGATGATTTAGCGAATCCTGCTTTGAGCAGGGGGTTGGACCAGATGGCCCAGGAGGTCCCTTCCAACTCTACGATTCTATGATTCTATGATTCTAAGATGTAAACTAACAGAATGCTCAAGAGCACTAAAGCTAACGTTTTGGTCCCCCCAAATTTGTGTTATTCTGCCAGTGAAAAGTATCAGAATGCCACTATGGCCACTGTCCGGGAAGATCGAAACATTAACTTTGGAGTATTTAAGGGTTCTGTCCATTTTATACTGAAACAATTTGTTGTATGCCAGAAACTAGAAGTTATTGCTGGAATAATAAATGAGTTATCGATAACGATATCTGATGAGCATCACAAGTGCAGCGGCTTACTCTGGAAGGTTGCGAATTGGGAACTCCTTCCTTAGTCATGGGATGAAACGTTTAATGGCACTGCGCATTTCAGGAATGGGCCGTCCCCTTCATCGGATGCACCTTTTGTAAGTGCTTTGCCCATTAAATTAAGTTACCCAAAGCTTGACTACTGACAAATCTATTCTATTGGCTCATGTTAGTCATGCTCTGAGATAAACACCTTATAGAAGACCTCAGTAGAGATGTTATAAAGATGTATAATGGTGGAAAAGGCTGCAAAAGCAAAGCTAAAAACTTGTGTGTACATCAATCCACGGTTATGCAAATCATCTACAAATGGTGAAAATTGATGACTTTTTAGTAATTCAGATCCTTATTAATCAACAGATTCATTGAAACAACCACACTTTATAATAGAAATGTGATGTGTTTTATTATTAATGTAATATTCTTGCCTTAGCTTGTGTTTAAGCTTACCACCGCTAAACATCAGGATCACTACTTCCAAGCATCTCACCATGAAGAGCGTGACGCTTGGGTAAAGGACCTAAAAAGAGCAGCAAAATGTATTGCAGATGGTCAAAAATTTGCAAGGAAATCCACCAGAAAGTCAATCAGACTACCGGATACAATTAATTTGGTGTAAGTACATAATAAATTCAACTGGGAATCTGAACATCTAAGTACGGAAAACATGAGCCTGATTGCACTAAATCATTACAAACAAAGCAAACTGTGCCAGAGTCACATTTAATGATGTCCACCGGGTGAGGATCCTTAATAGTTATACTAATTTCCACCAATTATGAGAACATTAAAGGGGTTTTCTAGCTTAGAAAAGCAAATTTCTTTTACCCTTCAAGGGAATTCTGAGTTAATACAGACGGCCCTCTTGTTCAAGACCTTAATCCCTTGGCCAGAGAAGGCTTATAAGGATGTCTTCCACTGTCTCTCTCTGGACGACCTGCTTCATCAAACAACCCATTAATTTCAAAAAACTTACTTCTCACCCCCCAATGGGGGTGTTTCTTTAAAAAAAAAAAATATACATATATATATTGTACACTATTAAATAGGTTGTCCAGGCTTGGGGTTCAAGTCTACAGTCTATGTGACTGCAGACTTGTGAATCCTCACAACCCCCGGAAGAAGGCATAGTGCCGAAACGCGCGTAGGGACCTGGAGCACGTTCATTTAGGTATGAGGAGCTTTTACTAATATACCTTTCATTTTACCTGCTTTCAATGTGATCGGCTGCTTTGCACTGCTGCACTATAGTTCACTAGATTCTTGCATTAACCTGTTCAATTGGGTTAGTTGAATATACCTTCATTTTCTTGCATTGTTGCACTGGAGTTAAACATGGTTTCTGCACTATAGCACCTTTTCAGCGCTGCATCACTATTATATGTGAGTTGCTGTTCTGCACTGCAGCACTTTAAGATAGTTAAATATGTATAGTGACTGCAGACTTAAATCCCAAGCCTGGATAACCCTTTAAGGTGTGTTTCCAGTGGCCAATTATAGGGACCAAGCATACCTGACAATCAGCCTCTCTAAACATGCTGCCAATCATCTGACGAATTAGCAATATGCTCGTTCATTGGATGAAGTGATTTTGAAGCTTATTTAAAAATCATTGTTCTTTGCAGCACATCACTCCCGTGTAAACAAGACATGTGCTGCCGAGAAAAGTGCCGTTCTGTGCGCACAATGTGCTAAATGACCAGTCTATTAAATGACCGCAGATCGACTTGCGTACAGCCAATTGGGGGTCATTTACAATGTGGGTTAGACAGTGTTAATGCAGTTTACTCACAGATTACAGATGATATGTGATCAGTCGGACTCCTATGTTTCAGAATTTGCAGGGAGGGTTCCCTTATTCACTTGATTAAGGATTTCAACATCCCACATAGATCAAACATTTTTTTTTAAATAGTGTAGATCTGTATTGTGCCAAACATCCCAGCACAGAGTATTATTTATTTCTGTGATATGAAGTCTACATTGAGTATTGAGCCCTTTCCTTTTTGTAAGTTTGTATGGGAAACTTAAAGTTTGCAGAAACTAACTCTGAGGTTAACACTTACAGGCTCAACCTTGTGAAAAGATGAATCATGTGACACAGTAAAGTTTCAGAGGGTTATAATGATAGATCTTGTACAGAAGTCTCAGTATAAGGCCACGTTCACACGTTCAGTATTTGGTCAGTATTTTACATCAGTATTTGTAGCCAAAACCAGGAGGGGGTGATAAATACAGAAGCGGTGACGTGTTTCTATTATACTTTTCCTCTAATTGTTCCACTAATGATTTTGACTGACAAATGCTGAGGTAAAATACTGACCAAATACTAAACGTCTGAACGTGACCTTAGGCGATGGACATAATGTCTACGTTCCCCCTTGAAGAAATGTGTATAGTTGGAAATATACCTTGATGTGTAATGTGCATTCGGACATGCGTTGTTGGTGATAGGTTGTGTTTTGCCCGACAGTAGGAAGAGTTAGAGGTTAATGCTTGGGACTAGCCCAGAGTGGGAGATCCTAAAGTGATGGGACAGAGACAGTTTCCTGTCAGGACATTAGATAGGGCTCAGCGTGTGACAGAACCAGACCTAAGGTCTGACTAATCAGCAAAGCAGCATGACATGAGTGTCCCTGACGTGAATGGAGACCGAGGCAGTGGATAGTGTGATACTAGGAAAAGAGAGAGAAGTGACCGAAGGACAGAGTGATGCACTAGAGACAGTGAATGTGAGACAAAGGGAGTGCCCCGGGTGGAAGCTCCAAGATGTCAGCAAGCTGAAAAGCTAAGTACCGGCCATATTGGCAAACTAGTTCCCTTAAGAGAGAAGAAGACGCAGAACCACAACAGCATAGTACTGAGCTGGGTTGTGGTGAAGGCAGGTGTGCTAGTGGAGAGACAAAAAAAATTAATTTAAGAGAAAAGAACTGAGACTGAGTGAATTGCTCCGTATTGTGGAGGAAACATTCATTAAGCTGTGTACCCACTATCTTTTGCACATAATCCCCACCAAGGTATCGTTCAGTAAGAAGTTTATTTTTGACAGAAGTTCTCCCTCATTGAAATCCACAACATCTGGTCTTGGCCAACCAAAGTCACCGGTAACATGCAGCCTGCAATGGCGTAGCACCCCCAGAGACTAAGTCCACACATCCAGTCAGGAACCCCATCTTCCTGTAGTGTGCCGGGGCTTAAGAGATGAGAACCTCCCCTATGGCTACCGCCCCGCGCCATGATACATCAGGAAAATGTGATTGAGAAAAAACAAGCAATTTTATCATTTCTAAAATCCTAGGACATGTATAGATTGCAAACCCAACATCTATCGTCTGGATTAGACGGCTATGAGCAGCTTTGCAACCACATTTTATTTTTGTCCAAGTCTACCTATAATGACGAGCAACTTTTTAAAGTCTTCATTAGAAATGTCTCTTCCTTCAGTCTGTTCTCTTCTTGCTTCTTTACGTTTGATGGGTTTTCTATTACAGATGTAGCAAGCATGAGTTGTACAGCCGAGGTCTCAGTTATTATTGGGCCGCACGTTTGGTGTTTGCACGGCACGCCCTCGTAATGCAAATTGTATGAATGGCGGCATTACACAAATATTGTACTGTAGCTGCGCTATGTTCATGGTTTTTAACCCAGTACCTGTACGGATACTGGTTATTACATCTGTAGGGGAAAGCATTAAAGGGATATTCTCAAGTTTAGAAGTCATCCCCTATAACTTAATGATTACTGGGGTCCAACCCCTAGGACCACCACTGATCCCCAGAATTGGGGCTTTAAACAACCCTGTATGAAAATAGCCGAGAGTCGTGATCGAATAGTCTTCATCTCTTCCCTAAGAATGAAAGGAGCGGCAGCGCGCATCATCGGCCACTGCTCTGTTCAGGGCCTCGATTCTTGGGATCAGTGGGGATCCCAGCAATTGGGAAGTTAACTTTCAAATATGAGAATATCCCTTTAAGGCCAGGGTCAGACTTGCGAGTGTGATGTGAGAAACTCGTGTGAGTCTCTCGCATCAACACCCGACACTGCTGCCGGCACTCGGGACCGAAGTGTGCATAGAAATACATGCAGGCGCACACTCGCAAGCGTGACTCCGGCCTAACACATGGCTACAGGGTCAGGCTATATACATATACAACCATATAGATCTGCAGAGGAGCTGTAGACATAAAATGATTTAAACCATTGAATTAAGTGAATGATATTTTGGGGGTAAGAAGTGTTCATGACTTTTCTAACCATTGACGTGGGTTTTCTGACCATAACATCTCCCTATTTACAGTGAGTTATTTCTCGCCATGAAAGATCCAGACAAAGGAATCAAAGAAATTAAGTTGGAGAAGGACAAAAAAGTGTTTAATCATTGTTTTACCGGTAGGTCTTGTGGTGGTCTAGAACAGGGACGCACATTATCTTTTGATCGGGAGTCGGAGTGTCAGATTGCATTGTTTGACGAGCTTAATATAAGATACTAAGGCCATGTGCACACGATGCTCCTGCGGATCCGCAGCAGATTTTACTGCGCAGAAACGCTGCAGATCCGCAAAGTGACTTACAGTACAATGTAAATCAATTTAAAAAAAAAAAGCTGTGGCTTTTTCCGTGCGTTTTTTGTGCGGTACAAAAAATGCAGCATGTCACTTCTTTTGTGCGGTTTTCCACCTGCTCCATTCTCCAAATCCACAGGGGGAAAACCGCACAAAAACCGCAAGAAAAAAAGGAAGAAATCCACAGGAAAAATGCAGGTAATTTGACCTGCGGATTTCTTCAAATCTGCGCGGAAAAATCCGCAGGAGGAAAATCTACGTGTGCACTCAGCCTAACAGTGTATGCTGCACACCTCCTGCATAGTCATGGCCTAAATGCTATGGATGCAACTAATTCATCATCCTGTCTCAGCCCCTTGTCTGGGACTGCCCAACATTCACACTACACAGAATGGCCATATACATTAGTTACTGAAGTCATTGGCCGAGCATTAGTTTATCTGACACATGCACACTCCCCCAGCACAGATGCACGCTCCCCCAGCACACATGTACACTCTCCCAACACACATACACGCTCTCCCAGCAGACATGCCTGCTCCCCAACACACGTTTGCTCCCCCAGTACATATGCATGCGCCCTCAACACACATGCACGCTCCCCCAGCACACATGCACACTCCCTCAGAACACATGCACGCTCCCCCAGCACACATGCACGCTCCCCCAGCACACATGCACGCTCCCCCAGCACACATGCACGCTCCCCCAGTACACATGTATGCACCCCCAGTAGGAGCGGGTGCGCGGTCGTTTGGTCGGCGTCTCCCTCCTGGACCGCCCGGGGCTGCCTCCCTCCTGGCAGTCGTGGATCTCCCTACGTCCTCTCTGGCTGTCGTTCACTCCTGCGGGCTCTTGCTTTCTGGCGCCCCCTAGACCTCCTGCTCCTTCTCTCCTGTTCTGTCGAGTGCCGTGCCCCCTGCTGGTGTCCTCAGCTCCTTTTATATTGGCTCCGCCCCCACGCCTTCTGGAACTGTCTCTGGTCCGTCCTCTCAATATGTCCCCCGGAAACAGTCTCCCTGGGAACCTTGGTGACAGTCCCCTTGGTTCCGGTCCGGTTACACAGTGGGGACTCTCCCTCCTACACATGCAAGCTCCCCCAGTACACATGCATGCTCCCCCAGTACACATGTACGCTCCCCTAGCACACATGCACGCTCCCCTAGCACACATGCACGCTCCCCCAGCACACATGCATGCTCCCCCAGTACATATACACGCTCCCCTGCTACACATGCAGGCTCCCCCAGTAACTATGCACGCTCCCCCAGTAACTGTGCATGCTCCCCAGCACACCTACACGCTCCCCCGGCACACATGCACGCTGCTGCAGCACACATGCGCGCTCCCCAGTACACATGCACGCTTCCAAAGTACACATGCACGCTACCTCAGTACACATGCACGCTCCCCTAGTACACATGCACGCTCCCCCAGTACACATGCATGCTCCCCCAGTACACATGCACGCTCCCAAGGTACACGTGCATGCTCCCAAGGTACACGTGCATGCTCCCCCAGCACACATGCACGCTGCTGCAGCACACATGCGCGCTCCCCAGTACACATGCACGCTTCCAAAGTACACATGCACGCTACCTCAGTACACATGCACGCTCCCCTAGTACACATGCACGCTCCCCCAGTACACATGCATGCTCCCCCAGTACACATGCACGCTCCCAAGGTACACGTGCATGCTCCCAAGGTACACGTGCATGCTCCCCCAGCACACATGCACGCTCCCCAGTACACATGCATGCTCCCCCAGTACACATGCATGCTCCCCCAGTACACATGCACGCTCCCCTAGCACACATGCACGCTCCCCCAGTACACATGCATGCTCCCCCAGTACACATGCACGCTCCCCCAGTACACATGCACGCTCCCCTAGCACACCTGCACGCTACCCAAGTACACATGCACGTTACCCCAGTACACATGTGCGCTCCCCCAGTACACATGCATGCTCCCCCAGTACACATGCACGCTCCCCTAGCACACATGCACGCTCCCCTAGCACACATGCACGCTCCCCTAGCACACTTGCACGCTCCCCCAGTACACATGCACGCTCCCCCAGTACACATGCATGCTCCCCCAGTACACATGCACGCTACCTCAGTACACATGCACACTCCCTCAGTACTCATGCACGCTTCGGCCAATCATGTTTGCGTTCTCAGAGGTAAGATCTCTATAAAATATATAACCTTTATTTCTTGGCCAAATATTACACTTTTGAATATTATATGCTTTGACTAACATGTGCTTATCTACATAAATGTAGGTGTAAGTCTTTTATTTCCACAAATTCAGCGGTTTCTAGGCCTTTGCATCTCGATTACGGTATATAGTCTGATGTGATGGTGGCCTCACACGTGGTTTGGGTTTGATGGTGTCTATGTTTTCCTTCTCATTACAGGGACTTGTGTCATTGATTGGTTAGAAGGAAGTAAATCAGTCAGAAACCGCCAAGAAGGACTTGTCTTGGCCTCTGCTTTACTCAATGAAGGGCACCTTCAGCCGGCTGGAGATGTGTCAAAAAGTGCAGTTGAAGGTTTGGCAGAAACAACGTTCCTTGATACTACCGAGGCCTTGTATTACTTTGTAAGTAATTATAATTCATATTTTCTTAAAGGAGGGAATCTGTCAGCAAGATTTTGTGATGTAATCTGTCAGCAGCATGATGTAGGAACAGAGACCCTGATTCCAGCGATGTATCACTTAGTTTACTGGGTGCAGCAGTTGTATAGAATCACAGTTTTCTCTGTTGCAGATCTAGCAGTTCTCTGAATGTTGAGCTGTGTATAACCCCACCCACACCATAATTTTCTATGTACACTGTATATTGACAGAGCTGCTAATCAGTGGCGGGGGCGGGATTTGACCAGGAGGTATGAGACACCTAGTCCTTTAGTTATAATCTCCTAATGGTAAAACACTGATTTTGTTGAAACAGCAAAACACTGCCCAGTAAGTGACTGGAATCAGGGTCTCTGCCCATACATCATGCTGCTCTCAGATACATAGCAAAAAGCATACAGTTTTTGAGGTGCTAAACTGCTGGCACTGCTTTCTTAGCCCACTGAAGTGCCAAATGTGCCTTAATTTTACCCCTGCAGCCTGGCACTCACTAGAAAAGTTGACTTTGCTATCTGAAAATAATAAATGGTTTGATAGATCGGCCCAGAACACTCTTGGCACTTCCTAGAACTTTTACAAAACAGTCTCAGTCGCATTTAGCTGTAAGTCTCCAGCAGTCGCGTTCACCTGCAGCCCTGCGCATGCACATATCCTGTGATACTGACCGGAACAAAGGAATCAATGGGACTACGTGCACGGATCAAGGCTTCAGCTACAGGGACAGTGCATGCGCCCATACTGGGTATATATTATATTACACCTTGGTGTAGTTGACCAGTTGGGTAGTCCTTGCCTGCCATCAGTACAGGCTGGAATTGACTTACTGGGATGGCGCTAAAATGTCACTGATAAAATGTAATATTGGCCTTATAGGGGTTAATATATTAATAATGAGATGATGGGTTATGTGTGAGAATAGTTAGAAATTGTTTTAATTCTATGACATTTTCCAAAGTATAAACTGAAACTCAACAGACGTTCTCGGTATCTTCGTGGTTTCCTTTCTGCAGCCAGATAGTGGATTTTTCTGTGAAGGTAACTCCAGTGATGACGATACGATCATCAAAGAGCAATTTCGAGGAATCATTGTGAAGCAAGGATGTTTATTAAAGCAGGTCAGTATATTTTTGCAGGACTTTGGTTATATGAAGCACACAATAGCTTTGTTTGCCCAGCACAACAGCAGCCGAGCGACCATCTTGTTATTAACAGAAAGGGGACGGCTCTTTGCTTTTTCACTAAATCTTATACAAGGTTTGGAGAATGTGGTGAAGAACTTGACTGGTCCTGATGAAATATGAGTGGGACGCCAGGCGTCAGTTCCCAACATCAACGCCCTACCTCAGAAGTATTATTAGGCTTTATGGACACAAATTCTTCCAGTAATGTTAAATGTAAAAATACTTCCCAAGTGTCCAACTCAAGTAAAGTCCATGGAATGAGAAGTTTAATATTCACATACAGATATGATGGCCCGACGTCCACATAGTTTCATACTTAGAGGTAATTTGTCACCAGGCTTTTGTTAAGGAATCTGAGAGCGCCATGATGTAGGGGAAGAGACCCTGAATTCAGCGACGTGTCACTTACTGGGCTGTGGTTTACTCTTACAATACAATCAGTGTTTTATCAGCAGGAGTTTATCACAACAGGACAACTGGCCTTGTGCATCTTAGGGCCCCATCACACATAGCGACGCACCAGCGATCCCGACAACGATATGACCTTGTCAGGATCGCTGGTGTGTCGCTACATGATCGCAGGTGAGCTGCCAAACAGGCAACTTCACCAGCGAACAGCACCAGCGACACGCGGGTAACAAGCAACGCACGTCGCTTAGTTACCCACTGTGTACCTTAGTTACCAGCGCGCTGGTGCAGGGAGCTGGTAACCAAGGTACACATCGGGTTTCTAAGCGGCACGCGGCACTTAGAAACCCGATGTTTACCTTGGTTACCAGCTCCAGCTCACTGATCGCAGGTCTCCCACCTATCACACGCAGCGATGCATGCTGGCCAGCGGGAGACCAGCGATCAAAAAAATGTCCTGGCCATTCCAGGACGATCACCGATACCCAGCAGGGGGGCCGGTCGCTGGTAAGTGTCACACACAGCGATCTCGCTGGTGAGATAGTTGTTACGTCTAAAAACTTGTGACTCAGCAGCGATCTCGCTAGCGAGATCGCTATGTGTGACGGGGGCTTTAGTCCAACCTCACCACCAGCACTGATTAGCAGCTTTCTGTCTTTATAGAATGTACACACAAATATGCAGCACTCAACATCTGAGCTCTGCTAAATCTGCAACAGAGAAAACTGTGATTGTATCACAACTGCTGCACACAGTAAACTAAGTTATACATCACTGGAATCAGGCTCTCTAACCCTACCAAATGATGCTGTCAGATTACATAGCAAAAACCTGCTGACATAGTCCCTTTAAAATTTCCAAATCGTGTTACCCTACTTCTTGGTGCTGATCTTTCATGGCAGAGATGAACGGCAGAGAGTACTATTCACCTGCCAGCAATGACTACTCCACACCTACCAAAAGTCCCCACAAAAGGGCGGCTATTCATAAAACTACCACACTTAAAACTGTACATTTTAGTGGCACTATTGGGATGGGACTTAAAGGGGTTGTCCACTGCTAGGAGAACCTCTTCTCATTCCTTATATTTGGCCACATTGAAGTAAAAACAGCTATACGCACCTCCTGTGCCCGCGCCATTCCAGTGGTGTCGACCCATGGACTCTCAGGACTCCCATGTGGTTGTTTTGTCACGTGAGCCCTATGCCCAATCAGCCCCGACTTCATTTTACCCTTCTTCGGATGTGTTGAACATGAACAGTAAGTCCAGGCTGTGGCTGCTCTCTGACGTCCTCTTGATGTTTGATTTGTCCGAATGAGGGGATAACGAAGGCGGGGTTAATTGGGCACAGGGCTCTCGTGACATAACAACCTCATGGGAGCCCCAGGAATGCGAGAACCAACACCACCGCCACTGGCACGGGAGGTGAGTATAGGTGTTTTTATTTTAATAGGGCCAAACATGAGGAATGAGAAGAGGTTGTCCAAGTAGTAGACAACCCCTTTAAATGCCCTGAACTCTGCTATGTACCTGTTGGTAATCACAGCTTTGCAAGGAACCTGATGAATAGGGAGTCTCCTCTCTGAGACAATCATTGAAGGACAGATGATCTAAAGGTCCCCATGCACATTAGATAAAAGTCAGCCAATTTCACCAATTTCAGGCGTATGGGGGTTTCCTTTGTTCCCCTATAGATGATCTCGGGGAAGAGAAGGATCCGGATGTTGAAATTTCACAGCTGATCCTTTTGCTCGGTGTGTAGATAAGCCACCACCAATAGAGTCTGTCAGCAGTTCTCTTACAGGGAACCCTGTGCATTGGGGCATCAGGAGAGACAGCAGTCACCCAAGCAGCGTAATGTGTATAGGACTCTAATACATACATTATGCTTTGGTTTCATAGCGCCATTATATTCTGCAGCGCCCGACAGACATTATCATCGCTGTCCCCATCGGGGCTCACATTCTAAATTCCCTATCAGCATGTCTTTGGAGTGTTGGAGGAAACAGGAACATCCAGGAAACTCCTTGCAGATATGGACCTTGGTGTGATTTAAACCCAAGATCCCAAAGCACCTGCGCTGCTGACCACTGAGCATTAGATTGCCTAAGAAAAAGCTTGACTGGTGGAGTTTTGTAAAATTGTAATGAAAGCATGAGCAACTTGAATTCCACTTTATAGAGAGAGGCCTGCATTACTTTCACAAATTCACTAATAACCAGAATGTGGTTTAGCTAATGCTCAAAGTGACGAATGGTTTCACAGATATTGCTAAACATATGTTTCCTGAGTGGGGGGTGAGGGACAATCTGATGTCACACATATTCGCTTCCTCTTTGTGTGACATTTTGATACGCTATTTACGCTGCCTCCGTTTAATATATAAATCTAATATTAAAGGGAATCTGTCACCTCATTTTTCGCCTATCAGCTGCGGCCACCGCCATCAGGGGCTTATCTACAGCATTCTGTAATGCTGTAGATAAGCCCCCGATGTAACCTGAAAGATAAGAAAAAAGAGTTATATTATACTCACCCGGGTGTCGCAGTCCGGTCCGGCGCCTCCCATCTTCATACGATGACGTCCTCCTCCTTGCTTCTCCCTCGGCTCCTGCACAGGCGTACTGCAGTGCGCAGGCGCCGGACCTCTCTGACCTTTCCTGGGGCCTGCACACTGCAGTACTTTACTCTGCCCTCAACAGGGCAGAGCAGTATGCCTGTGCAGGAGCCGAGGGAGAAGCAAGGAGGAGGACATCATCGTATGAAGATAGGAGGCGCCGGACCGGGCCGCGATACCCACTGCACCCGCGCCCCGGTGAGTATAATCGAACATCTTTTTCTTCTCTTTCAGGTTTCATCGGGGGCTTATCTACAGCATTACAGAATGCTCTAGATCAGGGTTCCCCAACTCCAGTCCTCAAGGCCCACCAACAGATCATGTTTTCAGGATTTCCTTAGTATTGCTCAGGTGATAATTGCTTCACCTGTGCAATACAAAGGAAATCCTGAAAACATGATCTGTTGGTGGGCCTTGAGGACTGGAGTTGGGGAACCCTGCTGTAGATAAGCCCCTGATGGCAGTGGCCGCAGCTTATAGGGCTAAAATGGGGTGACAGATTCCCATTAACGGAAATACAAATTACACCTCCCAACAGAGATCACCTACTGTAGATAACATAGGGCCTCGTACAAAAACAGTGTGAGCTCAATGAGCTCAATGTAGATCTCCACTCTTGTGGCTAGAAAAACACAAATACGGTAAGCTACATTCCCACAATGAGTTTTTGGTGATTTTTCTTTTATGCTGAATATTTAAAAAAAAAAAAAATGTAGTTGACCCATTTTACATAATGGGTGCAGAAATAGCGCAGAAAATCTACAACATAAAAAACTCACCAAAAGGTCATCGTGGGAACGTAGCATTAAGGGCTTATTCACACACTGCGTTTTTGCCTAATTTTTAACAGTTTTTTTCTGTTGCTGATTTGAATCTTCAATGTGTTTTTTTTCTAATCTGCAGAATTCAATTCTTTCAGTGTTTTTCATTCATCCTTTAGGGGGAAAAAATGCGTAAAAGTAAAAACGCATTAAAAACGCAAGTAAAACGTGCATATGTCGGGCGTTAGATCAGGCAGCTTTTCAATTCGAGCATTGTCAATCCCCATGAAGGCAGGGGCGGACGATGGTAATTGAGGGGGTTCAACGGTAAACAGAACCCTTGGCCATGCCAAAGTTGCACTGAAGCCCACTCATTTACATATGTAATTAAACTGCCTTTCTATACAATATATTTACTAAAATTTACAGTACCGGTATGATTTTTATAGGGGTTATGTATGGAAGTCTAAATAGTTTCCGTTTTGGGGTGTCAGACTCACTTTACATAGTTCAGAAAAAAATTCTTTCTCAACTGGGAAAGTATCAACAGGTTTGTAGGTTTGTTATTTTTATGCTGTGTAACACTTGACATGTACGTAGGTTCTGGGTTCTACTATGACCAATAATTATGTGATTCCATTTTTAGTTCCACTGCTATTTTAACTGTTTATTACTTACATAATCACAGGGACACAGAAGGAAAAACTGGAAAGTAAGGAAATTTGTGCTCCGAGAAGACCCCGCCTACCTGCACTACTATGATCCAGCCTCAGTGAGAGAAGTTTTTATATTTTTGTCCATATTTTTTTTATTTTTCATTCAGTCATTAGGACAACATTCAAAAGCTTAGCTTCCCATAAAAAAATTCCATTTGTGGAGCATGATAAGTCCCTGTTTAGTCAAGGGACCCCCACAAAACTTACCAGAAATGCATTGTGGGACATATGTACATTAGTCCTACTCTTCACGGGACACTTTGAGGTATATAAAAATACAGAGTAATAGAAACACCCTTCAAAAATATTCTTCTGTTATGAAATTTGCACTAATATTCCACGATCTGTGATGTTTATAATAGATAATGACATCAAAATTGCGGAATCTAGTTTTGGATTAACTAATGTCTAAATTGCTACCCTTAGATCCACTATAGTAACAATTAGAGTATATTTGACTAAGGCTAGTTTCACACTAGCGTTTATGAGCACAGCGACGGCCTGCGCACGGCCGCCACTAAGCCCCGCCCCTGCCGCGCCCCGCCGGTAGCTCCGCCCACCGGCGCATGACGCTGCATGCGCCCTGCATCCCCTATCTTTATCACAGGGAGCGCAGGCCGTGCGCAGTATGCGTTTGGCGGCACATGCGCCTTTTTGACGGTGCGCCGACGCAACCAAACTGCAGGAGGGTGCGTTTGGCGCAGGTCGGCGCACCGTCAAAAGGACGCATGCGCCGCCAAACGCATACTGCGCACGGCCTGCGCCCCCAGTGATAAAGATAGGGGACGCAGGGCGCATGCAGCGTCATGCGCAGGTGGGCGGAGCTACCGGCGGGGCGCGGCAGGGGGCGGGGCTTAGCGGCGGCCGTGCGCAGGCCGTCGCTGCGCTCATAAACGCTAGTGTGAAACTAGCCTGTATATTAGCATTAACCATGAAATAATTCTAGAACATCTTTTTTAAAAGAAAATCTGCCATGTGCAAATACACTTTACTTGCAGATATAGCATTAATCTGCAGGTACATAGCGTAAATAATGCTGTCTGGCCGCTTTACTGAAAGTGCAGCTACTGGGAGAAAATTAAGTTATATCCTCCCAGGAGCTGCTGGCTTTCAGTCATTGGCGAGTGTATGGAGTGGTCATAGTCATTATCACTATACTGTGAGCGGCGGCTGTAGCCACTCCTCGGCACTTTGATTGACAGCTCGCTCTGCACTGCATCAGTGCACAACGGGCTAGGTCACTTATATGTTACTGTGATCGTGGCGATAGGGAACATTGTACAGGATCACAACACTCATAGGTAAGGGGCATTGGGCAAGTTTAAGCTGAATACCTCTATTTGATGCCTCTATGGCGCATCTGTCTTGTCCAGTGTGGTGGTCCACTTTTAGGAACAACGTTACTGCAAGTAAAATAAATAGCAATTTTCCCAGTAACCAATGACATTTTTTTTTTTTACAGGGAGATGACGATCCATTGGGATCTATACATTTGCGAGGTTGTGTTGTGACTGCTGTGGAGGAAGGTAAGTCTCTCGCGAGATCATATGAGGGGCAGCTCATGTTAGTAAATGCTGTCCAAGTCGTCTGTCTGTGATCTGTACAAGCAGAGGTGTAAAGTGATAGGACAAAGTAAGACTTTGGAGCCCTTTGGAGTAGATTTCCACCATCATTTTCTTAAGAGTTGAAAGCAAAACTTGAGGCAAAAAATTCAATATAGCCACAAGCAATAACAAATAGAAGTTACCTCTGCCAGTGACTCCATCAGTCCCTGCAGTGATACATGTCTACAGCCCATAATTCTGGTATGAAGACTTTAGCTGTATTCACTGTAAACTGTAAAATGAAGATAATTACAATCAATATAATCTGTAGAACAAGAAAGTGCCCTGTTTTTACCATCTGTCCTGGAATTTCTGAACAGTGGGCATCCGTGATGCCGACTATTGGGCAAAGTTTACATAAACCACACTCAGTTTTACCCAGAACAACTCAAAATGTGGCATGGTTATATCTTAAATATTGTGACAGTCCCTAAAATGTCAGGTCTGTTGGCAAGTATGTGTATGCTGGTATTCCTAACCAAGATTGTAGTGAAATAATAAAAGAGCCAAAGATAAAGGGGCAGTGCAGAGGCTGACATTGGAGGGGGAGCCAGCCAGTGCCTCTCTACTGAAGTATGTGTAATATTGGAATAGTCCCACCGCATGAAAGCTCATTCCTGACTCTAACATTTTAATGAGGCTTTGTTCTTTGTAGGGTTTAAACATTACTATTTACAAGTATCCGTCTATTTCTATAGACTTATTATTTATTACTGATCACCACAGCTATTAAATAGGACTGTTTCTGACTTGAAGGGATTGTCTTCTGTCATCAAACTTCGGGCTCAGGTAGCTGTAAAAAAAAGAAGCTTCGCTTTAATTACACTCCAATGTAGATGGCACGAGCCGTGCTGCCCAGTGATTGCCTGCAGTGCTGATGTCATTACTGCAGCCAAGCAACAGAGACTGGGGCAGCAAGGCATACACAGCCAGGACCCCGGGAAGGATAGGGAAAATTAATTTTGACTTTTCACACCTAACTGAGTCTGCGGTCAGAAGTTTGCTGAAAGAGGAGAACCCCTTTAAATGATATGATGCGTCATATTATCTGCTAATTTAGGCGACACATCTTTTATCTTTGTCTTTTTCCAGCGAAGGGGCAAGATGTTGATGGAAATCTTTTTGAAATCATCACAGCATCAGAAGTGCATTATTTCGTGCAGGCCGCATCAGCGGAGGAGCGGAAAGAGTGGATTAAAGCCATTCAGACAGTCTCCAAAATCGGAAAATAAATCCGGACAACCAAAGCTAGAGAACACGCTGTTTACTAAACTGCTGCATCATGAAGATGAATAAATCTCACCACTGGCTTTAGAAATGCTTTTGTTTCATTTGAATGCACTTTTGATAAATAGCATAATAAATTCTGTGCAAATGTATTCATGTGGTTTACCTGTCATTATTTTTTATGCAGTTAGGAAATATTCCATAGGGCTAGCGCCACCACAGGGGAAATTAAGCATTACAATAAAGCCTATTGAAATTAATGGACAATCTATATAATACACATTTAGGCCATGTGCCCACGTAGTGTTTTTCATGCAGAATATTCCTGAGCGGAAACTCACACCCTCTTCCCGGGAAACCGCATGCGTTTTATGACGCGCTTTTGTAAGCGTTTTTGACGCTTTTGTTAAGAGTTTTAGAATGCGTTTTCCTATGTGTTTTTGCAATACAATTGAATGTATGTGGAAACGCATGCGTTTCCGCAAAATTAATGAACATGCGTTTTTTTCCGCTTAGCGTTTCCGCAGCGGAAAAAACGCACCATTAGCACAACATGTGCGGATGCAATTATGATTACATTGGATGCTTTTCTTAAGCATTTCCGCGGCAGAAACGCTTGTCTAAAAGCGCTGCGGAAACGCTTAAAAAACGCAACGTGGGCACACAGCCTCAGGCTACGTTCCCACGATGATCTTTTGATGATTTTTTCACACTGTGTATTTAAAAAAAAATGCAAGTAAGTACGGACTGGGGTTGAAATTCAGTCCTGGCATTTGAAATCACACAGGCCCATGCTGTCCCCATCGCCAAGCACAAGATAGGCTATACTACTAATATTACCCTGCGTGGAGGTAGGCAAGATTTACTACAAGACCAATATTTGTAATGTTACCTCCGTCACAACTCTTAACAGGATGAGTGTCTTGAGAACACCGATTCTGTTAACAACATAGCAGACAAGGTGGCCCACCACCAGTCAGGCCCTTCTGGCATTTGCCAGAATTGCCAGATGGCCAATCCAGCCCTGCAAGTAACCTATGTTACTTACTGAGTGCAGAAATGGTGCAGAAAATCTGCAACATCAAAAACTCACCAAAAGCTCATTGTTGGAACATAGCCTTAAAGGGAAACCGTCATCAGCATATTAGACCCCTAATTAAAGGCATGGCCATTGAAGAGAAATACAGCTTTGAAGTTATAGTCGTAAGTGCAAATGAATTTCCACCTCTCTTGCCTCTTTCCCCGCCTGCCGCCAGCTTTCAGTCTATGATGAACAGGTCACTCTTCTTGACCAGGCTCCCCTGCTTGAGATTCTGCAAAGATGCCGTCATTGCCCGGAGACAGAGGGGGCAGTGCATGTGCAAATTGAGAGCAGGAAGTGAAGTGTCCGCCCCCTGCACTTGCAATTAAAACTTCAAATCTGGATTTCTATACAATTTCCAAATGAAATACTGCAAGCAAAGAATGGGTTTAATAAAGAATTAAAGGGCCTTCACAACGTATGTTTTTAGTTAGTGGTCTAATATCCTGATGACAGGGTCACCTTTAATTTCCTGTTGAGGTTCAAAAAAATCTTTGCAGCCACATATTCTCAGATATGAGAGCATTGATCATAAATAGAGTTGAGCGATACCAGCCGATACTTGAAAATATCGGATTGGAATGGATCGGCCGATCTTAAAAAATAAGTATCGGTATCGCCGATTCCGTTACCGGGAACCAATGCAAGTCAATGGGGCCAAAATATCGGAATTAAAAAAAAACCTTTCTTTCCTTGTAGGTTAATTCTACATGAAGAAAAACAACTAAGAATAATGTAGAATGTATTGTGGGAGGTGGAGGAGACATTAAAGCCATAGAGGTTTAGCCCAATCAAATGGAACAGCAGGAATTAAACTTTTTTTTTAAAGACGTTAGGAGTTACAAAGATATTGACTATGTTAGCCTTATTTATATTTTGCCAGACATGTATGTCTTCTTCTTCTTTCTTATTCTTCTTCCTTTTTTTACCTTCTTCTTCTTATTCCTTTTTTTACATTCTTCTTCTTCTTCCTTTTTTTACATTCTTCTACTTCCTTTTTTTACATTCTTCTTCTTCCTTTTTTTACATTCTTCTTCTTCTTCTTCCTTTTTTTAAATTCTTCTACTTCCTTTTTTTACATTCTTCTTCTTCCTTTTCTTACATTCTTCATATTCTTCTTATTCAACAATTATTATTCTACATATTCAACTTCTTCATCTTCTTCCTATTCTTCTTCATCATATTCTTATTTGTGTCAGGCATTCCTGTAGTTGTTATCTAGAAAAGTTAGAAGTTTACACCTTCCGTTCTGCCTGTCACAAAAGATTTACAACAGGATTTGTCCGCGTTCAGTTTGGCCTGCAGCAGCAGGCCTTTTCCAGGGGCACCACGAGGAGGAACGGACTCACCCCCATACACTGCTTAGTCTTCTTCTGCTTATAAATAAGATAATATCATTTGCTCAGAGTATTAGTCTTATGCTTAATGTTCTTCTGCTTTGTTTTTTTATGCTTCTTTGTCTTCTCTCTCTTGTTGTTCTGCATCTTGGTGGTTGTCTTCCTGTTCTTTGTCCTCTTGAACCAGCTGACGGTACTGGCACCCGGAGGGGCAGCAGAAGGAACAAGAGCCAATGGCACTACCGAGGACCAGCTGACGGTGCTGGAACCCGGTTACTAAGCAGGAGGTACCTGTGCTACAAAGCACTACCAAGGACCAGCAGACGTTGCCGGAACTCGGATACCGAGATGGAGGCACCTAGGCCAAAGGCTCTGCCGAGAACCAGCTGACGGTGCTGGAATCCGGATGGGTAGCATAAGCTGCAAGAGCAAATGGAAATAGCGAGGACCAGCTGACAGTGCTGGCACCCGGAGGGGTAGCAGAAGAAATAAGAGCCAATGGCACAACCGAGGACCAGCTGATGGTGCTGGAACCCGGTTACTAAGCAGGAGGTACCTGTGCTACAAAGCACTACCAAGGACCAGCAGACGTTGCCGGAACTCGGATACCGAGATGGAGGCACCTAGGCCAAAGGCTCTGCCGAGAACCAGCTGACGGTGCTGGAATCCGGATGGGTAGCATAAGCTGCAAGAGCAAATGGAAATAGCGAGGACCAGCTGACAGTGCTGGCACCCGGAGGGGTAGCAGAAGGAATAAGAGCCAATGGCACAACCGAGGACCAGCTGATGGTGCTGGAACCCGGTTACTAAGCAGGAGGTACCTGTGCTACAAAGCACTACCAAGGACCAGCAGACGTTGCCGGAATTCGGATACCGAGATGGAGGCACCTAGGCCAAAGGCTCTGCCGAGAACCAGCTGACGGTGCTGGAACCCGGATGGGTAGCATAAGCTGCAAGAGCAAATGGAAATAGCGAGGACCAGCTGACAGTGCTGGCACCCGGAGGGGCAGCAGAAGGAATAAGAGCCAATGGCACAACCGAGGACCAGCTGATGGTGCTGGAACCCGGTTACTAAGCAGGAGGTACCTGTGCTACAAAGCACTACCAAGGACCAGCAGACGTTGCCGGAACTCGGATACCGAGATGGAGGCACCTAGGCCAAAGGCTCTGCCGAGAACCAGCTGACGGTGCTGGAACCCGGATGGGTAGCATAAGCTGCAAGAGCAAATGGAAATAGCGAGGACCAGCTGACACTGCTGGCACCCGGAGGGGCAGCAGAAGGAATAAGAGCCAATGGCACAACCGAGGACCAGCTGATGGTGCTGGAACCCAGTTACTAAGCAGGAGGTACCTGTGCTACAAAGCACTACCAAGGACCAGCAGACGTTGCCGGAACTCGGATACCGAGATGGAGGCACCTATGCCAAAGGCTCTGCCGAGAACCAGCTGACGGTGCTGGAACCCGGAGGGGCAGCTGAAGTTACCCCTGAAAAGCAAAGTTGGCATGCCGCAAGCTGGCCGCAGTTACCGAATCACACAGTCCTACAGGGGGTGCTTGTCCTACTGGCACTACGGAACAAGCCTTTCTTACCAGAACCCGCAGTCCACATAGGAAGCACCTAAACTGCTGGCACCCTAGCCTCGGCTAACCCAACCGCAACACGACATGGCAACTTGGGGTGGCAAACTGACATTGACACTTCCCGGAAACAGCAGGCAGGGCTGGAACCAAGCTGGGCAGGAGGGAGTACCCGTGCCAAAGTCAGTTATGAGCAGCAACTGGCGATGTTGGAGCCCAGGGACAAGCACTTAGCAGGCTGAGGCCTGATGTGCTGAAAAAATTGGGAGGCAGCAGGACAGATTGCCATCAAAACAGCAGGGGAACAGCTGACGTTACTGAACCCCACAAACACAGGAGCTAGTGTTTTACTCTGTGAAGACGGCACTTCCGAGCAACAACTGGCTGTGTTGAAGCCCAGGGACAAGCACGGAGCAGGCTGAGGCTGCATTGAAGAAATTTTAAGATCGGTTGTAGACTTCTACTAATTTTAACCAAGCTCCACTTAGGCCTGTGGCTTCACTGATTTTCATATTTCCCCTGTCCTCCAACCCCGCCAGTTACAGCTCCGAAGTGGCGTCTGCACAATCCACACTTGTTCCTGTGTTACAGGTGTTCAGTCCGGTCAGTTAATCCCCTGATGTGTGTCCGGCAATGTCGCCTGCTCTGTCCACATTCCCATTCCTAGTTATGGGAATGTGGACAGAGCAGGCGACATTGCCAGACACACATCAGGGGATTAACTGACCGGACTGAACACCTGTAACACAGGAACAAGTGTGGATTGTGCAGACGCCACTTCGGAGCTGTAACTGGCAGGGTTGGAGGACAGGGGAAATACGAGAGACAGTGGAGCCACAGGCCTAATTGGAGCACGGTTAAAAATCAGTAGTAGTAGGACTGTGTAGGCAGCAGGAGACTTTGCCATCCACACAGCAGGGGATCAGCTAGCGTTACTGAACCCCACTGAGACACGGGAGCAAGTGTCTCTTTCCGTGTGGACGGCACTTCCGAGCTACAACTGGCTGTGTTGAAGCCGAGGAAATAGGAGGGTGTAGGCAGAGGCCTACTGTCTTTGGAATGCGGAGACAGCAGGAGAGACTGCCATCCACACAGCAGGGGAACAGCTGGCGTTACTGAACCCCACTGAGACACGGGAGCAAGTGTCTCTTTCCGCGTGGACGGCACTTCCGAGCTACAACTGGCTGTGTTGAAGCCCAGGAAATAGGAGGGTGTAGGCAGAGGCCTACTGTCTTCGGAATGCGGAGACAGCAGGAGAGACTGCCATCCACACAGCAGGGGAACAGCTGGCGTTACTGAACCCCACTGAGACACGGGAGCAAGTGTCTCTTTCCGTGTGGACGGCACTTCCGAGCTACAACTGGCTGTGTTGAAGCCCAGGAAATAGGAGGGTGTAGGCAGAGGCCTACTGTCTTTGGAATGCGGAGACAGCAGGAGAGACTGCCATCCACACAGCAGGGGAACAGCTGGCGTTACTGAACCCCACTGAGACACGGGAGCAAGTGTCTCTTTCCGTGTGGACGGCACTTCCGAGCTACAACTGGCTGTGTTGAAGCCCAGGAAATAGGAGGGTGTAGGCAGAGGCCTACTGTCTTTGGAATGCGGAGACAGCAGGAGAGACTGCCATCCACACAGCAGGGGAACAGCTGGCGTTACTGAACCCCACTGAGACACGGGAGCAAGTGTCTCTTTCCGTGTGGACGGCACTTCCGAGCTACAACTGGCTGTGTTGAAGCCCAGGAAATAGGAGGGTGTAGGCAGAGGCCTACTGTCTTTGGAATGCGGAGACAGCAGGAGAGACTGCCATCCACACAGCAGGGGAACAGCTGGCGTTACTGAACCCCACTGAGACACGGGAGCAAGTGTCTCTTTCCGTGTGGACGGCACTTCCGAGCTACAACTGGCTGTGTTGAAGCCCAGGAAATAGGGGGGTGTAGGCAGAGGCCTACTGTCTTTGGAATGCGGAGACAGCAGGAGAGACTGCCATCCACACAGCAGGGGAACAGCTGGCGTTACTGAACCCCACTGAGACATGGCAGCAAGTGTCTCTTTCCGTGTGGACGGCACTTCCGAGCTACAACTGGCTGTGTTGAAGCCCAGGCAAAATCTGGGTGTAGGCTGAGGCCTACTGTCTTTGGAATGCGGAGACAGCAGGAGAGACTGCCATCTCCACAGCAGGGGAACAGCTGGCATTGCTGAACCCCACTAACACTTGAACGAATGTGTTTGGCTCTGTGGAGACGACACTTCTGAACACCAACTGACGCTGTTGGAGCCCAGGATCAGGCGAGGAGCAGGCTGGGGCCTACTGGATTTTGGCAGGTGTAGGCAGCAGGAGACTTGCCATCTCCACAGCAGGGGAACAGCTGGCAGTGCTGAACCCCACTAACACTTGAACAAATGTGTTTGGCTCTGTGGAGACGACACTTCTGAACACCAACTGACGCTGTTGGAGCCCAGGATTAGGCGAGGAGCAGGCTGGGGCCTGTTGCTTTTGGCAGGTGAAGGCAGCAGGAGACTTGCCATCTCCACAGCAGGGGAACAGCTGGCAGTGCTGAACCCCACTAACACTTGAACAAATGTGTTTGGCTCTGTGGAGACGACACTTCTGAACACCAACTGACGCTGTTGGAGCCCAGGATTAGGCGAGGAGCAGGCTGGGGCCTGTTGCTTTTGGCAGGTGAAGGCAGCAGGAGACTTGCCATCTCCACAGCAGGGGAACAGCTGGCAGTGCTGAACCCCACTAACACTTGAACAAATGTGTTTGGCTCTGTGGAGACGACACTTCTGAACACCAACTGACGCTGTTGGAGCCCAGGATCAGGCGAGGAGCAGGCTGGGGCCTACTGGATTTTGGCAGGTGTAGGCAGCAGGAGACTTGCCATCTCCACAGCAGGGGAACAGCTGGCAGTGCTGAACCCCACTAACACTTGAACGAATGTGTTTGGCTCTGTAGAGACGACACTTCTGAACACCAACTGACGCTGTTGGAGCCCAGGATTAGGCGAGGAGCAGGCTGGGGTCTGTTGCTTTTGGCAGGTGAAGGCAGCAGGAGACTTGCCATCTCCACAGCAGGGGAACAGCTGGCAGTGCTGAACCCCACTAACACTTGAACAAATGTGTTTGGCTCTGTGGAGACGACACTTCTGAACACCAACTGACGCTGTTGGAGCCCAGGATCAGGCGAGGAGCAGGCTGCGGCCTACTGGATTTTGGCAGATGTAGGCAGCAGGAGACTTGCCATCTCCACAGCATGGGAACAGCTGGCATTGCTGAACCCCACTAACACTTGAACAAATGTGTTTGGCTCTGTGGAGACGACACTTCTGAACACCAACTGACGCTGTTGGAGCCCAGGATTAGGCGAGGAGCAGGCTGGGGCCTGTTGCTTTTGGCAGGTGAAGGCAGCAGGAGACTTGCCATCTCCACAGCAGGGGAACAGCTGGCAGTGCTGAACCCCACTAACACTTGAACAAATGTGTTTGGCTCTGTGGAGACGACACTTCTGAACACCAACTGACGCTGTTGGAGCCCAGGATCAGGCGAGGAGCAGGCTGGGGCCTACTGGATTTTGGCAGGTGTAGGCAGCAGGAGACTTGCCATCTCCACAGCAGGGGAACAGCTGGCAGTGCTGAACCCCACTAACACTTGAACGAATGTGTTTGGCTCTGTGGAGACGACACTTCTGAACACCAACTGACGCTGTTGGAGCCCAGGATTACGCATGCCGCATGCAGAGGCCAATGGGCAGCGGTTTTTATGGAGGTTGTTGACTACTACTGATTCTAACCATGCTCCACTTAGGCCTCTGGCTCCACTGTCTCTACTATTTACCCTGGCCTCCAACCCCGCCAGCTACATCTCTGAAGTGGCGTCAGCACAATCTACACTTGTTCCTGTGTTACTGGTGCTCAGTCCCGTCAGTTGATCCCCTGATGTTTGTCCGGCAAGTTCGCCAGCTCTGTCCTCATTCCCACTACTGGTTATGGGAATGTGGACAGAGCAGGAGACCTTGCCGGACACACATCAGGGGATAAACTGATGGGACTGAGCCACAGGAACACAGGAACAAGTGTAGATTGTGCTGACGCCACTTCAGAGATGTAGATGGCGGGGTTGGAGGCCAGGGGAAATAGTAGAGACAGTGGAGCCAGAGACCTAAGTTGGGCACGGTTAAAAATCAGTAGTGGTTTGAATGTTGATGGAGCTGGTGACTTTGCCGTCCACACAGCAGGGGATCAGCTGGCGTTACTGAACCCCACTAACACAGGAGCTAGTGTGTTTCTCTGTGCAGACGACACATCTGAGTGACAACTGGCTGTGTTGAAGCACAGGGATTATAGTTCAGGTGGTAGAAAAATGAACACACCAGCAGACCTGGATACAGTTGCCAACCACTAATTTAGTCTGTAAGAGGAATGGCAAAGTCTTTGGAGATCCAGGCCTTGTTCATTTTCAGAAAAGTCAGCCGGTCAACATTATCGGAAGATAGTCGCGTGCGACGGTCTGTTAGTACACCACCTGCGGCACTAAAGACGCGTTCCGATAATACACTGGCAGCAGGGCAAGCCAGCACCTCCAATGCATACTGGCTAAGCTCTGGCCATGTATCCAGCTTAGAGACCCAAAACTTGAAGGGGGAAGAGCCATCTGGGAGTACAGTGACAGGGCAAGACATGTAGTCTGACACCATCTGACGGAAGCATTGCCTCCTGCTGACTCGAGGCGTCGCTGATGGTGTAGACAATTGTGGTGGACACACAAAACTTTTCCACATTTGGGCCATAGTGGTCTTGCCTTGTGCTGCGGCGCTGCCTCTGCTCCCTCTTTGTGCAGAGTTTCCTCCACTGCCTCGACGCACAGAGCTGCTTTGTAAAGCACTAGCAACAATGCTGTCGGGTGAAATGGAAAACATTATGGACTGCACCAGTGACTCTTCGTACTCCCGCAGTTTACGCTCCCGGTTCAACGTTGGTATGAGCCTTTGTACGCTGTCCCGGTAGCGAGGATCTAGGAGGGTGTACACCCAATAATCAGCCGAGACGAGAATGTGGGCGATGCGGCGGTCGTTTCTCAGGCACTGCAGCATGAAATCAACCATGTGCTGCAGACTCCCAACTGCCAAAGAACCGCTGTCCCCTGTTTGAGGCGTGACCTCGGCCTGCTCTGCATCACCCCACCCTCGCTGTACATACTGAGTAGAGGTTTGTGTACCTCCCTCCTCTGGAGAGATGTCTTCCTCCTCCATCGACTCCTCCTCATCCTCCTCACAAAGTGTCCCCTGCCTAGGCCTTTGTGAGGAAACACGTAGCGCAGACTGTCCAGAAGCAGATGGCATTTGGGACTCCTCATCCTCCACCTCTTCCGAAACCTCATCCCTTAGTGCTTGCAGTGTTTGTTGAAGCAGGCAGATAAGGGGGACAGTCATGCTGACTAGTGCATCATCTGCACTCGCCATCCGCGTGGATTCATCGAAGGCACGCAAAACGAGGCAGATGTCCTTCATAGAGGCCCACTCAATGGTGCTGAAGTGTGAACGGCGCACAGTGCGACTTGTTTGCGCCTGATGCAGCTGGTACTCCATGACTGCTGCCTGCTGCTCACACAACCGCTCCAACATATGTAACGTTGAATTCCACCGGGTGGGTAGGTCACATATGATGCGATGTTCCGGAAGGCCAAATCGTCGCTGCAGAGCAGCGAGGCGCGATCTTGCCGTGCTGGAACGCCGCAAGTGAGCGCACTCTATGCGGACCTTGTGCAACAGTGCATCAAGATCCGGATAGTCCCTCAGAAAGCTCTGCACGACCAAGTTAAGCACATGTGCCAGACATGGGATGTGTGTGAGGTTGCCTAGGCCAAGAGCTGCCACCAGATTTCGGCCATTGTCACACACTACCAAGCCCGGCTGGAGATTCGCTGGCCCAAACCACACATCGCTCTCCTGCTTGATAGCATTCCAGAGCTCCTGCGCTGTGTGGCTTCGATTCCCCAAAGAAATTAATTTGAGTACAGTCTGTTGACGTTTGGCCACGGCTGTGCTCATATCGGTCGTAACAGGCTCCTGCTCTGCTGTTTCTGAGGAACTTGAGTAGGAGGAGGAGTCTATGTGTACAGACTGGAGTCCTGCAATCCGTGGCGTTGGAAGAACACGTACAGCGCCACTCTCCAGATCTGTACCCGGCTCCACAACATTGACCCAGTGGGCAGTGAGGGAAAGGTATCATCCCTGTCCATGGTTACTGGTCCACGCATCGGTGGTCAGGTGGACCTTGCTACTAACGGCGTTTAGTAGCGCATGTTTTATTTTGCCCTCAACATGTTTCTGCAGGGCAGGGACGGCTCGCCTGCTGAAATAAAAGCGGCTGGGCACGTTGTATTGGGGGACTGCCAATGCCATTAAGTCCCGGAAGGTGTCAGTGTCCACCAGCCTGAATGACAGCATTTCAACTGCCAGAAGTTTGGCAATGCCAGCATTCAGAGACTGTGCTCGGGGATGGTTTGCCGAGTAAGGGCGCCTTTTATCCCATGCCTGTGCTACCGATGGCTGTGATGGATGGGAACGTGCTGCTATGGGTGGAATCTGACAGGGTCTCCGGACAACAGTGGCAGAGGTTCTTCCTTGGCGATCCTGTGAGGAAGCCGAACCAGCAGTGTGTGAGCTGGAGGAAGAGGCCCCAACACGAACTGAAGAGGTGGTAGGTGGTGCTGTACGTTGGCCTAAGTCTTCAGGGTGTCTCTGCAACTCCAACTCGTGCTTGGTGCGCACATGTTTCCACATATTTGTGGTATTGAGGTTGCTGACTTTCTGATGACACAGCTTGCATTTGACAAAGCAAATGTCATCTGCAACTGTGTCAAAAAAGGACCACGCACTGCAAGTCTTGGGAGCGCCCGTTTTGCCTTTGGAATGAGGAATGCTCCTAACGGGTGCCGAAGTGGAGGGTACAGGCAACCAAGTCTTCCCCCTCCCTCTGCCTCCTGTTTTGGCCGGTAGGGGAATCTCTTCCTCCGAGCTGCTCCCACCACCTACCTGTTCCTCACGCCATGATGGGTCAAGGACCTCATCATCTTCCCTCCCCTCTTCAAACAGCTGCTTCTCCGGGGTTGTCTCGCCAGCACCGTACGCACCAGAAAGTGGCAATTGAGTCTCGTCATCATCTGATGTGTACTGAGGTGTGCTGACCATAGGCACTGGCCCACTCGCCTCTTCAGATTCAGAGGGACAAAGAAGTTGCGCATCACTGCATACTCCCTCTTCTTCACATTCAGGAATGCTGCTTGGCTGGCCCCCTCTTTCCAAGCCAACAGATTCCGAGAACAGAAGTAGAGACTGTGATGGCTCCTGTCCATGTCTCTCTGACTGCCTGGGCACTTTGGCAGGTGGTGAAGAGACAGATGGTTGCTCTTCGGTGCTCTGGTCCTGAGAGGCTGTGGAAGTAATTGAAGTCGATGCGTTAGCTGCCATCCATCCGACAACGGCTTCAATTTGTTCCTCCCGCAGCAGTGGGGTACGTTGAGGTCCTACAAAGCTGCGCATAAAGGACTGTTGCCTGCTAAAACTGGGGGATGCTGATCCACTGGTGCCCGCAGCAGGCCCAGAATCCCCACGTCCTCTACCTGCAGAATCCCCACGTCCTCTCCCTGCAGAATCCCCACGTCCTCTCCCTGCTGAAACTCCACGCCCACGCCCACGCGCCTTACTCCCTGCCTTCTTCATCTTGCCAGACTGCTTAAGATAGGCAGAAAAGTACAAAGGGGGGCCTTAGTGTGCTTATTCCTGAACAGCAGGTTACAGGTACAAGAAACACTAATTTTATGAAGTGTGTGTGTGTGGACTAGACTTTAATAGGAGCTGATGCGGCCTACACAAGTTCCAAATGTAGTGTTTGGTGAACTTTTTTTGTGGTTTCTTTGTTGGAAACAAACTCAAAGTATGTGAACAAAGAATTGAAACTGATAGTATCACCAACTTTTTGGAGCTATTACAATGCAGGCAGGTAACCTACAATGCAAAAGATGAGGCTCCAAAAAAATTGGGTAATACTAATCTGGCTGCGCCGGCAGGGCACAAGCCAGAAAAAAAGGCTCCTCTATCTACTCCTATATAGTGTTTGCAACCAACCAATGTTGATGGATACGGATGGATGCACACTAATAGGAGAAAAAATGAGCTGCACTCAAAGACAAATATGTGTGAGGCAGTGACGCACGTTGAGCGTCCTACAACCAGACGTAGCTGCAGGACACTCTACTCAGCGTGAGCTGCACTCACACACAGTCAAGAGACCTCTCAGACAGCCGTGAACAGTGCAGCTAAGTGGGCACTGGCACTGACAGGCTGCAGAAAGGCTCCGCTGTGTACTCCTATGTAGTGTTTGCAACCACCGTAGATGGAGACGGATGGATGCACACTAATAGAAGAAAAAATGAGCTGCACTCAAATAAAAATATGTGTGAGGCACTGACGCACGCTGAGCGTCCTACAACCAGACGTAGCTGCAGGACACACTACTCAGCGTGAGCTGCACTCACACACAGTCAGAGACCTCTCAGACAGCCGTGAACAGTGCAGCAAAGTGGACACTAGCACTGAAAGGCTGCAGAAAGGCTCCGCTGTCTACTACTAGTGTTTGCAACCAACGTATATGGATACGGATGGAAGCACACTAGATTGAAATTATGTAAAAAATGCAGCTCAAAAATTAAAAGATGTATGAGGCAGCAGTGAGCCACGCTGGGCAGCCTACAACCAGACGTGGCTGCAGGACCCACTCCACAGCGTGAGCTGCACTCACACAGCCCTTGCAGACAGCTGTGAACACTGCTGTGACGGGAGTATTCTCCAGAGCAAGGAGGGACAACAGGCCTGGGAATAATCCAACAGATTTATTGACCAAAAAACAGGAACAACACGAAGGTAATTTGCAGAGTCCCAAAATAAGTCCACAGGAAACTGATTCGGGGGCACCTCCCGACAATCCTTGTGCCAGATCACAAAACCATAGTCCTTTAAGAGTCCCAGAAATCCACCACGATCACACAGAGGCCGAAGCTTCCTAGTTATGGGAATGTGGACAGAGCAGGCGACATTGCCAGACACACATCAGGGGATTAACTGACCGGACTGAACACCTGTAACACAGGAACAAGTGTGGATTGTGCAGACGCCACTTCGGAGCTGTAACTGGCAGGGTTGGAGGACAGGGGAAATACGAGAGACAGTGGAGCCACAGGCCTAATTGGAGCACGGTTAAAAATCAGTAGTAGTAGGACTGTGTAGGCAGCAGGAGACTTTGCCATCCACACAGCAGGGGATCAGCTAGCGTTACTGAACCCCACTGAGACACGGGAGCAAGTGTCTCTTTCCGTGTGGACGGCACTTCCGAGCTACAACTGGCTGTGTTGAAGCCGAGGAAATAGGAGGGTGTAGGCAGAGGCCTACTGTCTTTGGAATGCGGAGACAGCAGGAGAGACTGCCATCCACACAGCAGGGGAACAGCTGGCGTTACAGAACCCCACTGAGACACGGGAGCAAGTGTCTCTTTCCGCGTGGACGGCACTTCCGAGCTACAACTGGCTGTGTTGAAGCCCAGGAAATAGGAGGGTGTAGGCAGAGGCCTACTGTCTTTGGAATGCGGAGACAGCAGGAGAGACTGCCATCCACACAGCAGGGGAACAGCTGGCGTTACTGAACCCCACTGAGACACGGGAGCAAGTGTCTCTTTCCGTGTGGACGGCACTTCCGAGCTACAACTGGCTGTGTTGAAGCCCAGGAAATAGGAGGGTGTAGGCAGAGGCCTACTGTCTTTGGAATGCGGAGACAGCAGGAGAGACTGCCATCCACACAGCAGGGGAACAGCTGGCGTTACTGAACCCCACTGAGACACGGGAGCAAGTGTCTCTTTCCGTGTGGACGGCACTTCCGAGCTACAACTGGCTGTGTTGAAGCCCAGGAAATAGGAGGGTGTAGGCAGAGGCCTACTGTCTTTGGAATGCGGAGACAGCAGGAGAGACTGCCATCCACACAGCAGGGGAACAGCTGGCGTTACTGAACCCCACTGAGACACGGGAGCAAGTGTCTCTTTCCGTGTGGACGGCACTTCCGAGCTACAACTGGCTGTGTTGAAGCCCAGGAAATAGGAGGGTGTAGGCAGAGGCCTACTGTCTTTGGAATGCGGAGACAGCAGGAGAGACTGCCATCCACACAGCAGGGGAACAGCTGGCGTTACTGAACCCCACTGAGACACGGGAGCAAGTGTCTCTTTCCGTGTGGACGGCACTTCCGAGCTACAACTGGCTGTGTTGAAGCCCAGGAAATAGGGGGGTGTAGGCAGAGGCCTACTGTCTTTGGAATGCGGAGACAGCAGGAGAGACTGCCATCCACACAGCAGGGGAACAGCTGGCGTTACTGAACCCCACTGAGACATGGCAGCAAGTGTCTCTTTCCGTGTGGACGGCACTTCCGAGCTACAACTGGCTGTGTTGAAGCCCAGGCAAAATCTGGGTGTAGGCTGAGGCCTACTGTCTTTGGAATGCAGAGACAGCAGGAGAGACTGCCATCTCCACAGCAGGGGAACAGCTGGCATTGCTGAACCCCACTAACACTTGAACGAATGTGTTTGGCTCTGTGGAGACGACACTTCTGAACACCAACTGACGCTGTTGGAGCCCAGGATCAGGCGAGGAGCAGGCTGGGGCCTACTGGATTTTGGCAGGTGTAGGCAGCAGGAGACTTGCCATCTCCACAGCAGGGGAACAGCTGGCAGTGCTGAACCCCACTAACACTTGAACAAATGTGTTTGGCTCTGTGGAGACGACACTTCTGAACACCAACTGACGCTGTTGGAGCCCAGGATTAGGCGAGGAGCAGGCTGGGGCCTGTTGCTTTTGGCAGGTGAAGGCAGCAGGAGACTTGCCATCTCCACAGCAGGGGAACAGCTGGCAGTGCTGAACCCCACTAACACTTGAACAAATGTGTTTGGCTCTGTGGAGACGACACTTCTGAACACCAACTGACGCTGTTGGAGCCCAGGATTAGGCGAGGAGCAGGCTGGGGCCTGTTGCTTTTGGCAGGTGAAGGCAGCAGGAGACTTGCCATCTCCACAGCAGGGGAACAGCTGGCAGTGCTGAACCCCACTAACACTTGAACAAATGTGTTTGGCTCTGTGGAGACGACACTTCTGAACACCAACTGACGCTGTTGGAGCCCAGGATCAGGCGAGGAGCAGGCTGGGGCCTACTGGATTTTGGCAGGTGTAGGCAGCAGGAGACTTGCCATCTCCACAGCAGGGGAACAGCTGGCAGTGCTGAACCCCACTAACACTTGAACGAATGTGTTTGGCTCTGTAGAGACGACACTTCTGAACACCAACTGACGCTGTTGGAGCCCAGGATTAGGCGAGGAGCAGGCTGGGGCCTGTTGCTTTTGGCAGGTGAAGGCAGCAGGAGACTTGCCATCTCCACAGCAGGGGAACAGCTGGCAGTGCTGAACCCCACTAACACTTGAACAAATGTGTTTGGCTCTGTGGAGACGACACTTCTGAACACCAACTGACGCTGTTGGAGCCCAGGATCAGGCGAGGAGCAGGCTGCGGCCTACTGGATTTTGGCAGATGTAGGCAGCAGGAGACTTGCCATCTCCACAGCATGGGAACAGCTGGCATTGCTGAACCCCACTAACACTTGAACAAATGTGTTTGGCTCTGTGGAGACGACACTTCTGAACACCAACTGACGCTGTTGGAGCCCAGGATTAGGCGAGGAGCAGGCTGGGGCCTGTTGCTTTTGGCAGGTGAAGGCAGCAGGAGACTTGCCATCTCCACAGCAGGGGAACAGCTGGCAGTGCTGAACCCCACTAACACTTGAACAAATGTGTTTGGCTCTGTGGAGACGACACTTCTGAACACCAACTGACGCTGTTGGAGCCCAGGATCAGGCGAGGAGCAGGCTGGGGCCTACTGGATTTTGGCAGGTGTAGGCAGCAGGAGACTTGCCATCTCCACAGCAGGGGAACAGCTGGCAGTGCTGAACCCCACTAACACTTGAACGAATGTGTTTGGCTCTGTGGAGACGACACTTCTGAACACCAACTGACGCTGTTGGAGCCCAGGATTACGCATGCCGCATGCAGAGGCCAATGGGCAGCGGTTTTTATGGAGGTTGTTGACTACTACTGATTCTAACCATGCTCCACTTAGGCCTCTGGCTCCACTGTCTCTACTATTTACCCTGGCCTCCAACCCCGCCAGCTACATCTCTGAAGTGGCGTCAGCACAATCTACACTTGTTCCTGTGTTACTGGTGCTCAGTCCCGTCAGTTGATCCCCTGATGTTTGTCCGGCAAGTTCGCCAGCTCTGTCCTCATTCCCACTACTGGTTATGGGAATGTGGACAGAGCAGGAGACCTTGCCGGACACACATCAGGGGATAAACTGATGGGACTGAGCCACAGGAACACAGGAACAAGTGTAGATTGTGCTGACGCCACTTCAGAGATGTAGATGGCGGGGTTGGAGGCCAGGGGAAATAGTAGAGACAGTGGAGCCAGAGACCTAAGTTGGGCACGGTTAAAAATCAGTAGTGGTTTGAATGTTGATGGAGCTGGTGACTTTGCCGTCCACACAGCAGGGGATCAGCTGGCGTTACTGAACCCCACTAACACAGGAGCTAGTGTGTTTCTCTGTGCAGACGACACATCTGAGTGACAACTGGCTGTGTTGAAGCACAGGGATTATAGTTCAGGTGGTAGAAAAATGAACACACCAGCAGACCTGGATACAGTTGCCAACCACTAATTTAGTCTGTAAGAGGAATGGCAAAGTCTTTGGAGATCCAGGCCTTGTTCATTTTCAGAAAAGTCAGCCGGTCAACATTATCGGAAGATAGTCGCGTGCGACGGTCTGTTAGTACACCACCTGCGGCACTAAAGACGCGTTCCGATAATACACTGGCAGCAGGGCAAGCCAGCACCTCCAATGCATACTGGCTAAGCTCTGGCCATGTATCCAGCTTAGAGACCCAAAACTTGAAGGGGGAAGAGCCATCTGGGAGTACAGTGACAGGGCAAGACATGTAGTCTGACACCATCTGACGGAAGCATTGCCTCCTGCTGACTCGAGGCGTCGCTGATGGTGTAGACAATTGTGGTGGACACACAAAACTTTTCCACATTTGGGCCATAGTGGTCTTGCCTTGTGCTGCGGCGCTGCCTCTGCTCCCTCTTTGTGCAGAGTTTCCTCCACTGCCTCGACGCACAGAGCTGCTTTGTAAAGCACTAGCAACAATGCTGTCGGGTGAAATGGAAAACATTATGGACTGCACCAGTGACTCTTCGTACTCCCGCAGTTTACGCTCCCGGTTCAACGTTGGTATGAGCCTTTGTACACTGTCACGGTAGCGAGGATCTAGGAGGGTGTACACCCAATAATCAGCCGAGACGAGAATGTGGGCGATGCGGCGGTCGTTTCTCAGGCACTGCAGCATGAAATCAACCATGTGCTGCAGACTCCCAACTGCCAAAGAACCGCTGTCCCCTGTTTGAGGCGTGACCTCGGCCTGCTCTGCATCACCCCACCCTCGCTGTACATACTGAGTAGAGGTTTGTGTACCTCCCTCCTCTGGAGAGATGTCTTCCTCCTCCATCGACTCCTCCTCATCCTCCTCACAAAGTGTCCCCTGCCTAGGCCTTTGTGAGGAAACACGTAGCGCAGACTGTCCAGAAGCAGATGGCATTTGGGACTCCTCATCCTCCACCTCTTCCGAAACCTCATCCCTTAGTGCTTGCAGTGTTTGTTGAAGCAGGCAGATAAGGGGGACAGTCATGCTGACTAGTGCATCATCTGCACTCGCCATCCGCGTGGATTCATCGAAGGCACGCAAAACGAGGCAGATGTCCTTCATAGAGGCCCACTCAATGGTGCTGAAGTGTGAACGGCGCACAGTGCGACTTGTTTGCGCCTGATGCAGCTGGTACTCCATGACTGCTGCCTGCTGCTCACACAACCGCTCCAACATATGTAACGTTGAATTCCACCGGGTGGGTAGGTCACATATGATGCGATGTTCCGGAAGGCCAAATCGTCGCTGCAGAGCAGCGAGGCGCGATCTTGCCGTGCTGGAACGCCGCAAGTGAGCGCACTCTATGCGGACCTTGTGCAACAGTGCATCAAGATCCGGATAGTCCCTCAGAAAGCTCTGCACGACCAAGTTAAGCACATGTGCCAGACATGGGATGTGTGTGAGGTTGCCTAGGCCAAGAGCTGCCACCAGATTTCGGCCATTGTCACACACTACCAAGCCCGGCTGGAGATTCGCTGGCCCAAACCACACATCGCTCTCCTGCTTGATAGCATTCCAGAGCTCCTGCGCTGTGTGGCTTCGATTCCCCAAAGAAATTAATTTGAGTACAGTCTGTTGACGTTTGGCCACGGCTGTGCTCATATCGGTCGTAACAGGCTCCTGCTCTGCTGTTTCTGAGGAACTTGAGTAGGAGGAGGAGTCTATGTGTACAGACTGGAGTCCTGCAATCCGTGGCGTTGGAAGAACACGTACAGCGCCACTCTCCAGATCTGTACCCGGCTCCACAACATTGACCCAGTGGGCAGTGAGGGAAAGGTATCATCCCTGTCCATGGTTACTGGTCCACGCATCGGTGGTCAGGTGGACCTTGCTACTAACGGCGTTTAGTAGCGCATGTTTTATTTTGCCCTCAACATGTTTCTGCAGGGCAGGGACGGCTCGCCTGCTGAAATAAAAGCGGCTGGGCACGTTGTATTGGGGGACTGCCAATGCCATTAAGTCCCGGAAGGTGTCAGTGTCCACCAGCCTGAATGACAGCATTTCAACTGCCAGAAGTTTGGCAATGCCAGCATTCAGAGACTGTGCTCGGGGATGGTTTGCCGAGTAAGGGCGCCTTTTATCCCATGCCTGTGCTACCGATGGCTGTGATGGATGGGAACGTGCTGCTATGGGTGGAATCTGACAGGGTCTCCGGACAACAGTGGCAGAGGTTCTTCCTTGGCGATCCTGTGAGGAAGCCGAACCAGCAGTGTGTGAGCTGGAGGAAGAGGCCCCAACACGAACTGAAGAGGTGGTAGGTGGTGCTGTACGTTGGCCTAAGTCTTCAGGGTGTCTCTGCAACTCCAACTCGTGCTTGGTGCGCACATGTTTCCACATATTTGTGGTATTGAGGTTGCTGACTTTCTGATGACACAGCTTGCATTTGACAAAGCAAATGTCATCTGCAACTGTGTCAAAAAAGGACCACGCACTGCAAGTCTTGGGAGCGCCCGTTTTGCCTTTGGAATGAGGAATGCTCCTAACGGGTGCCGAAGTGGAGGGTACAGGCAACCAAGTCTTCCCCCTCCCTCTGCCTCCTGTTTTGGCCGGTAGGGGAATCTCTTCCTCCGAGCTGCTCCCACCACCTACCTGTTCCTCACGCCATGATGGGTCAAGGACCTCATCATCTTCCCTCCCCTCTTCAAACAGCTGCTTCTCCGGGGTTGTCTCGCCAGCACCGTACGCACCAGAAAGTGGCAATTGAGTCTCGTCATCAGCTGATGTGTACTGAGGTGTGCTGACCATAGGCACTGGCCCACTCGCCTCTTCAGATTCAGAGGGACAAAGAAGTTGCGCATCACTGCATACTCCCTCTTCTTCACATTCAGGAATGCTGCTTGGCTGGCCCCCTCTTTCCAAGCCAACAGATTCCGAGAACAGAAGTAGAGACTGTGATGGCTCCTGTCCATGTCTCTCTGACTGCCTGGGCACTTTGGCAGGTGGTGAAGAGACAGATGGTTGCTCTTCGGTGCTCTGGTCCTGAGAGGCTGTGGAAGTAATTGAAGTCGATGCGTTAGCTGCCATCCATCCGACAACGGCTTCAATTTGTTCCTCCCGCAGCAGTGGGGTACGTTGAGGTCCTACAAAGCTGCGCATAAAGGACTGTTGCCTGCTAAAACTGGGGGATGCTGATCCACTGGTGCCCGCAGCAGGCCCAGAATCCCCACGTCCTCTACCTGCAGAATCCCCACGTCCTCTCCCTGCAGAATCCCCACGTCCTCTCCCTGCTGAAACTCCACGCCCACGCCCACGCGCCTTACTCCCTGCCTTCTTCATCTTGCCAGACTGCTTAAGATAGGCAGAAAAGTACAAAGGGGGGCCTTAGTGTGCTTATTCCTGAACAGCAGGTTACAGGTACAAGAAACACTAATTTTATGAAGTGTGTGTGTGTGGACTAGACTTTAATAGGAGCTGATGCGGCCTACACAAGTTCCAAATGTAGTGTTTGGTGAACTTTTTTTGTGGTTTCTTTGTTGGAAACAAACTCAAAGTATGTGAACAAAGAATTGAAACTGATAGTATCACCAACTTTTTGGAGCTATTACAATGCAGGCAGGTAACCTACAATGCAAAAGATGAGGCTCCAAAAAAATTGGGTAATACTAATCTGGCTGCGCCGGCAGGGCACAAGCCAGAAAAAAAGGCTCCTCTATCTACTCCTATATAGTGTTTGCAACCAACCAATGTTGATGGATACGGATGGATGCACACTAATAGGAGAAAAAATGAGCTGCACTCAAAGACAAATATGTGTGAGGCAGTGACGCACGTTGAGCGTCCTACAACCAGACGTAGCTGCAGGACACTCTACTCAGCGTGAGCTGCACTCACACACAGTCAAGAGACCTCTCAGACAGCCGTGAACAGTGCAGCTAAGTGGGCACTGGCACTGACAGGCTGCAGAAAGGCTCCGCTGTGTACTCCTATGTAGTGTTTGCAACCACCGTAGATGGAGACGGATGGATGCACACTAATAGAAGAAAAAATGAGCTGCACTCAAATAAAAATATGTGTGAGGCACTGACGCACGCTGAGCGTCCTACAACCAGACGTAGCTGCAGGACACACTACTCAGCGTGAGCTGCACTCACACACAGTCAGAGACCTCTCAGACAGCCGTGAACAGTGCAGCAAAGTGGACACTAGCACTGAAAGGCTGCAGAAAGGCTCCGCTGTCTACTACTAGTGTTTGCAACCAACGTATATGGATACGGATGGAAGCACACTAGATTGAAATTATGTAAAAAATGCAGCTCAAAAATTAAAAGATGTATGAGGCAGCAGTGAGCCACGCTGGGCAGCCTACAACCAGACGTGGCTGCAGGACCCACTCCACAGCGTGAGCTGCACTCACACAGCCCTTGCAGACAGCTGTGAACACTGCTGTGACGGGAGTATTCTCCAGAGCAAGGAGGGACAACAGGCCTGGGAATAATCCAACAGATTTATTGACCAAAAAACAGGAACAACACGAAGGTAATTTGCAGAGTCCCAAAATAAGTCCACAGGAAACTGATTCGGGGGCACCTCCCGACAATCCTTGTGCCAGATCACAAAACCATAGTCCTTTAAGAGTCCCAGAAATCCACCACGATCACACAGAGGCCGAAGCTTCCTCAGACAGCCTCGTCCTTCTCTTTTAGCATCCAACTCACATCTGATCTTAAAGCAAGAATGTATTGTCAGGGCTCCTGGGATCAGTCCATCTGAAGGGGGTAGGGGTCACACCTACTATTCAATGGTTTGGTCCATCAGAAGATTCTAGAAATGTAAGGGCTCCACTGAGTCTACAGGATGTGTATTGTAGGTTATCTTCTGCTTAGGAAAACAATAGCCACAGTTCCACTAGCTGTTGACACAAGCCTAAATTAGATTATGGTCCAGGTACATTACAAGACATTGCAAAGTATTGGGGGAAGGAGACATGGTTAATTTACAGGAAATACAACCAGAGAAAAGTTAAATGACATATTATACAAAATACAGGACAGGGCAAGACTACAAATCATGACAATCCCTTCCCCTCCCAATTTGTGTACGTACTAGGGACCTCTACAGGTCACTGGTTAAGTACACACAGGCATGGCTGACAGGACTCAGGGCTCCTCTTGCCTGGACAGTCCATCTGCATTTTGGTGTTGGCTGCCTCTTCTATACTGTATGGTAAAGTTATAGGGCTGCAGTGCCAGGCTCCATCGTAGTAAGCGTCCATTGTCCCCAGAGACTCTGTTCAGCCAGGTGAGGGGATTGTGATCAGTAATGACAGTGAATTCTCGTCCATACAGATACGGCCTTAGTTTCCTAAGGGCCCACACTACAGCCAGACATTCTTTTTCAACAGTTGCATAGGCCACTTCTTGGTCCAGCAGTTTCCGGCTGAGGTAGGCAATGGGGTGCTCGTCCCCAGCTGCATTCACCTGGCTGAGGACAGCTCCCAGTCCATAAGCAGAGGCGTCCGTCTGCACAATGAATCTCCTCTTGTAGTCTGGAGCAGCCGGAACAGGGTCACAGACCAGAGCGTCCTTCAGCTGGTTAAAAGCCTCATCACAGGCTGGAGTCCAGATCACCAGCCGGGGCATCGTTTTCTTGGTCAGGTCGGTAAGAGGCTTGGCCACAGTGCTGAAATGAGAAACAAATTTTCGGTAATAACTGGCAGTGCCCAAAAAAGCCATAACTTGTTTCTTAGTTTGGGGTACAGGCCAGTCTCTAATAGCCTGGATTTTGGCAGGTTCGGGACGGAGCTTCCCTCCTCCTACTCTATGCCCTAGGTACTGGACTTCACCCATCCCCAATTGGCATTATCTGGTCGAATGGTTAGGCCTGCTGCAAGAAGCAGGTCAAGAATAACGGCTACTTGGTTCAGATGTTCCTCCCACGTCTGGCTGAAGATGGCGATATCATCCAAGTAGGCACAAGCAAAGTCACCACATCCCCGGAGGATCTGGTCCACCATTCTCTGGAAGGTGGCCGGGGCATTCTTCATTCCAAAGGGCATATTTAGGAATTCATACAGACCAAAGGGGGTTATAAAAGCGGACCGTTCTCTCCCCTCCTCCGTCAGAGGGATTTGCCAGTATCCCTTACTGAGATCAAAGATAGTGACATATCGGGATCCAGCCAGTCGGTCTAGAAGTTCGTCAATACGAGGCATTGGGTAAGGATCACTGACGGTATGGTCATTTAGTCGTCAATAGTCCACACAAAATCGAGTACTCCCATCCTTCTTGGGTACTAACACCACAGGAGAGGCCCAAGGGCTATGGGAGGCCTGGATTACCCCAAGCTGTAGCATCTCCTCCAGTTCGTGCTGCATGGTGTTTCGAACTGATTCAGGTACCCGGTAAGGAGCCTGTTGTATGGGACGGATGCCCTGAGTGTCCACATGATGTTGGGTGACGGTGGTTCGACCTGGTTGGGATGAGAAAGCAGCACGTCTCTGTTGAAGCACTCCCAGCATCTGGTTTTTCTGTAAGGAATCCAGGTGATCTCCCAGAGGAACCTGTTCCACAGTGGATGGGGCTCTCGCTGCTTCCACGAGATCAGGTAGGGAGTCCTCATCCTCTTGACCGTCCTCTGAAGCTAGCCGACAGCTTGCTATCATTGGAAGGGTCCGGTCATGGTACTCCTTAATCATATTCACATGGACAGTCGTTTGTCTTAGCCCCTGATCATCTAAAGCAAGAAGGTAATTGGTGTCATTCAGTTTTCTGAGAACCCGGAAGGGACCCTCCCATGTTGTCTGCAGTTTATTCTGCCGATGGGGAACAATCATTAAGACCTGTTGTCCTTCTACAAACTCCCGGTAGCGTGCTTTACGGTCATACCATGTCTTCTGTCTGGTTTGAGCCATCCGCACATGACTCTGGGCAAAACTAGCAAGTTGGGCCAGGGTTTCTCGCAGCTTTAGGACATAAGGGACAACAGGGGCCCCTGTATCTTCAACTTGCCTCTCCCAGTATTCCTTGAGCAGGGTTAAGGGTCCTCGGACCTTTCTTCCATAGAGTAGTTCAAACGGGAGAACCCAGTGGACTCCTGGGGAACTTCCCGATAGGCAAACAAGAGATGGGGTAGGTACTTCTCCCAGTTTGAATCTCTGTCAGTGAAGGCCCTCAGCATATTCTTCAGAGTGCCATTAAATCGTTCACAAAGTCCATTTGTTTGGGGATGATACGGGGTCGTGCGGATCGCTCGTACTCCACAGGTGCGCCACAGACACTGGACCAGCTCTGACATGAACTGGGAGCCTTGGTCCGACAAGATCTCACTGGGAAATCCTACTCTGGTGAAAATGGTAACCAGGGCCTCGGCCACCTTGGCTGCAGAAATACTTGACAAGGCCACCGCTTCTGGATATCGGGTGGCATAGTCCACAACAGTGAGAATGTACTGCTTTCCAGATTTACTTGGTTTAGCCAGAGGTCCAATGATATCAACAGCTACTCTTTGAAAGGGTTCTTCTATTATAGGGAGCGGTTGCAGGGGTGCCTTTGGGTGATCTCCGGGTCGCCCTCTACGCTGACATATGTCGCAAGTTCGGCAGAAATGCGCCACTGCTTGGGAAATCGCAGGCCAATAGAAAGATTGAGTCAATCGCCTCTCGGTGCGGGTTTTGCCTTGATGGCCAGCAGTAGGAATATCATGAGCAAGGTGTAATAGGGGAATTCTGTATTTCTGAGGAACAATCAGCTGTTTGCTATAAGTCCAGGGCTTATCTAGGGAGTCGGCATTGGTAACCCGATACAGAAGTCCATTTTCTCTGATAATTCTTTCTCCAGTCTCTTCGGGGGCATGGGTTCGAATCCCACCGCTGCCACCAGTTTGTGACGGGAGTATTTGACTCCCAGTTCACGGGCCTTTGTTTGTAGGTTCACCGCAGTCCAGTTCTTGTACTCTGCGGTGCTGGTTCCAGATGTTGATGGGCCGTTGTCCTCCATTCCTTCTGCTCTGATCCCAGCGCTGCCAACCAGTTTGTGACGGGAGTATTCTCCAGAGCAAGGAGGGACAACAGGCTTGGGAATAATCCAACAGATTTATTGACCAAAAAACAGGAACAACACGAAGGTAATTCGCAGAGTCCCAAAATAAGTCCACAGGAAACTGATTCGGGGGCACCTCCCGACAATCCTTGTGCCAGATCACAAAACCATAGTCCTTTAAGAGTCCCAGAAATCCACCACGATCACACAGAGGCCGAAGCTTCCTCAGACAGCCTCGTCCTTCTCTTTTAGCATCCAACTCACATCTGATCTTAAAGCAAGAATGTATTGTCAGGGCTCCTGGGATCAGTCCATCTGAAGGGGGTAGGGGTCACACCTACTATTCAATGGTTTGGTCCATCAGAAGATTCTAGAAATTTAAGGGCTCCACTGAGTCTACAGGATGTGTATTGTAGGTTATCTTCTGCTTAGGAAAACAATAGCCACAGTTCCACTAGCTGTTGACACAAGCCTAAATTAGATTATGGTCCAGGTACATCACAAGACATTGCAAAGTATTGGGGGAAGGAGACATGGTTAATTTACAGCAAATACAACCAGAGAAAAGTTAAATGACATATTATACAAAATACAGGACAGGGCAAGACTACAAATCATGACAACTGCTGCTAGGGCAAAGAAGGCTACAGTGGTGGTTTATGTAGCCTGGGTAAAGCACTAGATGTTTGGTGGAATCGCTATTTCTAACTGTCCCTCACAGTCTTCTACAGCAGCCTGTCCCTAACTGAATTCACAGCAGAGTGAACCAGAAATGGCGGCTGCGGTGGGTTTTATAGTGCATCATGACATCATTTCGGCAGCCAATCACAGCCATGCCAATAGTTAACATGCCTACATGCCTAACAGGATGTGCCCACACTTCGGAGGATTCCCATTGGCTTAATCAAAGCAAGCAGGCTCATAGCATGATGGGAACTTCCGATTCCGGTATCCGATATGACAAAAGTATTGGAAGTCAGTATCGGAATTCCGATACCGCTAATATCGGCCGATACCCGATACTTGCGGTATCGGAATGCTCAACACTAATCATAAAGGATATTCCTTAGCAATTTGTTACCTATCCACAAGACAGGCAGTAACTCGCTGATTGCTGGGACCCCTATTAATGATCAGAGTGGGGATCCTGAGCCCTTGTTCTTTCTAGCTTTCCAAACACTGTATCTGTCATTCTTATAGATAAATGGAGCAGACTTGGAAGAACAGAGGTTCTGTACCATCAGGCATTTAATTCCTATGCAACAGCTGTATAACTAATGTTTTTGTTGTTTGTTTTTTTAAAGAAAACCCATTAAATTCTGCTGCACCCATTTTCATTTCCGTTAAGCCTAAAATACTCTCATCTTGCTGAATCACAGATAATGCCATTATTTTATTTCCCTTGAATTGCATCAGCGAACAGCACGCTCCCTGTCCATGTGGTATATTCACGGATAAGCTGTGTAAACTCTACAAGACAACTTTTGAAGATGTTACAGAATTTTGAAGGCTCAGGTATTAGGCTTGATTTTAGGTATATCCAGTCCTCTGAATCAGAATATGTCATTTATTTTTTTGTAGCAGCTCTACTTTTTGAAATAATGCACAGCTGCCCACAGCAGCTTTTTCTTCAACAGGTGTATTAATGATAACAGCGCTCCTTTCTTCCCGAGTCTCACCGCGTGAATAAGCAGTACTGTACAGTCACATATAGGATATTGCCATGTTCAGAAGAATTTATGTGACAAGTATTGATGCCATTTTTACCCATTTTCCCTTGTTAAAATGTAAAATCTTTGGCTAAAACAAAATTTTTGTGGTAAAACTGTAATTATTTTTTCTTCACTGCTCATTGGCATAAAATTCTGCGAGACACCTGTGGTGTCAATAAGATCACTATACTGTCCTCATACACGTTAGCAGGGTGTGCAATGAGACATGCAGCTAAGCCCCCTGTCTTCTTTAAGAAAAAGAGGCTGTAAAATTGTAACCTTTTATTGATTGCAGATGTGACAGGAAAGGGTGAAACTATAGAATGCAATAACAGGAGCATTTCAGAATATATAACTGCACAGAGCATAAAATTTTGATACAGAGAGAAGAAAAGAGCACGCAGTCAATCAAATATAGAAAAATACAAAAATTTTTTTTATTTATTACTGAATTACAAAAAAGCAGGTAACAAAGAAATTTTCATGAATAAATGTGGACAATAAATCCCATGGAACACCCTCTCACACTCCCCCAGAAGGAGAACCAGGTAAGCATCAATACAGGGAAACATATCTTAATCCTAACAAGGTGCAACACTAGCACCTAAAGGGTGAATCACTGCAGCAGCGGTCACAAAATGTAGTAAAGCAAGTGCCAAATAATGATAGAGATAGCAATGTGCCCATTGGACTACTTTCCTCCTTGATAAAGCGGCGGGGGACGCCGCGAAACGCGTGTCGGAGGCCTCACTGCTGTACTCCCTCTCCCTCCCCTCCCCGGTAAGTTGTTATACGGGTCTTTATCTACAGCTTTAGGGTCAATTAGCATTGGGCACATTGCTATCTCTATCATTATTTGGCACTTGCTTTACTACATTTTGTGACCGCTGCTGCAGTGATTCACCCTTTAGGTGCTAGTGTTGCACCTTGTTAGGATTAAGATATGTTTCCCTGTATTGATGCTTACCTGGTTCTCCATCTGGGGGAGTGTGATAGGGTGTTCCATGGGATTTATTGTCCACATTTATTCATGAACATTTCTTTGTTACCTGCTTTTTTGTAATTCAGTAATAAATAAAAAAATTTTTTGTATTTTTCTATATTTGATTGACTGCGTGCTCTTTTCTTCTCTCTGTATCAATATCTGTTTTGAGCTGGCGCTTAGGGTGTTGGAGCTGGGTTGTCCCTTGTCTCCTCACCATCTTGTATTTATGGGATTCTGGTTGCTAACAGAGCATAAAATACAGATAGTCTGCAATACATAGTAACATGAGGTAATACATAGGTACCATGAGGTAATACATAGGTACTATGAGGTAATACATAGGTACCATGAGGTAATACATAGCTGATGATTACCTATTTAATACAACAAAGGTTATAAACACAGGATTATAACACCTAGATAGTGCTTACCAACTATGCTTAGAGCAGGCTCTTTAAGAAGCATGAAGAACACGAATGGTGTAGTTTCTCCTAAGACAAATGGAGGAATAATGGCTGCTGTTCCCCTCACACTGTCATAAACAAGACTATGATGTAACAGGAACAATCCCACAATACATTGCAAATTAAACTAGAGTCTATGCATTAAACGGCCAGCAGGTGGTGCTGTTACCTTACAGTATGAAATATATGAAGGATTAATACACACAAAAATACAATGTCTGTAATAATCGAAGACATAAAAAATGACTAGACCTTCTAAACAGCAATTATATGGCTGGACAGAACACTCCTCGCTTGACGTCAGTAGACGTCACTATTGTGTTTATTGGACGAGAACAGAAGAACGAGTTCCCCTACTGGCCTGAGGAACAATTTGGTCTCGCCTTGTTTTCCTATTTTTACTTCCACCTTACGTAAGATTCCATCCTTACTTGGGAATATCTGGGTAATGAGACCTAATGGCCATTCATTTCTTCGAGACTGACAGTCTTTCATTAGTACTATATCGCCAGGATGGAGGTTAGGCTTGCTGGTTTGCCACTTTCTCCTCTGTTGCAGAGTAGGCAGATACTGTTTTTTCCACTTGTCCCAAAAGGCATTGGAGAGACTCTGTACTTGTCTCCATCGACTCCTGTAACTGTCTTTAACATTAAATTCTCCAGGTGGAGAGCAATTAGGGTCAGTCTTCTGCGTAAGCAGCAGGGCTGGGGTGAGAACAGTTGGGTTATCAGGATCACTGGAAATTGGAGTCAACGGTCTGGCGTTTATGATGGCTGACACTTCGGCCATGAATGTTGTCAAGCCTTCGTGTGTCAGTCTTGCAGATCCTTCCTGTAAGAAGATTGAATCTAGGATTCTCCTTGCGACACCTGTCATTCTCTCCCATACACCTCCCATATGTGAAGAATGTGGTGGGTTAAAAGTCCAAGTACACCCATGTACACTTAGGTATTTTTCTACGTCCTTCATATCCAAGTTGGAAGAGAGTTGCAGTTCTCTTGCTGCTCTGAGTTTCCTCAGAACACTATCTTTTGGTATTGGTTGTTGATTGGTTAAACAGTCGATTTCCTTGGCATAGTTTTACTGTTGTACAGCTCGGATAATTATATTCTTCGACTGCTCTAGCTGTAGAGCTGTGTGGACGTGTTTACCATGGTGCAAGTGGTCCTGAAAGTCTTGAAGTGTAGGTGCTAACTCTGCATGACTGTTCTTAAATATTTTCTCAATGAAGGTAAAAAAATGATCTTTCATCTCTGGCTTATTATGGAAGCTGTGCCTGAGGGAGACAAATCGTTTGTAAACTTGTTCTCTGTTGTTAGGCAAGCGTTGTCTTTGAGGCTTGAAGGGTAGAGGTGCAATCCAGCTCTTCGTTTTGTCCTGCACCATTCCTTGCTCCGTCATCTCTAGGAAAAGTCTATCTTCAAATGACATTGCTATACGATTATCTTCTTTGGTCCTGTGGAAGACCTTACACCCAAGGTGATCTTGGTCGCAATTCTGAATGCAATCATCATTGGCACGACTCGCTAAGATACTTGGTGCTGAAGTGCTGTGTAGCAACTAGTGTTGAGCATTCCGATACCGCAAGTATCGGGTATCGGCCGATATTAGCGGTATCGGAATTCCGATACTGACTTCCGATACTTTTGTCATATCGGATACCGGAATCGGAAGTTCCCATCATGCTATGAGCCTGCTTGCTTTGATTAAGCCAATGGGAATCCTCCGAAGTGTGGGCACATCCTGTTAGGCATGTAGGCATGTTAACTATTGGCATGGCTGTGATTGGCTGCCAAAATGATGTCATGATGCACTATAAAACCCACCGCAGCCGCCATTTCTGGTTCACTCTGCTGTGAATTCAGTTAGGGACAGGCTGCTGTAGAAGACTGTGAGGGACAGTTAGAAATAGCGATTCCACCAAACATCTAGTGCTTTACCCAGGCTACATAAACCACCACTGTAGCCTTCTTTGCCCTAGCAGCAGTGTTCACAGCTGTCTGCAAGGGCTGTGTGAGTGCAGCTCACGCTGTGGAGTGGGTCCTGCAGCCACGTCTGGTTGTAGGCTGCCCAGAGTGCCTCACTGCTGCCTCATACATCTTTTAATTTTTGAGCTGCATTTTTTACATAATTTCAATCTAGTGTGCTTCCATCCGTATCCATATACGTTGGTTGCAAACACTAGTAGTAGACAGCGGAGCCTTTCTGCAGCCTTTCAGTGCTAGTGTCCACTTTGCTGCACTGTTCACGGCTGTCTGAGAGGTCTCTGACTGTGTGTGAGTGCAGCTCACGCTGAGTAGTGTGTCCTGCAGCTACGTCTGGTTGTAGGACGCTCAGCGTGCGTCAGTGCCTCACACATATTTTTATTTGAGTGCAGCTCATTTTTTCTTCTATTAGTGTGCATCCATCCGTCTCCATCTACAGTGGTTGCAAACACTATATAGGAGTACACAGTGGAGCCTTTCTGCAGCCTGTCAGTGCCAGTGCCCACTTAGCTGCACTGTTCACGGCTGTCTGAGAGGTCTCTTGACTGTGTGTGAGTGCAGCTCACGCTGAGTAGAGTGTCCTGCAGCTACGTCTGGTTGTAGGACGCTCAACGTGCGTCACTGCCTCACACATATTTGTCTTTGAGTGCAGCTCATTTTTTCTCCTATTAGTGTGCATCCATCCGTATCCATCAACATTGGTTGGTTGCAAACACTATATAGGAGTAGATAGAGGAGCCTTTTTTTCTGGCTTGTGCCCTGCCGGCGCAGCCAGATTAGTATTACCCAATTTTTTTGGAGCCTCATCTTTTGCATTGTAGGTTACCTGCCTGCATTGTAATAGCTCCAAAAAGTTGGTGATACTATCAGTTTCAATTCTTTGTTCACATACTTTGAGTTTGTTTCCAACAAAGAAACCACAAAAAAAGTTCACCAAACACTACATTTGGAACTTGTGTAGGCCACATCAGCTCCTATTAAAGTCTAGTCCACACACACACACTTCATAAAATTAGTGTTTCTTGTACCTGTAACCAGCTGTTCAGGAATAAGCACACTAAGGCCCCCCTTTGTACTTTTCTGCCTATCTTAAGCAGTCTGGCAAGATGAAGAAGGCAGGGAGTAAGGCGCGTGGGCGTGGGCGTGGAGTTTCAGCAGGGAGAGGACGTGGGGATTCTGCAGGGAGAGGACGTGGGGATTCTGCAGGTAGAGGACATGGGGATTCTGGGCCTGCTGCGGGCACCAGTGGATCAGCATCCCCCAGTTTTAGCAGGCAACAGTCCTTTATGCGCAGCTTTGTAGGACCTCAACGTACCCCACTGCTGCGGGAGGAACAAATTGAAGCCGTTGTCGGATGGATGGCAGCTAACGCATCGACTTCAATTACTTCCACAGCCTCTCAGGACCAGAGCACCGAAGAGCAACCATCTGTCTCTTCACCACCTGCCAAAGTGCCCAGGCAGTCAGAGAGACATGGACAGGAGCCATCACAGTCTCTACTTCTGTTCTCGGAATCTGTTGGCTTGGAAAGAGGGGGCCAGCCAAGCAGCATTCCTGAATGTGAAGAAGAGGGAGTATGCAGTGATGCGCAACTTCTTTGTCCCTCTGAATCTGAAGAGGCGAGTGGGTCAGTGCCTATGGTCAGCACACCTCAGTACACATCAGATGATGACGAGACTCAATTGCCACTTTCTGGTGCGTACGGTGCTGGCGAGACAACCCCTGAGAAGCAGCTGTTTGAAGAGGGGAGGGAAGATGATGAGGTCCTTGACCCATCATGGCGTGAGGAACAGGAAGGTGGTGGGAGCAGCTCGGAGGAAGAGATTCCCCTACCGGCCAAAACAGGAGTCAGAGGGAGGCGGAAGACTTGGTTGCCTGTACCCTCCACTTCGGCACCCGTTAGGAGCATTCCTCATTCCAAAGGCAAAACGGGCGCTCCCAAGACTTGCAGTGCGTGGTCCTTTTTTGACACAGTTGCAGATGACATTTGCTTTGTCAAATGCAAGCTGTGTCATCAGAAAGTCAAAAGAGGGAGAAATGTCAGCAACCTCAATACCACAAATATGTGGAAACATGTGCGCACCAAGCACGAGTTGGAGTTGCAGAGACACCCTGAAGACTTAGGCCAACGTACAGCACCACCTACCACCTCTTCAGTTCGTGTTGGGGCCTCTTCCTCCAGCTCACACACTGCTGGTTCGGCTTCCTCACAGGATCGCCAAGGAAGAATCTCTGCCACTGTTGTCCGGAGACCCTGTCAGATTCCACCCATAGCAGCACGTTCCCATCCATCACAGCCATCGGTAGCACAGGCATGGGATAAAAGGCGCCCTTACTCGGCAAATCATCCCCGAGCACAGTCTCTGAATGCTGGCATTGCCAAACTTCTGGCAGTTGAAATGCTGTCATTCAGGCTGGTGGACACTGACACCTTCCGGGACTTAATGGCATTGGCAGTCCCCCAATACAACGTGCCCAGCCGTTTTTATTTCAGCAGGCGAGCCGTCCCTGCCCTGCAGAAACATGTTGAGGGCAAAATAAAACATGCGCTAATAAACGCTGTTAGTAGCAAGGTCCACCTGACCACCGATGCGTGGACCAGTAACCATGGACAGGGACGATACCTTTCCCTCACTGCCCACTGGGTCAATGTTGTGGAGCCGGTTACAGATCTGGAGAGTGGCGCTGTACGTGTTCTTCCAACGCCACGGATTGCAGGACTCCAGTCAGTACACATAGACTCCTCCTCCTACTCAAGTTCCTCAGAAACAGCAGAGCAGGAGCCTGTTACGACCAATATGAGCACAGCCGTGGCCAAACGTCAACAGGCTGTACTCAAATTAATTTCTTTGGGGAATCGAAGCCACACAGCGCAGGAGCTCTGGAATGCTATCAAGCAGGAGAGCGATGTGTGGTTTGGGCCAGCGAATCTCCAGCCGGGCTTGGTAGTGTGTGACAATGACCGAAATCTGGTGGCAGCTCTTGGCCTAGGCAACCTCACACACATCCCATGTCTGGCACATGTGCTTAACTTGGTCGTGCAGAGCTTTCTGAGGGACTATCCGGATCTTGATGCACTGTTGCACAAGGTCCGCATAGAGTGCGCTCACTTGCGGCGTTCCAGCACGGCAAGATCGCGCCTCGCTGCTCTGCAGCGACGATTTGGCCTTCCGGAACATCGCATCATATGTGACCTACCCACCCGGTGGAATTCAACGTTACATATGTTGGAGCGGTTGTGTGAGCAGCAGGCAGCAGTCATGGAGTACCAGCTGCATCAGGCGCAAACAAGTCGCACTGTGCGCCGTTCACACTTCAGCACCATTGAGAGGGCCTCTATGAAGGACATCTGCCTCGTTTTGCGTGCCTTCGATGAATCCACGCGGATGGCGAGTGCAGATGATGCACTAGTCAGCATGACTGTCCCCCTTATCTGCCTGCTTCAACAAACACTGCAAGCACTAAGGGATGAGGTTTCGGAAGAGGTGGAGGATGAGGAGTCCCAAATGCCATCTGCTTCTGGACAGTCTGCGCTACGTGTTTCCTCACAAAGGCCTAGGCAGGGGACACTTTGTGAGGAGGATGAGGAGATGGCAGTCTCTCCTGCTGTCTCCATATTCCAAAGACAGTAGGCCTCAGCCTACACCCAGATTTTGCCTGGGCTTCAACACAGCCAGTTGTAGCTCGGAAGTGCCGTCCACACGGAAAGAGACACTTGCTGCCGTGTCTCAGTGGGGTTCAGTAACGCCAGCTGTTCCCCTGCTGTGTGGATGGCAGTCTCTCCTGCTGTCTCCGCATTCCAAAGACAGTAGGCCTCTGCCTACTCCCTCCTATTTCCTGGGCTTCAACACAGCCAGTTGTAGCTCGGAAGTGCCGTCCACGCGGAAAGAGACACTTGCTCCCGTGTCTCAGTGGGGTTCAGTAACGCCAGCTGTTCCCCTGCTGTGTGGATGGCAGTCTCTCCTGCTGTCTCCGCATTCCAAAGACAGTAGGCCTCTGCCTACACCCTCCTATTTCCTGGGCTTCAACACAGCCAGTTGTAGCTCGGAAGTGCCGTCCACACGGAAAGAGACACTTGCTCCCATGTCTCAGTGGGGTTCAGTAACGCCAGCTGTTCCCCTGCTGTGTGGATGGCAGTCTATCCTGCTGTCTCCGCATTCCAAAGACAGTAGGCCTCTACCTACACCCTCCTATTTCCTGGGCTTCAACACAGCCAGTTGTAGCTCGGAAGTGCCGTCCACACGGAAAGAGACACTTGCTCCCGTGTCTCAGTGGGGTTCAGTAACGCTAGCTGATCCCCTGCTGTGTGGATGGCAAAGTCTCCTGCTGCCTACACAGTCCTACTACTACTGATTTTTAACCGTGCTCCAATTAGGCCTGTGGCTCCACTGTCTCTCGTATTTCCACTGTCCTCCAACCCTGCCAGTTACAGCTCCGAAGTGGCGTCTGCACAATCCACACTTGTTCCTGTGTTACAGGTGTTCAGTCCGGTCAGTTAATCCCCTGATGTGTGTCCGGCAATGTCGCCTGCTCTGTCCACATTCCCATAACTAGTTATGGGAATGTGGACAGAGCAGGCGACATTGCCGGACACACATCATAGAATCATAGAATCGTAGAGTTGGAAGGGACCTCCTGGGCCATCTGGTCCAACCCCCTGCTCAAAGCAGGATTCGCTAAATCATCCCAGTCAGATGTCTGTCCAGCCTCTGTTTGAAGACTTCCATTGAAGGAGAACTCACCACTTCTCGTGGCAGCCTGTTCCACTCATTGATCACTCTAACTGTCAAAAAGTTTTTTCTAATATCTAATCTGTGTCTCCTCCCATTCAGTTTCATCCTATTGCTTCTCGTCTTTCCTTGTGCAAATGAGAATAAAGTTGATCCTTCTACAATGTGACAGCCCTTTAGATATTTGTAGACAGCTATTAAGTCTCCTCTCAGTCTTCTCTTTTGCAAACTAAACATTCCCAAATCCTGCAACCTTTCCTCATAAGACAGGGTTTGCAGACCGGTCACCATTCTGGTCGCTCTTTTCTGAACTTGCTCCAGTTTGTTGATGTCTTTTTTAAAATGTGGTGCCCAAAACTGGACACAATATTCCAGATGAGGTCTGACCAAAGAGGAGTAGAGGGAAATAATGACTTCACGTGATCTAGACTGTATGCTTCTGTTAATACATCCTAGAATTGCATTTGCCTTTTTTGCTGCTGCATCACACTGTTGACTCATATTCAGTCTGTGATCTATTAGTATACCCAAGTCTTTTTCACATGTGCTGTCACTTAGCCCTATTCCTCCCATTCTATATATGCTTTTTTCATTTTTATTGCCCAGATGTAGTACTTTGCATTTCTCCCTGTTAAAAACCATTCTGTTAGTTGCTGCCCACTTCTCCAGTTTATTTAAATCTTTTTGAATCCTCTCTCTCTCTTCTCTAGTATTAGCTATCCCTCCTAGCTTTGTGTCATCAGCAAATTTAATCAGTTTACCCTCAATTCCTTCATCTAAATCATTGATAAAGATGTTGAACAATACAGGGCCCAGGACAGAGCCCTGTGGTACCCCACTTGAGACATTCTTCCAACTGGATGTGCAGCCATTTACGACCACCCTTTGGGTCCGATCACTAAGCCAGTTATGAATCCACCTAACAGTTGCCTTGTCCATTCCATACTTAGTCATTTTTTCAATAAGAATTGTATGAGAGACTTTGTCAAATGCTTTGCTGAAGTCAAGATATACTATATCTACAGCATTTCCTTGATCCACCCAATCAGTGATACCGTCATAGAAGGAAATTAAGTTAGTCTGACATGACTTATTAGTTACAAACCCATGCTGACTCTGTTTAATCACTTCATTCTTATCCAGGTATTGACATACATGTTGTTTAATAATTTGTTCAAAGATCTTTCCTGGTATAGAAGTCAGACTCACCGGCCTATAGTTTCCTGGGTCCACCTTCTTCCCCTTTTTGAAGATAGGAACTACATTTGCTCTTCTCCAGTCTTCTGGCACTTCTCCTGTTCTCCAAGAATTTTCAAAGATTATGGAGAGGGGTTCAAAAATTTCTTCTGCTATCTCCTTCAGTACTCTGGGGTGTAATTCATCTGGACCTGGAGACTTGAATTCATTTAGGTTAGCTAAGTGTTTCCTCACTATCTTTCTGTTTATAGATATCCTGGATTCTTCTATTCCCTTAATAGGACAGTGAATAACAGTTGATGTTGCATTTCCTTTCTGAGAGAAAACAGATGCAAAATAGGAATTTAAAAGTTCAGCCTTCTCAACATCCTGTCTTACCATTTCATCATTTTCATCCTGTAAAAATCCTATAGCATCTTTGACTTTTCTTTTACTTTTGACATATCCCCAAAATCCTTTATTATTGCTTTTGACATCTCTTGCAAGCCTCAGCTCATTTTCAGCTTTAGCTAATCTGATTTGTGCCCTGCAGGTTCTGCAGACAGCATTATATTCTTCTTTAGATATGCCTCCCTCTTTCCATTTTATAAACATTTTTTTCTTCCTTTTTAGCATGTGCTTAAGTTCTGTGTTCATCCATCCTGGTTTCCTTAAATGCTTCCTATTCTTCCCTCTTTTCGGAATTGTTAACAACTGTGCTTTGAGAATTTCATTTTTCAAGATTTCCCATTCTTCCTGGACATTTTTGTCTTTAAGGATATCCAGCCATTGGATCCCTCCAATTCTCTTTCTGAATCCCTTAAAATCTGCCTTTCTGAAATCTAACCTTGACGTCTGAGTCTTCACAGGTCTTCCGCCTCTAGTTATCCAAAATTCTAAAATAGCATGGTCGCTACCTCCTAGGGTCCCAGCCACTTTTACCTCCTCAACCATTTCCTCCCTGTTTATAAGGATTAGATCCAAGGTAGCAGTTCCCCTTGTTTTCTCCCTTACCTTTTGGAAGATAAAGTTGTCAGCAAGAGAGGATAAGAATTTCCTTGACCTGTTAGTTTTGCCTGAGAGAGATTCCCAACAAATGTCTGGATAGTTGAAATCTCCCATGACAACTATGTCATATTTTTTGGAGAACTTGGCCATCTGATGCATAAAGAGTTCATCCATATCTTCGGCTTGCACAGGCGGCCTGTAGTAAATGCCTACAATGGTGTCCTTTCCATTGTTCTGTCCTTGTATTCTTACCCAAACAGTTTCCACAGAACTCCCAGTCTCTGAAGCTTCAATCTCTGTGCAGATATACGCGTTTCGAACATACAATGCAACACCCCCTCCTCGTTTATCAAGTCTGTTTCTTGCAAATAAGTTGTATCCTTCTAGTCTTGTATTCCAATCATGTGTATTGTCCCACCAAGTTTCAGTGATTCCAATGACATCATATTTCTTTTCCTGTGTTAGTAGTTCCAATTCTCCTTGTTTGTTGCCCATGCTTTGTGCATTAGTATAGAAACATTTTAGTTTTTGATTGGTTTCTCTTTCTCCAATCAGGGGATTAACTGACTGGACTGAACACCTGTAACACAGGAACAAGTGTGGATTGTGCAGACGCCACTTCGGAGCTGTAACTGGCGGGGTTGGAGGACAGGGGAAATACGAAAATCAGTGAAGCCACAGGCCTAAGTGGAGCTTGGTTAAAATTAGTAGAAGTCTACAACCGATCTTAAAATTTCTTCAATGCAGCCTCAGCCTGCTCCGTGCTTGTCCCTGGGCTTCAACACAGCCAGTTGTTGCTTGGAAGTGCCGTCTTCACAGAGTAAAACACTAGCTCCTGTGTTTGTGGGGTTCAGTAACGTCAGCTGTTCCCCTGCTGTTTTGATGGCAATCTGTCCTGCTGCCTCCCAATTTTTTCAGCACATCAGGCCTCAGCCTGCTAAGTGCTTGTCCCTGGGCTCCAACATCGCCAGTTGCTGCTCATGACTGACTTTGGCACGGGTACTCCCTCCTGCCCAGCTTGGTTCCAGCCCTGCCTGCTGTTTCCGGGAAGTGTCAATGTCAGTTTGCCACCCCAAGTTGCCATGTCGTGTTGCGGTTGGGTTAGCCGAGGCTAGGGTGCCAGCAGTTTAGGTGCTTCCTATGTGGACTGCGGGTTCTGGTAAGAAAGGCTTGTTCCGTAGTGCCAGTAGGACAAGCACCCCCTGTAGGACTGTGTGATTCGGTAACTGCGGCCAGCTTGCGGCATGCCAACTTTGCTTTTCAGGGGTAACTTCAGCTGCCCCTCCGGGTTCCAGCACCGTCAGCTGGTTCTCGGCAGAGCCTTTGGCCTAGGTGCCTCCATCTCGGTATCCGAGTTCCGGCAACGTCTGCTGGTCCTTGGTAGTGCTTTGTAGCACAGGTACCTCCTGCTTAGTAACCGGGTTCCAGCACCATCAGCTGGTCCTCGGTTGTGCTATTGGCTCTTATTCCTTCTGCTGCCCCTCCGGGTGCCAGCACTGTCAGCTGGTCCTCGCTATTTCCATTTGCTCTTGCAGCTTATGCTACCCATCCGGGTTCCAGCACCGTCAGCTGGTTCTCGGCAGAGCCTTTGGCCTAGGTGCCTCCATCTCGGTATCCGAGTTCCGGCAACGTCTGCTGGTCCTTGGTATTGCTTTGTAGCACAGGTACCTCCTGCTTAGTAACCGGGTTCCAGCACCATCAGCTGGTCCTCGGTTGTGCCATTGGCTCTTATTCCTTCTGCTACCCCTCCGGGTGCCAGCACTGTCAGCTGGTCCTCGCTATTTCCATTTGCTCTTGCAGCTTATGCTACCCATCCGGGTTCCAGCACCGTCAGCTGGTTCTCGGCAGAGCCTTTGGCCTAGGTGCCTCCATCTCGGTATCTGAGTTCCGGCAACGTCTGCTGGTCCTTGGTAGTGCTTTGTAGCACAGGTACCTCCTCCTTAGTAACCGGGTTCCAGCACCGTCAGCTGGTCCTCGGTAGTGCCATTGGCTCTTGTTCCTTCTGCTGCCCCTCTGGGTGCCAGTACCGTCAGCTGGTTCAAGAGGACAAAGAACAGGAAGACAACCACCAAGATGCAGAACAACAAGAGAGAGAAGACAAAGAAGCATAAAAAAACAAAGCAGAAGAACATTAAGCATAAGACTAATACTCTGAGCAAATGATATTATCTTATTTATAAGCAGAAGAAGACTAAGCAGTGTATGGGGGTGAGTCCGTTCCTCCTCGTGGTGCCCCTGGAAAAGGCCTGCTGCTGCAGGCCAAACTGAACGCGGACAAATCCTGTTGTAAATCTTTTGTGACAGGCAGAACGGAAGGTGTAAACTTCTAACTTTTCTAGATAACAACTACAGGAATGCCTGACACAAATAAGAATATGATGAAGAAGAATAGGAAGAAGATGAAGAAGTTGAATATGTAGAATAATAATTGTTGAATAAGAAGAATATGAAGAATGTAAGAAAAGGAAGAAGAAGAAGAATGTAAAAAAAGGAAGTAGAAGAATTTAAAAAAAGGAAGAAGAAGAATGTAAAAAAAGGAATAAGAAGAAGAATGTAAAAAAAGGAAGTAGAAGAATGTAAAAAAAGGAAGAAGAAGAATGTAAAAAAAGGAATAAGAAGAAGAAGAAGGTGAAAAAAGGAAGAAGAATAAGAAAGAAGAAAAAAGAAGAAAGAAGAAGAAGACATACATGTCTGGCAAAATATAAATGAGGCTAACATAGTCAATATCTTTGTAACTCCTAACGTCTTTAAAAAAAAGTTTAATTCCTGCTATTCCATTTGATTGGGCTAAACCTCTATGGCTTTAATGTCTCCTCCACCTCCCACAATACATTCTACATTATTCTTAGTTGTTTTTCTTCATGTAGAATCAACCTACAAGGAAAGAAAGGTTTTTTTTTTAATTCCGATATTTTGGCCCAATTGACTTGCATTGGTTCCCGGTATCGGAATCGGCGATACCGATACTTTTTTTTAAGATCGGCCGATCCATTCCGATCAGATATTTTCAAGTATCGGCTGGTATCGCTCAACTCTAGTAGCAACTCCTTTATGAAGTAGTGATTTTCACATGGTTGAAGGAGAGAGAGCTCAAGCGTTCTGGTAAGCATGTTGTTAACCACTGTCGGTTTGTGTGCTTCTCCTAAACAGACCTCTCCTACAATGACCCACCCAAGGTTGAGTCTCTGGGCATATGGAGCGTTGTGAGAGCCATTGATATGCTGCCTAACTTTGTGGACTCGTAGAATATCTCTCCCAAGGAGCAAGACTATTTGAGCCTCTGGTTCAAGGTTAGGAATCAGGCGTTCTATACGCTTCAGATGAGGATGATACGATGCCACTTCAGGCGTAGGTATCTCTGACCTGTTGTCAGGAATCTGGTTTGGTCCAACTGCTGTAGTACCTTTCTGAAGCCAAGGGATTCTCTTTAAGCCTGGACAGATTCCGGATCTTCTGTTCTGGAGAAAGATTATTGTAGTCAGTTTCATCCCAATGTGTATTTCCTTACTTTTGGTAAGGAGACTGATAGTTGGCTTTCTGGGGGTCCGAATTATCTGGTTGGCTTGGCTTGTTGACAAAATGCTCTGTCTTCGCCTGTGGGTCTGGATCGTCATTTGATTTGGAATGCTGATGGACGTACTCTGCAGTACGCTGCAATGGATCGTGAGTAACTTGTTGTAGGCCTAGCACACTGCTGTGTTCATCGTCAAAATATATGGCAGCTTCTAAGGCTTCTGCTATGGCAGCTGCTGCTTCTTTTTCAATAGCAAGTTTATGTAATGTTGCTTCAAGGCGTGCTTTCTCTGCATCCAGACATGCTTGTTGGCGCACTTTCTCTGCATCCAGGAATGCTTGTTGGCGTGCTTTCTCTGTATCCAGGCATGCTTGTTGTAGTTTCAATTCTATCTCTTGCTCAGCAAAAGTGCTTCTTGCTTTTGCCGCTTCAGCTTTTGCTCGGGCAATAGCGGCGGCATTGCTGACGGATGATGTCTTGGAGGAACCAACTTGTGATCTCGTCTTAAAAAAGGATGCCCGTCCTTGAGACATGATTCAACAGTTAGGCGACCACTGTGATATCCCTTTGTCGGCTCTGCGTGGATAATGGCGGGCTCCGTATGGTCCGATTATTCGGTCCGACCGTTAGGAGGTTGCAGCAATATCCGTATGCAATAACCGTATGCTTGGATAATGGCGGGCTCTGTAACGTCAGAGCTTCTGAGCTTGTTCTCAGCAGTGGATTCATTATACTGTCCTCATACGCGTTAGCAGGGTGTGCAATGAGACATGTAGCTAAACCCCCTGTCTTCTTTAAGAAAAAGAGGCTGTAAAATTGTAACCTTCTTTTATTGATTGCAGATGTGACAGGAAAGGGTGAAACTATAGGATGCAATAACAGGAACATTTCAGAATATATATCTGCACAGAGCATAAAATACAGATAGTCTGCAATACACAGTAACATGAGGTAATACATAGGTATCATGAGGTAATACATAGGTACCATGAGGTAATACATAGCTGATGATTACCTATTTAATACAACAAATGTTATAAACACAGGATTATAACACCTAGATAGTGCTTACCAACTATGCTTAGAGCAGGCTGTTTAAGAAGCATGAAGAACACGAATGGTGTAGTTTCTCCTAAGACAAATGGAGGAATAATGGCTGCTGTTCCCCTCACAGTGTCATAAACAAGACTATGATGTAACAGGAACAATCCCACAATACATTGCAAATTAAACTAGAATCTATGCATTAAACGGTCAGCAGGTGGTGCTGCTACCTTACAGTATGAAATTGTTACGCGGGGCTTAGGTCAAAGAAGGCTGAAATACCCGGGGCCCCTGCGGAGTCCCTCCAACTAGGGAAAACCCTGTCTGACCCTCAACTCAGGGTTTTTGCTAATGGTGCAAATGCCTGAGCCTCCAACCTTTCCTTATCTCCTGCTCAGCCCTAAGCTGAACCCTCCACCCTCCACCCAGTGAGTCGTCAAACCACCAAAGCCCACACAGTAATGACAGACAGGGAGAACTTAAACCGCACCGCGCCGCATACACACAGGACAATACCGTAATGTGAACAGGGCAAAACAAAACACAAATATAGGAAGGCGAAAAGGTAACAACGGATCATACGCCACCAGCTACGAATTTCTCTCTCCAACACCTCCTCTCCAGACCGGAACCACTTGGCATAGAACACAAGCTATAATCGGTGACGCCCATAGGCCAGCACGACTATTTAAAGACCGTGGGCGTGACCAAACATCCCACCTGATTTCCAGCTAGATTAACCCCCAATAACCTGAGTAAAATCAAACCGGCGCCACTGAGGCTATAGTGGACGGAGATGGAACTACCGCTGCCTGACGGACGCTGTGGTGTGAATAGCGTCCGACATGACAGTACCCCGTCTTCTACGAGGGACCCCAGGGACCTCAAGACTCATAGGATCTGGCTTGTCCGGATGACGGCGGTGAAACGAACTGACCAGCCGATCCCCATGTATGTCCGTGGCTGGTACCCAAGACCTCTCCTCCGGACCATACCCACAGAGCCTACCACCTTTTTTAATAAAGCCCTGTGAAACACGTTGTGTATCTTGTATACCGCAGGAAGTTCCAACCGATAAGCAACCAGGTTAATGATGGCAGCAATCTTAAAAGGGCCAATAAACCTTGGACCCAATTTCAATGAAGGAATTTTGAGTTTTATGTTTTTAGTAGCTAACCACACCCAATCACCCACACACAGGTCCGGACCTGGCACGCGTGTAGCGTCAGCCACTCGTTTGTACCTTGCACTCATGCTCAGCAATCGCTGTTTCACACTCCTCCAGACCGATGATAGTTGAACTCCTAGCTGGTCCTCCTCCGGGACGCCCCCAGAGCCACCCTGACGCAAGGTACAAAATTGAGGATGGTGCCCGTAAGCACAAAAGAACGGAGACTCTCCCGATGATTCTTGGCGGTGATTATTTAACGCGAACTCGGCCAAGGGAAGGAATGTCGACCACTCCTCTTGGTTGTCAGACACAAAACATCGCAAATACTGCTCCAGATTTTGGTTCATGCGCTCAGTTTGACCACTTGACTGCAGATGAAACTCCGACGAATGAGACAACTTGATCCCCAATCGTGAGCAAAAAGCTTTCCAAAACTTCGCCACAAACTGGGTACCCCTATCAGACACTATGTCCGACGGAACTCCGTGTAGTCTGACCACCTCCTGCACAAAAACCTGAGCCAACGTCTTCGCGTTGGGCAAGGAAGGCAACGACACAAAATGCGCCATCTTCGAAAATCGATCAACCACCACCAGGATGACCGTGTTCCCCGCCGAGGCAGGCAAGTCCGTGATAAAGTCCATGGAGATTTCTGTCCATGGCCTACTAGGTACCCCCAGAGGCTGTAGAGTGCCAGCAGGACGGGATCTGGGCGACTTGGCCCTGGCGCACGTGATGCAAGCTGCCACGTACGAGACCACGTCCTGCCGGATCTTTGGCCACCAGAAGCGGCGCGATACCAGCTCCAAAGTGCCCCTAACCCCTGGATGACCGGCCAGGACAGAGTCGTGGTGTTCCCCCAACACCTTAAGACGAAGATGGAGGGGTACGAATGACTTGTTAGCGGGAAGTCCTGGCGGTACCTCCTCCTGGGCCTCGGCAATCTCCGCCTCTATCTCAGTCGTGAGAGCCAAAACCACTACACCTTCCTGGAGGATGGGTACCGGATCTTCCCGTGGTTCTCCCCCCGGAAAACACCTGGACAAGGCATCCGCCTTGGTGTTTTTAGCCCCAGGACGGTAAGTCACCAGAAAGTTAAATCGAGTAAAAAACAATGCCCAGCGAGCCTGCCTGGGAAACAGACGCTTGGCCGACTCCAGATAGAGCAGGTTTTTATGGTCGGTGATGACTGTGACGTGGTGGACCGCCCCCTCCAAGAAGTGTCGCCATTCCTCAAAAGCCAATTTGATGGCCAACAACTCCCTATTGCCGATATCGTAATTCCATTCGGCAGGCAACAGCTTCTTGGAGAAGTAGGCGCATGGACGCATATTGCTCAAGGACGAGCCCTGTGACAGTACTGCCCCCACTCCCACCTCAGACGCATCGACCTCCACAGTAAAAGGTTTAGATACGTCCGGTTGCACCAGAATGGGGGCTGAAGCAAAACGTTTTTTCAGAAGCTCAAATGCACGCACCGCCACCTCAGACCAGATAGCGAGATTGGTACCTTTTCTCGTGATGTCCGTGAGCGGTTTGGCTATAGTAGAAAAATTCTTAATAAACTTCCTATAATAGTTGGCAAACCCAAGGAACCGCTGGAGCGCTTTTAGATTATCAGGCCGTTCCCATCGCAGCACCGCTTGCACCTTCGCGGCGTCCATTTTAAACCCTGCAGCGGACACAATATATCCCAAAAAAGGCAACTCCTGAACAAAAAATACGCATTTTTCAAGCTTAGCATAGAGCTTATTCTCACGGAGCAACTGTAACACCTGCCTGACATGCTCTAAATGAGTGTCCCGGTCGCTCGAATAAATGAGGATATCATCCAGGCACACAATCACAAATTTCCCCAGCACATGAGCGAATAGCCGAATACATCATTTATGAAATGTTGGAAAACAGCAGGCGTGGTTGTCAACCCAAATGGCATAACTAGGCTTTCAAAATGACCCTCAGGGGTATTAAACGCCGTCTTCCACTCATTCCCCTGACAGACCCTTATGAGGTTGTACACCCCCCTGAGGTCAAGTTTGGAAAACCACTTCGCACCAGCCACCTGGTTGAACAAATCAGGGATCAGAGGCATCGGGTAGGGATCACGGACCTTAATCTGGTTTAACTCCCGGAAATCCAGACACGGGCGTAACCCCCCATCTTTCTTCTTAATGAAGAAAAACCCTGCTGCTACAGGCGAGGATGAAGGCCGGATGTGCCCTTTACTTAGACTCTCCGCAATGTAGTCTTTAAGAGCTTGTCTCTCCGGACCAGAAATACTAAACATCCTAGCCTTTGGTAAGTTGGCCCCGGGTTTTAACATAATCACACAGTCATAGGTTCGATGTGGAGGTAGTTCTGAGCCACCCCTCTCAGAGAATACGTCCGCAAAATCCAGCAATGCCTCCGGAAGGCTGGACTTCACGGCGGACACACATGTGGCCAAGCAATTTTCCTGGCAGAATCCACTCCACTGGACTATGTCCTGGGTTCTCCAGTCAATCACCGGGTTGTGCTTGGACAACCATGGGAAACCCAGGACCATTTGTGCTGGGAGATTATTGAGTACCCTACATGTAACCCACTCAGAATGTAGGACCCCAATGTGGAGTTTAACCTCAGCTACAAACTCAGTAATCTCCCCCTGTGGGAGGGGAGCGGCATTAATGGTAACCACGCGAATAGGATGAGGGAGTTTTCGATCTTAAAACCGGCCGTGCGTGCAAACTCCTCATCCATGAGATTGGTGGTGGAACCGCTATCCACAAACACTGATATCGGTAGCTCTCTGCCCGCAATAATAACCCTGGCAGGGAGCATACATTGAGATACCATCATGGAGGATATGCATACGCTCAGTTGGGCCTCCTCCATACCCTTTGAGCTTACCAGTTTTCCGCCGGTGCGACTTTCTTAGGTAGCACAGGACAAGCATTTACATAATGATCTCTTTTACCACAGTAAAAACATGCTCCTTGCTTCCTGAACCCAGGAACGCGACGCTTAACATGTGATACCCCAGCGATTTGCATAGGTTCCGTGGGCTCACCTGCAGCAACCACACTTGCACCCCTGCTTTCCCCCAGGGGCAGCATCTCCTGCGCCCCCTGACGCAAACGGCGATCAATACGAATAACCAAACTCTAACGATGCAGGAGTCTCATACATCAGGAGGGCCTGTTTAACTCTTCCTGAAACCCCATGAATAAACTGACTCCGCAGCGCTGGGTCGTTCCACTGTGTGTCTACTGCCCAACGGCGAAATTCTGAACAATAGTCTTCCGCCATACGTTTTCCCTGACGAAGGGCGCGGATTTTAGATTCCGCTAGAGCCAATCTGTCGGGATCATCATAAATGAGCCCGAGTGCTGAAAAAACATTCTCAACCGAATGAAACGTAGCAGAGTCGGCTGGTAAGGAAAACGCCCATGCTTGGGGGTCCCCACTCAGTAAGGATAACACCAGACCCACCTGCTGAGCCTCATTACCTGAGGAGACAGGGCGCATGTGAAAGTATAACTTGCAGGCCTCCCGAAAGATGACAAATTTGCTGCGTTCCCCAGCAAATCGTTCAGGCAGCGGAATCTTCGGCTCTGCACCTGCACCTGCAGAAGCTGCTTGCACATTAGCTACAACCAGGCCCTGCTGCTGAACTGCCCCCTTCAACTCGGTGACCTGTAAGGACAGCGCCGCCAATTGGCGGTTTATGGAAGTCATGGAATCCATGGACTACCAAAATATTGTGGGCCGATTATAATGTTACGCTGGGCTTAGGTCAAAGAAGGCTGAAATACCCGGGGCCCCTGCGGAGTCCCTCCAACTAGGGAAAACCCTGTCTGACCCTCAACTCAGGGTTTTTGCTAATGGTGCAAATGCCTGAGCCTCCAACCTTTCCTTATCTCCTGCTCAGCCCTAAGCTGAACCCTCCACCCTCCACCCAGTGAGTCGTCAAACCACCAAAGCCCACACAGTAATGACAGACAGGGAGAACTTAAACCGCACCGCGCCGCATGCACACAGGACAATACCGTAATGTGAACAGGGCAAAACAAAACACAAATATAGGAAGGCAAAAAGGTAACAAAGGATCATACGCCACCAGCTACGAATTTCTCTCTCCAACACCTCCTCTCCAGACCGGAACCACTTGGCATAGAAAACAAGCTATAATCGGCGACGCCCATAGGCCAGCATGACTATTTAAAGACCGTGGGCGTGACCAAACATCCCACCTGATTTCCAGCTAGATTAACCCCCAATAACCTGAGTAAAATCAAACCGGCGCCACTGAGGCTATAGTGGACGGAGATGGAACTACCGCTGCCTGACGGACGCTGTGGTGTGAATAGCGTCCGACATGACAGAAATATATGAAGGATTAATACACACAAAAATACAATGTCTGTAATAATCGAAGACATAAAAAATGACTAGACCTTCTAGACAGCAATTACCGTATTTTTCGGACCATAAGACGCACCCCAATTTTCAGAAGGAAAATAGGGAAAAAAATAATAATGTGTCAAATGGGGGTCCGTCTTACAGTCTGAATTCAGCTTACCTGGGAAGTGATCTGGCACAGGTGGAAGAGTGGTCACAGTGGTCATTCAGTGGTCCAGGCTCGTGCAGTGGCAGCAGGTTGGCTGTGCTGGAGCAGCTGGGCTGTACTGGGGCAGCTGGGCTGGGCTGTGCTGGGGCAGGTGGGCTGGGGCAGCTGGGCTGTGGCAGCTGTGCTGGGGCAGGGGCAGCTGGGCTGGGGCAGCAGGACTGGGCTGGGGCAGCTGTGCTGTGCTGGGGCTGGGGCAGCTGTGCTGGGGCAGCTGTGCTGGGGCTGGAGCAGCTGGGCTGTGGCAGCTGGGCTGGGGCAGCTGGGCTCTGCTGGGGCAGCAGGGCTGTGCTGGGGCAGCTGGGTTGTGCTGGGGCAGCTGTGCTGGGGCAGCTGTGCTGTGCTGGGGCAGCTGGGCCTGGGGCAGCAGGGCTGTGCTGGGGCAGCTGGGCTGTGCTGGGGCAGCTGGGCTGTGCTGGGGCAGCGGCAGTTGGGCTGTGCTGGGGCAGCTGGGCTGTGCTGGGGCAGCTGGGCTGGGGCAGGTGGGCTCTGTGGGGTGAGGGTGGTGGCTCTCTGTGCTCCGGTGCAGGGGCGGCGCCTCCACCGGCATGTCCTCCAAGCCCGGAGGCCCCCGCACATCCCTTGCTGGCCGCCGCCATGTTGCGGTGGCCTCCGGGAACATGGATGCCGGGAAGATGGCCGCCGATCCGGGGACGGCGCATGTGCAGGTTCAGATCTCGTCCCGAGATCTCGGGGGACAAGATCTCATTGCCGAGATTTGAATCTCGTCCCCCGAGATCTCGGGACGAGATCTGAACCTGCGCATGCGCCGTCCCCGGACCGGCGGCTATCTTCCCGGCGTCCATGTTCCCGGAGGCCACCGCAACATGGCGGCGGCCAGCAAGGGATGTGTGGGGGCCTTCAGGCTTGGAGGAAATGCCGGCGGAGCCACTGCCCCTGCACCGGAGCACAGAGAGCTGCTACCCCTGCACCGGAGCACAGCCCGCTGCCACCACCACACTACAGAGCCCCCGCGGCACCCGCACCAGCCTCGGAGGTTAGTACATTGCGACCATAAGACGCACCCCCCACTTTCCCCCAAAATTTTTTGGGAAAAAAGTGCGTCTTATGGTCCGAAAAATACGGTTTATGGCTGGACAGAACAATCACTGTACCCCAAGATGAATTCCTCGAGAGGTGTAGTTTTCAAAATGGGGTCACTTATGAGACTTTTTGCTGTTCTGGCACCTTAGGGACTTTTCAAATGTGATATGGCATCTGTAATCTATTCCAGCCAAGATTGAGCTCTTGAAATGAGTTGGCGCTCCTTCTCTTCCAAGCCCTGACGTGCACCCAAACAGTAGTTTTCTACCACATATGGGGTATTGTTGTGCTCTGGAGAAATTGAACAACAAATTGTACTGCCCATTTTCTCCTGTTACCCTTGTGAAAATGAAAAATTTGGGGCTAAACCAACATTTTTGTGGTAAAAATGTATTTTTCCATTTTCACGGCTCGTTATAAAATTTCTGTGAAGCACCTGTGGGTTCAAAGTGCTCACCACACCTCTGCATAAGTCTTTTGAGTGGTGAGGTTTCCAAAATGAGGTAATGTGGTTTTTTTTCCACTGTTTAGGCACATCAGGTGCTCTGCAAACATGACATAGCAACCGCTATCTATTCCACACAATTTTGGACTCCAAAAGTCAACCAGAGTTCCTTCCCTTCCGAGCCCTGCCATGCACACAAACAGTAGTTTTCTACTACATATGGGGTATCGATTTTAGGTGATTTGTGCAACGTATCACAGGGTGTTTTTCTGATGACGCACTGCTCAAATCACCTGATCGCAGCAGCCAATCACATGCTACAGTAGTCTTGCTGCTGGTGGAATGCTGGATCCAAATGGGTTCTGGTAGACCAGCTTTACTTAGATTTTTGTTTTTTACAGATCCAAGATCCCTGGGGAACTTTTATTTTTGTCTGGAGAACCCCTTTATTTAAGCCCTGCCAGAGGTAAGATTAAAGCTGTAATTTGAGGTCAAAGTATGGATCACGATGCAGGACTGGTTGCAGGTCTCTTACATCACACTTGACAGCCTTATATGTGGCTGTCGAGTTTGGGTCAGAAGACCTGCAGCCAGAAGGTGCATCATGATCCTCATTCAAACCTCAAAATCCAGCCTTATTCTTGCCTTTTGTATGGATTAAAGTTCACCAGGGGCTTGGATCTGTAAAAAATGACAAATCAAGTGAAGCTCACCTACTGGCACCTTCCTGGATCCACAAGCTGGAACACTGACATGTGATTGCCTAAATCGGTCCTGTGATTTGAGCAGTGCGTCATCACAAAAACATCATGTGATGTACTGCGCTGGATATGTGAATCCTGCCTAATTGCTTGAATATCAAGCAAACAAACAATTGCATGGTAAAATCTTCTAGTGGAACTAAAAATGATTTGAAAAAAATGTACACGATGTTCAAAAAATTTATAAAAAGCCAAACTATATAAAGCCTCAATTCAATAAATAGTTTTCAACAGAATTCTGGCATAGAACTTTTTGAAATGTTGCTAATTTTTGTGAAACTTGTCTTTAGCCTCTATACTCATTACCTGTTGCTAATGTAGTCTACCGAGCCTGAGCACTGGGGTCCTTTTCTTCCCAGTTGGGAAGGGTTTATCATACTTGTTAGGTTTGGTATTAAAGGTATGACGTGTAGACCGTATTTTTTCACCAGCTGACCATCATGTCCTTTGCCTTTGTACTGTTGTTACTGTGCGACTATGATTTTTGTCTGCTCTCGTGTTTCCACGAATCAGTGTCTCCAGTTCATCGACTTGTCAGCCATGGCTAAAGGAGACTACTCTGGGAGTTTGGGATTCCCTGTGGGAAAGTCTGGCTGCAGGCGCTGCCTAATTTCTCCCTCTTGAGGGAGGCCCTATCAGTAGATGGTTGCATTTCATGACTGAAGTTTATCACACAACATCATATGCAAGAAGATTATTGACCACAAGATGGCAGTACTGTACTATTCGCAGATTTAACATTCAGGCAGTGCTACCGTGTTTCCCCGAATATAAGACAGTGTCTTACATTCTTTTGACCCCCAAAAGTCCCACTATGTCTTACTTTCGGGGTATGTCTTATATTAGAAAAAAAAAAATGACGATTTTTGTTTTAACCAAAAAATAACATTTATTAACAAGCTGAACAGTGTGGTGTTCACCACAAAACAGTTTTATTAAACCAAGTGCCCAAGAAAGTGCCAAGAATGTCTTGTTACAACCGTATCATGACGGTATTTCCATGTATAACATGTAAAACATTTAAAACAATGAAAAACGGTAACAATGAACAGTCTGAATAAGTTATACTGGAAGATAAAACAAGATTTATTCGATGACAACCATGTCATCATCTTCAGGAACATCATTGTAAACACAGCCTGCCATTGTACAGTATCCCACAGCCTGCCATTGTACAGTATCCCACAGCCTGCCATTGTACAGTATCCCACAGCCTGCCATTACGGTATGGTACAGTATCCCACAGCCATTGCTTACCGGATGGCGATTCCTCTGCGGTGCGGGACAGGGCAGGGCAGGCTTCTTCTTCCTCGTGCAGGGGGACACTGGCCAATGAGCGGTGACGTCAGGGCGGCGGCCGGCGGGCGGGCTCACAGAAGCCACTGGGCCAATCAGAGAGGCCCTGACTTCTGCCCGGGGGACACAGGGGGACACAGGCACCGGTACCGTTATGTTAAACCTAATGCATTATACCGGTACCGCACAACGTCTTACTTTCGGGGCACCGCTGATCCGCTATGTCTTATAAACGGGGGATGTCTTACATTAGGCATCCCCCATTATTCCCCTAGTACGTCTTACATTCGGGGGTGTCTTATATTCGGGGAAAGACGGTATTTCTCTCCAGTTTTTATCATTTCGCTTGCATACTTAATAATATGATATAATGTATAAAAGGGTTTTCTAATCAATAATAATAATATAAAATTCAAATAATACTATTATTATTATATTATTATTATTGTTCTTATAGGATTGGCGTTAATAACTTTTCTGGTGTTGAAATAGCAAATGGTGACAATACTTATTTATGTATTCCAAATGAAAAATGTTAAGTCCTAAGTTGATAAGACTGTTCTACAGCCATATAGATTCAGAGATGAAAAGAGTTGAACCTAACTAATTTTGTGGTGCTGAAAATGAATATGATGCTTACATTCGCTAATTAAAGATCCTGAGGAGTTTGTAATTACTTATGACACCTTTTGTGCAGACTTATAGAAACATTACGTCTATTATTTCATCCTCGTTATTGCATTGTTAGTAGCTCTTCTGTTACATCATCTATTTAGTCTATTGATCCCTCAGTATTCTATCATCTTGAGGTTACAAATCAAAAAACTCCAAATTCGCTCCGATGACGTAATCCTAATTACAATTGCATCACCTACTTTTGTAAATGCTTTCAGTGTGAGGCATACAGTTTTAGGCTTTCTTAGCATATTGACATATTTCTATGTTTTTTTCAGATATACCTCGTTCTTGCATTAACAAAGTGGATAATTTTTGCTACATATGTGGAGAAGTCACTTTTGTGTCACAAAGGTGAAACTTGACTGCCATGATAAGCAAAGCCTACAACCTGTATTTTGGCTACAGAATAGAAGATCAGGATAAGAGCTGGGCTCCACACATATGCTGCAATAGACATGCATCACATCTTACCCAGTGGTTGCATTGTACTTACCGACCTTGGATGTTTGGATAGGTCACAGCAATTTTGAGAGCACATGGGCTGTGCACACGCGATTATCCCTGGGTGTCAGGTGATTCTGACTCCTGACACCCGGCACTGAGTGCAGGAACGATGTCTGCACTGTTCCCGGCACTTTAACCCTCTAAATACTGCGATTGTTTACCGTGAAGTGGTAGGAACCCCTCTAAAGATTGTTCCTTGGTGTAACCATCAAGCTCAGTGCCTCAATATTGATGTGTAACCAACAAGACCTGTGTCATTGCTATTGCATAAGAATTAGGCTTTGCCATGACTGAGCGCCTGTACCTGCTACACATGCCAATATCATTCTGATAAAGCTATATGATGGTAAGGCTATGTTCACATGTCCAGTAGTATTCAGTTAGAATGGATCCAGTAGCAATCTGCTGGCCAAAAATTTGTGCAGATGTAAGAGGGTGAGCAGTGCTCAAGAAGACATTGTGGTTTGTGGGTAAAATTTGATAAAAGTGTTCTTTGTTTTGCATATGTTATTTATATATAAAAATGTATTTTATCCTTATGGGTTGTTTGTATTTGGTTTTCCGGAGGTCTAACCTCAAGGCTGTCCCCAGGAATTGGTGAGGGCTGTCCAATAAGGGAACCATTGGAGGGCTGTAGGGATATAGTTAGTACACACTGGGTAAGATACAGTTAAATAATTTGTGTAAAGCAGCGGCGTCCACGCTGTGCAGAGATGAGGCAGTGACCCAGCAAGATCAAACAAAAAAATGTGTTTAATGTTCACCAAAAACACTCACAGTGCACAACACGCTGTGTCCTCCGGAACGCAGCCGGGAAGCGACAAAAACAGTCCGTGGGCAGTTGCCGTGAGCGACCGCGTTACCCGGGTATGAAAGGGGTGCCAGACCTTGGCTCAGCTTGGCCCTGTGTTGCCTCACACAGGGAGCTCTGCAGACCACTGCTCTGTCTCTGTGCAAGTCAGAACTGACACACCCAAACCCTTTCTGCAGGGTTTTTTTTTCCTTTCTCCACTCTGTGGCCATAGGCCACTTATAAGACCTGGGCTGGAGTAAACAGACCGGACCCCACTACTTTCCTACAGTCCGTTGCAAAAAGTTATAACGACCCTCACATATGACTCCGGTCGTTGCCTCACATACCCCCCCCCTGTTCAAGCTTGTGGGGTTGAACATTTGTCACCATACAGGGGGCCTGTGACTGGGCATCCGCATTTCCCTGTGCCTTCCCCGCCTTATGTTCCACTGAGAAGCTGAAGTTTCTGAGAAGACAGGAACCATCTGGTGACTCGGGCATTCCTCTCTTTTGCGTTTCTCATCCAGACGAGGGGGGAATGGTCTATTACCAAACGAAACTGACGCCTGAGCAAATAATAGCCCATTTAATCTCCAAGCACTCCTTCTCCACTACGCTATAATTTTTCTCTGCCGGGGTCAGTTTCCTGCTCAAGAAGGTGACTGGATGCTCATCCCCTTTCACCTCTTGCGACAGCACCACTCCTAGACCTACCTCCGAGGCATTGGTTTGTACAATAAAGGTCTTTTTGAAGTCGGGGCTGATGAGGACCGGCTGTCCACACAACGCCGACTTCAGGAACTCAAATGCTTTTTCTGCCTGAGGATTCCATCGGACCATCACTGTCCTTTTACCTTTTAAGAGGTCTGTTAGGGGTGCTTCCCCCGCAAAATTGGGTATAAACCGACGGTAGTAACCAATGTTGCCAAGGAATGCCCTCACCTGCTTAGTACTTAAGGGCTTGGGCCAGTTTTGGATGGCCTCAATCTTGCTTACTTGGGGTTGGATCACCCCGCGACCGATCACGTAACCCAAGTACCGAGCTTCCGTGGGCCCTATCGCACATTTCTTTGGGTTTGCTGTTAACCCTGCCACTCGGAGCGAGTCTAACACGGCTTGTACCTGGTACAGGTGGATCTCCCAGTTGGTACTAAAGATGACTATGTCATCTAAATAGGCGGATACGTATTTCCGATGAGGTTCTATTACTATTTCCATCAGCCTCTGGAATGTGGCCGAAGACCCATGTAACCCAAAGGGTAAGACACCATAGTGAAACAGACCCTCTGGCGTGATAAATGCGGTCTTCTCTTTAGCCGATTCTGTCAGGGGAACCTGCCAGTGCCCTTTAGTGAGGTCGAGCGTGGTGAAGTACTGGGCCTTTCCCAGTCTTTCAATTAGCTCGTCCACCCGAGGCATTGGGTAGAGGTCTAATTTTGACACCTCATTAAACTTCCTGAAGTCATTACAGAAGTGTAACGACCCGTCCGGTTTCGGTATTAGCACAATGGGGCTAGCCCACTCACTCGGGGACTCTTCAATGACTCCCAATTGAAGCATTTGCTTCAATTCAGCCGCTATCGCTTGCCTCCTGGCTTCTGACACTCGGTATGGTTTCATCCATACCCTAACCTGGGGCTCGGTGATAATGTCATGCTGTATCACGGAGGTTCGTCCCGGCAGCTCTGAGAATACATCTGTATTCTGCTGCACTAAAGCTCGAGCCTCCTGTCACTGCTGTTTTGTGAGGGCGTCATTTACTTTTACCTCACACCCCCCGTTTGTAGGACCAGAGTCTCCTTGGTAACCAAACATTCTCGGTCCTTCGAGGCCTTTAGCAGGTTTACATGGTACAGCTGCTAGGGTTTCCATTTCCCAGGTTGGTACACCTTATAATTCACTTCCCCCACTTTCCCCCGTATCTGATAAGGCCCTTGCCACTTGGCCATGAGTTTACTCTCTGGGGTGGGTACTAGTACCAACACCCAGTCTCCTTCTTTAAAGGTCCTGACCGTGGCCCTTTTATTATACGTGCGGCTCTGAGTGGCCTGGGCATCCAACAGATGCTCCTTTACTATGAGCCGCACGATGGCAATCTGATCCTGCATTTTTGTCACATACTCAATGACACTCTTATGGGGAGTGGGCTCCTGTTCCCACGTCTCTTTGACTACATCTAGCAATCCTCTTTGGTGCCTGCCATACAATAGCTCAAATGGGGAGAACCCTGTTGACGCCTGCGGTACCTCGTGAATGGCGAACATTAGATGGGCAGTAACATGTCCCAATCCCTCCCATTCTTGGCGATTACCTTTTTTAGCATGGCTTTGAGGGTCTTATTAACTTCTCCACCAATCCGTCGGTTTGTGGATGGTACACTGACGTGCATAGCTGTTTGATTAGGAGCAGCTTACACAGCTCCTTGGTCACCTTAGACATAAATGGAGTACCTTGATCGGTAAGGATCTCCTTGGGTAGCCCTAAGCAATAGAACATGGCGAACAGTTCACGGGCTATTAGTTTAGCCGAAGTGTGGCAGAGTGGTATCGCCTCTGGGTATCGGGTGGCGTAATCTACGACTACTAATATGTGCTGGTGGCCCTGGGCGGACTTTACTAATGGCCCTACCTGATCCATCGCAATCCGCTCAAAAGGTACCGCTATAATGGGCAGAGGCACCAAAGGACTCCGGTAGTTCGTGGTGGGTGAGGTTAGTTGGCACTCCGGACATGTGTCGCAATACCTTTTGACCTCAACATAGACCCCAGGCCAGGAAAATGGCTGCAATATGCGCTCTAGCATCTTTTTCGCCCCCAAATGCCCTCCCAGCATGTGAGAGTGAGCCATATTGAGCACCTCCCGACAATAGGGTTGAGGCACCACCAGCTGTTCTACCACCTCATCCCTGATTTTATCAACCCTGTACAGTAACTCTTGGTTGATCTCCATCCGGGGAAACTCCCTCTCTGCACCTGGTTGTTGAGCCACCCCATTTACCACGATTACTCTTTCCCTGGCCTGGGTCAAAGTGGGGTCCTGGAGCTGGGCAGTCCCGAACTTACCAGGTGACACCTCCAGCTCAGGAATCGGTGAGTTCTCCTCAACTTCTCCTGCCAACACCTCTAGGGGAAACCTATCAGGGTTACACTCTGTCCCTATGTTGATGACCCCTACGGCAGGAATCCCTGACTCGGGATCTTTAGGTTCAGCGCCCGGAATACTTTTTACCTTGAGAGGGTTAACCGTGGGGACCAGAACAGGGGAAAGTCTCTTCCTAATACAGTCCCATATGGAAGAGTCTTTACCACTTCCACCACATGTTTTATCTCCCCACACAGGGTGAACGTGACCTCCTCAGTCGGGTACTCACGGAGGTCCCCTTGTATGCACACTACCCTCACCTTCCGTCCATTAGGTCTATCTCCGGCAACCAGGGACCCGTGTAACAGGGTCACCAAACTCCCGGAGTCCAAGAGAGCATCCGTCTGGTACCCATTGACGAGTACCTCGCACCACTGAGGTTCGGTACCGGCAGGGTCTGTAGTTGCAGTGCAGACTAGCTGGGTATACATAGATACACGGTGGGTATACCCGCAGTCCATGGGTTTGGTTGTTAGGGGGCAGTTAGCAATCACATGTCCAGGCTCTTGGCACCACCAACACTTAAGGACTGGGGCCCGAGGGAACCTTGGGGCTACGCTAGGGGACACGGGGCAGTTGACACTCTCCTTCTGAGATATCCCCACAGTACGGACACGATCCGTATTGGCCTTGGTGGAGGGTTGTAGACTTTTTCCAGGCTCCTGAGCTGACGGGGCCTTATGTGACAGCCGAAGTGGGGCAGTGTCCCGTATAAAGTCTTGAGTGGCTGTATACTGCTCAACCAGTCCTACCACCTGGTCCAGAGTGCCCGGGTCCCCTTGCCCCACCCAAAGTTGTATGGCGGCTGGCAGTGCCCTCACCAGCCGTTCAACTACCACCCTCTCTACTATCTGGATCGGGGTTAAAGTCTCAGGCTGTAGCCATTTTTTAACCAGTTGCAGTAAGTCATAGGCTTGAGACCGGGCAGGGCGAGTCTCAGAAAAGGACCACAGGAACACCCGTTGGGCTCGCACAAAAGTATTAACCACCAGTCGGGCAAGGATCTCACCTTTCAGTTTCCCATAGTCCAGGGCAGCATCCCGACTGAGGTCCAGGTAGGCCTTTTGTGCATCTCCCGTCAAGAAGTTGGACACCACCTCAGCCCACTGAGCCACTGGCAAGTTCTCCCACTCTGCAGTGCGTTCAAAAATGGTGAGAAAAGCCTCCAAGTCGTCCTCAGGTGCCATCTTCCTCAGTGCTGAGCAGACCTTGTACCGGGCTTCTGATTGGTATGCGGTGGCTGGGGATCTAGCCTATTGCAGAGCCGCAATCTGCTGCAGAATTAAATTGTTGGTCTGTTGCTGCTCATGTAGCTGCTGCTGCTGTTCCTCTTGCAGCTTCTGCTGTCGCACCTGCGAGGTGGCCAACAGTCTCAGTATTTCCTCCATCTTATCAGTCGACTTAAGCTGCAGCATTGCAGGCCTAATATATGAAATGCAGCACGCTTTGGGTATGCCTCAATTCACACTGCACGCATTCTCCAACCAAGTGTAAAGCAGCGGCGTCCACGCTGTGCAGAGATGAGGCAGTGACCCAGCAAGTTCAACCAAAAAACGTGTTTAATGTCCACTAAAAACACTCACAGTGTACAACACGCTGTATCCTCCGGATCGCAGCCGGGAAGCGACAAAAACAGTCCGTGGCCAGTTGCCCTGAGCGACCACGTTGCCCGGGTATGAAAGGGGTGCCAGACCTTGGCTCAGCTTGGCCCTGTGTTGCCTCACACAGGGAGCTCTGCAGACCACTGCTCTGTCTCTGTGCAAGTCAGAACTGACACACCCAAACCCTTTCTGCAGGGTTTTTTTTTCCTTTCTCCACTCTGTGGCCATAGGCCACTTATAAGACCTGGACTGGAGTAAACGGACCAGACCCCACTACCTTCCTGCAGTCCGTTTAAAAAATAAAAGCCCATACCGGGTTTTCCTGAATAAACTCCTTGGTCCAAATAACTTGACCAGGCTCAAACTCATTTTTATTCTGCCCTGTGAGTCACAGGTAAACTGCTGCGACGACAGGGCACTCCAGCGGATCTAATACGCTTCTGAGCGCATTCTGGGGGACACATAGCGACCCTCACATATGACTCCGGTCGCTGCCTCACATTTGGGAATAGCATACTGGGAGGGATTATAGTAATCAAAAAGGGGAAGCACATCCTGAACAGAGAGTATCAGACAATGTTAGCGCAATTTTCACGTTCATGTTCAAGCTGCAAAGAGCCCTAATAGTACTGTAAAGCAAATCCCACACTGTAGCTCAGTACATTCCCCCTGATGGTTTTACAACACAAATTCATTTATTTTGCATTCACTTTGTGTTCTATTAGGCTGTGTGCACACGCTGCGGATTTTGCCGCGGTTCTGCAGCGGTTTTGGCTGCTGCGGACCCGCAGCTACAGTACCATGATTCCCTATGGGAATCAAAAACCGCAATGCAGACGGTGCGGAATTTTCCGCGCGGATTATCTGCGGTTTTCAATCCGCAGAAAGAATTGACATGTCAATTCTTTCTGCGGATTCCCCTGCGGTTTGCCATCTCCTCCATTGAGGAGATGAAAAACCGCAGGGCAAAACCGCAGAGCAATACGCAGGTAAAACCGCAGGTCTTTTGACCTGCGGTTTCACCTGCGGATTTTACAAAATCCGCGCGGATGAATCCGCACCTAATCCGCAGCGTGTGCACACAGCCTTAGGGTCTGTGCACATGCTGCGGATTGTGCTGTGGATCTGCAGCGGATTTGGCCCTGCGGATCTGCAGCAGTTTCTGCTGCGTTGTACAGTACCATTATAGTCTATGAAAAACAAAAAATGCTGTGAACATGGTGCCGATTTTTCCGCGCGGATTTGCTGCAGATTACAATCCACAGCATGTCAATTCTTTGTGCGGAATCCGCAGCGGTTGTGTGAAACCGCAGGGCTAAACTGCAGGGTAATCCTCAGATAAACCGCAGGTCTTTTGACCTGCGGATATACCTGTGGATTTTACCAAATCTGCACGTAAAAATCTGCAGACCAATCCACAGCGTGTGCACATAGCCTAAGGCGGCCAGGGCGGAAGTCGTGGCAATGAGCTGTAGTGTTCCCACACCCTGGCGCCCCACAGATGAAACATAATGTCCCTTCTTCTGTATGTGCAGCGTGCACAACAGAACACTCACATTTACTGTCAGAGTCCCTTCTGCTTCTGCTATTCTGGCTCCGTATCCAAGAGCTCCACAAACCATTCCAGAGACAATGTCCTTTCTTCAACAGTTCAACTTTACTTAGGAGTAGTGTATCCTTCACATATGCAGCACAGTGTACACTGAGTGGCATCGCTCCAGCTTTCCCTGTCTTCCTTGCAATCTCTGCTCTTCCTGTACAACCTCTGTCCTGTCTTAGCAATCTCTGCTCTTCTCTGCCTTCCCAGCACCTTTTGTCCCTTCTGGCAATCCTTTCCACGCTTCTGGCAATCACTGCTGTTATGATTTACTAGGCATTTGATTGATGTATCCTTAACTATGGATTATCATACTGTATATACTGTATATATGTATATGTTCTTACCTTGTGTTCCACTGGGATAACCTTTATATTTTATTGATTTTTGTGATTTGTTTATCTGTTTTGGTCAATTTCTGATTTATCTCTCTTTATATTTCAGCGATAATATGATAAAGGCTCGGGCTGAGCCGAAACGTCTTTTATTTATATCACTTCCACTGTGTGCTATATTCCTGTTTGGCTCCCACATGTAATAAAATGAACACCTATTTGCATAAAGTCTGTTTGAGTGTGCAGTGAATTTAATTTACTTGTAATTAGGACCTACTGGTCCGTTGCACCTGCACCTCGTCTATATTTGACTAGAGTGCACGCTAACTACCCTGTTATGAACGAGTCACCGTAGGAGGCAGACACAAAAATAGAAGCTACGTCCAGAAAACCAGAGAAGTTGGCAACTATCAGATTGCAGACCCCTGAACCTATCAACACAACTAGCAGTAGCCGTGGGGGGTTCCTACGGTGCCCTAGACCCCTCGATCACAGCCGGAGAGCTAAATAGCCTAAAGACAGAAAAGGAAATCTAAACTGCCCCAGAGCAGACCCCAAAGTAAAAGACAGCCCCCAACATATAATGACGGTGAAGCAAGATGAAAAAACACTCACACAGATAGAAAGATAGGCTGAGCAAACGATGGGGCCCAAGCTAACTAAACAGAACAGGAAAGGAAGGTTGCTGTCTGCAATCTGCCAAAACCCTATCAAAGACATAAGCCAACAAGCTGATATGAAAAAGACCCTGAAGCAGCTAGGCTTCAAAAACTAAATCAGCACTCAGGTATTTTCAGAAGACAGAGCTAAAGGAATTCAGCTCACCCCAGAAGGGAATGGCAGAAATCCAGAAAAACAAAGCAAAACAAAGTTAAAGCACAAATGCAAAAAGCCGAGCAAAAAACTTAGCTTTAGAAGAGCAGGAATTCAGACTGGTCTCCAAGGATCCCACAGAGAAATCACCCGCAGGGCAGAAGGACGTTGGCAGCCTTATATCCAGTCAGTAACTCCACTCAGCCAGTCATCATCATTAGGCTCAGGTGCTTGATAATCAGGCTCACTACCTTTCTTTACCAGAAGAGGGAGTTCCTCGGGCCTCAATAGTGAAGGGGAAAATGAACTCACAACACACTGCCACACTTCCGGCAATCACTGTCTTTTTCTGGACAATCTCTGTCCCTTTCCAGCATTCACTGCTCTTTCGGACAATCCCTCTCCCTTTCCAGCAATCACTGCTCTTTCGGACAATCCCTCTCCCTTTCCAACAATCACTGCTCTTTTGGACAATCCCTGTCCTGTCCGTGCTTCAGGCCCACCAGCTTTCTGCCATTCCCCTGGTCCAGCTTCGAGTTATAGAGTAATGGGCTTGCCGTCTCAAATGCCCCCTAGTCCCTGCGTAAGCTTCGGATCTTCCTCGGAACGGTCCTGTTTAAGCTGGTGAAATGCTTAAAAAACACAGCATGGGCACACAGCCTTAAAGTAGGCAACGAGTCACTATAAAAAGATTCATTCACTCTAGAGGACCACAGGAATCTGCACATTACACAGACAATTGTTTTTTCAGTGGGCATTTATTGCAGCAAGAAAGAAACCCACCATTTTCAGAATTAAGATAATATACTGTCAAGTGTTACACCTTTGCTTTCTAGACCTATAGATAAATTAGATATTAATATTAAATATAATAAATAAAACCCTAAAAGTCAATATATGATCAGGTGCTGCTTTTGGTTTCTCTTGCGAGTTCAGCCTCAAGTATTTCTCCCCAGGATTCAGCTCTCAGTGGACACATGGTTTTTGGAGGCAGTTTTTCGTAGGAATCAATATTGCTAAATGTACCGTCCATCCATTTCTGCTTGAATACAGATTTGTAGTTTCTTTGCACAATTTCCTGCAATCATAAGCAAATTATACATTACAAAATTTACGACCAAAGAATGGAATAACATGCAAATCTACAACTTCTAGGAAGAGAATTTGCTACAAATGTAATATATCATTAGCATTTGTGGTCATCAAAAAGGTGAGGCACGTATCTAGCTGGTTCCTTCCTGCCCCATATATTGTAGGCTTTTTAGTCCAAGAGAGGCATCTTATCAGGACAGGGACCCAACTATAAGGTATCCTTTGGCGTTGCAGTTGGGTTCATGTACAGTGGCTTGCGAAAGTATTCGGCTCCCTGGAACTTTTCAACCTTTTCCCACATATCATGATTCAAACATAAAGATACCAAATGATAATTTTTGGTGAAGAATCAACAACAAGTGGGACACAATTGTGAAGTTGAATGAAATTTATTGGATATTTTAAATTTTTGTGGAAATAAAAAAACTGAAAAGTGGGGCGTGCAATATTATTCGGCCCCTTTACTTTCAGTGCAGCAAACTCACACCAGAAGTTCATTGTGGATCTCTGAATGATCCAATGTTGTCCTCAATGACTATTGATGATAAATATAATCCATAAATATAAGTCCCCGTATAAATGCACCTTGTGGAGGAACACACACAGACCCATTCCTCCCACGTCACCACCGTGACATAACTACACACAGGCACAGCTCTCCGGTGCCCCCTTTGTCTCTCAGGTCAGTAAGGGAACTGCACCTAGAGCAAATGGTCGCCGGGGAGGAGGTCCTGTTACCCGCTGGGGGTTCTAAGATTCGTGATCAGAGTAAAAGCATCAGCCCAAGATTAAGTTTATAGTTTAATTGCCTTAAGGGTGCACTAGATAATTACAGAAATATACAGTAAATTTACAGTCAGAGAAAAGATATAACAATAAGGGTACAAGACTTAAGATATTAAGCTGGAGGTCAATTTACCAGATTGTAGGGTCATGTGGGTGCTGGGGAGCCCTGCAGTCCACAGGTACAAGAATCTTAGTTGCTGGACAGACCCCCAAAGCATGGGCCGCTGCTCCCCTCGGCAGGTCTGTCCCCAGGTCCTTCCTAGATAGTCATCGTCCGGATCTTCTGTGTGAAAGAATGAATGTCTGCTAGGGGCTGCTAGCCCTTAAACACGCTAGGTTTCTCCCCCTGTGTCAGAGGGTGGGCTAATAATCCATGCTCCTAGGATGGAGCCAAAGCGTCTGGGACACACAAAGGATGTATATTCCGGTGTCTGCTAGCAGGTACATTCTAATTGAAGCCCTAGGCTTTTTTCCGGCCCCCTGCTGGCACGGCTCCGTACTTGAAGCTCTGTTTTGGGCCTATCCTCATTATCACACCAATGGCCCTGGCTATTTAGCATTGGAACACTAAATCCTGCTTGTATTCACTAAGTACACAGCACCTGGGGGTATAGAAGCCGTTAGCTGCCTGTAATTCCTGAACTTAGACCAAAATGGATGCCAAGCTCAGACATGTGGCCCCATATCTTAAGTTGGCGGCTGCTCCTTCATCACACCTCCCTGCTTTAGAGGGCGCTAGGGGGTATCACATTCCTGTGATCCCCCATGCGCCCTTCCGCACCTCTCCTTGCCGGGACAGCCCATCAGCGTTACCATGGTCCCAGCCTCTTTTGTGGCGAATGGTGAAGTGATACTGTTGGAGAGAGAGGCTCCAGCGTAGCAACCTCCCATTCGTCCCAAAGACCGTGTGTAACCAGCTGAGGGGGTTGTGGTCTGTTTTCACGATGAATTGGTGTCCGTACAAGTATGGCTGCAGATGCTGCAGGGCCCACACAATTGCCAGACATTCCTTCTCCATTGTGGAATAGGCCACTTCCCTCTGCAGGAGCTTCCGGCTCAGGTACAGAACGGGGTGTTCATGGCCCATAGTGTCGACCTGGCTGAGCACAGCACCGAGGCCGAAGTCGCTGGCGTCGGTCTGCACTACGAACGGCCGCGTGAAGTCGGCTCCCTGTAGTACAGGAGAACTAGAAAGGGCAGTCTTGAGCGCCTGGAAAGCTGTCTTACAGGCGACTGTCCAGTTGACTGCGACGGTCAGCCTCTTCTTGGTGAAGTCCGTCAGGGGCTTGGCCAGGGCACTATAGTGTGGAACAAACCTCCTATAATACCCGGCTGTCCCCTAGAAGGACATCACCTGCTTCTTGGTCCTGGGGGTGGGCCAGGATTCGATGGCATCCACCTTCCCAGGCTCTGGCTTCAGAGCTCCCCCACCTACCCGGTGCCCCAGGTAGTGGACCTCACTCATACCCAGCTGGCACTTTTCGGGCTTAATGGTCAAGCCTGCTCGCTGGATCCGCCCGAGCACCTGCGCCAGGTGCTCTAGGTGATCTTCCCAGGTGGGACTGAAGATGGCGATGTCGTCTAGGTACGCGGTCGCATACCCTCCCAGTCCCTCGAGCAGCGTGTTAACCATCCTCTGAAAAGTGGCAGGGGCATTCTTCATGCCGAATGGCATCACCGTGGACTCGTACAGTCCGAATGGGGTGATAAAGGCAGAGCGTTCCCGTGCCCCAGGGGTCAGGGGAATCTGCCAATACCCCCTGCTCAGATCCATGATGGTCAGGTACTTGGCCCCGGCCAGCCGATCGAGCAGGTCATTGATGCGCGGCATTGGGTACGCATCGGTGACCGTCACAGCATTGAGCCCCCAGTAGTCCACGCAGAACCGCGTAGTCCGGTCCTTTTTAGGGACGAGGACTACAGGCGAAGCTCACGCGCTATTGAACACTTGGATCACCCCCAGCTTCAGCATCTCGTCTATCTCTTGGCGCATGTGCTGCTGCACCTCAAGAGAGACCCGATATGCTGAACGCCGGATCGGGGGGTGATTGCCGGTGTCCACGTCATGGACGGCTGTCTCCGTCCTTCCGGGCAGGCTGCTGAACAGCTCCCTAAAGGGGTGTAGGGTGACCCTCAGCTGGGAACGTTGTTCCTCCGAGAGCTGGTGGCCAACCGCCACATCCTCGATGGATCCACCCGCCTTGGCTTGGGTGAGCAGATCCAGGAGGGTTTCTACCTCTCCTTCCTCAGGAAGGTTGCACACTGGGTGGGCACAAGCCTCCCGCTCATGATGGGCCTTCATCATGTTCACGTGGAAGGCCTTCCTCCTTCCACGGGCGTGGTCCAGGGTGACCAGATAGGTGACAGCGTTGAGCCGCTGGTGCGCGAGGTATGGACCCTCCCAGGCCGCCTGAAGCTTGTTTTGAGGTACGGGGACCAGTACCCACACCTTTTGACCCACCTCGTAGGTCCGCTCACAAGCATTCTGGTCGTATCACCGCTTCTGGTCAGCCTGGGCTTGGGCCATATTGTCATGCACCAGCCATGTCAAGGCCGTCATTCTGTCCCGGAAGCGCACGACATACTCAATGACCGACACTCCAGGGGTAGCCAAATCCCCTTCCCATGCTTCCTTCACCAGAGCAAGGGGCCCCCGTACACGTCGCTCGTACAGGAGCTCAAAGGGCGAGAACCCTGTTGAGGGCTGTGGGACCTCTCGGTAGGCAAACAGCAGGTGTGGGAGATACCGCTCCCAGTCTCTCCCGTGGGAGTCGACCAACATCTTCAGCATCTGCTTTAAGGTGCCATTGAACCGCTCACACAGGCCATTGGTCTGTGGGTGGTACGAGCTGGCTACCAGATGTTGCACCTGTACCTGCTTACAGAGAGACTCCATCAGCTGCGACATGAACTGGGTCCCTCGGTCGGTGAGCATTTCCTGGGGAAACCCCACTCTGGAGAAAATCTCCAGTAAGGCAGTGGCCACTTTGTCGGCCCGAATGGACGACAAAGCTACCGCCTCCCTGTACCAGGTGGCATAGTCCACTACCGTTAGTATGAAGCATTTCCCGGAGCGGCTGGGAGTGGACAGAGTCCAATGAGATCCACAGCCACCCTCGAGAAAGGCTCTTCGATGATGGGCAGAGTTACCAGTGGGGCTTTGGGGCGCCGCCCCGCCTTCCCCACCCTCTGACAGGTGTCACACGAACGGCAGTAGGCAATCACATCGGTCCTCATTCCTGGCCAGTAGAAATGCTGAGCTAGCCTGGCCCTGGTTTTAGCAATCCCTAGGTGTCCGGCCATGGGAATCTCGTGTGCGATCCGCAACAATTCTGCCCTGAACGGATAGGGTACCACTAACTGTCGGTCCCTGGGCCACACCTCCGGTGAACCCTGCTGGACAGTTACCCGGTACAGCCGTCCCTGGTCCCAGACCACTCGCTCACGGTCGGACTCCAGGGGAGGCTGTGCCACCTGCTCCTTGAGAGCTTTCAGGCTAGCGTCAACTTCCAACGCTGCCTGAAATCCCTGACTCGATGTGGCAAGAATTGACGAAACTGCCACTTCCTCTGTCAGCTCCCCGGGATCTGTCTCCTGGCCGCTGTCTAACTCGGCAGCCACTTGGTCGGAGAGAGGGGAACCGTCCGACCTCCGCGAGTCTCCTTGGCTCCGGCGCTCCTACTCCTGGTAACAGCGGCCACGACCGCTGAGACCACAGGTAGTGCCTGCTTCCCCTTGGCCCCTGACCAAGTCGCCGGGTCAGGCAGACTTCCCTGGCCTCCTGACATCCCGGATGTGGGGAACTCCTGCCCTGGGGTCTTACCTGGTGGCTCCTCTCCCGGGACGCCCCCTCCCCCCATGGCCTGTTCCTCTTTCTGCAGAGGCCCTCGACTCAGCAGGCTGGATTCACTTAGGGGCCCTACACTGCCCATAGCAGCCCCTCCCTTCACCTCTGAGCTCTCCCCTGCAGGCTTCTCACCTGTCCTCACTGTGAGCCCTGTGTGTGTAGTGTCAGTGCATGGCTTATCATCAGGTTTCACGCCATCCTCCACTGTTGGAGGCACATTCAATACATTAACATTAGCATTCACAGTAGAGTCATGACATTCTTGGGGAGCCGGACTTGGGGGTTCAGTGGTCACACACTGAGTCACTAGCTGCCCCAAATCGGTCCCAAGCTACACATTGGCAGGAAAATTTGGCATTACTCCCACCTCCATTGTTGGAGGCACATTCAATACATTAGCATTGGCAGTCACAGTAGGGTCATGACATTCTTGGGGAGCCAGACTTGGGGGTTCAGTGGCCACATACTGAGACACTAGCTGCCCCAAATCAGTCCCAAGCAACACATTGGCAGGAATATTTGGCGTTACTCCCACCTCCCGCATTCCCCTCCCGGCGCCCCAGTCCAAAAACACCTTGGCGACGGGCAGCGCCGGTTCAACACCTCCAATTCCGGAGATGGAAAGGGTTTTCCCAGGCACCAAGTCTTGAGAGGACACTACCTCAGGACGTACCAGGGTTTGTTCAGCGCCTGTGTCCCGCAGTCCCATGACCGCTGAGCGGCCGATGGTGATGGGTTGGTAATTGTCCAGGGACCTCCCACCACCCCCTCCCACACACAAAACAGTGGACGGTTTCTGGGACAGGGATGGGGCCTTATGGCGCTGGGGACACGCAGCCTTAAAGTGTCCCGGCTGGTTGCAATGATGACAACGTCTGGGTTCTGCTCCTGGCCTGGAGAGGGCAGCAGGGGGGTACACCCCTTGCACTCTGGGGGCTGGGGGAACAGGGGCAGGATTGGGCTTACCCCCTCTCCAGGTGCTGCTGGCAGGCTTCTTCGGCTCAGAGGCCCTGTTGTTGGCATACTCGTCTGCCAGGGCGGCTGTAGCAGAAGCCCCCTTTGGTATCCGGTCACGGAGGAACAGCTGGAGGTCCTCTGGGCAGTTCCACAAGAACTGCTCCGTGACAAACAGTTCCTGGACCTCCTGGTGGGTGGTGAGCTCTAGACCTGAGGTCCAGTGCTCCGCAGCTCTCAGCAATGCCCGCATGTGGTCGGTCCAGGTGTCCTTTGAGCCCCGCTGCAGGCTCCGAAACTTCCTGCGGTACGACTCCGGGGTGAGGTTATAGTGCTGGATCAGGGCCTGCTTGATGCTGTTGTAGTCCTGCTCCTCCCCGGCAGGTAAGTCACCCAAAACTTCCAGGGACTTACCCCTCAAACGGGGGGTCAGGTACCTTGCCCACTGATCCAGGGCCAGATGGTGTTGGAGGCAGGTTCTTTCAAACGCCAGCTGCCACCAAGTGTGGAGGAACACACACAGACCCGTTCCTCCTATGTCACCACCGTGACGTAACTACACACAGGCACAGCTCTCCGGCACCCCCTTTGTCTCTCAGGTCAGTAAGGGAACTGCACCTAGAGCAAATGGTCGCCGGGGAGGAGGTCCTGTTACCCGCTGGGGGTTCTAAGATTCGTGATCAGAGTAAAAGCATCAGCCCAAGATTAAGTTTATAGTTTAATTGCCTTAAGGGCGCACTAGATAATTACAGAAATATACAGTAAATTTACAGTCAGAGAAAAGATATAACAATAAGGGTACAAGACTTAAGATATTAAGCTGGAGGTCAATTTACCAGATTGTAGGGTCATGTGGGTGCTGGGGAGCTCTGCAGTCCACAGGTACAAGAATCTTAGTTGCCGGACAGACCCCCAAAGCATGGGCCGCTGCTCCCCTCGGCAGGTCTGTCCCCAGGTCATTCTTAGATAGTCATCGTCCGGATCTTCTGTGTGAAAGAATGAATGTCTGCTAGGGGCTGCTAGCCCTTAAACACGCTAGGTTTCTCCCCCTGTGTCAGAGGGTGGGCTAATAATACATGCTCCTAGGATGGAGCCAAAGCGTCTGAGACACACAAAGGATGTATATTCCGGTGTCTGCTAGCAGGTACATTCTAATTGAAGCCCTAGGCTTTTTTCCGGCCCCCTGCTGGCACGGCTCCGTACCTGAGCTTTGAAGCTCTGTTTTGGGCCTATCCTCATTATCACACCAATGGCCCTGGCTATTTAGCAGTGGAACACTAAATCCTGCTTGTATTCACTAAGTACACAGCACCTGGGGGTATAGAAGCCGATAGCTGCCTGTAATTCCTGAACTTAGACCAAAATGGATGCCAAGCTCAGACATGTGGCCCCATATCTTAAGATGGCGGCTGCTCCTTCATCACACACCTACTCTGTGATAGTCTCACGGTTCTGTTTGAAGCACAGAGAGCATCATGAAGACCAAGGAACACAACAGGCAGGTCCGTGATACTGTTGTGGAGAAGTTTAAAGCCGGATTTGGATACAAAATGATTTCCTAAACTTTAAACATCCCAAGGCGCACTGTGCAAGCGATCATATTGAAGTGAAAGGAGTATCATACCACTGCAAATCTACCAAGACCCGGCCGTCCCTCTAAACTTTCATATGAAACAAGGAGAAAACTGATCAGAGATGCAGCCAATAGGCCCATGATCACTCTGGATGAATTGCAGAGATCTACATCTGAGGTGGGACAGTCTGTCCACAGGACAACAATCAGTCGTACACTGCACAAATCTGGCCTTTATGGAAGAGTGGCAAGAAGAAAGCTATTTCTCAAAGATATCCATAAAAAGTGTTGTTTAAAGTTTGCAACAAGCCACCTGGGAGATACCAAACATGTGGAAGAAGGTGCTCTGGTCAGAAGAAACCAAAATTGAACTTTTTGGCAACAATGCCAAACGATACGTTTGGCGTAAAGGCAACACAGCTCATCACCATGAACACACCATCCCCACTGTCAAACATGGTGGTGGCAGCAACATGGTTTGGGCCTGCTTTTCTTCAGCAGGGACAGGGAAGATGGTTAAAATTGAAGGGAAGATGGAAGATGGATGGAGCCAAATACAGGAACATACTGGAAGAAAACCTGTTGGAGTCTGCAAAAGAACTGAGACTGAGACGGAGATTTGTCTTCCAACAAGACAATGATCCCAAACATAAAGCAAAATCTACAATGGAATGGTTCACAAATAAACGTATCCAGGTGTTAGAATGGCCAAGTCAAAGTCCAGACCTGAATCCAATCGAGAATCTGTGGAAAGAGCTGAAAATCGCTGTTCACAAACAATCTCCATCAAACCTCACTGAGCTCGAGCTATTTGCCAAGGAAGAATGGGCAGGAATTTCAGTCTCTCGATGTACAAAACTGATAGACACATACCCCAAGCGACTTGCAGCTGTAATTGCAGCAAAAGGTGGCGCAACAAAGTATTAAGTTAAAGGGGCCGAATAATATTGCACGCCCCACTTTTCAGTTTTTTTATTTCCACAAAAATTTAAAATAACCAATAAATTTCAACTTCACAATTGTGTCCCACTTGTTGTTGATTCTTCACCAAAAATTATCATTTGGTATCTTTATGTTTGAAGCATGATATGTGGGAAAAGGTTAAAAAGTTCCTGGGAGCCGAATAGTTTCGCAAGGCACTGTACATTGGCCAATCTATTTGCTTAGTACCTTCTTTTTACTCTAAATTTTCCTATAGCAATATTGTATTTCCAAATTTCCAAAATTTCACATGTACATAATGTAGCACTTAACCAATGTTCTAGGGCAGTAATGCAGTTCCAGTTTTCTAGATGTACCATTCTAAACAATCCAGAGTGCACCTTTATATTTTCTTATCAAATCACAAGATACAGTAGTTTTATACTGGCAGTTATCATCTTTAAGAACACTGATCTAGAAAATCACAAACTAAGAAAAAGCTAGTTCCAATCTGGTGTTGTTTTAACACACCGGCAAACTGTCATAAATCGGGTGCGTTGCCCGCTTGTAAATCTGTCGAAGACTACACTCAGCAAGAGACAAGTACACTCTCCCTTTGTCTTATCATTAATGGCTATGTGCAGAAGGAGTTGCTGAGTTTAAGGAGCAGAAATTGAACAGCAATTCCAAATAAATTTTTGAAGAATTTTCCATGTTTGAAGAGCATTTTGAAAGTTTTCATTCATTTTGAAAGTTTCCGCTCAGTTTCTGCTGAAAAACTTCTTCAAAAAGCTCTTTGTGCATAGCCAATATTTATCCTTATGTTTCTGGTTACTTTTGCAAGGTTTTTTCCTTTAAAGGGACCTGGCCATAGATTATAAAGATTTGATTAATGAATATTTATCAAGCACTGACCAGCACCTGCTTATAGTATATAACATGTGTGAGCAGCTGTATCCAACAATCACTGCATAATCTACATACAAAAGCATGCAGGAGCACTCTGTAAGCGCTAAGATGTATGCAAATGTGGTGCCCCAGAGGCTTCAGTCGCCACAGAGGTGCTGCACCTTCTCCTAAGGTGTAGTGCCCCACCATCCAGGTAAGGTGGGAACTCCTGACCACGCTCCACGCCTGCATTCCACACACAGGATAGTTCAGTGGGGCCACCTAACAGCTTCAGGCTGGGGGTTAGCAGAGCACCCCTCGTGGAACCCTGCTTCGTAACATGAGATGTGCTGGGAGGCGGGTGGAGTGTGATGATACAAAGGAGAGGTAAAGTGTAGGATTTCAAGTCAGTCTGGGGGGAGACCCAGAAGAGGTCAGTCTGACAGGAGGTCAGTCTGGGGGGAGACCCAGAGAAGAGAGCAGGCTGACAGCAGGTCAGCCTGAGAGGAGCTCAAGGTGGAGGAAGTCAGTCAGTCAGGAGAGGCTGAGGACTGGTCTTAGTGGAACGAGCTCCTCAGGGAAGGAAGAGAAAGAGAAAGAGACGTAGACTGGAGACTGCAGATTCCATAAGAGAGATAGAACAGATCGGAACAAAGGACGGTGGGAAGCTGGTTGAGAAAGAGAGAGAACCCTTCCAGTCCAGACAGCGCAAAGGCCGGGGCCCGGTCCCCGAGGTTGATTGGATCTTTATATCCAGCAACAGATACTGGAGGAGTAGTGAGCCGCTAACGCCTTGCTCCCACTATAGACTTGGGACACAACAGCGAAACGGATAGAGAGCCGGGACTCAGGAGAGGAGTCCCCGAAGTAGGCTACAGCTGTCTGTCATACAAGTAGAGACTAGGAACACCTAGAGAGAGGCATTCCAGGGTAACTAAGTACTGGAGTGCTTCGCACCTAAAGGCGCATTTGAGGAGTCGTTCAGTGAAGGTACATATTGGCGGAGTGTGGAAGGGAGAGTCCTGTCCTGCCTGGAGGTTGGCTGGAGCCCTGACCTGGAGAACACAGTACGGAAGCAGGCAGTTGTGTGAACTGCAAACAGTGAATAAAGCTTTGGAACCGCATACTCTGGTGTCCTCCAGTTATTCCCGCACCGCTACACCTGGGTAACAACATCCCTGCCATCCTGCGCCTCTCCTCATCCATTGCACCTACACTGCCCTGGAACTACAGCTCCACCTGTGGGGAGCTATACCATCTCTGCTGCACCACACCATCAGTCCCAGCGGATCTGTATGCAGCGTTGGCCTAACACCATACTTGCCAAATACCACGGGTGGCGTCACGAACTATTCTAATAAACTCTAAACACCATTAACACCACCGCCATTGATATTGGGGCCCAGGGCCACGGACCGGGTCACCGCTGCTGTGACACACCATCCCCCATGCACTGGTCCAGTACCGAGTACCCCACTGTCCTGGGCAAGCCGTGGGGCGACCCACAAACATTGTCTACCACTGTGTTTTAGGCAGCCCTCAAATCTAAGAAGCATCATTGTCAGAAGCTCTGTGTCCTCTCCAACAGCTGCAGGAACCTTTCCTTGCAACCAGAAAAAAATGTAAAACCTGTCCATTTATGATGACCATGGACAAGATAAAGATCCCCCAACTCACATCAGGACTACAAGATCCCAGGTACTTTCAGCTGCATCACATCTAATGTGGTGTACTTAATTATTTGTACTAAATGTCCAACTGGGGGTCTGTATGTGGGGGAGACAGGGCAAAAACTGAGAACAAGGATGAATTCTCATTGTCACACAATCAGAGAAAAAAAGAATGGATCTACCTGTGGCAAAACATTTTTGTATGCCTGATCACGGCACCATAGACATGAAATTACTGGTATTGAAAGGCAACTTCACATTTCAGAGACACAGAAAAGTCTGGGGAGTACAAGCTCATGACGACCTTTGACACTCTCGGTGCAGGAATGAATGTGTTGCATGAATTTATGTCTTTTTACGTCAATTAAGGAGTTTGCTACTAAGACCTTGTGGGGGCATCTCAACATATTATGAGACTCCAACCAGAGGACAATAAAACTTTCACTCCTTATCTATAAACTGGCCCAATATTTATGGCCATAACTGTCTATCACTCCCCCATAATGATAGTTCTTTCTGCTTCACATCACTTGTCTTATCTATTGCATTTTTTCTGTGCTGTGTTGTGCATAAATATGTGATTCTTCAGATTTTGTATTAGTTAAAGCCTGATGAAGAGACCTGAGTAGTCTCGAAAGCTTGCAATTTGTTACCATCTTTTCAGTTAGCCATTAAAAGGTATCAACCACTGAAGACTCTCAATTCTGAATATTTTTCTACATTGAATATATAAACTTTAGACTGCATTACTGGAACATAAAACATACTTAAAAAATGAAGGTGTGTAGCGCACAAATTGGCCAATTCATGAGAGAATACTAGCCACATGAAGGCGTACCTTTGTTGATGGAACCCTAAGCCTAATATTTTTCAGACATGCCATCCCAGGCTAAAAGCCTAAAAATTTAAAGGGCAGGTAGGATCCAGCACTAATTAAAAACTGCCTTAGGGCTCATTCACACATTCTGATACTTCCTATACTGGAAAAACCAGCACCGGAGAAGTCTGTGGGTCCGTGTGTTTAATATGTGTGGCATACGTGTGGCAACTGTGTGCCGCATCAGTATCACAAGGACAGGCACCTGGGAATCAGCAGTACGGTTTGCGCTGCTCCCTGGCACTGAACACAGCTTACATCACTGTCCCCTGATTGCCCTGCGAACAGTGCCTAGCAGGGAAAAATGTTGAGAGTTGTATTCAGCTGATAACTGTGAGAACAGGAAATAGATGATGGGAATATTCATCAGCCGCTGCCTGCACTTAATAAATAAATAAAATGATGTGGGGTTCCCATGTATTTTTGATAGCCAGCCAGGCAAAACTGACAGCTGTGGGTTGCAACCCTCAGCTGTCAGCTTTAGCAAGGCTAGTTATCAAGAATAGAGAAGTCCCACACCCTATTTTTTAATTGTTTAAATAAATAATTTTAAAAAGCGGAGTGGGTTCCCCCTCATTTTTGACAACCAGCCAAGCTAAAGTAGACACTGTGCTCTACATTATTTCTACATTATGCACTTGTGTTTTGGAACTATGCAGATTTACTGCATCTAATGACAGCCTATTGGGGAGAATATGCACAGGAGACAGGCGTCTCTACTACAGAAATTTACATGCTGTGGCTGAGAAACCTGCACCACAGCTGAGTTTATGCAGTGCTAAAAAGAAGCACAGTGTGCATGGGAATTCTATAAATCCCATCCACTGTGCTGTAATGTAAAGTGCAGCATTTTGGACGCAGCGAAAATATGCTGCATCAAAAACGCTACTATTTCTGATAGCGAGCACGCCACCTTAAGCTATATATGAGCTGCCTGTGTCACATCCTCAGAGACACAGGATAAGGCAGTTTTTATACTCATGGCTTTTGGAAAGCTGAGTGACAACTCCTGCAAGGGTGTGTGCACACGGTGCGGATTTTGCTGCGGATCTGCTGCAGATCCGCAAGCAGAGTACAGTGCAATGTTATCCAATGGCTTTTAAAAACCGCTGTGCACATGCTGCGGATTTTTCCACACGGAATTACTGCAGTTTTAAATCCGCAGCATGTTAATTCTTTCTGCAGATTCCACTGCGGTTTGACACCTGTTCCATTGTACAGGTGTCAAAACGCAGGGAAAAACCGCAGGCAAATCCGCAGGTAAACCGCAGGTCATTTTACCTGCGGATTTACCTGCAAATCCGCGTGGAAAAATCCGCAGCTGAATCCGCACTGTGTGCACTCACCCTAAGATCTATCCTGGCCATCTTTTTTTTCTGTATTTTTAGCAATTTTACTGCACAATAAAACAAACAGATTTATGTCTACTATGAGTTTTTAGAAATAAAAAAACTTGAATTGCTTGAAGTTATTATTGACCTGCCAGGTATGCCCTTGTTTCTGATCTTCATCAATTTCCGATGGACACACAGTTCTCAGTTGCAGACAGTGACGTCTCCATATCCAATCATTGTATTTTAAAATCTGATTGAAGCGTCTACATGTTTGTTTTATAGTTAATAAATCATCTAAGTCGAGATATTTTAGTACTTCAAGAATCATCTCTGGAGGTAAAGAGTCCATGTTGTTTTGATGAACTTTTAAATTATCCATTCCAGTCAATATGTCAGCAAATTACCTAAAAAGATAAAAAAGAGATAATTTTGTAATTTCTTCATAAAAACAGTTTAACTTAAAGGGGTGGACCGAAGGCAAAAGTAAATTTAATCTAAATCCATATCTATATGATGCCATAATCTAAGCTATTTTCTAATATACTTGCTTTAAACATTTCCTATTTTTCCCTAACTACTTTACCTAACTGAGAAAGTCATTGCAAGAAATAGCAATCCGCACTGCAAAGACCTCCACTCTGCCCTCCCTCTCCTGAGGGTCACAAACATGTATTGCTGGTGTGCCTAGATGTGTTGGTGCTCAAGCCAAGGAAAAAACATAAGTCCAATAAGTCCATAAGTCCAAATGCAAAAAAAAAAAGAAAGAATGGCACTCACCGTCTTGTAAAATCCACAGTTTATTGAGGCATAAAAATCTTCAGCAGGGGAGCAATGTGAGGGATACACGGACAACGGCCGTTTCAAGCAGCTGCACTTCCATGGGACCCATGGAAGCGCAGCCGCGTAAAAGGACCATCACACTCTTGCACAGGCGTACTTCTCTGCCCTGTTGAGGGCAGAGCAAGTACTGCAGTGTACAGGCACCGGGAAAGGTAAGAGAGACCCAGCACCTGCGCAATGCAGGAATTTGTTCTGCTCTCAACAGGGCAGAGATGTACGCCTGCGCAGGAGCGCCATGCCAGGGAGGCATGAAGCAAGCAGGAGGGCGGTGTTGCAAGAAGATAGGAGGCGCCGGACCGGGACCTGCGGCACCCATCGGACAGGACCGCCCCCCGAGTGAGTATAATAAAACTTATTTTTCTTATCTTGCAGGTCAGATCGGGGGCTTATGTACAGCATTTTAGAATGCTGTAGATAAGCCCTGAAAGGCAGTGGCTGCATTTTATAGCAGCCAAAACAGCTGAGAGGTTCGCCTTTAAAATACTGTTAAAATTATAGACTGTTCATGTCTTTGTCAGTGGGCAAACTTACAAAATCAACAAGGGATCAAATACTTATTTCCTTCACTGTACCTGCTTGTGGTCTTGCATGATCAGTAATTATAGCTGTCAGTTGTGGCTTATACTTGTAGTGGCTTGATTGAGATCAAATTTCCTGGGTTCACCAAAACTCAGTTGGCCAAATGCCTTCGAGCCTTATATATACTTACGGGTCAAATGAGAATGAAACAACTGATAGAATTTAAAAGAAGAAAAACAAGAGCTACAAACTTTACCATAAGAATGGTATCACCTGTGAAAAGCATATTCATTATACAGGGTGATTCACTCGCTACTCTACTCTGAAAAATTACTGTAACTTCTAAAAGAGATGGTCGACCATATTTATATTTGAATTGCGCATATTTTGGTTCATGAGAAGTAAGAGTGCAATGATCCTCAGAGACAGTGATGGAAAACATCCTCGTGCTGAGTGGTCTTGCCAACTTGTCACTCTGCCGGTCGTCTCCACTATGAGATAAACTTGTTACACACCTTTATGCACATCGTTAGTTTATGCATGGTGCTTGTGCGCCACCCTCTGATGGGCCGCTGCGATAACAGTACTGGGTCACAGCAGTATTGAGCGCTGGTTGAGTCCGTCCGGGAGCGCGCGCCAGTCTTTGTCAATTGTGGGGTTAATAATAAAAATAATTAAAAGGTTTATGATGCCAGTTGGGACATTCATACTGGTATGGCCAAGTACTGATGAGGGTCCCTGGGAGTTAGATGGTGACGGACAGTGCCAGATAATTAGCAGGCCCGGTCCCTGAGGTTGTATGGACACTGATGGTTCTGCGGCAGACACCGTTGGAGTAGTGGGCTGTAAATACACTACTCCCATCTAAGACTTGGGGGCACAACAGCAACACTGATAGAGAGCCGGGACTCAGGAGTAAGGAGTCCCCGAAGCAGGCTACAGCTGTCTGCCGTACAAGTAGAGTTCTTGGGAACATCTGTTAGGAGGAGCTCCAGTGTAACTCAGTACTAGGAGATCTTCACACTAAAAGGCGCTATAAGAGGAGACGTTCATAAAGGCACATGTTGACGGAGCGTTGGAAGGGAGCATTCCATCTTGCCTGGAGGTTGGCTGAGTCTCTGACCCGGAGGACATGGCACGGAGGCCGGCACCTGTGTGTACTACAGACGGTGAGTAGAGCTTTGGAACTACAAGCACTGGTGTCCTCCATTGATTCTTGCGCCAACACACCCAGCACCGCTACATCTAGGTACCAGCTTCTACACCGCCTGCGCCTCTCCTCTTCCCCTACATCTACACTGCCCTGGAGCTACAGCTCCACCTGTGGGGAGCTTCACCATCTTGACTGCAACCCATCACCAGCCCCAGAGGATCTGCAAGCAGTGTCGGCCTAACATCTCACTTGCCGAACACCACAGGTGGCGTCACGAACTATTCCATCTAACTACATTCCACCATTCACAATTTCCCCATTACTTGGGCGCCCAGGGCCACGGTCCGGGTCACTGCTGCTGTGACACATCCCACTGATACCGGCCCGGTACCGAGTACCCCACAGCCCTGGGAGGGTGACCCAGATACCTGTGGTAATCTCTTCTTTGGATCCCCATGGTCCAAGGTAAACAATTACTGGATCCGTGATCAGTTCCAGCGTGCAAGCAATGTGAATCCTGTCAGAACACGTCTTACAACAGTGTCCCTGATTCTATGCAGTTGGTGAGCACCCAGCAGAAAGAAACTACTGCTCATTATATTAAACCGAGCAGTCTTTAATTTTAGCCAAGACTCTGGAAGTCTCTATGCTCCAGGGACTGGTATCCTGCCTTATGCATCTGTCCTTGCAGAGAACGTGCTGCTTTTCTTTACAGACAGGACCTACATCATGCTACTTCGTCCTTCAGGCTATATGCACAAGTTCGGAATTGCCGCTGAAATTTTCGCAGCATGCGTATTTCCGCTAAACACTAGCTTTTGGCAAGTGTAATTAGCTTGCAGAATGCTAGCGGTTTCCAAGCGATCTGTAGCATCGCTTGGAAAACTGATTGACAGGTTGGTTACACTTGTCAAACATACTGTTTGACAAGTGTAACCAACATTTTACAAGATATGATGTTAAAAAAGATAAAAAAAATAAAAAAATGTTTTTTCTCATCTTCCGATGGCCCCCAATCTCATCGGTGCTCCGGGCATCTTCTGGTCCCAGTGATGCTTTGCACGAAGGACCTTTGTGATGTCACGCTTGCGAGAGCCCGACGTCATCTCAGGTGATTCACGCAAAGCATCACTGGGACCGGAAGATGCTGGCAGCTTGGCGGACAGGCGGGAAGGCTCCGGCGGCCGTCGGAAGGTGAGAATATCACTATTTTTTATTTTTATTCTATTTTTTACAGGATTATGGTATCCAGGGCCTGGAGGAGAGTCTCCTCTCCTCCAGACCGTGGGTACCATCCGCACATGAAACGCTCACTTTACGCATGGTGGGCAAAGCCATATGCGTAAAGTGAGCGTTTCAATCCAATCCTATGGGTGTGGAATCGCCATAATTCGGCACAAAGAATGAACATGCTGCATATTTTTCCGCTATGCGATTCCGCAGTGGAAAAATCCGCACCATTAGCACAGCAATGCGGAATCCCATAGGATTGTATGCAATGCATTTTCTTAGCGTTTTTGCACGTGTGCACACAGCCTCAAAGTACAACTTCTCAAGCACCTCCTCCTCTCTGAGGGATCGTGCATATCTCTTAGTTCAGGAAAAAGTACACACTACAATCTTCCAGTAAGGGATCGGGTAAAATGTGTGATGCAGTTATAACAGCAGAGAACTTAACCCTCACCGTAGGTGGCAATACAGATAAATTATATTACACAAGCAGACATTTTGTGGCGCTACAGAGACGGGCGCCCCACTTGCATTTCACCCCTTCAGTTTGGAGGAGTGTGTTTTCTTTGTGAAAACTTATTGGAAGACTGATTCTTTTAAGAGGTGCCAAAGTGAGTTTCTAAAGAATTTTGGAGGTCGAAATCCACCATCCAAACCGTGTATTGAAGTAATCTCCAAGGGACCATGGCCACCAAGATCGACTGTTTTAATACCCCTGGATTTTTTCTTTTGGGGTCATTTGAAAGGTCAGGCGCACAGTAACTACCCGCAAACATTACAGGCACTCCAAGAGAACATACAATGAAAAATTCAGACTGTGATCCCAGACGTCCTGCGGAATACATTCAACAATATGGAATGGCAAATGCAGGCGTGCTTGGATGCAAACGGTGGACATTTTCAACACCTGCTTTAAAACATCAGTTTCTCGTGAAACAAGGTATTGTCATGCCGGCTTTGGACTCTGAAGTGCAAGCTTAGAACTTGCTGTTGCTCAGCCTGAGTTTGGGTGTCTGCGGTGGTTTGTTCTCTGATATTCAGTTTTGCACGAGTTAACTTTTTGATTAGTTTCAATTGAAGGCTGAGGCTGCTGGGAACGCCTTATCCCTTTAAGTATTAGTCAGAACATTCCTGAGTGCCGACTATAGCATTTGTGTGTCTCTTGCATACCGGTCCCGTGTTGGAGTAGCTGTTGATACTCAAATCTTTATTTGGAGTTTGTTGAAGTATAGTTTGATGTTTGTTTATGTCCCTATTTGTTTTGTTTTCCCCTCACACACATATTGTGTTGTCCTGATAGTTTGCTTTGTGGTGCAGTTTACTTTATCCCTGTCGGTCCTTATCTGTGGTTTCCATTACCATTCACCTCCTGGGTGGGGGTTCGGGATTTATCTCAGGGCTGGACAGGAGATAGGGACAGGTAGGTGACTCAGGCCTCCCTACCATCAAGGATATCCCTGAGTTAAGGATAGACAGGCTCCCCTAGCCTGAGGGACAGTTCAGGGGCCCAGGTTCCTTATCTCCTGTTTTCCCATTGCTTCCCATGACATTATAGTCAGCCTAAAAATTTTACCTTCATGGATCCCATTGTTTTCCTGACTAGACAGTTGGAGGCTCTGTCTATCCAGGTTACAGAGCTTAAAGGGGTGATTCAGCAGCAGGCCTTGTCCACTTCTGCTGCGCATTAAGAGGCATCGTCCTGGTCATCTGAACCAAAATTGGCCCTTCCAGAGCGATTTGCAGGAGATCACAGTAAGTTCGTTTCTTTCCGTGAATCCTGTAAACTGTATTTTCATCTGTGTCCTCTCTCTTCTGGGGGTGAGGTTCAGCGTGTGGGTATAGTGGTCTCTTTGTTAAGTGAGGACCCTGAAGCGTGGGTTTCTTCTCTATCCTTCGATTCCCCTGTTTTTTAATCAATGGACTTTTTTTTTCTGCACTCAGCGTAATCTATGACGATCCAAATAAACTGGCTTTGGCCGAGTCCAAGATTCGTTCTCTTGTTCAGAGGAATTGGCCGGCCAAGGATTATTGTGCTGAATTTTGTCACTGGTCTATGGATACTCAGTGGAACAACCCTGCTCTTAGGAGTCAGTTTTTGCAGGGGGTTTCTGAGAGGATCAAGCAGGTTTTGATGATGTATGAAACTCCCGCCTCTCTGGAGGTTGCTATGGCACTTGTAGTCTGTATTGACCGCTGTTTTCGTCAAAGCTCTCAGTGGACCAAATCGGTATGGTAGTGGGCAGCAACATCAATAGCAAACCCGGAGACATCTGTAGAGCCAATGCAGATCTCTGGGACGTCGCATGAGAATAAAAAACCCTTTATCCTTAAAAGACGAGGGGTCTGTTTTTTCTGCGGCAAAAAGGGACATTATATTAACGCTTGTCCCATGGTACCGAAGAGAAAGGTGCGCCGGTGGAAACTGCTAGGCTCAGGGGGTTTGGAGGATCCCAGCCTCAGCCTATGTATATCCTCCATGATGGTGTCTCAGTGTTTTCTTCCCGCAAGATTAGTAATCAGGGGTCAAGAGGTTTCTGTTCAGTTATTCTTGGATAGCGGTTCTGCAGCAAATATTATTGACGAACATTTTGCCCGCACATCCGGGTTAAGAGTTGACAAGCTTCCTAGTCCTATACGGATTGTTGCCATTGGTGCTTCTCCACTCTCTCAAGGGTTTTTTAAGGAGCGTGTACTGGATTTGGAACTCCACATCAGGGTCCTCCATTTGGAATGTTTAACGTGCAATGTGCTAAAAAACAATCCAGTAAATGACTGGAAGACACAGGACATAGTCCAGTGGAGCGCATTCTGCAAAGATAACTGGCTAGGCACGTGTATTTCAGCTGTGATTCCTAGTATCCCTGAACCTTTACTGGAGTATTCTGATGTGTTCTCTGAAAAGGAGTGTCAGGAGCTGCCGCCGCACAGGCCCTATGACTGCACTATAAGGTTGAAACCAGGGGGACAAACTTTCTAAGTGCAGGATGTATAATCTGTCCGGTCCGCAGAAATAAGCCCTTAAGGAGTACATGGGCAGAGACACACTGCCGTATTTCTCGTGCGAGAATCGCATCTTAAAACTCACACTAGCTGTCAGCTCTCCTGAACTGAGCTTGACAGCTGCATAGTAATCCATCATGCTGTTATGCTCAGGTCAGGAGAGGTATTGGCCAGTACGTGCAGTGCGATACGATTATAGCACGAGAAATACGGCAGTGTGACTCTAGCCTAGAGTTTGATCAAGGGTCACATTAGACCATTGTCGTCTCCAGTGGCAGCTGGTTTCTTCTTTGTCGAGAAGAAGGATGGCGGATTACATCTGTGTCTGGACTTTAGGGAACTTAACCAGATTACAGTTCGTGATCCGTATCCTATGCCTTTGTTTCCGGATCTGTTTAATCAGGTGTCGGGTGCTAAATGGATTACTAAACTTGACCTCTGGGGGGCGTACAATCTCATAAGAGTTCATCAGGGGGATGAGTGGAAGACAGCTTTTAATACTCCTGAGGGTCACTTCAAAACTTTAGTAATGATTTTTGGTGTAACTAACGCGCTGGTAGTTTTTCAGCATTTTATAAATGATGAATTTGCTCATCTCTTAGGTAAAATTGTGATTATTTGGATGATATACTCATTTATTCTCTTGACTGCAATACACACATAGAGCATGTCAAACAGGTGTTGCAATTGCCCAGGGAGAACAAGCTATACGCCAAACTTGAGAAGTGTGTTTTCGCCGTACAAGAATTACTGTTTCTAGGACACATTATTTCTGCCTCGGGGTTTAGGATGGATCACGCTAAGTTGCAGGCTGTGTTAAATTGGGACCATCCCGATAACCTCAAGGCGTAACAGCGGTTCTTGAGTTTTTCGAATTATTACAGGAAGTTCATCAAAATTTTTTCTGTGGTTGCTAAACCTTTAACCGACATGACTAAAAAGGGTACAGACTTTACTATCTGGTCTGAGAATGCTGTGTGCGCTTTTGATTGTTTGAAGAGAAGCTTAGCTTTGGCACCCGTCCTTGTTCAGCCGGATGTGTCTCTTTCCTTCATTGTGGAGGTGGATGCTTCGGAGGTAGGTGTGGGGGCAGTGTTCTCTCTAGCCCATCTGTAGGTAAATTGCGCCCTTGGGCCTTTTTTTCGATGAAGTTGTCTTCAGCAGAGCGCAATTATGACATAGGTAACAGGGAATTTCTAGCAATTAAGTTGTTTTTTTTAGGAATGGCGACATTTCTTGGAGGGGGCCGTTCATCCTGTTACGGTGATTAATGACCACAAAAATCTCTTGTTTTTGGAGTCAGCCAAGCGTCTTTCAACTAGACAGGTGTAGGGGAGTGAAGTGAGATGTCCCCTTTAATGTCACCTCCGTTTAAGAAGTGCTAATGTATATACATAATTATTCCTGGTACTGCTACACTTATAGTGTATAACCATTGTTTGCTTTATTGGTACTGTCACACCATATACTGTATGTGTTACCATGCTGTAAGAGTGTAATATGCTGTGTTATATAATGTTCTACATATTTATGCATAGATTAGGGTAAGCTGGTGCATCCTTCGGGTTGGATCATTAGAGGAGGGCACTATTAGTATAGAGTTCTAGATATGGGTTAGTGTAGTTCTGTAGTGGGCCACTAGATGGGGCTGTACTAGTGGACCTTGTTAGGTATAGCTGATAGGAACTTCATAGAGAGTTAATTGTAGGATGAGCTGCTATGGGTTAAGTAAGTGTAGGAGATAGGAATAGGTTACAAGGGAGAGGACGCCTGAACTGCCCACAGGGGCTCTAGACCCAGGAAGACATAACAGCTAGGAAATGTTCTTTGGAAGAAAAGTACACGGGCACAGTCAGACGGGTGCTGGATGAGACCCAAGCACCCCGGGAGTTACGGTATTTCACAGCAGCAAGGAAAGGAAAGAATTTCATGGTCAAAGAGTCGTGCAGGGTGCAGAATATTCGCCATGTGGCATATCTTAAATGGGGCTGAAGCTTGTAAGTCCAGGGCGAAACTGATGAACAGGATCCCCTATGTCTTGAGGTCCTACAGAAGTGATGCTGCGGTACCGCCTAGGGCGCAACTACCCTGTAATGTGCATGAGGACAAAGAAAGCAGGAAAGGGAAAGTGCAAGAGGAATGCTGTGTGGACTGTAATGTTGCTGATGTGCCCGGGACCGTTGAAGAGAAAAGTAAAATTGTTTGTTTGGCATCTGAACCAGTATCTGTGTCCGTTTTTTCTACTCTATGCACCGAAACTGAGTATACAGGAGCTGTGCAACACCGCTGTAGAATCCCTGATGGTTAACCAGGACCCCAAACAGGTATGTCGGTAGAAGCTGACAATTTTCCTGTGGGAGGAGGCCAGGACACCAAGGCCCTGGTGTCCTCGGCCACGACTACCATCCTGGCCCCCTCTTACACAGGCTCGCTGGTCACTGTTCTTTAACAGGTTCAATTTCTTCGTTACTTACCAACCGGGTTCTAAAAATACTAAGGCTGATGCATTGTCCAGAAGATTTCCTGGTGGAGAACCACGGGAGGAGCCAGTTCCTATCCTCCAGAAGGGTGTGGCAGTGTCAACTCTCAGCACTGAGGTGGAAGCTGAGATAGCTGAGGCTCAGAAGGTACCACCAGATCTTCCAGTTAACAGGTCTTTTGTTCCTCTGCACCTTCGCCTTAAGGTGTTGGGGGAGTATAATTATTGGGTCCTGGCTGGTCATCCAGGGTTTACGGGCACATTGGAGCTTCTGTTGCATTGATTTTGGTGGCCCAAAGTTCGGAGGGATGTCGCCTCCTATTTATCAGCCTGTTCCATTTGTGTGCATTCCAAGTCTTCACACTCTCATCCTTTTGGTACTTTGTTTCTTCTTAGTGTGCCTAGCAAACCATGGACAGACATTTCCATGGATTTTATTATGGATCTACCTTCCTCTGCTGGTAACACTGTTATTTTAGTTGTGGTCAACCGTTTTTCCAAAATGACACATTTTGTTGCGCTACCATCCTTACCCAATGCCAAAACACTTGTTCAGATATTCATTCTTGAAGTGGTCAGGCTCCATGGGATTCCTTCTGACATTGTATCTGATAGGGATTCCTCAGGGGAGTCCCCTTTTTTCTGTGTTTATGGTCAACAACCTCAGTTCAGTACTCTTCGGCAAAGGTATTCTTCTGGGGTCCCAGAGGAGGATCAGGTGGATGCCTCGTTATCGTCTACATGGAGGAAAGTTAAGCAGCATTTACTTAGTATGGGGTCCAGGTACAAGCGGGTGGCTGACTTGTGGTTATCCACTAGGAACATCAAACTCAATGTAACAACCCTGCCGGCATCACTGCATGGCCTCCCATCCCCCACACAAACTGCTCCAGGCCATGCTGTGAATTCTGTCTGCTGCCAGCTCCATGCTGTGTGCCTCTTGCTTCCTGCCTGCTCTCTCCATGCTTCCTGGCTGTATGCATGGTGTGTTCCTTGCCTTGTACCTGTACGTCCGCCCTCCAGGAGGCAGAATATCCTGGTCCCTGTGCTATTGTTCCTTGCCTTGTGAAAAAATAATATAGGTGAGACAACCTGATGGAGCGCCAGGCTGGCAGGTCAGGAAGCGCCAATTGAGAATAGTACGATGCAGCTCCTGCCGGGTACCTCAAATGAGGATGTGTTCAATAGTGCAGGATGTCCCGATTGCAGATGAGCACAAAGGACATGGAGAGGGTCAGTTGATTAAAAGATTTCTTTAGTTTATTGAATTCCACAACACGTTTTGACAGATAGCTTCTGTCTTCATCAGGTGGCATATATATGAAATATTTTAATCAACTGACCCTCTCCATGTCCTTTGCACTCCCTTGTGACCGGGACATCCTGCACTATTGTTCCTTGCCTTGTCTCGTACCTGTCCTCTCTGCCCATCAGGAGGCAGTATATCCGGGTCTCTGTGTCTTTGCTCCTGTATCTTGTCTCATACCATTACCTTGTCTGAACTCATTCCTACCTCTGTCTCTCGATCTCCTTGTCTGTGGCTCCTTTCCCTGCTGTGTCTTTCCTTGTGTCCTCTCTGTCTGCTTGTGCTACGCACTCTTGTGGCTCTGCTTGTGCTCCGCACTCTTGTAGCTCTGCCTGTGCTCTGCACTCTTGTGGGTCTGCCTGTGCTCCGCACTCTTGCAGCTGTCACGCTTGCGCCTTGGCTGATTGGTGCGAGCTGGGGGGTTGTGGCCCCACTGTGCCACCGACCAGACTACCCTGGAAGGGGCGTGACTAAGACAGCTGCCTCAGTCTTCTCTGGAGCCTTCAATGGTGAGGTCAGGGTTGTGTGGCAGGCAGCTGCCAGGTGCCACTCCAGGGTGGTGTCTGGCTGTGGCTGCTGATCCCACTCAGGGACAAGGCACTTGGACAAGTGCGACTGACAGGCAGGCAAGTAAACATGGCTGGCACGGCTGAGACACAGGGTAGGCGGGCATGGCTTGAGACACAGGACAGGCGGGCACAGCTTGAGACACAGGACAGGCGGGCACTGCTTGAGACACAGGGCAGGCTGGCACAGCTTGAGACATAGGCAAGCGGGCACGGCTTGAGACACTGGCAAGCGGGCACGGCTTTGAGACACAGGGCAGGATGACACAGGAGAGACACAGGGCAGGCAGGAGTGGTATATGAAGGAACAGGTAGGGGCCTGTTCACACAGCAGGTGCAGGTACCGGTATAGGCAGGAAAGAGTGGAGTATGACGGTTTGGACCTGTTCACACAGGAGGAGAAGGTACGGGTAATGACAGGAAAGAGTGGAGTATGACAAAGCAGGTTAGGAGTAGAGCTGCAGGAGTGCGGAGTAGGCGGTACCGCAGGAGTGCGGAGTAGGCGGCGCTGCAGGAGTGCGGCGTAGGTAGAGTCACAGGAGTGCGGAGTAGGCGGAGCCACAGGAGTGCGGAGCAGGCGGAGCTTCAAGGTTGCAGAGCAGGCAGAGCTGCAAGGGTGCAGAGCAGGCTGAGCTGCAAGGATGCAGAGCAGGCTGAGCTGCAAGGGTGCAGAGCAGGCAGAGCTGCAAGGGTGCAGAGCAGGCAGAGCTGCAAGGGTGCAGAGCATGGACACTGAGGACACAGGGAAAGGTACAGCAGGGAAAGAAGCCAAAGACAAGGAGGCAGGGGTAGGACAGAGTTCAGACAAGGTACAGGGACAAAGACTCAAGGACCAGGATATTCTGCCTCCTAGAGGGCGGACAGACAGACACAAGACAAAGCTAGGAGTGTAGTCTCCAGAGAAGGAGAAACACAGAACAGGGCCTGGCTTACTCAGCAGCAAAACATTAACTGAGTTCAATGCTGGAATGAATGTGTCGCATGGATTTATGTCTTTTTACATCAATTAAGTAATTTGCTCCTAAGACCTTGTGGGGGCATCACAACACATTAGGAGACCCCAATCAGAGGACAATAAAACATCCGGACTCCTTATCTATGAACTGGTCCAATATTTATGTTTCTCCCTCTCCCATAATCATAATTCTGCTTCACGTCACTTGTCTCATCTATTGCATTTTTTCTGTGCTCTATTATGCATAAATATGTGACTCTTCAGATTTTGTATTAGTCTATGCCTGATGAAGAGACCTGAGTAGTCTCGAAAGCTTGCAATGTGTTACCATCTTTTCAGTTAGCCATTAAAAGGTATCAACCACTGAGGACTCTCAATTCTGAATATTTTTCTAACTGAGTTTAGACATTTCTCAGGCAATGTTCCAGTGGGTGGGGCAGCCCTAAATAGTAGAGGGATCTAGGTAATTGGTCAGGGACTCATTAGCCAGGTGCACCCTGACTCCATAAGAAGCAGAGAGTTCAGGCGCCGCCCCCCTATACACACAGTCAGGAAACATGAACATAGACAGGAGACAAGGCAAAGAGCTGGCTGCAGAGAGAAATCATAGCATGACCTGGAGCAGTGAGTAAGTTGGTGAGTGGGGGATGGGAGGCCATGCAGCGATGCCAGCAGGGTTGTTACAGCAGCTCTGCTTGTGCTTTGCACTCTTGTGGCTCAGCTTGTGCTCTGCACTCTTGTGGCTCTGCTTGTGCTCCGCACTCTTGCAGCTCTGCTTGTGCTCTGCACTCTTGTGGCTCTGGTTGTGCTCTGCACTCTTGCAGCTCTGCCTGTGCTCCGCACTCTTGCGACTCTGCTGGGTGTTGTGAGTTCATTTTCCCCTTCACTACTGAGGCCTGATGAACTCCCTGTTCTGGAAAAGAAAGGTAGTGAGCCTGATTATCAAACACCTGAGCCTAATGATGATGACTGGCTGAGTGGAGTTACTGACTGGATATAAGGCCGCCGACGCCCTTCTGCCCTGCGGGTGATTTCTCTGTGGGATCCTTGGAGACCAGTCTGAATTCCTGCTCTTCTAAAGCTAAGTTTTCTGCTCGACTTTTTGCATTTGTGCTTTGACTTTGTTTTGTTTTGTTTTTCTGGATTTCTGCCATTCCCTGCTGGGGTGAGCTGAATTCCTTTAGCTCTGTCTTCTGAAAATACCTGAGTGCTGATTTAGTTTTTGAAGCCTAGCTGCTTCAGGGTCTTTTTCCATATCAGCTTGTTGGCTTATGTTTTTGATAGGGTTTTGGCAGATTGCAGACAGCAACCTTCCTTTCCTGTTCTGTTTAGTTAGCTTGGGCCCCATCGTTTGCTCAGCCTATCTTTCTATCTGTGTGAGTGTTTTTTCATCTTGCTTCACCGTCATTATATGTTGGGGGCTGTCTTTTACTTTGGGGTCTGCTCTGGGACAGTTTAGATTTCCTTTTCTGTCTTTAGGCTATTTAGCTCTCTGGCTGTGATCGAGGGGTCTAGGGCACCGTAGGAACCCCCCACGGCTACTGCTAGTTGTGTTGATAGGTTCAGGGGTCTGCAATCTGATAGTTGCCAACTTCTCTGGTTTTCTGGACGTAGCTTCTATTTTTGTGTCTGCCTCCTACGGTGACTCAATCATAACAGAATCACCCGCCATACCGCAGATCCTAGGGTACTCAATAGCAGGAAAGAATTGTAAAAGAAAAAAAAAAAAAAAAAAGAAAAGTGTGTATATTTTTTCCTCTATATCTCTGAGGCCGTAGGGGGAATTTTTTTTCTCTCTCAATGGAGATAAAGCAATTGTCTGACCGTGTGGAGCAGCTCGCTGCGGAAGTGCGGGGAATTTCCGTCTACCTTGCTCATTCACATGCTGCTGAACCAAAGATTCCTACACCTGATGTATTTTTTGGGGATCGGTCTAAATTTTTGAATTTCAAAAATAATTGTAAATTATTTTTTGCCTTGAAGCCTAACTCGTCATGGAGCTCCGCGCAGCAGGTTAAAATTGTCATCTCTTTGCTGCGTGGCGATCCCCAGGATTGGGCGTTTTCTTTGAAACCAGATGATCCTATTCTGACTAATGTGAACGCATTTTTTCAAGCCTTGAGGTTGTTGTATGACGAACCTAATGCCATTGATCAGGCTGAAAAGACCCTGCTGGCATTGAGCCAGGGTCGAGATTCTGCAGAATTGTACTGTCAAAAATTCCAAAAATGGGCAGTACTTACTACCTGGAATGATAATGCCCTGGCTGCTCTCTTTCGGAAGGGGTTGTCAGAAGCCGTAAAAGATACTATGGTGGGATTTCCTGTTCCCTCTGGTCTTGACGATTCTATGTCATTAGCTATTCAGGTTGATCGGCGTTTGGGCGAACGCAAAACTGCACGAGAGGTGTTGCCACCTGTTGAACAAATGTCTGAACCTATGCAATGTGATAGAATTTTGTCCAGAGAGCAGCGTCAGGAGTTCAGAAGGCGTAATAAGTTGTGTTTTTTCTGTGGAGATGCCTCGCATATTATTTCTGTCTGTCCTAAACGAGAGAAACGCTTTGCACACACGTTTTCTGTTGGTGGTGTTCAACCTAAGTTTCTTCTGGCTATTACTCTGATCTGCTCCCTGTCCACATTTTCCGCCAAGGCTTTTGTGGATTCGGGAGCAGCCCTAAACCTAATGGACTTGGATTTTGCTAAACGTTGTGGATTTCCGATGACACCTCTACAGATGCCTATCCCTTTGAGGGGGATTGATGCTACTCCTTTGGCTAAAAATAAACCTCAGTTTTGGACCCAGGTGGTAATGCGGGTCGCCCCAGACCATCAAGAAAATTGCAGATTTTTGGTGTTGCATAATCTGCATGATACTATTGTTCTGGGGTTTCCCTGGTTACAAATTCATAATCCAGTTTTGGATTGGAAATCTGTGTCTGTGGTGAGTTGGGGTTGTCGGTGTACCTTTAGTGAGGCTCCGGTGTTTTCCACCTCTCCTCAGTCGCATGATGTTCCTGATTATTTGGCGGACTTTTATGATGTATTTAGTGAGAATGAGTCTGCGTCTCTGCCTCCTCATAGGAGTTATGACTGTGCAATTGAACTGAGCCCGGGGTGTAAATTTCCCAAGGGTCGGCTCTGCAATTTATCTGTACCCAAGCACGAGGCTATGCGATCCTATATTAAGGAGGTGTTGGAGAAGGGTCATATTAGACCATCCTCGTCACCCTTAGGTGCCGTTTTTTTTTTTGTAGCCAAAAAGGATGGATCATTAAGACCTTGTATTGATTATCGTGCCCTCAACAAAATTAATGTTAAATATCAGTATCCGTTACCCCTGATTTCTGATCTATTCTCCAGAGTTAAAGGTGCTTGCTGGTTTACCAAGCTTGACCTCAGGGGGACGTATAATCTTATTCGCATTAAGCATGGGGATGAATGGAAGACGGCGTTTAATACTCCGGAGGGACATTTTGAGTACCTGGTGATGCCTTTTGGGCTCACTAATGCCCCTTCTGTCTTCCAGTGCTTCATGAACGATATTTTCCGAGATTTTGTCGATACATTTTTGATTATCTATCTGGGTGATATTTTGATCTTCTCCAAGGATTGGGATTCTCATGTGGAACATATTCGGACTGTGTTCCGGATCTTGAGGGAGAATTCCCTGTATGTCAAAGGATCTAAATGCCTTTTTGGAGTACAGAGGATTTCTATTTTGGGATTTATTTTGTCCCCGTCAACTATTGAAATGGACCCGGCCATTTACGATTGGGTTCAGCCCACTTCTTTGAAGGCCCTCCAGAAGTTTTTGGGTTTTGCTAATTTTTATCGGAAATTTATAGCAAAATTTTCTAGTATTGCCAAGCCATTGACTGATTTGACTAAGAAGGGTGCTGATGTGTTAAATTGGTCTCCGGAGGCTGTTTCTTCCTTTCAGGAGCTGAAGCGAAGATTCACCTCCGCCCCGGTTTTGCGGCAACCTGATGTCTCACTTCCGTTCCAGGTAGAGGTGGATGCTTCTGAGATTGGTGCAGGAGCTGTTTTGTCCCAAAAGGATCCTGTAACATCTAAAATGAATCCCTGTTCTTTCTTTTCCCGAAAGTTCTCTCCATCTGAACGTAACTATGATGTGGGGAATCGGGAACTGTTAGCCATGAAATGGGCATTTGAGGAGTGGAGACATTGGTTGGAGGGAGCTAAGCATCAAGTCGTGGTCCTCACTGACCACAAGAATTTGATTTACCTAGAGTCGGCTAAGCGCTTGAACCCTAGACAGGCTAGGTGGGCCTTGTTTTTTACACGTTTTGATTTTGTGGTTTCTTTTCTTCCTGGAACTAAGAATGTCAAGGCAGACGCCCTCTCTAGGAGTTTCTTTGCTGATTCTCCTGTGGTGACCAAGCCTGCCACCATCTTAGGCGAAGGGGTAGTTCTTTCTGCCATCTCGCCCGATTTGAGACGTGCTCTGGAAGAGTTCCAGGAGGACAAACCTGAGCGTTGTCCCAGTGGAAAGTTGTATGTTCCTGACCAGTGGAAGAAGAGAGTGATGTCTGAAGTTCATTGCTCTGCTTTGGCTGGTCATCCAGGTATTTTTGGTACTAGAGATCTGGTGAGTCGGTCTTTTTGCACGGGATTCCTGAGAACATTGTATCTGACAGAGGAGTTCAGTTTGTGTCTAGATTTTGGAGAACTTTCTGTTCCAAGCTGGGAATTCAGTTGTCCTTCTCCTCTGCTTTTCACCCTCAGACCAATGGGCAGACAGAGAGAACAAACCAGACCTTGGAGTCATATTTGAGATGTTTTATTTCTGCTGATCAGGATGATTGGGTTTCATTTTTGCCCTTGGCCGAATTTGCTTTAAATAATAGAGCTAGTTCTGCCACTTTGATGTCACCTTTTTTTTGTAACTTTGGGTTTCATCCTCGATTTTCTTCAGGGCAGGTGGAGCCCTCTGCCTGCCCAGGTGTTGACACTGTGGTGGAGAGAATGCACCAGATCTGGGACCAAGTGGTGGATAAGTTATCTCTCTCCCAGGGAAAGGCCCAGCGGTTGGTGATATGGTGTGGTTATCATCAAAAAATATTGCTATGAAGGTGGCTTCTCCTAAGTTTAAGCCTAGATTTATTGGACCTTACAAGATTTTGGAGATTATTAATCCGGTCTCTTTTCGTTTGGCTCTTCCTGTCACATTTAAAATCCATAATGTGTTCCATAAATCTTTGTTGAAGAGGTTTGTTGAACCTGTTGTTCCGGGGGTGGCACCTCCAGACCCTGTATTGGTTGAAGGTAACATGGAATATGAGGTAGAGAAAGTACTGGATTCCCGTCTGGCTAGACGGAGACTCCAGTATTTAGTTAAGTGGAAGGGTTATGGTCAGGAGGATAATTCCTGGGTCTCTGCTTCTGATATTCATGCCAAAAGATTGGTGCGTGCCTTTCATCGGGCTCACCCGGATCGCCCTGGTGGCATGGATGAGGGTTCGGTGACCCCTCCTCAAGGGGGAGGTACTGTTGTGAGTTCATTTTCCCCTTCACTACTGAGGCCCGATGAACTCCCTCTTCTGGTAAAGAAAGGTAGTGAGCCTGATTATCAAACACCTGAGCCTAATGATGATGACTGGCTGAGTGGAGTTACTGACTGGATATAAGGCCGCCGACGCCCTTCTGCCCTGCGGGTGATTTCTCTGTGGGATCCTTGGAGACCAGTCTGAATTCCTGCTCTTCTAAAGCTAAGTTTTCTGCTCGGCTTTTTGCATTTGTGCTTTGACTTTGTTTTGCTTTGTTTTTCTGGATTTCTGCCATTCCCTGCTGGGGTGAACTGAATTCCTTTAGCTCTGTCTTCTGAAAATACCTGAGGGCTGATTTAGTTTTTGAAGCCTAGCTGCTTCAGGGTCTTTTTCCATATCAGCTTGTTGGCTTATGTTTTTGATAGGGTTTTGGCAGATTGCAGACAGCAACCTTCCTTTCCTGTTCTGTTTAGTTAGCTTGGGTCCCATCGTTTGCTCAGCCTATCTTTCTATCTGTGTGAGTGTTTTTTCATCTTGCTTCACCGACATTATATGTTGGGGGCTGTCTTTTACTTTGGGGTCTGCTCTGGGGCAGTTTAGATTTCCTTTTCTGTCTTTAGGCTATTTAGCTCTCCGGCTGTGATCGAGGGGTCTAGGGCACCGTAGGAACCCCCCACGGCTACTGCTAGTTGTGTTGATAGGTTCAGGGGTCTGCAATCTGATAGTTGCCAACTTCTCTGGTTTTCTGGACGTAGCTTCTATTTTTGTGTCTGCCTCCTACGGTGACTCAATCATAACAGCTGGGGCTCCGCACTCATGCGGTTTTGCTTCGTTCTGCTTTATTCTGCTTCTGCTGCTGCTGAACCTCTTGCTGCCAACTGCAGCTCCTCTCTGCAGTCTTGCGGTTCTTCTCATTGTGAATAGGTCAAAACCTGTTCCTTCATACACCACTCCTTCCTGCCAGTACCAGTACCTGCACCTGCTGTGTGAACAGGTCTCTACCTATTCCATACACCACTCCTTCCTGCCCATGTCCCTGTGTCTCAGCCGTTCCCGCCTGCCAGTGTCTCAGCCATGCCTGCCTGCCAGTGTCTCAGCCGTGCCCACCTGCCAGTGTCTCAGCCGTGACCGCCTGCCTGTGTCTCAGCCATGCATACCTGCCAGAGTACCAGCCGTGCCTGCCGTGCTCTCCTGCCTGACAGTCGTGCCTGTCGCCTGCACCTGTCCTAGCATCCTGTTCCCCAGTGGGATCAGTAGCCACAGCCAGGCACCACTCTGGAGTGGCACCTGGCAGCTACCTGCCGCACAAGCCTGACCTCACCATCAGAGGGTCCAGCGAAGGCCGAGGTAGCTGTGCTAGTCACGCCCCTTCCAGGGTAGTCTGTTTTGTGGCACAGTGGGGCCACATCCCCCTCACTCGCGCCAACCTGCCAAGGTGCCAGAGTGACACTCAAGTTACCATCACAGTCTATTCCGAAGAAGTTTGTGGGTTCAGGGGACGCGACTCCCACTCCTCTGCTGCCAGTCTTAGTGGATGGCTCTTTAAAGTTTGAGGTATCCAGGATTGTTGACTATAATATCTGGTACATTGGCTAGGCTATGGTCCAGAGGAGAGGACTTGGGTGCCTGCAACAGATATCCATGCTGATCGACTAGTTGCTGTTTTTCATCGTCATCACCCTGATAAACCAGGTATGCGGTGTCCTGAGGGCCCTGGGGTCCCTCGTAAAGGGCGGGTTACTGTCATGCCGGCTTCGGATTCTGTTCACACTGGGGAGTCTGATGTGCAGTCTTAAATCTTCCTGTTGCTCAGCCTGAGTTTGGGCATCGGCGGTGGTTTGTTCTCTGATATTCAGCTTTGCAGGAGTTAACTTTTTGATTAGATTCAATTGAAGGCTGAGGCTGCTGGGATCGCCTTATCCCTTTAGGTATTGCTTGGAACATTCCTGGCTACCGACTATAGCATTTGGAGTTTGGTGAAGTGACTTTTTCTTGGAATCAGTGGGGATCTCAATAATTAGAACCCCACTGATTTGTATGATATTGCCTACCATTTGGATAGGTAGTAACTTTTAATTTGGGAATAATCTTTCTACTCATTTTGTGATTAAAAAGTCTATTGAAGTTAAATAGTTGAAAATTTATATGAGACGCTATAATAGAAATGATTTTTAGATATCGGACTACTCCTCTAGGACTTGGGAAACCTCTGGTTCTCAAGAAGAGGGGTTTGTGTCACAATATTAATGTATTTTACAATTGTTAAAACTTTTTCAATTTTAATAAAAACTACTGAATAAGGCTAGTTTCACACTAGCGTTTATTCCATGCAGTGCATGGCGCCACTAAGGCCCGCCCCCTGCCGGCTCCCTGCCCACCCCATCCGGTCATCGCCGCCTACTGTTGCACATGGACGCATGCGATCTGCGCACCCTATCTTTAGCATAGGGTGCGCAGATCGTGCGCTGGCTGTGCGCTAGTAGGATTTTAGCGTGCGCTGCGCACTTTTGAAGGTGCGCCCATGTGCGCCGAATGCAGCATGTTGCATTTTGGCGCGCTCGGCGCACCTTCAAAAGTGCGCAGCGCACGCTAAAATCCTGCTAGCGCACGATCTGCGCACCCTATGCTATAGATAGGGTGCGCAGATCGCATGCGTCCATGTGTGATAGTAGGCGGTGATGACCGGATGGGGCGGGCAGGGAGCTGGCAGGGGGCGGGGCTTAGTGGCGCCGTGCGCTGCATGGAATAAACGCTAGTGTGAAACTAGCCTAAGGAGAAAGTTAGAGTCAAAAACGTAGCAAAAAATACAAAATAGGTTTTATTAAAGGATAAATAAATAACAATTCATGAGTACTGATTCAACAAAATACCTTGTATATAAACAATTATTACATGGGTTTCATCATAATAAGTAAGTGATTGGATCCATGGGTGTGAACAACAGCTGAAGAAAAGGTCAGGATATGTTTTAAAAAAAGCAAACAGAGATTCTATGCATACTGTATGTCTTTAATTATATGGAGCTAGCATAAGGTGCATAAATATTTCTTAGAACAAAATGCCATCAATATAATAACAGCAACACTCCATATGCAGCCCATGCTTAAGCAAACATCATATTAATAAAACATTATATATATATTGTATATATATTTTTAGACCAAAAGTGCATGTGTTTTAAGGGAGCCTTTCAGTTAATGTTACTGTTGCGTATCAGAGAAAACATATGCTAACAAGGCAGCTCTGGACAGGGTGACTAGCTGCGGAGGAATGTTCCATGCCGGCTTCTCTCCTTCCCGCAGGACTAGATTGGCAGGTTCTCACTATGTGTGTGTGTTGGGAGACGCCTGTCCCTTTAGATGTTCGGAGCAGGAGGAGCAGAACAAGACCTACCTATGTGTATAGAAATCCCAGTCACCTCCTACCTGGCCCCTGTCTTAAAGTACTGTATGTGCTCTAAATATCTGCAGCATTTTACAGTAAAACATATGTGTCCACAATAATGGATAATGGAATCTTGGAATCTTTCTCTGTTTTGAGCCCTAAAGGGGTAAATGCTTTAAGGTTATGTCCATGTCATGTTTTAATTATTTGCCAGGAAAATAATGAACGCCCTCCCCTTAGTGAATACAAGGTGGGTCGCATGATAACGCGGCTACCATAATTATTAATTTGATGGTGTTCAGTTGGTTTGTTAACCTCTGGTTTACAAAGAGTTAATGTTTCAGTAAGCTGTGATATTTCATGAGCAGGTTCCCTGTTGTCAGGCAGATTTGGCTTCCCGCTCTTTTTTTGAACCTGTTTTGATTGGTTGACAGAGTATGAGCAGAAAGAACTTGTTATATAATGAGCTGTGTGAGACAGTTACCTCAGTTTACCTCAAGAAGATTTCAAGATAAGCAGGATGGAGATGGATTCACTACTTCAGCAGTTACTTATGAGGCAACGCAAGAACTCCAGCGAAGCCGGTCCGCGTCATCAGACACAGACGCCGGCATGTCAGTGAGGCGACGGGGAGGAGCACCCGAGGAAACAGCGGTGAATTTGAACTTACCGGAGACATCTAGCCGCGGCAGCCGTAAAAGAGCTGCGGCGGCCCAGGGAAACCCAGTACAAGCCAGGCAGCGTTCAGCAGAGGTCTGTGCAAATGAAGACAGCGAGGCTGTGGCTGCTGCTTTATCATGGAGAGCAGTCTCGACGGCAATGGATACCGAAGTATGCCAGGAATCATCTCCTCAGCAGTATTCACCTGCTGTGACAGGCTTGAGTGCCGAAGCTTCCTTGGACCCGGTTGACACACAGGATCAGAGGGGTGAGATTTTTAATGTCCCTTTATCTACTCCATTGTATGCTAATTTGAAGTGTTTGGTTAAAGAAGTGTTAAGTGAATGTATGTCTGCAGGAACAGCCCCAGTGTTACGCCCTCATGAGGTTGCAGCCAGCAGCAGAGTAGTTGTAAAAACAGGGCTGCTAGAAGTCCTGTTAAAAGATTCTTTGTCATGTGAGATGTCCCCACTTGGTTTCCATATTAATATGTCAGTAAAAGAACAAATTTGGCACGGGGAATACATTGATATTTTCTCCCTTTTACCATCAATTAAAGAACAATATCATAGATATGAAAGAGAAGATGAACCGGAAGAAAAGAAACGGGTGGTTATTCAGAGGTCATTTAATAATCGGCTTCAGGCATTTGCTATCTATGCTGCTGTACTGGGTGAAAAACACCCTTCGTTATGTTCGGGGCTGTTTCAGCGTTTAGATTCAATTTTGGATGCATATCGGAACTTTGGGGACATGTCATGGTTACAATATGACAAAGCATTTCGTCAAAAATTAGCCATGCACCCTAACCTATCATGGGGTAAAAAAGACCTGGGATTATGGCTAATTTTGATGTTGCCCCAGAAGTTCCCATCATATAAGCAGAATATGGCTACACCTAGTAAAAAAGGGGTGTGTTTTGCATTCAACGAATCAAGCTGTAAGTGCGCTGCAAACTGTCGTTTTCGCAATGAGTGCTCATTTTGCGGGGGTACACATGCAATGTTTAGGCTATGTGCCCACGTAGCGTTTTAAAACGCTCACTAAAAACCGGACTCCTTCCCAGAAATCGCGCGTTTTTTTCCGCGCGATTTCACCGCGATTATGATCGAGATTTTGCCGCGATTTTCGCGTGCGATATTCAAGCACTTTCCAAGCGATTTGAAGCATCGCTTGGAAAGTGATTGACAGGTTGGTCACACTCGTCAAACATAGTGTTTGACAAGTGTGACCAGGTTTTTACTATTGAGGCCGCCTATGCGGTATATTTACCTTCCGGCGTCCCGCGCTGCATTCCCGGGCCTCAGCGTTCCCAGTAATGCCTTGCGAGACCTGTGATGACGTAGTCTCGCATTACTATAGTGATCTCGCGAGACCGCTAGAGTCACGCGAGACTACGTCATCACAGGGCCTTGCCGCAAGGCATTGCTGGGAACGCTTAGGCCGGGAATGCAGTGCGGGACACCGGAAGGTAAATATACCCCGATTTTTTATTTTTTAATCTTTTTTTTACAGGGGTATGGTACCCAGGGCGTGGAGGACAGTCTCCTCTCCTCCACACCGTGGGTACCAACCGCACATGAGACGCTTAACTTCCCGCATGGTGGGCATAGCCACATGTGGGAAGTCAGCGATTCTCATGCATTCCTATGGGTGTGGAATCGCGGCAATTCTTTGCGATTCCGCACAAAAGAATGAGCATGCTGCGATTTTTTCCGCGATGCGATTCCGCCGTGGAAAAAAGCGCAGCATTAGCACAGAATGTGCGGAATGCCATAGGAATGCATGGGGGGCATTCTGTACACGATTTTTAAGCGTTTTTGCAGCGTTTTCATGCCGAAAATCGCAGCAAAAACGCTTAAAAATCGCTACGTGGGCACACAGCCTAAGATGCTTCAAATGTCAGTCACAAAATGGTCAACAAGGACCCACTAAAGATGCACTTTCAAAGAGCGCTGACTCCAGTGAAGTTACAGAATATTGTCCCACGGTTAGAAATGTACCCAGACACGGAGAGTAGTTACATGCTAAAAAATGGTTTCTGTAACGGATTTTTTGTTCCAACATTTTCAGGTACTGGTTGTAAACAATGGAACAATTTGCGATCAGCGTTAGATTATCCAACGATAGTCGAGGAAAAAATATTAAAGGAGATTGAAGCAGGTAGAGTAGAGGGCCCATTTGACTCTCCTCCGTTTGATAATTGATTCATCACTTATCGTATCCCAAAGGAAGTTCCCTAAACGATGACATGGATGCGGAAATTTGTTCATTGAAGTACACTTCGTTTGATGTTGCAGTGGAGTTTCTGCAAAGTTTTGGTCACAAGTCATTGCTAGCAAAATCTGACATAAAAGCTGCATTCAGGTTGTTACCAGTTGATCCGAGAAGTTTCAATTCCCTTGGTTTTTGCTTTAACCCCTTCACCCCCAAGGGTGGTTTGCACGTTCATGACCGGGCCAATTTTTACAATTCTGACCACTGTACCTTTATGAGGTCATAACTCTGGAACGCTTCCATGGATCCCGGTGATTCTGACATTGTTTTCTCGTGACATATTGTACTTCATGTTAGTGGTAAAATTTTATTCAAATAACTTGCGTTTATTTGTGAGAAAAACGGAAATTTGGCGAAAATTTTGAAAATTTCGCGATTTTCCAACTTTGAATTTTTATGCCCTTAAATCACAGAGATACGGCACACAAAAAACTTGATAACTAACATTTCCCACATGTTTACTTTACATCAGCACAATTTTGGAACCAAAATTTTTTTTTTGTTAGGAAGTTATAAGGGTTAAAAGTTGACCAGCGATTTCTCATTTTTACAACACCATTTTATTTTTAGGACCACATCACATTTGAAGCCACTTTGAGGGGTCTATATGATAGAAAATACCCAAAAGTGACACCATTCTAAAAACTGCACCCCTTAAGGTGCTCAAAACCACATTCAAGAAGTTTATTAACCCTTTAGGTGCGTCACAGGAATTTTTTTGAATATTTAAAAAAAAATGAACATCTAACTTTTTTTCATAAAAAAAATACTTCAGGTTCAATTTTTTTTATTTTACCAAGGGTAACAGGAGAAATTGAACTGCAAAAGTTATTGTGCAATTTGTCCTGAGTACGCAGATACCTGATATGTGGGGGGGAACAACTGTTTCGGCGCACGGCAGAGCTCAGAATGGAAGGAGCGCCGTTTGACTTTTTCAATGCAAAATTGGCTGGAATTCAGATTGGACGCCATGTCACGTTTGGAGAGTTCCTGATGTACCTAAACAGTGGAAACCCCCTACAAGTGACCCCATTTTGGAAACTAGACCCCCCAAGGAACTTATCTAGATATGTGGTGAGAACTTTGAACCCACAAGGGCTTCACAGAAGTTTATAACGTACAGCGATACAATTAAAAAATCATATTTTTTCCACAAAAATGATCTTTTCACCCCAATTTTTATTTTCCCAAGGGTAACAGGACCCTAAAAGTTATTGTGCAATTTGTCCTGAGTACGCTGATACCCCACATGTGGGGGTAAACCACTATTTGGGCGCATGGCAGAGCTCAGAAGGGAAGCAGCGCCATTTGACGTTTTTGGCTGGAATTGAGATCGGACACGATGTCGCGTTTGGAAAACCCCTGATGTACCAAAACAGTGGAAACCCCTCACAAATGACACCATTTTGGAAACTAGACCCCCTAAGGAACTTATCTAGATGTGTGGTGAGAACTTTGAACCCCCATGGGCTTCACAGAAGTTTATAACATAAATCCATACAATTAAAAAATCATATTTTTTCCACAAAAATGATCTTTTCACCCTCAATTCTTATTTTTCCAAGGGTAACAGGACCCTAAAAGTTATTGTGCAATTTGTCCTGAGTACGCTGATACCCCCTAAGGAACTTATCTAGATGTGTGGTGAGCACTTTGACCCCCCCAGTGCTTCACAGAAGTTTATAACACCCGGGCGTGAAAATAAAAAAATTCGTATTTTTTCCACAAACATGATCTTTTAGTCACCATTTTTTTATTTTCCCAAGGGTACCAGGAGAAATTGGACCCCAAAAGTTGTTGTCCAATTTGTCCTGAGTATGCTGATACCCCATATGTGGGAGAAAACTACTGTATGTGCACACGTCGGGGCTCGGAAGGGAAGTAGTGACGTTTTGGAATGCAGACTTTGATGGAATGGTCTGCGGGTGTCATGTTGCCTTTGGAGAGCCCCTAATGTACCTAAACAGTGGAAACCCCCCACAAATGACACCATTTTGTATACTAGACCCCCCAAGGAACTTATCTAGATGTGTGGTGAGCACTTTGAACCCCCCAGTGCTTCACAGAAGTTTACAACGCCCGGGCGTGAAAATAAAAAATTCGTATTTTTTCCACAAACATGATCTTTTAGTCACCATTTTTTTATTTTCCCAAGGGTACCAGGAGAAATTGGACCCCAAAAGTTGTTGTCCAATTTGTCCTGAGTACGCTGATACCCCATATGTGGGAGAAAACTACTGTATGGGCACACGTCGGGGCTCGGAAGGGAAGTAGTGACGTTTTGGAATGCAGACTTTGATGGAATGGTCTGCGGGTGTCATGTTGCCTTTGGAGAGCCCCTAATGTACCTAAACAGTGGAAACCCCCCACAAATGACCCCATTTTGAAAACTAGACCCACTAAGGAACGTATCTAGATGTGAGGTGAGCACTTTGAACCCCCAAGGGCTTCACAGAAGTTTATAATGCCAAGGCATGAAAATAAAAAAATCGTATTTTTTCCACAAACATGATCAATTAGTCCCCAATTTTTTCATTTTCCCAAGGGTAACAGGAGAAATTGGACCCCAAAAGTTGTTGTCCAATTTGTCCTGAGTACGCTGACACCCCATATGTGGGAGAAAACTACTGTATGGACACACGTCGGGGCTCGGAAGGGAAGCAGTGACGTTTTGGAATGCAGACTTTGATGGAATGGTCTGCGGGTGTCATGTGCGTTTGGAGAGCCCATGATGTACCTAAACTATTGAAACTCCCCACAAGTGACCCCATTTTGGACACTAGACCCCCCACGGAACTTATCTAGATGTGTGGTGAGCACTTTGAACCCCCAAGTGCTTCACAGAAGTTTATAACACTCGGACGTGAAAATAAAAAAATCATTTTTTTCCACAAAAATTATATTTTTGCCCCCAATTTTTTATTTTCCTAAGGGTAACAGGAGAAATTGGACCCCAAAAATTGTTTTGCAATTTGTCCTGAGTAGGCTGATACCCTACATGTGGGGGTAAAACACTGTTTGGGCGCATAGCAGAGCTTGGAAGGGAAGGAGCACCATTTGACTTTTTCAACTCAGAATTGGCTGGAATTGAGATCTGACGCCATGTTGCATTTGGAGAGCCCCTGATGTGCCCAAACAGTGGAAACCCCCAATTCTAACTCCAACCCGAACCCTAACCCTAGCCCTAGCCCTAACCCTAGCCCTACCCTAACCCTAACCCTAACCCTACCCCAACACACCCCTAGCCCTAACCCTAGCCCTAACCCTAATGGAAAAATGGAAATAAATACATTTTTTTAATTTTATTATTTTTCCCTAACTAAGGGGGTGATAACGGGGGGTTTGATTTACTATTTATGGCGGTTTTTATGTTTGGCGGCTGTCGCACGCTAAAAGACGCTTTTTATTGTAAAAATAGTTTTTGCATCACCACATATTGAGAGCTATAATTTTTCCGTATTTTGACCCACCGAGTCATGTGAGGTCTTATTTTTTGCGGGACGAGTTGACGTTTTTATTGGCACCATTTTCGGGCACGTGAAATTTTTTGATCGCTTTTTATTCCGATTTTTGGGACGCAGAATGAACAAAAACCAGCGTTTCATGAATTTCTTTTGGGGGGGGTGCGTTTACACCGTTCCGCGTGCGGTAAAATTGATAAAGCGGTTTTATTCTTCGGGTCAGTACGGTTACAGCGATACCTCATTTAGGTCGTTTTTTATGTTTTTGTCGGTTTTATGCAATGAAAACTATTTTATATAAAAAATAATTATTTTTGCATCGCTTTATTCAGCGAGCTATAACTTTTTTATTTTTTCGCTGATGATGCTGTGTGGTGGCTCGTTTTTTGCGGGACAAGATGATGTTTTCAGCGGTACCATGGCTATTTATATGCGTCTTTTTGATCGCGCGTTATTACACTTTTTGTTTGGCGGTATGATAATAAATCATTATTTTTTGCTTCGTTTTTTATTTTTATTTTTTAAGGGGTTCACTAAAGGGGTTAACTGATGGGACAGTTTTATAGGGCGGGTCGTTACGGACGCGGCGATACCTAATATGTGTACTTTTATTTTTTTTTTTATTATTTCCAAAAAATGGATTTATTGGGGGAATATTTATTTTTTTTTTTCTAATTTATTTGGCGATTTTTTTTTAATTATTTTTACACTTTTTTTTATTTTTTTTTTTACTTTATTAAATAGTCCCAGGTGGGACATCACTGTCCTGTGACAGATCGCTGATCTGTCACATCACAGATCACTGTGACAGATCAGCGATCTGACACAGGCACTGCAGAAGGCTTCCTCATGCCTGCGCTTTGCAGGCACTGAGGAAGCCAGCTTCCGCAGGCCCCCGAAGGCCCCCGTCGCCATCTTGGATTCGGGGGCCTGGAGGAAGGGAGTCCCCCGCAGCAGCGCTGCACATTGCGCTGCCGTGGGGGGCTCAGGGAAGCACGGAGGGAGCCCCCTCCCTGCCGATGCTTCCCTTTAACCCCCGGTACACCGCGATCGTGTTTGATCGCGGTATGGAAGGGGTTAACGTGTCGGGGGCAGTCCGTGACCGCCCCTGACACATTGTGCCGGGTGTCAGCTGTGATAATCAGCTGACACCCGGCCGCGATCAGCGGCGCTCACCACCGTGTGGGCGCCGCTGATCGCGCCGACGTACTATCCCGTCCCCGGTCATACGGGCCCGGGTACCGTGGACGGGATAGTACGTCGGATGGCAGGAAGGGGTTAAAGATATATATTTTTTTTTTTTTATAAATGTCTCCCTATGGGGTTTTTTCATTATCTTGTTATTATTTTGAGACTTTTCAACTTTTCTTCAATGGGTAGTGAAGTCCAAATCAAAACGCGGCGGAGTAGTGCATTATCTTGATGATTTCTTGTTGAGTGGTCCCAGAGATTCTGACGTTTGTTTTGCTTTGATGGAAAAGTTTGTAAAAGTTTGCGAGCATTTTGGAATACCTATGGCAAAAAAAAAGAAAAAGAAAAAAAAAACCGTGTCTCCTTGTACTTCTTTGGAATTTTTGGGTATTCTGATAGATTCTGAATCTATGACATGCTCTCTCCCTGCTGAAAAGATTGACAAAATTTGTTATATGATTAATCTGTTTTCTGTCGAAGGAAAAAGTTTTATTGAAAAAATTTGCAGTCGTTATTAGGTTCCTTGAACTTTGCCTTAAAAATCATACCCATGGGTAGGGTTTTTTTGAGAAGACTATACGATGCCACAGCAGGTAACCTTGCGCCAAATTCACACCTGAGATTAGGTAGCGAGCTTAAGGAGGATTTGAAAACTTGGTTGTCATTTCCTATCTAAATTTAATGGCAAGACAATGTGGCAGACCCCGTTTGTATTTGCCGAAGATTTGGATTTGTATATTTTTACGGACGAATCAGAAGGTTTTAGTTTATCTTTTAAATTGCACTGGTCGTCAAACAGATGGCCTAGTTCTTGGTCTTACAGTAATATTATTAAGAAGAGAGCAATTTTAGACCTTTTCACCATATATGTAGCCATTCCTTTGTGGGGACCTAGCCTTTGCAATAAGCGTATATTATTTCATTCTAACAACCAAGGTTTAGTTTTTATGTTAAATACATTTTCGAATAAAAACAGATGGGCTAACCAGATTCTTAGGCCGTTAGTTCTTGCCTGTATGGAGTGTAATATCTGGTTAAAAGCATCATTTTCAAATGAGTTAATTAATGATTGTGCTAAACTTATTTGTCACCGCCAGTGGTCAAAGTTTTTGGAGCATGTTCCCGGAGCCGACAAAGAAGGAACGATTTGCCCAGAGAATATATGGGACAGAGTACAGGTCTAATTCAATATTTTATTGGAAAGTCCTTGGCTAAAAAAAAAACAAAAAACAAACTTGGTCTGAGAATTCTGGCGCTTGGAATGTATGGATAAGATTTTGTACAGCAAACGGTTACTCATATAACAAAGCTAAGGAAGAAACAGCTCTGAAATTTGCAGAGCATTTGGGTTTGACTGGTCTGTCTTATTCAGCGTTAGCAAAACACATTGCTGGTGTTTCATTTTTCCTTAAAACTTTGGGCAAAAAAACGTTGAATGACAATTTTTTGATGAAACAATTGTTAAAAGGATTTAGAAGGGCTAAATGGATGATTGTCGTCCCATATCATTTCGCTTGCTAAAAGACATTTGCTTGTCTCTCCCATCAGTTTGCGACAATTTTGAAGAAAGCTGTTTGTTTTCAGCAACATTTGCATTAGCATTTTTTGCAGCTCTTCGTGTCGGGGAAATAGTTTCTCAGTCAAATAATTCACCTTCTGGCCTGTTAATGGAGGATATAAAGGTATTTGAATCCTCTGTCGTTTTATTTATAAAAAAGTCAAAAACAGATCAGTTAGGAAGAGGAGCTTCAGTTAGTTTATCTGCAATCTCAGATTCAGTCATTTGTCCAGTCTCGAATGTGAAGAGATGGCTTAGCATGAGACCAAGTTTAGAAGGCCCATTTTTTATTCACCGCAATGGTAAACCGGTGACTGTTTTTTCATTTTAATTTTATTTTTAAAAAATGTCTGGTCCAATTGGGTTTGAAAAATGTTAAAATCTCGTCTCACTCTTTTCATATTGGAGCAGCAACGGAAGCGGCTAGGTTGGGTTTTCAAGACAATAATATAATGAAAATTGGAAGGTGGGAATCAAAAAGGTTCAAATTGTATGTTTGGCCAAATTTATATGAATGCTAACATCTTATTCATTTTGTAGGTCCGCTAATTGTGTGGATCATCGGACACTCGTATATTTATTGGGCCAAAAAAAGGGCGACGATGCGGTACTATACAGAGAATCTCTCATTTAATACTTCTTCCCTCCACATTTTTTGGTTTAGCAGAAGAGGAATGTTATGGAAGAATTTGGTTGGATGTATGCAACAGCTGTCAAAGAGTCATCCGTATTCTGTTTTAATAATTTTGCATTTAGAGGGTAACGATTTAGGTAAAGTTAACACACTCGATTTATTAGCCTTCATGAGGAAGGATTTGAGTTTACTAAAAATCGAATTGTTTAAATCAATTTTTGTATTTTCAGAAATTGTCCCTAGATTGTTATGGGCAGAATACAATATGTTGTTTGTAGAAAAAATAAGAAAAAGGGTTAACAGGAGTATGCAGAAGTTTATGGATATGATTGACGGATTTTCTTACAGACATGTCGACTTGGAAGAAAAGATCCCCGGTATGTACAGAAGGGACCTTGTGCACCTTTCAGATGTTGGCCTGGACATCTTTAACTTCCAGGACATCATCGAAAAATGGCTGTGGCGTTTTGGGGGGGGCCATGCATTAATATGCACGGCGTGTGGATAATCTCCCTGTTTTAGGAAGGATTGGGTCATGAGAGTAATAATTTTATTCAGTGATGGAGATATTTAATGGTTTTAATGGTTATGATGAAATAAAATCGGTTGTTGAGTAACTCAAAATAAACGCCACGGCCATTTTATGCCAAACTTAGAATTCGGTGTCCTGTGTCCTTTTTTCTTATGTATGAGAGTGGGGCCTGTGTTATCATGAAAGCATATGCTGAGCATATCTGTAGGCCTCAAAATACCCAAATGCAGTCAAAATACAGTCAGACATTTATCGGGACGGTATACGCTGGCATATATTTTTAAGCATTGTGTAAAATAGGCATGATCTCCTGTGCTTTTCCCCCATACAGAGGTATCAAACAAAAAATAAATTTTTTTTGTATCATGGTAGTCTATGGGTAAATTTAGACCTAACCAGTGGCTTACTTTAGTTTCCTACATTGTAGTTATGTCAGGCCGTAATCCAGATGTACGTGTCCTAAACATGCTCCAACACTATACTAGACCTCCATTGATCTGATATTGATGTCTATCTTGTGCATATCGAAGTAGTGGACAACCCCTTTTAATTAAAATTCATCTTGTGCCTGTATTAGTTGTGTACAGTGCCACAGGGTTCGATCATTTAACTATAACCTGCCATAGAATAATATTCCTTCAAAATGCAATTGCCTTTTGCAATTGGAATAATACACCCTGGGCCTCAGTGTAAGAAAATGGAGGTGCTGCCATGACAACCAATTACATCATTGCTTTCATTTTCTAACTATGCAAAAAAGAATCTAATTAGTTGCTTGGGGCAACACCTCTTCCTCCATGTTGTGCAGATTGTACACTATTCTTAAATCTCAGACTTACCTCATATTTTAGATCTATGTTCCTATTAAAATCATGCAACCCCCTCCCTGACGAGAGAGAGGCGAGCGGTGCATAACTGTAATCTGATTGGGCTTAGCAGAGCATTATAGAAATCAAGGGCAAAAGAAAGCTACGGTATTTTATACTATTTTAGTCAAATGCCCAAATTGCCGTTTTATGTGATCTATTATTTTCCAAAATCTGGTTACATTTTCGCACTTATGTTTTAAATCTAAGCAGGGACGTGTCCTGAGAGAAGCGGTGCAAACGTTGGACCAAGTGGTCTCTATCGATTACTGCCAGCAACAAGGTCAGTCTTTTCTGTGACAGAGTTTTGAGGCAAATCCTAAGGCTATGTTCAGACTGACTTTTTTTAGGCAAGTAGATGTTTTCAAGTGGAAAACACTTCAGAAAATGCTTTATTTGGGGGGAGTTTTTGTTAGCAGCGGATTAATCAGCGTAACATCCAGAGTCCGCAACACAGAATGTAGATTTATTCATATCCAGGTTGAACAGCTTACAGCATGAAATGTGATCAGTCTGGTATCTGCTGTGACTTGCAGCATGGGAGCATTACAACAACAAGAAGGGAAGAGAAGGAGGGGGCATCCTGTCTGGTTTTTTTTTGTCACTGAACTTTCTTAACAATCTCACAATATGCACAATATATAAAACAGTACAGTAGTAGTTGTTGCAATACATACAGATCAATATGCATTATTCCAACACCCCTACTCAACAACTACTTATCCTCTTAGTCCCAGTGTGGTCCTCAATTCTTGGAACCTGGCTCGTGGCAATGGCTTTGTCATAATGTCAGCTGCCATCTTATCAGTTTCACAATAGACGAATTGAATTATGCCACGATCTATCAAATCACGTAAATGATGATGTCTGACATCAATGTGATTGGTTCTAGCACTGATCTTTTCACTGCATGCAAGTTTAATGCATCTTTGGTTGTCCTCATTACCAGCATTGATCCACTTTGTTCTTTCATGGACAGGTAGTTCTTGAATTTCATCCCATGACTGCGGCTCTGATTCAGGTAGTGTCTTGACTATGTAGGATAGACGTTTAGCTGGTATGCCTCTGTTTGATCTTGAAGAGCTCCTGATTTCAGATTCACCTGATTTTTCTGTTGTTCCTTCAGTGGTTGAAGAATCCAGCCAGACCTCTACATCCTCCTTGTTATTGTCTTGCAATTGTGACTTCAGCTGGACTACTGGCGTGATGTCACAAAACTTGGGGGACACAAAGCTCTCATCAATCACTACATCTCTACTTATTGTGATCTTGTTTGTTTCTGGGTGTAGAATCCTATAACCTTTCTGGGTTTCACTGTAGCCTACCAGGATCCCTTCCTTAGCGTGAGATTCCCACTTAGTTCGCCTTTCTTTGGGAACATGTACAAGCGCTTTACTTCCGAATATTCTTATATGATGTAGTTTTGGCTTTCTGCTGTTCCATTGCTCAAACGGAGTTTTCTCTGTAGCTTTACCTGGTAGTCTGTTCTGAAGATAGCAAGCTGTCATGATTGCTTCATCCCAATATGCTGTGGGCAGATTTGCATCAAACAACATACTTCTTCCACTTTCACAGAGTGTTCGGTTCCTTCTTTCCGCGACACCATTTTGCTCAGGATTGTACGGTAGAGTGGTCTGAAATAGGATTCCATTTTTCTTTAAAATGCTCTGTGTCTCATTACTTGTGTATTCAGTCCCATTATCTGCACGTAGAATCTTTGGCATTCTCCCAAATTTATTATATACCTCAGCTTGATATACTTCAAGTTTCTCTGGAACTTCTTTCTTGCTGTGAAGCAGATGGACAACTGTATATCTTGAATGATCATCAATAAATGTGAGAAAATATCTCTTCTTCCCAGGAGTCTGAGTGCTCATTGGACCACAGACATCTGTATGTATTAAATCTAGTGTCTGTTCTGTTCTTGTAGTACGTCTCTTAGGAAAAGCTTTTCTAGACATTTTCCCTTTGATGCAGCTAGTACATTTCATTATCTGGTTACATAGATCAATTGTAATGTCCTCAGCTAGTTGCTTTTGAACTAACTTCCTTATTGCTTCTGGGTCTCTGTGTGCTAGGCGCCTATGCCATACATGAATGCAGTTATTGTGCCTTTCTTCCTGAGCAGTGTACACGCACTCTTTGCATTTAAGCTGGTAAAGTTCATTTGTGATTTTTCCTTCTGCTAGTGTGTGGCCCTCTTTTGAGATGATGCAGCTATCATGCTTAAATGTAACTTCATTTTCTTGTTTTGCGAGTTTCTTCACAGATCGTAAATTACTCTCAAGACTAGGCACATAGAGCACATCTTTTACTGGGATCTTCTTGTTTTGTGTTTATGAGATTTGACAATCAATATAACCATCTCCTATACCTTGTGAAGTCATGTACTGACCATTAGCCATAATCACTTTCTATAACTTACTTTGGTTAAGCTTAGAAAAGAAGTCCCTGTTATTAGTCATGTGACTAGTTGCTCCAGAGTCTATACACCATGCATGCTTTGTTGTATTTACACTGACAGTAAATGCAGTTTCAGAATTCACAGAATCATTTTCTGCAGACACAGCACTTTTAACCCTTTGAAGACTGCTTTGCTTTTTCAGCTGATTCATTCTAGCTTTCCAGACTCTGCAGTCGGCTTTCAAATATCCTGATATCTTGCAAACAAAACATTCACGTGTTTCTTTTAGGTGCTTTCTGTTATCATTTAGATTTTGTGTCTGTAAAGCAGATTCTGCATCGCATGTCCTGCTGTTTACACCTTCCGCTTTCCACTTATATTCATCTATGAGCTTCCCTCTGACATACTCCAATGTAAGCTCCTCATCTGGGCGCGCATCTAGTGCGGTTACAAGCATGTCATAGTTTTCTGGAAGACCACTAAGCAGTAATGCGGCTACATGAAAGTCCTTCAAATCTTCCCCAATGCCTCTCAGGCGTTCTACAATCTCTAGAATGCTTGTTATGTAGTCCTGCATATCCTGGCCATTCTGTAGTTTAGACTGGTACAATTTTCTCATGAGATAAAGTTTATTGCTTAAATTTATCCTCTCATGCACCTTTTGCAGCTGCTCCCACATTTCTCTTGCAGTTTCACTTTTACACACATGCACAATCTGATCATCATCTATACTGAGTGATATGGTACTTTGTGCTTTCTGATCCATCTCTATCCACTCCTGTGATACTGGGTCAGGTTTAGGCTCCTATGTGTATTTCCACGTACCTTCTCTTATCAGCAGCATTTTCACTTTGAATTTCCAGGATTGATAATTCTGGTTAGTGAGACTTGGTACTGTAAACTTCATGGAGTTGCTGCTGCTGGTGGCCATCTTTGCTGTCTTCCTTTCTTTTCTTTTCTCTGTGCTCTGGGGATCTGGGACTCTAGGACTCTGGGCCCATAACCTGTTAGCAGCGGATTAATCAGCGTAACATCCAGAGTCAGCAACACAGAATGTAGATTTATTCATATCCAGGTTGAACAGCTTACAGCATGAAATGTGATCAGTCTGGTATCTGCTGTGACTTGCAGCATGGGAGCATTACAACAGCAAGAAGGGAAGAGAAGGAGGGGGCATCCTGTCTGTTTTGTTTTTTTTGTCACTGAACTTTGTTAACAATCTCACAATATGCACAATATATAAAACAGTACAGTAGTAGTTGTTGCAATACATACAGATCAATATGCATTATTCCAACACCCCCACTCAACAACTACTTATTCTCTTAGTCCCAGTGTGGTCCTCAATTCTTGGAACCTGGCTCGTGGCAATGGCTTTGTCATAATGTCAGCTGCCATCTTATCAGTTTCACAATAGACGAACTGAATTATGCCACGATCTATCAAATCACGTAAATGATGATGTCTGACATCAATGTGCTTGGTTCTAGCACTGATCTTTTCACTGCATGCAAGTTTAATGCATCCTTGGTTGTCCTCATTAGCAGCATTGATCCACTTTGTTCTTTCATGGACAGGTAGTTCTTGAATTTCATCCCATGACTGCGGCTCTGATTCAGGTAGTGTCTTGACTATGTAGGATAGACGTTTAGCTGGTATGCCTCTGTTTGATCTTGAAGAGCTCCTGATTTCAGATTCACCTGATTTTTCTGTTGTTCCTTCAGTGGTTGAAGAATCCAGCCAGACCTCTACATCCTCCTTGTTATTGTCTTGCAATTGTGACTTCAGCTGGACTACTGGCGTGATGTCACAAAACTTGGGGGACACAAAGTTCTCATCAATCACTACATCTCTACTTATTGTGATCTTGTTTGTTTCTGGGTGTAGAATCCTATAACCTTTCTGGGTTTCACTGTAGCCTACCAGGATCCCTTCCTTAGCGTGAGATTCCCACTTAGTTCGCCTTTCTTTGGGAACATGTACAAGCGCTTTACTTCCGAATATTCTTATATGATGTAGTTTTGGCTTTCTGCTGTTCCATTGCTCAAACGGAGTTTTCTCTGTAGCTTTACCTGGTAGTCTGTTCTGAAGATAGCAAGCTGTCATGATTGCTTCACCCCAATATGCTGTGGGCAGATTTGCATCAAACAACATACTTCTTCCACTTTCACAGAGTGTTCGGTTCCTTCTTTCCGCGACACCATTTTGCTCAGGATTGTACGGTACAGTGGTCTGAAATAGGATTCCACTTTTCTTTAAAATGCTCTGTGTCTCATTACTTGTGTATTCAGTCCCATTATCTGCACGTAGAATCTTTGGCATTCTCCCAAATTTATTACATACCTCAGCTTGATATACTTCAAGTTGATATACTTCTGCTGTGGCTTGCAGCATGGGAGCATTACAACAACAAGAAGGGAAGAGAAGGAGGGCGCATCCTGTCTGTTAACAAAGTTCAGTGGCAAAAAAAACCAAAACAATCTCACAATATGCACAATATATAAAACAGTACAGTAGTAGTTGTTGCAATACATACAGATCAATATGCATTATTCCAACAGTTTTTGTTTTCCTGAGGTTCTTTTGAAGAGTTTTTAAGACACATGCACCCAAACACCTTTTCAGGCAGATTCATCCATGGAAACCTCCTAAAAATCCTGTCAGAAAACGATCAAAAGATTGAATATGTGTATTTCTATGTAAATACGACTTGCTGTGCCGATGCTTCGGGCTTTTGAAAGTCTTTGTAACTGCTTCAGGCTTCTAAAATCGCCAAGTGATTATAAGAAGTGAACGGACCATTCTTCAGGTAGAAGATGCTCTGTACTTTACAACGCAGGTCAATGGAAAAGTTCTACAGATGCCCAGACGTCTTTTTGGAGCTTTTTGCCATAGTTTTTGCTTAAAAAAAAAAGTTAGCGGTTTCTTTTTCTATTTAAAGAGTGAAAAAAAATGACTAGAAAACATCAGTAAAAAAGATGTCACTAAAACCATGTGAAAACCCTCTAAAAAACACTGGGAGCCAAATCTGTCAGAAAAACATTCAGGAAACTACCTGTAAATATCGGCACAAAAGACACTTCAGGATAAAACACCTCAAAGTTTCCTGAAGTGTCTTCTTAAAAACTCAGCAGGATTGCATGAGTTTGGCCGGGATCACACACAGCGAGATACGGCCGAGTCTCGCAGGTTAAAACCAAACTCTGGCGCCGGCACTCCGGAGGGGAGCGTGCAGCCACACAGCAATACATGGAGCTGCACGCTCCGCTCCGGAGTGCAGCTGCCAGAGCTTGGTTTTAACTTGCGAGACTCGGCCGTATCTCGCTGTAGTGTGACTCCGGCCTTTAAGAAACATCTTGTGTACTTACCATTAAGGCTCGTACATATGACCATTTAAATCGGACAAGTGCTATCCTTGGTTTGGACGGATATAACTCATACACGTTATTCAATTGGGCTGTGCACATGGCTTGAGTAGTCCGAGGTAAAAAACGGAAGATTTTCACAGACTGACAGAATGGAGAAACTTTTGCTTTCTCTCCAACTCCGAGAAAATCGGATTCCACTCTTCTCGGAGGTGGAGATCAGCATAATCGGTCCATTTTTCTCAAATGGAGAGAAAACGGTTGTGTGGCCTTAGGTTATGTTCACAAGTTGTGTTTTTGCTGCATTTTTTTGCAGACAAAACCTGCTGTCTTGGTAGTAAAAATCCTCTTATGAACTTTTACCCCTTCACCACCTTGGGATTTTGCGTTTTCGTTTTTTGCTCATCTTCTTCCCCAGGCCATAACTTTTTTATTTTTATGTCAATATGGCCGTGGGTGAGTTGGTTTTTGCAGGATGAGTTGTACTTTTGAATGGCACCATTGATTTTACCATATAGTGTATCAGAAAATGGAAAATAAAATCTAAGTGTGGTGATAATTGCAAAAAAAGTGCAATTCCACTAGTGCTTTTTGTTTTTTCTCTTGTACCATGTTCACTAAATGCTAAAACTGACCTGCCATTATGATTCTCCAGGTCATTACAAGTACGCAGATAAAAAAAACATGTATAATTTCTTTGCCATTTAAGTGGTGAAACAAAATCCCAAGTTTTGGGATTTTTTATTAAAAAAAATAAAAATAAAAATGGCGCCAATTTCTGAGACCTGTATAGCGTCTCCATTTTTAGTGATCTGGAGCTGGTTGATGGCTTATTTTTTGGGTGGCGAGCTAATGTTTTTATTTACCATTTTGGGATAAGTACAATGTTTTGATCGCCTGTAATTGCTTTTTATTGCAATGTTGCTTGATTTTCTTTGTCCTTACTTCGTTTACCAATCGGATTAATTCTTTTTATATTTTGATAGATTGGGTATTTCTGAACGAGGCGATACCAATTATGTTTTTTTATTGTTTTATTTTGACTGGGGCAAAAGGGGGGTGATTTGAGGTTCTATATATTTTTTTTTTTTTTTAAACATTTTTTTCTACATTTTACCTGCTTCAAGAGTTTCCAGAGGAGACTCTTGAAGTTGATATCTTCTGATCACTTGTGCCACATTTTGCAAGGCTTCAACCTTGCTATGTATAGCAGAATTGCTCATCTGCTTCAGGTCGGAGCTCATAGCTGAGTGGCAATGACAACCACAGTAGTCTCCTGTAGACCCCTTTCCTGTTTCAGGAGCGCCGATGGGTGGGTCTTATGACGCACTTCAAGTGTGGCCATGCTAAATACCGCTGTCAGAGATTGACAGCGACATTTAACATGTTAACAGTCGCAGGTGGATTGCTGTTAGGGGCACCTTTCAGCTGATCAAATCAGGTGTCATGTGCCGGAAAACATGCAGGCTCATCACCGGAACCCACATTAAACAGAGGGAGGAGACCTATGACGTACATATTTGTAAAGGGGTTAAAGTGGATTTCCCATTCAAGTGAAAAGGAAGTTTTCCAAGCGTTTTTGCAGTGCTTTTTGAGAAGGATTTTAAATTCCAAACAAATTGCACACTAACTCTGCCCACAAGATACGTCCTGATGCTGGCACTGATGTCAGGACATAATCTGTCTTTGCACACTCTTCAGCGTTCAGTAATGAACACTGTGCGCGCGTGCTCACAGAGCAAGAAGAAATTAATGGATCGGCGACCATCAAAATACAGCTGCTGGTCTGAGCATTGGGGTCTTTGGGAATCTGCCATATGCCAGAAAAAAGGTCATCGAGGGCCATAAACGGCCAATGGGCCTGAGGTGACCACTGGAATAACTCATCAAAACCAAAAACTCTGTGTGAGCATAACCCAATATTACAGATGAACAGCAACTCGTTATGGAACTTGTTTTATGGTATAGAAACATTATAATAATGTGATGTTGATTATGGTTTTTTAATCTAATCAACAGAAAAAGCCTATGCTCACACTGAGCATTTTTAAAGAGCTTTTTGGAGTGTATCCATTCTAAAAGACCCCTCAAAAATTGCTTCAAAATAACTTGAAAAACTTTTCACACTTATTTCTATAGGAAATTCTTTTCCAGTTCTTAAGTATATTTTTTTAGTTTATTTTTTAAGAATGCCTCGTAGAAAAAAAATGCAGATAACTTCTTTCAAGCGAATTCTGAAGGAAACCTCTAAAAACTAGGCACTGTCCAATCAAAAGGCGCAAAAGCACTTCAAGAAAAAACTCTTCAAAACCTCTTCTGGAAACATTTTAGTAAAGAGAATTTCCTGGAGTGGATTCCACTTGAATAGTTTATCATTTCTGAATGACCCAAAAAACTTTGTTTGAACGAAGCCTTCTGGTATATTCACATGGAGTTTTTTAACCACTGCATCTAATGTGTGCATGTCTGTAGATCGACAGTAGAGGCTTTCTACAGGGTGGACCATTTATATTGATACACCTAAATAAAATACGAATGGTTGGTTGGTTGGTTAGTATATGGGAGGGGGAAACTTTTCAAGATGGGTGGTGACCATGGTGGCCATTTTGAAGTTGGCCATTTTAGATTCAACTTTATTTTTTCCAATGGGAAGAGGGTCATGTGACACACCAAACTTATTGAGATTTTCACAAGAAAAACAATGGTGTGCTTGGTTTTAACATAACTTTATTCTTTCATGAGTTATTTACAAGTTTATGATCACTTATAAAATGTGTTCAAAGTGCTGCTCATGGTGTTAGATTGTCAATGCAACCCTCTTCTCCCCCTCTTGACACACTGATAGCAACACCGCAGAAGAAATGCTAGTCTAAGGGGGTCAGATTCCTTGTAGGAATGCTCGGACCTGACACCCATAATGTGGTGGTGCACAATCTTGCTGGAAAAACTCAGGGAACCTGCCGTCTTCAGTGCATAAAGAGGGGAACACATCATCATGTAGCAATTTCAGATATCCAGTGGCATTGAGGTTTCCATTGATAAAGAATGGCCCCATTATCTTTTACCCCATATACCACACCATACCATCAATTATGGGTGTCAGGTCCGAGCATTCCTACATGAACAGTTTCCTGGAAAGTGGATTGGTCATTGTGGGCCAGTTGATTGGCCACCAAGGTCTCCCGATCTGTCCCCCTTAGACTTTTATCTTTGGGGTCATCTGAAGGCAACTGTCTATGCTGTGAATATACGAGATGTGCAGCATCTGACAAAACGGATACTGGAAGCCTGTGCTAGCATTTCTTCTGCAGTGTTGCTATCAGTGTGTCAAGAGTGGGAGATGAGGGTTGCATTGACAATCCAACACAATTGGCAGCACTTTGAACACATTTTATAAGTGGTCATAAACTTGTAAATACCTCATGAAAGAATAAAGTTAAGTTAAAACCAAGCACACCATTGTTTTTCTAGTGAAATTCTCAATAAGTTTGATGTGTCACATGACCCTCTTCCCATCGAAAAAAATAAAGTTGGATCCAAAATGGCCGACTTCAAAAAGGCCGCCATAGTCACCACCCATCTTGAAAAGTTTCCCCCGTCCCATATACTAATGTGCCACAAACAGGAAGTTGATATCACCAACCATTTCCATTTTATTTAGGTGTATCCATATAAATGACCCACCCTGTAGAATAAAGTCCTGGGGCAAGCAATGGGGGATTTTAGAGATTCTTCTCACAAATCAGAATTATGACATAGCAAAACTTTCTGGCCAATGTTTAATATGTAAAATAGACTAGTTACTTGGGATAAGCTGCATTCTTCATTAAACAAAAAATGGAAGGATATTTTTAATCAAATTAGCATGGCGGTGAAAGTTTTATTTTTGACACATTACTCCAAACAATATTCCAAATAAGCATGCCATTAAATAATATTGGTTGTAAATGTAGACATCGGGGCTGAAACACCAAAGATAGTGAGAAATGAAAGTGATTATTAACTGGATTAAGATTTATGGCAAGGCGCACACCACTTGTAAGATGCTCCAGATTCAGTAACAGGGTACGGCCTCTTAATAAATCAAACGTATCACGCGTCCCTTCATTAAGGTTGGCATGTACAACATCAGCTTTAATTAACTGGGGCAATAGTCTTTATTGAATAATATTTTTTTACAGACATTACAGTAAATCTGTCAGTAGGATCACTGATCCTAAGCCGTCTACATGTGCATGCAGGTTATAAAAAGTTGAATAAAATGATACCTTATGATATCTGCGATCCGATTTTTTTATTCCAGTGACATTCACATTTTGTTAATATGTAAATGAGATATTAAGATCTCTTGCCTAAAAACAGATCTCCCTGAATCTGACCCCAAAGCGTATTTTAAGTGAAAGGGGGCATTAATAGTAGATCAGGAAAACAAACGCTCAAAAAGTCATCACTTGTCTCACACTGATAATGCCTCCTTTAGGTCAAAATAAGGTCTGAAAGCAGATTCTCGGCAAGATCTATGTCCAGCCCAAAGATCTTAACAGCTCATTTACATATTAAAAAAGTTGATTTCTCTGGCATAATTAATACATCAGATCACAAGATATCATTTTAATCAACTTTCTATGATCTGCGTATATAGAGGGATTAAGAGGGTATATCCCAATGACAGATTCAGTGATGAGCGAATGTGTTTGGATAATGTGTTATCCAAGTATCTTTGGTGTGTTCGGATAATATTTTTGATTCGCTGCGGCTGCATGTTTTGTGGCGATAGACAGTCGCAACACATGCGGGAATTGCACAACCAGAGGCAAAGAAGAAATACACAAAAAGCAGGGATCACCATGAAAACAATCACAAATTTATTTCTTAGAACACACAAAGCACAAAAAGATGCTAAAAACATCTAAAACATACAGTGGTTAATAACCGGGAGCTGTATATATGGGAGCAAACATAAGCCCTATACAAAATCCGCTAATTATGCACAGAATGCCACATGCAGCATGTCCACAATATATACCATTATAATAAGAAGAGGTCTTGTGTTAAAGTACAGGAGAAATTCCTAGTTGTAAATACGATTTATATACACAAGAAATACAAAAAATGACCTATACAAATATACTACAGAGTATTTTTACACCAGAGTGTGAGCCTAAATTCCTTGCTGCAGCCGATGATAATATGCAGATAAAGTGTACAAAATTGCTGAAGCAAAGAATCACAGCTATAGATAGTGGGGATAGGGTTAAGGCACCAAATAACAGTCCATTAGGGTGGAGGTTGGAACACCAACCAGTATCCAATAAATAAATCAATATACCAAAAGGTAAAAAATAGCTCCAGTAGCAAGAAGATTAGCAACCCTTTCTAGGAAGGGCTGTCTTCCGCCACAAAACATGCAGCCGCAGTGACTCGAATATATTATCCAAGCACGCCCAAGATACTCTGATGTTATCCTAGCACGCTCGCTCATCACTTAAATTCCCTTTACTTCTTTTGGAATAATGGAATGCTACAACAGGAAATTCTGAAGTTTGGTTTGATGCAGTATGATGCCTGGTGTTTCATTGGTGTCCATATATCCCTGTCATTAAAGTGTCCCTGTCCGGTGACTTTCCAGAATAAGCTGTGGAATATGTACATCAGGAATAACACTATGTCTGACTACAATATCATTTGTACTCTGCATTTTTCACCAACTTTCCCCTCTGTAGGCATTATTTCTGATTTAATTTGTCTGATCTAGTGGGTGCATACTAGGTGCTACCATGTTTTCCATACACAGTAGACTTGGAGATGGATTCCTGTTGTTATTATTGTTCTTATTTTTCTGTAGCACACATACAAAAGTAGCAAGAAAAGACATTATAAAATAGTACTGAACTGTGAGACTGTGAATCCAGCACTGAACTGAAATACATTTGCTGAAAGTTGCAGTAGGATCTGCCTGTGACTACATAGTCTCTCCCTTGATTTGACCAAGATATATTTTTGCAGGTTTCAGAATGGATGCTGAATTCTGGAGGCAGTAAGAGAAGTGGCTCATAGAAGCAGAAAGAAGCACATTTTTCTGATACAATACATTTTGTTAAGTTTCTTATATTCGCTTGTACTATTGATTTATGTAATTTTTTTTGTTGAGAAAATTGAATATTGAATTTCTGTCAGTGAATATTTAAATTCTGTAATTAATGTGAATCTGCACAAAAAAGACAGCAGGGAATTTTGACCCCATTGGTTTCTTCCTTTATCTACTGACTAGGAATTGCATTGTTTTTCTCTATATATCCATATAATGTACACATTATTTTTTCGTTGAAAAAAATAATGTCACTCATACATCATATTTCATTGTCTTGTTATAAAACGTAAATGGTATTGGCAGGTGTGAGGATATGGCCACTTACTAAACACCAAAGGACAAATGGACTTAGAGTAGAGTCCACAGCTCTAAGAGATAGAGACTTTTTCCAGCACAGAGTATCGGTTGCGTTGATATTGTTGTGTTTTATTAGATATTTTCTTGCTGTGTTTTATTAGAGATTTGCTTGCTCTTCAGTTCATCCTCAGGAATCAATGTTTAAATTCAGTGGTAGTAAGCAGAGGAAGATGTGCAGGCTAGATGTAAACTTAATGCCAGACAGTAGAGTGGTAAAGGTAAATGTAAAGCAATCATCCTATCAATCCATTGTTCAGATGATCTCTGAACATTCGGCGGGCCCGACTACATTTAGACTGGGGTCACAGTCATGTAGGAGTAGTTCGGCACCTAACAGTAGATGTGTTGCTGGGAAACAACCTAGGGGCAGGGTTGGTGTGCCATTGTTGTAACCCAAAGCCAAGGATCTGTTCACACTGCGTCAGCCGAGAGGGAACAGAGCAATCTCAACATGTCGACTACTCCCCTGCCAGTGGTGAGTAATGCACAATATGTAATCACTGTTAACATGAAGGAAAGTGACCTGGGGAAGGTAAATAACATCAGGGAGGAGGCCAAGGGACTTCGGGATACTGGGTCTACCATCACCGTGGTCAGCCCAAATAATGTCCCCCCAGAACATTATTTACCAAGCCACCAAGTGACCATCCATATAGCTCAGGGTCAGCACTCTGGGGATGGGCGCAATGGATACAAGTTCAGTTCTCATCCGGTACGTGTGGAGTTTCCCAGGTTCTACCGTGGATCTGGGGGAGGATATGGAGGATGCCGCAGGAGAAACAAACCCCTGTCCCAGCTAACTAAATACAGAGTCCTTGTCTCAGGGCTTCCCCCATCGGAGAGTTGGCAGGATTTGAAAGATAATGTGCGACAAGCTGGAGATATCTACTATGTTGATGTACACCAGGATGTAATGAGGACTGTGGAGTTTATTCACAAGGATGACATGGAATATGCCTTGAGGAAACTGGATGATACAAAATTTCTATCTCATGAAGGTGAAACCTCTTACATTTGTGTCCATACTGGAAAAAGTGGGGGAGGAGTGTGAGGATATGGCCACTTACTAAAGACTATAGGACATATGGTCGTATAGTGGAGTTCACTTTTTTAAGAGTCTAAGGGTCTCGTTACATTAAGCGACGCTCCAGCGATCCCGACAACGATACGACCTGGTAAGGATCGCTGATGCATCACTACATGGTCGTTAGTAAAGCTGTCAAACAGGCAGATCTACTCAACGATGCAGCAATGATTCGGCGATCCGTTTGACGACCTCGGCGGTCGTTGGGACCTTGTCACACAGCAGCTATTCTGATGACTCACGCCTGCATCCCTTAGTTCTGCGTCGCCAACAAGGTCGCTCGTCGGCATTAAACACAGCGATGCATGCTGGCCAGTGGGACTCCAACGATCAAAAAATGGCCCAGGACATTCGAGCAGGATCAGTGATATCCAGCAGGGGGCCAGTCGCCGCTATGTGCCACACGTAGCGAGATCGCTGGCGAGGTCGCTGTTGCGTCAAAAAACCTGTTCCGTTTCAGCGATCTCGCTAACAATCTCGTTATGTGAGACAGGGCCTTAAGAGATAGAGCCTTTTTCCAGCACGGAGCACTGGTTGAGTTGATATTGTTGTGCTTTATTGGATATTTTCTTGCTGTGTTTTATTAGAGATTTGCTTGCTTTTCAGTTTATCCTCAGGAATCAATGTTTACTTTTAGTGACAGCAAGCAGAGGAAGACATGCAGGCTGGATCTTGTGTAAACCTAAAGCTCCCGTCACACATAGCGATCTCGCTAGCGAGATCGCTGCTGAGTCACATGTTTTGTGACGCAACAGTGATCTCACCAGCGAGATCGCTGTGTGTGACACTTCTCAGCGACCGGCCCCCCTGCCGGGTATCGCTGATCGTCCTGGAATGGCCAGGACATTTTTTTGATTGCTGGTCTCCCGCTGGCCAGCACGCATTGCTGCGTGTGACAGGCGGGAGACCAGCGATCAGCGAGCTGCCACTGGTAACTAAGGTAAACATTGGGTTTCGAAGCAGCGCTTAGAAACCCGATGTGTACCTTAGTTATCAGCTCGCTGGTAACCAAGGTACACATCGGGTTTCTAAGTGCCGCGCACCGCTTAGAAACCCGATGTGTACCTTGGTTACCAGCTCCCTGCACCAGCGCGCTGGTAACTAAGGTACACAGTGGGTAACTAAGCGACGTGCGTCGCTTGTTACCCACGTGTCGCTGGTCCTGATCGCTGCTGAGATCTGCCTGTTTGGCAGCTCACCAGCGATCCTGTAGCAACACACCAGCGATCCTGACAAGGTCATATCGTTGTCGGGATCGCTGGTGCGTCGCTATGTGTGACGGGGCCCTAAGGCCAGACAGTAGATTGGTAAAGGTAAATCTAAAGCAATCATCCTAACAATCCATTGTTCTTCCAGCCTAGGCCTATTGTGTGGATGAGGATTGTAGACCCATGGGAGCCGTCACCACAGGGGGGTTTCATATGCAGTCCCAGATGATGAAATATGCTTCATTCTGTGAGCTAAAGAAAAATGTTTAAGGGGGAGGGAGAAAAAGACACAAGGGTTGAATCAGGCAGTTGGAGTGACATCGAAGGGAGAGGATCCAACCTGGGATGGATGTTCTACGGAGTTTTGGAGATTGATTGTTGGCTGGAGGGGTATCCATGAGTTACGGTTGTGATATCCATCATCTGGAGAAACATAGGTTGGGACTGCACACTATACTGGCTGGACATACCAAAAGCTGTGGGCCATCCGAAAGATGGGAGACAGTGGGTATCGCCTGGTACGGGTCCAGTGAAACTACCGATCTCAGATTGGGAACTTGTGGACTGAGGACATTGTATGTTGGCCATTTAACTGTATTTGTTGTGCAACCATGGCTGTATGGAATAAAAATAGCTGCCTAGTTAACCTGCCTAGGTGATTTTTATAACCACACAACCTCAGATATTCACAGCAGGTTTGGGTGATCATCAGCTTCACTTGGGATATTCGAGCTGTGCTATGTGGCTGTTTTTTTGTTTAGTCTTTATTTTTTTTTATGAATAATAAAGATGAACATAAAGACAAGGGGCACACAAGACATAACATAGACAAATCGTCAAATAACAGTGAATGAGAAACGATCGGTCTCGCCCCTTTACTTTCAACAGCCTAAATTGATGTAATCTGAAAAGGTTAACCTGTGATTATTGCTAGACATTCCTTACCAGAATCTAATAAAAGAGAACACTGATTAAATATCCCAAATATCCTGTATTTCATTTGATGACTAAAAGGGGGATCAGGTGCCTGAACCAAGAAGACTAAAAGAGTGCCTAAACTTTTCTTTTGACCTGTCTTTGCAAAGATATGGATCTTTCCAATGTGCTCCATTACTTTATTTTGCTTCTTTTTCATTCAAAATCCATGCTGAAAGGGCTGTGTGAACTGCCTTGTTCTTGCACTTATTGTAGCTGTTTTGAACTGCAGGTCTCTCACATATTTCAACTCTTGTGCGAATGTCTTTGCACCTTCCCATGCTCAGGCACAATTTACAAACAATCTCCCTCGTGGACATGCTTGGGCAGCAGCTGCAGAAAAACTCACACTGGAGAAACTCACAGTTCAAAACAACCACTCAGTTCATACACCACGGAGGTTAAGGGAAACGGTAGGAAGAAAACTTATTGGAGTACCTTACAAAGATTTAGAACTTTGAAAAAAATGATCAATAATGAAATAATAAAAAAGTTTAGTTATTCTTTACAGTTGGTAGAAAGAAAAAAATGAGAACTAGAAGAAATGGAAAGAAAAGGAGAAAGAGGAAAAGGGGGTGAAGAAGGGCTCATGGGTTGGGACAAGTGGGAATCCCTCCAAGGATAAAGTACAGGTAGTACTTGGAACGTAAAGCCTCTCAGTTTAAGAAAACAATGTCTGAATCTCTGAGGAGTCCTGAAGGAGCACCCAGGATTGCCAAACTCTCCAAACATTGTCTTGAGAATTATTATTCAGTAGATCCTGCACGTGGATCAAGCAGGACATTAATTGTTCTCACTCAAAAAGAATGGAAAGTAGTGCTCCAATTGCATGGTATGAGCGTACTATGGTCATACTAATTTGCAGGAAGCTTTTTTTGTGGGATAAAAGTACCAGGGAGTATAGACAACAAAGCAATTTGAGGAATATTCCTGACTCTTTGCTCTTCAATAAGTTGGTATGTGGAAAAAATGTTTTCCCAGAAGGGTGTAATCTTGTAACATGCCCTTCAGATGCAATAAACCCCTCCGTTTTCCAAAGCACCATCAGATCTCAGAAACAGAAGAGAACATTGTGTAGAGTTGCATTGATAATTGTCATGGTTGTGGACAGGGTTCCTTCCCTGTCTTCTCAGGGTTAGTTTTGTATAGCCTCCTTTTGGTTTGGGGAGGGCTATATTTACCCACCTTCGTCTGGGGATCCTTGTCAGTGATACATCTGTTCTGGATGTGTGTCTGACCCTCTGGTGTGCTTGCATACTGTGTAGTTCGTTTGCCTTCTCGTGTATGATCCGGTCCGTTTTCTCGTTCTGTGCATTGCTTTGTGATTCTGTGCTTACTGTCTGTTTCTGGCTCTGACCTTTGGCTTGCTACTCTTACTAATCTCTGGTCTGCCCCGTTTGTACTGCACTGCTATCTTCGGCTACCTGACCTTCTGCTACGTCCTGACCACTCTCAGCGTCTCACTCTTTGGCACGTCATCAACCTCCTGGCTTGACACATTCAGACTACTCTCCGGTTTCTCCGGTCACCTCCACTACTTGTCGTCTGGCTCCACCTCCGGACACTTCCCCGGTGGTCAAGTGATTCAGGTCCTGCGCTCCGGCAGGTAATCTCACCGCAGCGCTCCCCTTTCACCCCCTGTCCTTCCGTATCTCGTGCACAGACTCCTGCTGTAAGTGTACTGTCACACTTGGCGACGCACCAGCGATCCCAACAACGATGCAACCTGGTAGGGATCGCTGGTAAGATGTCAAAGAGTCAGATCTCAACAGTGACGCAGCAACGATACGACGGTCGTTGGGACCCTGTCTCTCAGACCTGTAGTATTGAGTTCGTTCGTTGTTGTCCCTCTCAAACACAGCGATGCGCTGGCCAGCGGGACACCAGCGATCAAAAAATGGCCCAGGACATTCAAGCATGATCAACGACATCGCAGCAGGGGCCTGATCACCGCTATGTGTCACACATAGCGAGATCGCAGGCGAGATTGCTGTTGCGTCACAAATCGGTGACGCAACAGCGATCTCGCTAGCAATCTCGCTATGTGAGACGGGGGCTTTAGTCTGCAGCAGGGTTCTTGATAGTAATTGGTACCACCATGTCAACATTTTTTTCTCCTCAGGGTAGAGCTTGTTTGGGAGAAATTTCGACCCCAGTATCCTGTTCCTAAAATTTTTGAAACCTTGGCTTTCCCTTACCAGATTACAAGAAGGCCATATACAAGCAAAATGTGTGCGTGTGTGTTTGAGGGGGGTCTCCAACAAAAAGAACATTTTCAAAAAGTATGGAAGAAGATTGGAAAAGTCCTGCGCAAAGCAGTGAGGAATTGTAGCTGATAGAAATCTAGTCAAGAGATCTTACAAGGAACATAAACAAGGTGGGTAAACAAGCATCGGACAATACATGTTTATGCATCCCACTTGAGCTAAGAATACTCGCTCGGATAACCTAAAGGTTGGAAAATAGACATTTTTTAGGCAATTTATTCTATATTTTCAAATCAGTTTTTGCCAGTGTTCTGTATATTTTAACCCCTTTACCCTCAAGGGTGGTTTGCATGTTAATGACCAAGCCAATTTTTACAATTCTGACCATTGTCCCTTTATGAGGTAATAACTCTGAAACGCTTCCATGGATCCTGGTGATTCTGACATTGTTTTCTCGTGACATATTGTACTTCATGATAGTGGTAAAATTTATTTAATATGACTTGCATTTATTTGTGAAAAAATTGGCAATTTGGCAAAAATTTTGAAAATTTCGCAATTTTCCAACTTTGAATTTTCATGCCCTTAAATCACAGGGATAAGTCACACAAAATACTTAATAAGCAACACTTCCCATGTTTCCTTTACATCAGCACAATTTTGGAATTTTAACATTTTTTTTTCGGAAGTTATAAGGGTTAAAAGTTGACCAGCGATTTCTCATTTTTACACCACTTTTTTAGGGACCACATCACATTTGAAGTCACTTTGAGGGGTCTATATGATAGAAAATACCTAAAAGTGACACCATTCTAAAAACTGCACCCCTAAAGGTGCTCAAAACTACATTCAAGAAGTTTATTAACCCTTCAGGTGCTTCACAGGAATTTTTGGAATGTTTAAAAAAAATGAACATTTAACTTTTTTTCACAAAAAATGTACTTCAGATCCATTTTTTTTATTTTACCAAGGGTAACAGGAGAAATTGGACCACAAAAGTTGTTGTACAATTTGTCCTGAGTATGCTGATCCCCCATATATGCATGTACATCACTGTTTGGGCGCATGGCAGAGCTCGGAAGGGAAAGAGCGCCGTTTGACTTTTCAATGCAAAATTGACTGGAATTGAGATTGGACGCCATGTCGCGTTTGGAGAGCCCCTGATGTGCCTAAACAGTGGAAACCCCCCACAAGTATCATCATTTTGGAAACTAGACCCACTAAGGAACTTATTTAGATGTGTGATGAGCACTTTGAACCCCCAAGTGCTTCACAGAAGATTATAACGTAGAGCCGTAAAAATAAAAAAAATCATATTTTTTTCACAAAAATGATCTTTTTTATTTTCAAAAGGGTAACAGGAGAAATTGGATCCTTAAAGATGTCCAATTTGTCCTGAGTACGCCGATACCCTATATGTGGGGGTAAAGCACTGTTTGGGTGCACAGCAGAGCTCAGAAGGGAAGGAGCGCTGTTTTACTTTTTCAACGCAGAATTGGCTGGAAATGAGATCGGAAGCCATGTCACGTTTGGAGAGCCCCTGATGTGCCTAAACAGTGGAAACCCCCCCAATTCTAACTCCAACCCTAACCCCAACTCACCCCTAACCCTAATCCAAACCCTGACCCTAACTTTAGCTCCAACCCTAACCCTAATGGGAAAATGGAAATAAATACATTTTTTTATTTTATTATTTTCCCCTAACTAAGGGGGTGATAAAGAGGAGTTTGATTTACTATGCTGTCACACGCTAAAAGACGCTTTTTATTACAAAAAATAGTTTTTGCATCACATTTTGAGAGCTATAATTTTTACATATTTTGTCCCACAGAGTCATGTGAGGTCTTTTTTTTTGCGGGACGAGTTGACGTTTTTATTGATACCATTTTTAAGCACGACATTTTTTAATCGCTTTTTATTACGATTTTTGGGAGGCGGAACGAACGAAACCAGCAATTCAGGAATTTCTTTTGGGGGGCGTTTATACCGTTCCGTGTGTCGTAAAATTGATAAAGCGGTTTTATTCTTCAGGGTAAGTACGATTACAGCAATGCATCATTTATGTCTTTTTTATGTTTTGGCGCTTTTATACAATAAAAACTATTTTTTATAAAAAATAATTATTTTTGCATTGCTTTATTCTGAGAGCTATAACCTTTTTTATTTTTTCACTGATGATGCTGTATGGCGGCTCATTTTTTGCGGGACAAGATGACTTTTTCAGTGGTACCATGTTTATTTATATCTTTTTGATCGAGTGTTATTCCACTTTTTGTTTGGCGGTATGTTGATAAAGCAGTTTTTTTGCCTTGATTTATTATGGGGTTCACTAAAGGGGTTAACTAGTGGGACAGTTTTATAGGTCGGGTCGTTATGGACACGACGATATCAAATATCGCGTTGTTCTGAGGGAAGCACACAGGGAGCTCCCTCCCTGCACAAATGCTTCTGTATGCCACCGGGATGCTGCGATCATGTTTGACCGCAGTGTGCCGGGGGTTAAAGTGCCGGCAGCGGTCCGTGACCACTCCTGGTACTTAGTGCCAGGTGTCAGCTGTGAGAATCAGCTGACACCCAGCCACAATCGGCTGCGCTCCCCCCCGTGAGCGCTGCTGATTGGTAAGACGCACTATCCCGTCCAGGGTCAGATAGGCCTAGGACAACTGGATGGGATAGTACATCTAAGGTTAGAGAGGGGTTAAGACTATCTGAAGAATATACTGAAGGAGCACACTGCTGAGGTCATAGATGAACTTCTGACAAGGACACCCACTGTTTTGTTTTGCCACGAAAATGTCAATCAATGAGGTGAAGTAGGGCAGCGCCTGGTGGGAAAGATTTGGGAGACTTCCTCCTGCTGCTCTCGAGTAAGAAAGTATATGCAGCTCTATCCTTGGTCTAAACCTACCCCAAATAAACTTAATGATGGCAGTGCGTAACTTACTAATGAAAATTATGGACGAATTGACGGTAACTGCTAGAAATATGTACAAAAACCTGGAAAAAATGTCCATTATGAGTGTGTTTATCCTCTAAACCAGACCAGGGCAAAGTGCGCCCAGGGGGCCTGTCGGCGGACCGAGACAGCCGTGTGGCTAGAATTCCGGGGTACGCGGGCTGCACGGTGCTCGCCTGCTGGCTCTCTCCGTTTTCTCCCTAGGCGCAGTCAGCATTGGTGGAGGATGGGCCTCCGGCCACTTCCTCCACCAATCAGCATCTGGAACAGCGGACGCGATGATGTCATCTCATCACGTCAGCTGTTTACCGCTGGAGGGTCAGCACACCGGAGGCAGAGAGAGGAGCAGAGCGCCAGGGAACGGGACCGAGGTGAGTATGTGGTGGTCTTTTTTTTTCATGTGTATGAACATGCGGATTCTATGGGAATGACAGACAATACATGAAGATTCTATGGGGGTGCCATGTAGCACATTGGGAGGCTATGGGGGTGACATGTAGCACATGGGGGTGACATGCTGTGCATGGGGAGGCAATGGGGCTGCGGTGCAGAACATAGGGATGCTATGGGGGTGACATGCTGCACATGGGGATGCTATTGGGGTGACATGCTGCACATGGGGAGGCTAGGGAGCTGTTGTGCAGAACATGGGGATGCTATGGGGGTAACATACTGCACTTCGGGATGCTATTGGGGTGGAATGCTGCACATGGGGTGGCTATGGGGGTGTCATGCTGCACATGGATAGGCTATGGGGGTGACATGCTGCACATGGTGAGGCTACGGGGGCCTCATGCAGTATATGGGAAGGCTGTGTGGGGCTCATGTAATATATAGGGAGGCTGTGTGGAGCTCCTGCAGTATATGGGGAGGCTGTGTGGGGCCTCATTCAGTATGTGGAGACACTGTGGGGCTCATGCTGTATATTGGAAGGCTGTGTGTGGCTCATGCAGTATATATAGGGTAGCTGTGTGGGGCTCATGCAATATATGGGGAGGCTGTGTGGGGCTCAAGCTGTATATGGGGAGGCTGTATATAAGGGGCTGTGGGAGGGTTCATACAATATACAGAAGGGGCTGTACTTGGGTTCAAAGATATATAGGGGGTGTCAGCATTCTGCTTAATATTAAATGATACCATAAATATTAACCCCTTACTGCCATGTGACGTACTATCCTGTCCATGTGCCCTGGGACTTAATTCCCAGGGACGGGATAGTACGTCACAGCGATCAGCGGCACCCAGGTGGTGAGCGGCGCTGATCGCGGCCAGGTGTCAGCTGATTATCACAGCTGACACCCGGCACAATGTGTCAGGGGCGGTCACGGACCGCCCCCGACACGTCAACCCCTTGCACACCGCGATCAAACACGATCGCGGTGTACCGGGGGTTAAAGGGAAGCATCGGCAGGGAGGGGGCTCCCTCCGTGCTTCCCTGAGCCCCCCACAGCAGCGCAATGTGCAGCGCAATGTGCAGCACTGCTGCGGGGGGCTCCATCCCTGCAGGTCCCCGAATCCAAGATGGCGACTGGGACCTTCGGGGCCTGCAAGGAGCTGGCTTTCTCATGCCTGCAAAGTGCAGGCAAGGAGGATGCCTGTGTAGTGCCTGTGACAGATTGCTGATATGTCACAGTGATCTGTGATGTGACAGATCAGCGATCTGTCACAGGACAGTGATGTCCCACCTGGGACAATGCAATATGCAATAAAGTAACAAAAAAAAAAAAAAAAGGTGTAAAAATAATTTTAAAAAAAATCGCTAAATAAATAAAAAAAAAATATTCCCTAATAAATTCATTTTTTGGATATAAAAAAAAAATAAAATAAAAGTACACATATTTGGTATCGCCACGTCCGTAACGACCCGCCCTATAAAATGGTCCCACTAGTTAACCCCTTTAGCGAACTCCTTAAAAAATAAAAAACTAAGCAAAAAATAATGATTTATTATCATACCGCCGAACAAAAGTGCAATAAGTTAACGCGTGATCAAAAAAGACGCATATAAATATCCATGGTACCGCTGAAAATATCATCTTGTCCCGCAAAAAACGAGCTGCCACACAGCATCATCAGCAAAAAAATAAAAAAGTTATAGCTCGCAGAATAAAGCGATGCAAAAATAATTATTTTTTATATAAAATTGTTTTCATTGCATAAAAGCGCCAAAACATAAAAAAAGACATAAATGAGGTATCACTGTAACCGTACTGACCTGAATCAATTTTACCGCAGGCGGAATGGTGTAAACGCACCCCCCAAAAGAAATTCATGAAACGCTGGTTTTTGTTCATTCTGTGTCCCAAAAATCGGAATAAAAAGCGATCAAAAAATGTCACATGCCCGAAAATGATACCAATAAAAACGTCAACTTGTCCCGCAAAAAATAAGACCTCACATGACTCGGTGGGTCAAAATATGGAAAAATTATAGCTCTCAATATGTGGTGATGCAAAAACTATTTTTACAATAAAAAGCGTCTTTTAGCGTGTGACAGCTGCCAAACATAAAAAACGCCATAAATAGTAAATCAAACCCCCCCCCGTTATCACCCCCTTAGTTAGGGAAAAATAATAAAATTAAAAGAAAATGTATTTATTTCCATTTTCCCATTAGGGCTGGGGTTAGGGCTAGGGTTAGGGCTAGGGTTAGGGCTGAGATTAGGGTTAGGGGTGTGTTGGGGTTAGGGTTGGAGTTAGAATTGGGGGTTTCCACTGTTTGGGCACATCAGGTGCTCTCCAAATGCAACATGGCGTCTGATCTCAATTCCAGCCAATTCTGCGTTGAAAAAGTCAAATGGTGCTCCTTCCCTTCCAAGCTCTGCCATGCGCCCAAACAGTGTTTTACCCCCACATATGGGGTATCAGCCTACTCAGGACAAATTGCAAAACAACTTTTGGGGTCCAATTTCTCCTGTTACTCTTAGAAAAATAAAAAATTGGGGAAAAAAATGATTTTTTTATTTTCATGCCTGGGCGTTATAAACTTGTGTGAAGCACTTGGGAGTTCAAAGTGCTCACCACACATCTAGATAAGTTCCGTGGGGGTCTAGTTTCCAAAATGGGGTCACTTGTGGGGAGTTTCAATAGTTTAGGTACATCAGGGGCTCTCCAAACGCACATGACACCCGCAGACCATTCCATCAAAGTCTGCATTCCAAAACATCACTACTTCCCTTCCGAGCCCCGACGTGTGCCCATACAGTAGTTTTCTCTCACATATGGGGTATCAGCGTACTCAGGACAAATTGGACAACAACATTTGGGGTCCAATTTCTCCTGTTACCCTTGGGAAAATAACAAAATTGGGGACTAAATGATCTTATTTGTGGAAAAAATGCGTTTTTTTTTATTTTCATGCCCGGGCATTATAAACTTCTGTGAAGCCCTTGGGGGTTCAAAGTGCTCACCACACATCTAGATAAGTTCCTTAGGGGGTCTAGTTTCCAAAATGGTGTCATTTGTGGGGGATTTCCACTGTTTAGGTACATTAGGGGCTCTCCAAAGGCAACATGACACCAGCAGACCATTCCATCAAAGTCTGCATTCCAAAACGTCACTACTTCCCTTCCGAGCCCCGACGTGTGCCCATACAGTAGTTTTTTCCCACATATGGGGTATCCGTGTACTCAGAACAAATTGGACAACAACTTTTGGGGTCCAATTTCTCCTGGTACCCTTGGGAAAATAAAAAAATTGGGGACTAAATGATCATGTTTGTTGAAAAAATACGATTTTTTTATTTTCACGCCCGGTCGTTATAAACTTCTGTGAAAGGTTAGGGGTGTGTTGGGGTTAGGGTTGGAGTTAGAATTGGGGGTTTCCACTGTTTGGGCACATCAGGTGCTCTCCAAATGCAACATGGCATCAATTCCAGCCAATTCTGCGTTGAAAAAGTCAAATGGTGCTCCTTCCCTTCCAAGCTCTGCCATGCGCCCAAACAGTGTTTTACCCCCACATATGGGGTATCAGCCTACTCAGGACAAATTGCAAAACAACTTTTGGGGTCCAATTTCTCCTGTTACTCTTAGAAAAATAAAAAATTGGGGAAAAAAATGATTTTTTTATTTTCATGCCTGGGCGTTATAAACTTGTGTGAAGCACTTGGGGGTACAAAGTGCTCACCACACATCTAGATAAGTTCTGTGGGGGGTCTAGTTTCCAAAATGGGGTCACGTGTGGGGGGTTTCCACTGTTTAGGTACATCAAGGGCTCTCCAAAAGCAACATGACACCCGCAGACCATTCCATCAAAGTCTGCATTCCAAAACGTCACTACTTCCCTTCCAAGCTCTGCCATGCGCCCAAATAGTGGTTTACGCCCACATGTGGGGTATCAGCGTACTCAGGACAAATTGGACAATAACTTTTAGGGTCCTGTTACCCTTGGAAAAATAAGAATTGAGGGTGAAAAGATCATTTTTTTGGAAAAAAATATGATTTTTTAATTGTACGGCTGTGCGTTATAAACTTCTGTGAAGCCCTTGGGGGTTCAAAGTTCTCACCACACATCTAGATAAGTTCCTTGGGGGGTCTAGTTTCCAAAATGGTGTCATTTGTGGGGGGTTTCCACTGTTTTGGTACATCAGGGGTTTTCCAATCGCGACATGGTGTCCGATCTCAATTCCAGCCAAAAAAGTCAAATGGCGCTGCTTCCCTTCTGAGCCCTGCCATGCGCCCAAATAGTCGTTTACACCCACATATGGGGTATCACCGTACTCAGGACAAATTGCACAATAACTTTTAGGTCCTGTTACCCTTGGAAAAATAAAAATTGGGGGTGAAAAGATCATTTTTGTGGAAAAAATATGATTTTTTAATTGTACCGCTGTACGTTATAACCTTCTGTGAAGCCCTTGTGGGTTCAAAGTTCTCACCACACATCTAGATAAGTTCCTTGGAGGAGTCTAGTTTCCAAAATGGGGTTACTTGTGGAGGGTTTCCATTGTTTAGGTACATCAGGGGCTCTCCAAACGTGACATGGCGTCCGATCTGAATTCCAGCCAATTTTGCATTGAAAAAGTCAAACAACGCTCCTTCCCTTCTGAGCTCTGCCATGCGCCGAAACAGTGGTTCCCCCCCACATATCAGGTATCAGCGTACTCAGGACAAATAACACAATAACTTTTCCAGTCCAATTTCTCCTGTTACCCTTGGTAAAATAAAAAAAATTGAACCTGAATATTTTTTTGTGAAAAAAAGTTAAATGTTCATTTTTTTTTAAATATTCAAAATATTCCTGTGACGCACCTGAAGGGTTAATAAACTTCTTGAATGTGGTTTTGAGCACCTTAAGGGGTGCAGTTTTTAGAATGGTGTCACTTTTGGGTATTTTCTATCATATAGACCCCTCAAAGTGGCTTCAAATGTGATGTGGTCCGTAAAAATAAAATGGTGTTGCAAAAATGAGAAATCGCTGTTCAACTTTTAACCCTTATAACTTCCTAACAAAAAAAAATTTTGGTTCCAAAATTGTGCTGATGTAAAGTAAACATGTGGGAAATGTTACTTTTTAAGTTTTTTTTGTGTGCCGTATATCTGTGATTTAAGGGCATAAAAATTCAAAGTTGGAAAATTGCGAAATTTTAAAAATTTTTGCCAAATTTCCGTTTTTTTCACAAATAAACGCAAATTATTTGAAGGAAATTTTACCACTAACATGAAGTACAATATGTCACGAGAAAACATTGTCAGAATCACCAGGATCCATGGAAGCGTTATAGAGTTATTACCTCATAAAGGGACAGTGGTCAGAATAATAAAAATTGGCCCGGTCATGAACGTGCAAACCATCCTTGGGGGTTAAGGGGTTAATTAATATTGAGAATTAATTTCAAGCTATTGGTTCAGCCCTCCACAACAGTCATGGTCTCTCATGTGGCCTCTCGGGAAAATTAATTGCCCACCCCTGCTCTAACCTAAGACTTTTTCTTAGGCTGAGTGCAGACGGAGTTTTGAGCCCTGCGGATTTTTCCGTGCAGAATGGAAGAAAACCGCAGGTCAAATGACCTGCATTTTTCCTGCGGATTTCTTCCATTTTTCACGCGGTTTTCATGCGGTTTTTGTGCGGTTTTCCCCCTGCGGATTTGGTGACAGGGGAGATAGAAAACCGCACAAAAGAAGTAACATGCTGCGGATTTTGTACCGCAGGAAAACCGCGCGGAAAAATCCGCAGCGTCTGCACAGCGTTTTTTTTTTCCATTCATTTTAAAGGTACTGTACATCACAATGCGGATATGCAACGTTTCTGCGCGGTAAAATCCGCTGCGGAAACGCTGCAAATCTGCATCGTGTGCACACAGCCTTATTGGAGGAAATGTGATTTTTAAATACAGTAAGATTTGATAGTTAGTTGTATACTTTACTGTGTTTGAATGGGAATTTCACTCCCAAATGCTTGATATCTGCTAATTGCCATGTGAGAAGAAAATTCTCTGTTATTTTTGACTTGTTCTGATAGAAAAGAGACATTGAGGGCCTCTATTTTCATAAAATTCACTCTTGTAGCAGCCATTTGAAAGGAACATGAAGCTGAGAAATATATGAGATCTTCTAGGTGTAGTGCAGTCTTAGGCTGGGTTCACACGTAGCGGAACTCTTGCGGAAATTACCGCGAGAATTCCGGAATTCCATTCCGCGGGAAAAATCGCATTTTATATTCCCGCGATTTTCCCGTGGAAAAACTAGCATTTTGCAAGCGTAATTAGCTTGCAGAATTGCTAGCGTTTTCCAAGCGGAGAACTGATTGACAGGTTGGTCACACTCGTCAAACATAGTGTTTGACGAGTGTGACCAACTTTTTACTATTGAGGCGGCCTATGCGGCATCAATAGTAAAAGATAGAATGTAAAAAATAATAAAAAAAAATTGTTATTCTCACCTTCCGACATCCCGCGCAGCCTTCCCGCCTCTCTCCACGCTCCCAGTAATCCTTTGCGACAATTACCGCGATGATGTCCGTTCTCGCGGATCGCGACGTCTCGCGGTCATTCGCGATGACGTCGCACGAATGACCGCGAGACTTCGTGATCCCGCGAGAACGGACGTCATCGCTCGCAAAGGCTTACTGGGACCGGGAGCGTGGAGAGAGGCGGGAAGGCTGCGCGGGACGTCGGAAGGTGAGAATAACAATATTTTTTATTTTAATTCTATTTTTTACAGGGATATGGTACCCACAGCCCGGAGGACAGTCTCCTCTCCTCCGGACCGTGGGTACCATCCGCAAATGTTCTGCTTACTTTTCACATGGTGTGCACAGCCACATGCGGAAAGTAAGTAGAACAATGCATTCCTATGGGTGCGGGATCGCCGCGATTCCGCAAAATTAATGAGCATGCTGCGTTATTTACCGCGAAGCGATTCCGCTGCGGTAAAAGCCGCAGCATTAGCACAGCATTGCGGAATCCCATAGAAATGCATGGGATGCTTATTTTTCGCAGTTAAAACCGCCGCAGAAACGCGAAAACAACGCCACGTGTGAACTCAGCCTTATACTCTGTCGAGCCCATAGGGAGATCTCATCTTCTTCTGAATTGCCACTGCATGATGATCCTTTAATTCTACACACATCAAAAAAGAATGGATACATTTGTCTAGATCTTCTGTATGAGCATGGATGTGAAGAAGGATATTGAAGTATTGTTAAAATCGGTATGGGCATTTTTTTTTTTACAGAATGTATTTATTGTGGACGTCTATGAGCAGAGATCCCACAGTGATATCTGTAGCACCATTTAGCACTGCAGATTTCATTGCAAAAAAGGTACTTTTTTTGCAAAGGTGAGGGAGTACTTTGCATTGCAAAAAAGTGCAGTTTTTATTGACTGCATAGAAATACATGCAGCCGCACACTCCGGTCCCGAGTGCAGGCGGCAGTGCTGTGTATTGAGGCGAGACTCACGCAAGTTTCTCGCATTGCACTTGCAAGTGTGACCCCGGCATTATACCGACGTTTATGTATAACTAATTGCATAGTCAGTAATTTATGTTTATTCAGCAGATATAAAAAGAAATTAAAAAATCCCAAATGTATAAAATCCATTGCACAAGTGCGATAACTTTGTATTTTTCAATTAACATAGCTGTATGATTTTTTTTGTTTTTTTTTCAGGACATGTTGTAGTTTTAAATGACCCCATTCACCTTGCCATATAATGTAAAAGAAAAAATTCTTTGGACGGCGGAATAGTTAGAAAATTACAATTCTGCCCGTTGTTGTTTTGGTTTAATTTTTATGCACTCACTGTAAACATGACCTTGTAACCATATTCGGCAGGTCAGTATAAAATTAAAGCAAAATCAAATGTATAGTTTTTGTTGTTTTTTTTTAGAATTTAAAAAAAAATCATTAATTAGTAAAAACTGAGTATGTATTGTCATTTTTTGAGGCCCATTTTTAAAAAATAATCTTTCCATTGATTGGACTGTGTGTGAGGGCTTGCTTTTGCTGTGTGAGCTGTAGCTTTTTTTGGAACCATTTTGACCTTTCATTGGATTTTTTTACATTTAAATTCCGACTTGGTGCTGCTCCACTGATTCTGGAACCGTTTTATTTCTTTTTCGTCTGTGCCCCTCATTTCAAAACATACTACCCCTGGTAATAATGATGAAAATTTTCCCATCAACCAACTGGCCATGTACCACAGGACTTTCCTGTGGATGTTTGCATTTTCTCCTCTCCTACATGGCAGAGCCGATAGAGATGCTCTTTGGTTCACACCCAGATGGTTGAATGGAGAATTTGGATCATTATTTTCGGAAGGGGGGGGGGCATTACTTTTCAACATAGGGGCACAGAAAAAAAAAACACTGTTCAACAATCAGTGGAGAAGCACCAACTGAAGGAAGTACTCATTTTAAATGAAAATAAAAACCCAGTGAAAGGTCTAATATAAAAATGGTAAAAAAGTGATTTATTTTGAAATTATTTTTATTTTTAACATTTTTTTATTAGTCCCAGTATGGGGCGTGAACCTGGTGATTCTGTATTGCACTATATTGTACAATCCCCTGCAATGATCAGTGATGCCCTGTTGTGGAAGAACAAAAAAGCATGAAGATGACAGAGATAGGGGTTCTTTGGCAGGCTCCCAGCTGCCATTACAATACATCATCACCCTACGATTGCAAAGGATGAGGAGACAAAAAGTCTTGGTTGCAAGTGGCATCTAATGTGTTAAAATGCATCAATGGTAGCGGTCGCTGGTTGGGTAGGCAGGTGCTGATTGTATTACACAGCCGACTTGCCCTAACATGTTGGGCAGGAGTTAAGAAGCGTGCATTTAAAAAAAAAAAATGAAAAAAAGATAGGTAACTTCTCCACAGCTCCACTCTCCAATGTCAGCGGTGCAAAATACGTAAAATTAGGATCACATGTGGATGTGGGCCAATATGAGAATCAGAACGAGGGGCAGCTATTTCTGCGTTTATGCACTTTGTCCACTGACCGCAGGGAACATGGAAATATTTGATGTAGTAACTGAAGCAAATAAACCGAGGCAGAGAATAAACAGTGTATGCACTAAACAAGTGTTCAAAAACATATACATTTGTATAGATGAGGAAGAAAAGTGAACTATAGGTAAGAAGCGGAAAAGATCTTTATTCATAAAACAATAAAAACAATCATTCAACACAACTTAGTATCCACTAGGTAACAAAGTCTAAGGTGCCGCACACACTGATAAAGAGTAAAGAGCAATTGTATGATTTTTCCAATAATTGGATTTTACTGGCGCTCTGCTGATTCGTCTTATGTTTAATCTGTTTTTATTGTGAATTTTTCAGAGCGACAAGAAATAATGTCAAATTAAATGTACACAACAAAACATTTCATATAACAGATAAAACATGAACTGTTTTTGCAGTCATACACAATAGGAAGGTGACAAGAAGTAAAAAAAAAACAGGCATACAGCAAAAAAATATAATAAAACATAAATAAGCAAGAATCAGGCTCTGTTCACACTTGGATAGGAAGCCTCTGTTGGGGATTAACCCAATTTTATGTCTCAACTGTTAATTTTGCTATAAAAATAGCAAAGTCTAAACTATTAGAACTGGGACGCTAAAGGAACTCTGACAAAGCTAATTAAAGCCAAGAGTCCATGATCCATTGAGGAACCAATAAGGGTCCAAACTGGACAAAAGAAGGGGCAGATATAAAGCCTTCTATTTTTGGGATATGCCTTCTAAATGGGTTTTGCTAGGTAACTGGATAAATGTCAAACCTTATTACATTGACTATGGTCTTGTACCTTCAAATTCAACCTGGAAAGATTCAGCCTGTGAATGAAGTCTGGCGTAATCTGGTCTTTTGTCGTGAAAGTTGGATTCTGACGAGAAACTTATCTGTAATACGGAACAGGATACGTGTGATATGTTCAGCTCTTCTTGTCAAGTATGAAAGAAACATGGATTCTCGGATTCCTTCATATCTTACAGGACGCCACTCCTCCACTTATGTGGCAGACACTGATTGGATCTTATCTACAGTTCTAGAATAATCTCTATGACTAATGGCCAAAGGTATTTCCTGTAAAACCACCGTTACACAGCCTCTCCCAGCTATTCAAACTTCAAAGGGTGTAAAAGTTCACCTACGGGGAAATATGCATTTGAAACAATTGTTTATGACATGGTTACAGTTAAAAATAATTTGTCAACCATAACAACTATGTAAATACTTTATGTATTTACTGTTTGCTGTCTGATAATAGAGCATGTAAAAGTATACATGATTCTAAATAAGTCCACTATGGAAAAACAGTGATATTTAAAAGGAATATCCCATGACAGACGTTTGTGGCATCCCAGTAAAGATAAAGAAGAGCAGCATCCAGTCCAGGTGAAAGAGTATATGAAAATTTATTCAGTCATGAAACTGCGACGTTTCGGCCATCAAATGGCCTTTTTCAAGCATAAGTATACAGCATAGATGGCGGTCTTAAATAGGCCAGCATGACTAATCATAATTAAGTACCCGCCCATAAAACAGTAAATAACATTAATATACAAAAAAACATACAAAAAATATAAAACACATGAAAGCACAATACAATATTGACATAATTCATAAAGCTCATTACAGAAATGGTGCAATCAAATCATCACAAAATAAAAATAAATACAAATAAATCAAATTCCATTCCTAGAACTGCCAATCAGAGGTTAGCTTCCCCATGTAACCTAGCAATCCTCCACCAATAGAACATGATCATACAACCAGCGTCACTATTTCGATATGCTAGCCAATTGTTGTGTCCCCTCAAAATCGGCGCCAAACCACCATGACCTATCAAATCTGTCCACACATCCCAAAAGGTCCCAGACCTACCATTCGGCATATAGCACCCGCCCATTATCAATACCACAAAGCGCCAGTCTATCTAAGGTATAGGAAATGACACCACCAGAGTCAAATCTCGCGGTAAAGCGTCACACATAACTCCCGCGCATGCGCAATAGCGCTAAGCACGATCGGTTAACCTGTAACCAAAGACGCCCATAGCAACTCAGTAGCGGTCACATGACCGATCATGGGACTCCAGTCTTCACGATGCCTGACCCCACATAGCGCTTGTGCAATAGTACACGGCCCGGGTAACCTGCCTGTAACTATAGACGCCCAGCGCAGTTTCATGGCTGAATAAATTTTCATATACTCTTTCACCTGGACTGGATGCTGCTCTTCTTTATCTTTACTGGAATTCCTGATGTCCAACTGGGTCTTTGGACTTTGAGCGTGCATCCCTTGGATCCTGGAAGTGCTGTTAGCCATTCTATTGATATTTGACGTTTGTGGCATATCAGACAAAAAAGGTATCCCCTGATCCTCCGTTCTATTTGGTGCTCAACCACATTAACAGGAAGGCGACTGCTCTCTATACACGACTATGGGAGCTCCAGATTAAGCTGAGTGCACTTGCATCTACTAGATATTTAAGGCTTGAGAAACAAGTCGCGAGACAATCTCTTCAAATAAGAAAAATAGGGTATGGTCTTCTATGCGCTGTTTTTTTTTTTACTGTATTGAATGCTAAATGTGAAATGAAACAACCTTCTATATAGTTTTTATTTGAAATTTCATACCAAAGTTGTTGTAGTCTGTATAGCTCCTTCACATAGCTGGCTGTTCTGCTGTCAAGCTGCAAATTAATCCTGCAAATATCAACTTTTTTTTACTCTGTCTCTTTTTCCAGTCTAAAAGGAAGGAGGTGAATCTTATAGGCTGTGTATGAGTGTAGATAGGAAGAACAGAACCCACATCAGAACCTGGAAGGGGTATGGGGGTAATCACACTCATCAGCATCAGTGAGCACAAAAGAAATAAGATACCCCATGAGCATTAGAACGACAATTTTTTACAGGAATATCAGTGAAAGCAGTAGCATCCCGAACTCACAGACTTCACACCCAGCCTGCATTACTAAGAGGGAACATGTTAAATAGTTAGAAAAGGTTGAAACTGAGTAAATTCCAAACTACACGTCAAGATGCTGGAAAGTAAATGAGGGAATGGAGATTGCAGAATGAAATATACTGCAACTAACTCAAAGCCTACTAGAGACTATGTAAACCAATGATATGTCTAATGAACTTTCACACAGAGCTAAATCAGGGAGCTGTGTCAAAGGTAACCTTAACCTTAGCCTCCTCAAGGAGGTATACACTTTCACATAGGGTATCCCCAAATAGTCTCTGTCAGCAACCGATTACACATTGTAACATCCTTGTCGGCATCACTTCATGGCTTTCCATCCCCCACCATGCAGGGATACCAACTTACTCACCACTCTAAGGCCTCTTTTACACTTCAGTTTTTTCGCGTCAGTCATAATCCGCCAATTTTTTTAAAAAAACGGATCTGCCAGAAAAGAGGCGGATCCGATTTTTTCCCCCATAGACTTACATTATTGACGGATCTTGACTGACGGTCGTCCGTCACCCCCATTTTTTGACGGATCCGCCAAAATTTTTCTGGCTCCCGGGCGGATGAGACGGACACTGCAATGTTTTTTCCTCTTGACGGTCCGCTATTTTCATGTGCGCATGGCCGGAAGCTTCGCTCTCTTTTTTTTCCGGCCACGGGTTCATTTAAAATTCAACCTTCGCCGGATCCGTCAAAACAACGGTCCAGTGCCACACGTTGCTGTCATTCCGCTGACGGATCCGTTTTCCGCGGATTACAACTTATCTGAAAAAAGGAGGTGTGAAACAGGCCTAAACCGTGCAGTGTGTGACATGCCCTGCGCTTGCTGTGCATGCTTAGGGTGGCCGCGCCTGCATTTCCTGATTCTTAAAGAGACAGTGTGTGCACTCCTAATGTGTCCCCAGTCTATTGCTAAGAAGCACTTAGTACTTAAGGCACGTTCACCTGTTGGAAGATGCCTGAGCAATATTCTATTTCAGTGTGTGTGCAAAGTCTGAGTTGCCAGGCCCTTTCCTGTTCTTGCAAGCCTGGGGGCTGAATACCCAAGCCTGTAATCTGAATCTGTACCTCTATCTGATGTTTCCGGTGTCTTCCACCCTGACCTTGTCTGAATGAGGACCTATCACTTAACTTGTTTGTATCCAAACCTGGATCTCTCCCTAAACATGCTATGTATGCACCTGTACTAATCTCTATAACCTGCAGTGTCTGAACCAATACCTATCTCTTCCTATCTTTCATGCTTGTACTTCAATCTATCTCTAAAAACCTGCAGTTTCTGAACCGGTACCCATCTCTATTCTATTATATTGTCTCTGTACAACATTAGTAATCTTGGTGTACACTTGCTACTTCACTGTAAGTACCCTGTGTGAATCTGGGTCTGTCTGTCCTGCTTGTACCTGTCCTTGTATTGGTTTTGAGTGAACTTGTTCCTGTCTGTCCTGTGTGTACTTGTCCATGTAATTGTCCTATGCTTTCCTGTTGGCTTCCTCACTGATCGCGTCTAAGGTTTCCTGACTGACCGCGTCTGCAGTTTGCTGCCTCTCCGCTTCTGCAGATCGGCACCTGTCTGCATCTGCAGCGCTACGACTTTCCGCATGTGGCTCTGTGCCTGACTGCGTCTGCGGTCTCCTGCCTGACCGCGTCTGTGGTTTCCTGCCTGTCAGTGTCTGCATCTCTACGCCTGTCTGCATCTGTGGTCCCTTGTCTGAACTGCATCCTACCTGTCCCTGTATTCGTCTTACCTGCCTGTGTCTCAGCCCTTCCTGAAACTGTTCCTGTCCCTCTAGTCTGAACTGGCTCCTACCTCTACCTGTGTATCAGCTGTGCCCGCATGCCAGTGTTAGGTGTCGGATTTCTGCGTTTACGCCGCAGGGATCCAGACCCTCACAATCTGCAGCCTCCTGCTGTTTATCTACTGCAGAGGAGATTGCAGAGGAGATTGCCTTGCAGCAAATCTCTCCTGAGGCTAAGTCCTTCTGTCCTCCTACTGAGCATGTTCATGGGACGATCTCCCATTGGAGATCGGGGGTCATGTGCTCAGGTCCCGCTCCAGATCTCATTGGTCCATCTCAGAGATCTGGAAGCTTACGGAAGGTCCCGGCTGCTATAAAAGGCGCGCATGGCTATTCCGCCATGCGCTAGTATAGACTTACTTGCTGCTGTATGAGGACGGATGTATGATTCTGGTGAATGACTCATTAAAAAACCCCTTCCCTCTGATATTACGTATGTGGTTAGGGACTGAGTTAGAATCAGCGCCAGCGCTCCTCTGCTACAACATCCACAGCTGCTAGCGTCCGACATTGCGCTTGCGTCTTAGCCTTGTCGTTTAGCGGCAGTGTCCACGCCGCGCTGCAGTAGCAGCCCGTTTGTGTCCGCAGTTGCGACGCTCCGCACATGGTAGGTCTAGACGGACGTAGTGCCGCCGTCTGGGGCTACTCCTGTGACCTGATACCGTGTGCGTTTTTACTGAGTACTGTGACCTCAACAGGCTCAGTCTTTTGTGTTTGTACTTATTTGGCATCTCTGTGAATTAACTGAGATTGCTCTGCGCACCTGGGTGAAGTTTGACCCTGTACGCATTTCCGCCATATTGCTCCTTCCACCACTTAGCAGCGGTTATATCACCTACTGCTCGGTGGACCCCGAGCGGCGAACGCACTTTATTATTATTTTTATTTAGTGTGTTCCGCCGTTCCTAACAGCCAGTCTATCAGCTGTGCCCGCCAGCGCCCACCTGCCTGTATTCCGGCGTGTCTGTATCACCTGTATACTCCAGTACAGCGCCCTACAGGGCAAGTGGGGTATTCGGTACCGGGCCGCTTCTTAAAGGGGCAGTGTCACAGCGGCGGTGACCCGGTCCGTGGCCCTGGGCGTCCAATAAAAGGGGTGTATTTACAAGGGAATGAAAAATAAAGCGTTTTTGTAAAGAGTTCATGACACCACCCGTGGTATCTGATCAATAGTGACCAGCGATGCAGTGCAGATCCGCTGGGACTGATGGTGATGCAGCTAAATTGGTAAAGCTCTCCACAGGTGGAGCTGAGTCCCAGGGCAGGTGAAAGATGTTGAGGAATAGATGGGGATGTAGTAGGTAGCAAGAGATGTAGCAGTGCTGAGAAGGTGATGTAGGAAGAATTCAAAGGACACAACAAAGTGAAGTTTCTTTTACCTTTTACTGTGCTTTGTAGGTACAGTCCAGGACTCAGATTACAGATGGTACAGGAGTTAGTCAGCCTGGAAGCAATTTTGGAATCTCTCTATGCAGGTGGGTTGTGAGGTCTCCTTTTCTAGCACTATTCTTAAGTACTTGCAGTTCTGAACTCCACACAAGTTCCTCTTTCTGGCTGTTACTTAGAACTCCACTCGCATGACAGGATGCTGTAGCCTCCTTTTCTCTGGCTCACACACGTTGCTGCTGTGTCGTCGAGACTCAGTTGGGAACAGAGCAATTACAGCCTTTATTCCTCCGGTTTCTGCTGTGAGACCATTAGTATCCACACAGCCTTGGACTCCGTCGTCCGCTTTCCACGATTCAGCTTGGGGACGAGCTCTGCTGTAGCTCCAGTCCCCAGCTCTTCTCCCATGTCCTCACTCTTCCCTGTCCAAACTTCAACTACCTTCCTATTCCTGACCACAGAGAGCAGCTCCTCTGCTGTTAGGTTCAGAGGTCCCTCTGCTGGCCTGGAGTAGGAACTGTGCTGTGTGCTGGAACTACCTGATAAAGAGACACTTTCACTGCTTCCAGGCATGACATCACTCTCCCTAGGAGGGAGGCAAGGCCATTGTGGCGACCGTACTCCTGGGGGCACCACATTAGCACCAGTCTGCATTCCAGCTGTGGCTGCCAGTATATGCCTGTCTATGCTTCACCTGAGGCAGACTTGCCTACAGGACTTGCCTGCACATACAGTGACCTGTGTTTTGAATTCTCTTGCTCGGAGTTCTGAGCCGAAGCTCCCTCTGCTGGTTGCTGAGAGTAGTGGAGCTGGCCAGGAGGATGGAAGTTCCCCACCTGACGACGATAATTGGAAACCTGGGATTACTGGCTGGGAGCATATAATTGTGCTGGCTGCTCTTGGAGGTTGCTGGTGATTTCCATCGTGTGCATTTGGAGCTCTTTTGTCCCCTGCCTGATCTGAATATTCAGCTAAGTGATTCTTTAGCTAATCCTTTGCATCTAATCTGGTTGTGTCTTTTTTTTTTTTTTCTTTCTGTTTTGCTGCTAGGGTTCAGCGTGCTCCCTGCTGTGGGCAGCGCTGGGCCCTGCTTCATATGTTGCAGCTTGTTCAGTCCCGTTATGTTAGCATATTTTTGCTTTGCTGCCAGTTTATACCAGAGTGCTGATCTAGTGGGAGTGAGATCGTGTGACCTCAGGATTTTTGTATATCAGAAGTGTTGGACTTTTTCAGGGTTTTGTGTGTGATTGCAGACAGTATCTTTTCTGTCCTCTCCTGTCTAGACAGCTTGGGCCCCACCATTTGCTCAGTCTGTTCTCTGCCTGTGTTTGTGTCTCATCTTGTCTCACCGACAATATATGTTTGGGGGCTATTCTTTGGGGATCTGCTCCCGGGCTGTTTAGATTTCATCTTTCTGTCTTTAGGCTTAGTTAGCTCTCTGGCTGTGACGAAGCGTCTAGGGCATCGTAGGAACGCTCCACGGCTACTGCTAGTTGTGTGGATAGGATCAGGGGTCTGCAATCCGCTTAGTTACCAACCTCTCTAGTCTTCTGGTGGCTTGGCCTGTTCCTGCCATCCTCCTCGGTGACCCATTCATAACAGTCCTGTCTCCCTTGGGGGTCAGCTACTACTGCGAGATGTCGCCCTGGAGTGGTACCTGGCAGCTACCTGCTGTACAGGCCTGACCTCACATGTGCCGGTGAATTATGTCCCTGAACACAGTGAAATACTTCCAAGACATAGTTCACCGGCGCATGCGCACTAATGCTTTTTGGCTTTGCTCGCAGTTGGGCAAATAATACTGTGCGTGCGCGAGTAAGGATTGCAATGCGCACGCGCGTAATATGGAGGACAACTACGGAAATATTACAGACAGCGGCCAAAGTGAGGTGGAGGAAAGTACCCAAAGCACTGCCCATTGGACCAGACAGAAATCATTTACATAGCCTGCCAAAATGAGGTGACAGATTCCCTTTAACTTACTACTAAGCTCTCTCCTCTGAATCAAAACCTTTCCAGCCAGTGAGATATAAGGTCTTCCCTCTGAACTCTAACATCCAAAATCTATTTGATCTCATGCTCAGCATCAGGACACCAAGAAGGCACTAGGGAGGATGCAGGAAACCTGGAAAAAATGACCACAGATTAGATGCTGGAGCAAAGACATAAAATTAATTGGTCATCTGCAAAGACAATTTACATTGCTCTGTTTCAAGCCATTGTTAAAAAGATCACATCGGGGAAAAATATTTAAACCCATTGTTATCACAAGCGTCAGCCCCGTGACCCGGCCTACTGTGACCACAAGTGGCGGACACGTGACCCTGCCTACTGTGACCACAAGTGGCGGACACGTGACCCTGCCTACTGTGACAAGTGTCAGACCCGTGACCCGGCCTACTGTGACCACAAGTGTCAGACCCATGACCCTGCCTACTGTGACCACAAGTGTCAGACTCATGACCCTGCCTACTGTGACCACAAGTGTCAGAGCCATGACCCTGCCTACTGTGACCACAAGTGTCAGAGCCATGACCCTGCCTACTGTGACCACAAGTGTCAGAGCCATGACCCTGCCTACTGTGACCACAAGTGTCAGAGCCATGACCCTGCCTACTGTGACCACAAGTGTCAGAGCCATGACCCTGCCTACTGTGACCACAAGTGGCGGACACGTGACCCTGCCTACTGTGACAAGTGTCAGACCCGTGACCCGGCCTACTGTGACCACAAGTGTCAGACCCATGACCCTGCCTACTGTGACCACAAGTGTCAGACCCATGACCCTGCCTACTGTGACCACAAGTGTCAGAGCCATGACCCTGCCTACTGTGACCACAAGTGTCAGACCCATGACCCTGCCTACTGTGACCACAAGTGTCAGAGCCATGACCCTGCCTACTGTGACCACAAGTGTCAGAGCCATGACCCTGCCTACTGTGACCACAAGTGTCAGAGCCATGACCCTGCCTACTGTGACCACAAGTGTCAGACCCATGACCCTGCCTACTGTGACCACAAGTGGCAGACCCATGACCCCGCCCACAGTTACAAGTGTCAGAGCCATGACCCTGCCTACTGTGACCACAAGTGTCAGAGCCATGACCCTGCCTACTGTGACCACAAGTGGCAGACCCATGACCCTGCCTACTGTGACCACAAGTGGCAGACCCATGACCCCGCCCACAGTAAGGCCGGTTTCACACTAGCGCTTTTTCAGCGCGCGCACGGCCGGGGGTAGCTCCGCCCCCGAGCCGGCTCTCTGCCCGGCGTGCCCGCCCCTTCCTTGTAGCGCCGCCTCCTAGCGGACAGCGGCGCCTGCGATCGGCGCACCCTATCTTTAGCATAGGGTGCGCCGATCGTGCGCTAGTTGCGCTTTGACCTGCGCTGCGCACTTATGACGGTGCGCCGTGCGCGCCAAAATCCGAAAAGTTCGATTTTGGCGCGCACGGCGCACCGTCAAAAGTGCGCAGCGCAGGTCAAAGCGCAACTAGCGCACGACCTGCGCACGATCGGCGCACCCTATGCTAAAGATAGGGTGCGCCGATCGCAGGCGCCGCCGTCCGCTAGGAGGCGGCGCTACAGGCAAGGGGCGGGCACGCCGGGCAGAGAGCCGGATCGGGGGCGGAGCTACCCCCGGCCGTGCGTGCGCATAAAATGCGCTAATGTGAAACCGGCCTTACAAGTGTCAGAGCCATGACCCTGCCTACTGTGACCACAAGTGTCAGAGCCATGACCCTGCCTACTGTGACCACAAGTGGCAGACCCATGACCCTGCCTACTGTGACCACAAGTGGCAGACCCATGACCCCGCCCACAGTTACCACAAGTGTCAGACCCATGACCCTGCCTACTGTGACAAGTGGCAGACCCATGACCCTGCCTACTGTGACCACAAGTGTCAGACCCATGACCCTGCCTACTGTGACCACAAGTGCCAGAGCCATGACCCTGCCTACTGTGACCACAAGTGTCAGACCCATGACCCTGCCTACTGTGACCACAAGTGCCAGAGCCATGACCCTGCCTACTGTGACCACAAGTGTCAGAGCCATGACCCTGCCTACTGTGACCACAAGTGTCAGACCCATGACCCTGCCTACTGTGACCACAAGTGGCAGACCCATGACCCCGCCCACAGTTACCACAAGTGGCAGACACGTGACCCCGCGCCTCATTGCCACATGGGGTCCAGTAGTTTTTACGTCAGGAACTGTCCGTGTGTTCATCACGTGATTCATGTTTACTTCCTCGACTTCAGCTGCTCTGTGACAGGCTGACACCACACCACGTGACACACCAGGAAGTGCCGGCCGCCTAGCACGCAGTGTGACTGTGGAGGGAGATTTCCCTGCGTCCTGTGCGGCGCTGACAGCGGGCTCCTCCGTTCCTGGCGGCTGAGCCTGGTGTGACATGTCCGGCTACCGGCTGGAGGCCACGGATGGCAGCGGCAGCCATGTTATTCCGGCGGGGGAGACTGTGGTTGGAAGGGGACCGCTCCTGGGTGTAAGTGCTGCGCAGTGTGCCTGGCGTCTGTGTACTGCCCCACTGTGCGGACACATCTGCCGGCATCACCTGCTGGACGCTGGGAGGAGAGCAGGGAGGAGTCCGGGGCATGTGCGGCCGTGTAGGGCAGCGTGTGGACGTCCTAGGGTTATCTGCTGTTAACCCCTGCTGCACTGTGAGGACACTTCTGGGGACAGAGTAGTCCCTGGGATGTCCCAGCAGTGTGCTTCACCACACTTAGTTTTGGAGGATCGATTATTCCTATTCTTGGGTTATGACCCTTTAGATTTCAGGCACTGTTCACACGTGTGGGGAATGTTCACTGTTAATGTGTTGCGAACGTCTGCCTTCAGCAATGCAACATACACTGATCCCAGTAGCCAGACCGTGCAGACAGTGATGGGCTGCAGCACTGACACTATGACATCACTGCAGCCGGTCACTGATCTCAGCAGCCTCGGCAGTGCAGGTAGTGATGAGCTGCAGCGCTGTCGCCATGACATCACTGCAGCCCATCACTGATCTCAGCAGCCCCGGCAGTGCACATAGTGATGGTCTGCAGCGCTGTTGCCGTGACATCACTGCAGCCGATCACTGATCTCAGCAGCCCCGGCAGTGCACATAGTGATGAGCTGCAGCGCTGTCGCCATGACATCACTGCAGCCTAACACTGATCTCAGCAGCCCAGCACTGCAGATAGTGATGGTCTGCAGCACTGTCGCCATGACATCACTGCAGCCCATCACGGATCTCAGCAGCCCCGGCAGTGCACATAGTGATGGTCTGCAGCGCTGTTGCCGTGACATCACTGCAGCCGATCACTGATCTCAGCAGCCTCGGCAGTGCACATAGTGATGAGCTGCAGCGCTGTCGCCATGACATCACTGCAGCCCATCGCTGATCTCTGCAGCCCTGACAATGCACATAGTGATGATCTGCAGCGCTGTCGCCGTGACATCACTGTAGCCGATCACTGATCTCAGCAGCCTCGGCAGTGCACATAGTGATGATCTGCAGCGCTGTCGCCGTGACATCACTGCAGCCGATCACGGATCTCAGCAGCCTCGGCAGTGCACATAGTGATGAGCTGCAGCGCTGTTGCCATGACATCACTGCAGCCGATCACGGATCTCAGCAGCCTCGGCAGTGCACATAGTGATGATCTGCAGCGCTGTCGCCGTGACATCACTGCAGCCGATCACGGATCTCAGCAGCCTCGGCAGTGCACATAGTGATGAGCTGCAGCGCTGTTGCCATGACATCACTGCAGCCGATCACGGATCTCAGCAGCCTCGGCAGTGCACATAGTGATGATCTGCAGCGCTGTCGCCGTGACATCACTGCAGCCGATCACGGATCTCAGCAGCCTCGGCAGTGCACATAGTGATGAGCTGCAGCGCTGTCGCCATGACATCACTGCAGCCCATCACTGATCTCTGCAGCCCCGACAGTGCACATAGTGATGATCTGCAGCGCTGTCGCCGTGACATCACTGTAGCCGATCACTGATCTCAGCAGCCTCGGCAGTGCACATAGTGATGAGCTGCAGCGCTGTCGCCATGACATCACTGCAGCCTAACACTGATCTCAGCAGCCCAGCAGTGCAGATAGTGATGGTCTGCAGCACTGTCGCCATGACATCACTGCAGCCCATCACTGATCTCAGCAGCCCCGGCAGTGCACATAGTGATCAGCTGCAGCGCTGTCGCCATGACATCACTGCAGCCGATCACTGATCTCAGCAGCCCAGCAGTGCAGATACTGATGGTCTGCAGCGCTGTCGCCGTGACATCACTACAGCCGATCGCTGATCTCAGCAGCCCCGGCAGTGCAGGTAGTGATGAGCTGCAGCGCTGTCGCAGGGACGTCACTGCAGCCTAACACTGATCTCAGCAGCCCCGGCAGTGCAGGTAGTGACGAGCTGCAGCGCTGTAGCTGTGACATCACTGCAGCCTGTACACTAGGTCCAGAGCCGCAGACAGAGGCGGTGTTGGACTTTGGGAGGCAAAGCAGCTCAGTTTGGTCTTTTTTCCTTCTTGATCTTGTGGAGCAATAATCTTAGGAGACTACCAGTTTAAAGAATTCTGTCAGCAGGTCAGGAGTGGCCACTTTGTGCCCCGATTCTTATTCCCAGTGCCCCCCTGACTGTTCCATTTATTTATTTTTTAAACCCTCCATGTGTTTCCTGAGATATGGACCTTGTTATTTAGAGGAAATATTTCTGCTGTTTACCAATGGGACATGGCTCACGGGATTATCGGGGGGGGGGGGGGGGGTACGTGTCGTTAGCTACTCTACACAATTACCCTGTGAGCCCTGGAGACCCGCCACCTCTGTAGGCGCCATGAATATTAGCATTAAATATAAAGGCCCATATCTGTGGAAACGTACGGTGGATTTTAAAGATGTAAAAACTGCAATATTCAGGGAATCGGCAGTAATAAAATGCAAGAAAAACTGTCCCCTTTTGATCTGGTCACAGGTCCTCTCATAAAGCTCAATGCACATTGCATATAAGCTTTATTTTTATATACAGTTCTTGTCATGCCATATTTTCCATTAGTCACCTGACTGCTGCAGCCAATCGCTGGCCTCAGTGGTAGCATTACACTACATTACTGCTGAGTCAAGTGATTGGCTGCAGCACTCAGGGAACTGATGGATAATACATCGTCACGTTCTGGCACATTGATGAACCACTGAAATGATGGCGTTAGCTGCAAGGATTGGTTTCTTACATAATCCTGGACACCCTCTTCTCATCAGTGGTATTAATAGTGATTTTTCCGTGTTATTTCCTTTAGATTGCAGATAAGAGAGTATCCAGGAGCCATGCTGTACTCGAGGTGGTAGATGACCAGCTCCGCATTAAAGCCGTAAGTACTGAAGAGTTCATATGGTCTGAAGAGAGCGATGCGGAAGTTGGCTTCTTATTCAGCAAAAGTTTTTTACAGGTTTAACTACAAAAATAAAAAATAACAATATTGAGATACAATGCAGCGAGGTGCCGTGATGTGAATACGCTTAAAAGCAGCTGCAAAAGTCATAAAACTGCCACAAAAACGGGCACCAGAGCACCTCGCCGCATTGTATCTTATATTGTCATTTTTTATTTTTGCCGTTAAACCGGTAAAATAAACAAAACAGAAAAAAATGCAGAATAAGGAGCCAACGTCAGCACCCTATGAAGAGAATGATCTCCTATTTTACCAACTCTTACCATGTTAGTCTATTTGAGATGGGGTCTGGATATGGTGAAAACACAAATATCTTAGGAAATTGTCATATGTAAAACGAATTGATCATAGAGAATGAAATACAATGCAGGATAAGCACAAAATCTGGAAGCAGATCTGGCCACAGTAAGATGAATCCGTTACAGAGCACAATGATGTTTCCCTCATTTTTCTTACTTTTTAGAAGAAGGTGAACAAGCGGCACCTACATCAGACACTTTATGCACCTTTGGGTAATGTCATCCACTTAGGTGGGGTGCTGTATCTTCGCGAATCTGAAAAAACTGTGTTTTATGATCCCATAGACACATAAGGTTAATTATGACCAACTAATGTGTTTGAGGCCTCCTGACTCTCTCAGTAGATATTGTCTCATTAAAGCAGTGATGAGCTGGCACCATTGATTGTCTGGCAGCAGCCTAGGGCCGTGCAGACTTCTGTAGATCTCAGTCCGATCATAGACCCACTGCACAGACCGGCAGGTTTCCTGATATGAGTGCGACATCCTCATTGGATTACATGAAGCTGTCATGCTCTGGTTGGGAGACTTGTGGCCAGTCTCTGATTGGGCCGAGATCCACGGATGTCTGCATGAACCCTGTCTCCTCTGCAATAATATGTATGCTCAGCTGAACTGAGAGTGCTGGTCAGCCGATGGTTGCAGAACAGGAAGTTATGTCAGACAAATGGAATAGTTTTGTCAGTTACTTCTTTACAGCCCCGTAACATGCTGCCATTATTTCTTATTATTTTTATTTTTTGGTCTTTGAGCCTTGGTGTATTAAGCAACTTGAAAAGTGCACTTGGGTGGGGACCAGGATAATTCACGTTACCTTACCAAAGAAAAGTTTAATTTTAAGTGTCTGTGCACATGTCTTTGTCAGGTGGATTCCACCTGTATCCCACCTATTAAAAAAAAACAAAACCACAGCAAAAATAATCAACACATGCGCTGCTCTGTGAAAATGACTTATTGAGTCTTTTTGAGCTTTCTTTAACCACTCCAGGAATGACCCTAACTGTGCAATCCTCATCCTCCATTGTGTCCAATGCTGAATGCTTCTGCTTTTGCTGTCTGGTACTGTCTGCAGCATTGGTGTCACGTTGGCAGCGCTGCTATCAATCAGTGAGCTCAGCAGCTCTGCCCGAGTTGACAGTATGCTGAGCTCACTGATTGATAGCAGCGCTGTCAGTGTGAAATCATTGCTGTAGACACCATTGCAGCGGTGGAGACTTGGTGCTGGATCTGGTGGAGGATGAGTAAAGCATATTACCTCTGAAAAATCACTCCACAGTGCAGGCTATTCGTTTTCTCCCTTTTGTGTAACTTACTGTCCGTTGACTGTTGACCTACGGTATGTAATGTATCTCTAATAACAGAGGTACAAAGACAAAGGAAAGGAAGTTCCAGCAGTTATCGTGCTGACAGAATTCTGATTTAGAAGATCGGGCACTGAATAAGAGTGCATGGCAATTTACAGGGCATGAGAATCACGATAGTTCTTGATATTGGTCTGGTATGTGCACCTAAAGCAGTTTCAAAATGATGTGGAAGTAAGGGCAGCTAGACCGTGCTCTTCTACAGGTTTTGCATTAAAGGAAAGGTACATTTTAGTAAAGATATCTGTTCCCAAGCAGCATCCCGCTGTGACAGTCAGTAAGGCATGTGAGGTGAGTGAACGTATGACATCTGCTTTCCAAGAATCTGAATTCCCCGAATGGAAAGCGGCAGATACAATCTTCCTAACGTTCTACATGGGAATTACGGCAGAACTTGAATTCTTAGACGTTATGTGCGCAGTTTAGAAAATGATAACTGGACGTCATTTGACTTTCAGTGCATGGAGAATTTTTCTAACATTATTTCCACTACCTAAAATCTCTGATACAGACCTTTAGCCTTCTAGGTGAATAAACACAATTTTATAGATTACATTTGTTAAAGCGGACCTGTCACCTGTTTTGGCTGCTATAAGATGTGGCCGCTGTGGCTTTCAGGGTTTTATCTACAGCATTCTGTAAGCCCCCGATCTCACCTGAAAGATAAGAAAAACAAGTTTTATTATACTCACCTGGGGGCGGACCGGTCCTATGGGCGTTGCCGGTCCGGGTACGGCGCCTCCCATCTTCAGGCGATGTCGTCATCTTCCTTGCTTCGTGTCGCGGCTCCTGCCAGGCGTACTGATCTGCCCTGTTGAGGGCAGAGCCAAGTACTGCAGTGCGCAGGCGACAACATCATATGAAGATGGGAGGCGCCGGACCCGGACCTGCGGCGCCCATTGGACGGGACCGCCCCCGGGTGAGTATAATAAAACTTGTTTTACTTATCTTTCAGGTTAGATCGGGGGCTTATCTACAGCATTCCAGAATGCTGTAGGTAAGCCCTGAAAGGCAGTGGCCACAGCTTATAGCTGAAAAACGATGTGACAGGTTCCCTTGGAGATGCACTTGTGGTACACTCCCCAATTACTTGCACTGGATTTTTTGATTAAGGTATCCAGGGCAGGTTTCCCCTCAGAATACCAAGAATTGTATACTGTCCATGGGTGGTGTCTGGCATTGCATTTCCATTGGAGTGAATGGAATTGAGCTGCAATACCACATACTGCCATTGAATAGGTGCTGTTTTGGACTTGTGCAGATACTTTTTCTGAGCCTTATTTTGCTAATTGTGATCAGTCAAAATGGTGTGATAAGTAGAAGAAGCGATCCTGGAGACCCGTATAGTCTGACTGCCAGGACCCCACCACTCCTTATATTTTTCACAATGGCACTAACTGTAGGGCAATCTACAGCAGAGCTTTGTTCAGGGACAAAGCCATATGGTCTCTTTCCCCTTTATGTGGTCGAATCGTCAACAAAACCACAGTCACATTGAGCGTTTCCATATAGCCGATGCCTTGTGCATATAGTAATAAGGTGGCCATAAATATTATATGAATGCAAAATTTCATAGGGCCTGATCAACCAGCTAGTGATTGTCTCAGTTAAGAGACGGTTTTGGCAGGCACCTGTCCAGCGGTCACGCAATACTACGTTGCCGATGGACCGAGCGCTGCAAATTGATTTGCACCGAATCTAGTAGGTACGATTACAGCATTGCTAAACTTGTATAGTATTTTATTATTTTAATGGTTAAATTTATTTTTAAACTTTGTAATTAAAAAATTTAGTTTGTCTGTTTTCTCAGATAACATTTTTGGTTGATGGAGCTTTGTGAGGAAAGTTAAGCTCACAATTTTATTCATACCGGTTTTTGGTTAATGCAATATTTTGATCACTTGCAGGGGCGGTGCTGGTCTCTGCTTGCATGTTCTCCTTGCAATAAGCACTGACCAGGTTGCTGAGAGAGCGCACTGTCACTACACTGAGAAAAATGGCACACAGTGACAAGACCCTACTGGGCATCCATTGGCATTGGCAACCGACTCGTGGTTAGTATTGCAGGGACTATCCCAACCTCTGAAGGGATATCACTGATGACGGTTCAATGAAAAGAAATGGGATTCCTCTGTGCTGCTTATAGGGATCCAAAGGGTTAATTGAGATCCACAGGGTTAATGAAGTTGCTCGCTTGCTACAATTCCCAATGTATCAGTGATCAGTATAACGAGCTCTGCAGACAAGATCCAGGAATCAGAATGAGCTTGCACTCACACTAAGTGTTTGCCACTGTGCTCCTGCAGTGTCAGTGCACACCTGTAGGGATGCAGATTGTGTTCAAGCAAGGCTCATTTTGGGGAAGCAAAGTGCTAAAAATGTAAATGGTCATGAGGCCTTGGTTACGCCAAGGGTGTACCAGAGACTCACTCATTTGCACATAGAGTAATGAAGTAGCTGCTATTACACTAGAATGTATACCGCTGGTATTATTCTTGTATGGGTGAAGTCCCCTGTATAACCAGAAAACCTGTCACCTTGGAAAACACTTTTTACCAGCAGATATAGGGTTAATTTATAGGTAAGCAGCATTGTAAGTGTGGTTACCGGAGTAAACTTGACTTATTTCATCCGAGAGCCGTTAGCTTTCAGTCTTTGGAGAGAGTGTAAGTACACATTGGCGTTTTGCTTGACAGCTCGCCCGGCACAGACATGCAGCAGAGCCAGCTGTCAAAAGGCCATGGGAGGTACTTATAGCAGCGATGTATGGCAGGATATTAATTCCTTAGTATGTAATTACACTGCTCCTTAAGCCCTGTGCCATGGACATACTGTATATCTGGACCAATAGACCGAAGCAGGGATTGACTAGTTCTCTGCAGCCATTGTGACACTGCCTCTGCAATAATTTTCTAGTAAATACACCAAGGGTTACTTTGAGATCATACCCAGAATACTGTTTTCATTGGTTTTGCCATCGTCATCTTCTCTTTTCTAAAATCATTCATCGACTTTTATAGGTCAGCGTCATGTAATATCTTGGTTCATTGTGAGCGAATTATATCTAATATTTCCATTTAGTAGTGATAGACTTGTTTTTGTTCTAATAACACCCCAACAAATGACAATATGATTATATTCTTCAGCACAGAACATAAAGTACATTATTTGCGATCGCTAATAGACACGGCTATTATTTTGCTTGTGATAATGGCAGACTGAAGTCTGTGCGCCACATGAGCGCTGCCTAATCACGTTTAGGTGTCTTGTTAGGAACAGCAATTCTAATCTATCAGCATTGTATCTTCTCATTTATGTCAGACATTTTTTTAACAAAATACTTTTGCAAAAGGAAATGGCGTACAATCAATTTTTAATTCTCTTAGGCCATGCTAAACTGAACATTTTTTTTTCAATTGAATTCATTGTTACAAAATGTTCCTGTGTCCAGAGCTTGTTGTGCAACCTTTTTTTCAATTGCCACTTAAAATTTCTTCTTATTTAGGGAATATTTATGAAGAGCTCTGTACACAGTTACATTAAAAAGAAGCATCATTTTCTGCACTCCATATTTGCACAAAAGAATTTTTTCTCTAGTCACCCTCCATAACAGCACCATAGAAGGATACTCCCCGACCTAATAGGTACAGGAAACACAGAGGTCAAATAGTCCCACCCCACTTCCTCCAGGTTTTTTCCTGTCCCTATGGGGCACGAGAAGGTCCTCCTGCGGTGCTCTGTGGACGGCGACAGAGACTGCACAGATTACCTGTTCAAGCCGGGCAGCTGAGATGATCGCTCCGACCTTCCCCTCCTGAAGCTGCTTCCGTCTCCCCTGGACTCAGGACTTTTTCCCCCCTTCCTGCGCCTCTGGGTAAAGCAGGGTGGCAGGACGCGGGGTCCTCTCGGAGCTCCCCAGCTCTCCTTCTCTCTCTTCCTCTCGCACATGTCAGGCAGTGACTGGAAGTGATGTCAGACATGGAGTCGAGGTCTGGTGGCGTCACTTCCACCGTGGAACACAACCGGAACACACCGCCGGAAGAAGCGATTGCGGGGACATGTACTCTTGTTGGGGCATAATGCCAATACACTGGAGGATTGATGACTGGAAACGTCCGCACCTGGGGGCACTTTCAAAGGAGACAGAGAGGGGGATGGACATCGTATCAGGATGATGTGCTGGGATCTTGGCCCCTATATAAGGAGCCCAGATGGAAGACACCACAAGGTAGGACCTTTGCTGTGATGGAGGGTGGTCGTTGTTCTTGCTCTGCATCTTCAGAACCCAGCGCTGTCCCAAACCCAGTAAGTATCTGGCTTGGTGTCTCTTTATCTTTGGAGCAGGAATGTCCTTGGGTTATACTTACGGTCCCTTCCGTTTTAAGGGAGAAAAGTATCCTGATCCAAAAAGAAAAGACAAGATGTCCCAGAAAGGTACCATCTGTCTTAAAAAGTTAGCTTCTTCATACAAGAAACGCCTTTGTCCGGATTGCGCAGACAATATTGTTAAAGAGGAACAGCCTTCTTGGATAGAGTTAAGGAGTATGGTTCACCAGGAGGTCCAATCATCCCTAGCCACTTTTTCCCAGTCCCTCCCAGTAACGCCATCAGGGGTGAAAAACAGGAAGCTATCCATAGAGGAGCATTCTGACTCCGACTCCCAGGGAGGTCCGGGATTCTTCACTAGTGAGTGGTGTGAAGAAGGCGAGTATGTTTCAGGAAGAGATCAGTCCCAAAGCATTAAAAAAAAATATTACTTTGCATCAGAAGATTTGGAGGAACTTCTGACGGCGGTGAGAACTACTATGAATGTGGAGGAGGAAGAAGTTGTCCAGAACACAGTTCAGGACGAAATGTTTGGGGGTCTAAGATCTCGGAAAAAGTTAGTGTTTCTGGTACATGAAAATATTCAAAAGCTGATACTGGATGAGTGGGGAACTACCAGAAAAGTTTGGTAACACCTACAGAGCTGAAAGGAAGATTCCCACTGGAGGAGAAAATATCCAAATGCTGGATGGCCAAAAGTACCAAAAGTGGATATTCAGGTTGCAAGAAACACAACCTTGCCCTTTGAGGATTCCTCCCAATTATGAGACCCTATGGATCGCAAGACAGCCTGCTAAAGGAATCGTGGAAATGTTTGCGGCTTTGTTGGATGCGAACGTGGGATCTACATGTGTAGCCAGGTCAATGTTCCGATGGCTAAATAAACTGGAGGAACACCTCAACATGAGTATTTCAAGAGAAGAGCCATTGGGATCTATACCTCTCTTAAAGAAAGCCACGGGGTTCCTGGCTGATGCCTCCGCAGAGTCAGTAGAGATGGCGACCAGAGCTTCGGTCTTGTCGAACACGACTAGAAGAGCAGTGTGGCTGCAGTTGTGGAGCGGAGACATTGCTTCAAAGGTCAAACTTTGCTCTATCCCCTTCAAAGGGGAATATATGTTCGTTCAAGCCCTGGACAAATCGTTGGAAAAGTCAATGGACAAAAAGAAAGTACTGCCAGAACCCAAAGAGGACCACTTCTTGGCCATTCTCTCCCCTCAGAATCAACCATCCTCATATAGGGGAAAGAGGAAAACCTGATGATGGAGCTATCCAAAGGAAGGTAGAGGCAGAAACATTTTACTCTCCTAGGGACAACGTCAAGAAAAACAATGATGTCGAATCGGTAGGGAGTCGGTTCCTTCTTACCTCCAATCAATGGGTGAGACAATCAGTCCAAGGTGGGGGGGTAAAAATTGAGTTCTCCTCCAGACCTCCACAGATATTGAGAGTAATCTCCCTGCCATCTCAGGAGATACAAAACGCCTTAATGACTGGTCTCCAAATATTACTCTGGCAGATATCCCCATTTCTAAAAACAGTGTGCGGAATAGGACATTATTCGCTCGTGTTCCTAATAAAAAAACAAATGGAACACACAGAATGATAATAAATTTAAAACCTCTAAATACAGTATGTACATAAAGTACAAGAGGATCAAGAATGGATTGTTAAAAAGCACCATTCTATTGGTAGGCCAAGACTTTGTAATGGCAACCATTGACCTTCGGGATGCTTACTATCACATCCCCATTCACCCAACGCATCGAAGATATCTGTGGTTTGCAGTTGCTCCGGGATGATGGGTACATCACTATCAGTTAAATGTGCTCTGTAAGGCATTTCTTCGGTACCCTGGGCCTTCACCAAAATAATGGCAGAGTTGATAGCGGCTATCTGGAACAGAAATATCTGTATCATGTCTTACCTAAACAACCTGATACTCGTAGGTCAATCAGGAGTTGTCCTCGAGGGCCAAATACGAGAAGTTCTGGGTCTTCTTACATCTTTAGGATGGTTAATAAATTATCAAAAATCCAACCTGGTATCATCCACCAGGAGTATCTTCTTGGGAATAATGTTGGAGTCGCAAGACCAGATGTCTCCTCTACCAAAAGAGAAACAAATACTGATACAGTCCAAGATAACAGCCTTGCGGGATCAAAGAAAAGTATCTCTCAGGTTGGCAAGTTCAGCACTAGGGTCCATGACCTCCTGCATTCCAGCAGTAGCTTGTGCCCAGGAACACACAAGATGTTTACAGTCTCACATTTTATCTTGCTGGGACGGTGCCACTGGCTCCCTGAGTAAGACTATTTGCCTGCCAGGTCGAGTAAAAGCCACACACAGGTGATGGCTCAAGCTGAAGAATTTGAATAGGGGAGTGGCTTGGGATCAAAATCTCCTATCAACCGTCACAACAGACGCCAGTGGAAAAGAATGGGGAGCCATGGTCTCCCATGCCGCATTCCAGAGGATATGGTCCCAAGACGCCAATCTTCGTTCTTTCAGCTTCAGGGAGTTGAAGACAGTAGACTTGGTAAAAGGGACTCTTATAAATATATATTCAGACAATTTGACCACAGTAGTGCATCTGTGACACCAAGGGAGCATGAGACATGAAAGCCTGAAGGCAATTTCAAACAGGATCTTTGCTGGGGTAGAACAAAACGTGTGGTCCCTGTCTGCATTCCATCTAAAGGGATCTGCCAACGTTCAAGCATGTTTCCTCAGCAGAAACACAATATACCCAGGAGAATGGAACATAGGTGGTGGAGTCTTTCAGTGGTTAACAGAAAAATGGGGGCTCCCAGAGGTAGACCTGTTTGCTACCCATTTAAATACAAAAGTTAGCAAATACTTCTTTCTAGACCCGAACGACACATGCATAGTGGTGGATGCTTTCGCCCACCTCTGGAACTTCAAGTTGGCATATGCCTTCCCTCCGATTCCTCTCCTACCAAGGACGTTACAGGAGTGACAAGACAAAGACCATACTAGTAACACCTCTGTTTTTTCATGACATATCGTACTTCATGATAGTGGTAAAATTTGGTCTATATGACTTGTGTTTATTTGTGAAAATACACAACTAATCCCACATATCACATAGTGGAAAAAAGAAGAGATCCCACAATATAATATAATAAAAAGGTATATACAGTGGGGCAAAAAAGTATTTAGTCAGTCAGCAATAGTGCAAGTTCCACCACTTAAAAAGATGAGAGGCGTCTGTAATTTACATCATAGGTAGACCTCAACTATGGGAGACAAACTGAGAAAAAAAAATCCAGAAAATCACATTGTCTGTTTTTTTTCATTTTATTTGCATATTATGGTGGAAAATAAGTATTTGGTCAGAAACAAAATTTCATCTCAATACTTTGTGATATATCCTTTGTTGGCAATGACAGAGGTCAAACGTTTTCTGTAAGTCTTCACAAGGTTGCCACACACTGTTGTTGGTATGTTGGCCCATTCCTCCATGCAGATCTCCTCTAGAGCAGTGATGTTTTTGGCTTTTCGCTTGGCAACACGGACTTTCAACTCCCTCCAAAGGTTTTCTATAGGGTTGAGATCTGGAGACTGGCTAGGCCACTCCAGGACCTTGAAATGCTTCTTACGAAGCCACTCCTTCGTTGCCCTGGCGGTGTGCTTTGGATCATTGTCATGTTGAAAGACCCAGCCACGTTTCATCATCAATGCCCTTGCTGATGGAAGGAGGTTTGCACTCAAAATCTCACGATACATGGCCCCATTCATTCTTTCATGTACCCGGATCAGTCGTCCTGGCCCCTTTGCAGAGAAACAGCCCCAAAGCATGATGTTTCCACCACCATGCTTTACAGTAGGTATGGTGTTTGATGGATGCAACTCAGTATTCTTTTTCCTCCAAACACGACAAGTTGTGTTTCTACCAAACAGTTCCAGTTTGGTTTCATCAGACCATAGGACATTCTCCCAAAACTCCTCTGGATCATCCAAATGCTCTCTAGCAAACTTCAGACGGGCCCGGACATGTACAGGCTTAAGCAGTGGGACACGTCTGGCACTGCAGGATCTGAGTCCATGGTGGCGTAGTGTGTTACTTATGGTAGGCCTTGTTACATTGGTCCCAGCTCTCTGCAGTTCATTCACTAGGTCCCCCCGCGTGGTTCTGGAATTTTTGCTCACCGTTCTTGTGATCATTCTGACCCCACGGGGTGGGATTTTGCGTGGAGCACCAGATCGAGGGAGATTATCAGTGGTCTTGTATGTCTTCCATTTTCTAATTATTGCTCCCACAGTTGATTTCTTCACTCCAAGCTGGTTGGCTATTGCAGATTCAGTCTTCCCAGCCTGGTGCAGGGCTACAATTTTGTTTCTGGTGTCCTTTGACAGCTCTTTGGTCTTCACCATAGTGGAGTTTGGAGTCGGACTGTTTGAGGGTGTGCACAGGTGTCTTTTTATACTGATAACAAGTTTAAACAGGTGCCATTACTACAGGTAATGAGAGGAGGAAAGAGGAGACTCTTAAAGAAGAAGTTACAGGTCTGTGAGAGCCAGAAATCTTGATTGCTTGTTTCTGACCAAATACTTATTTTCCACCATAATATGCAAATAAAATGAAAAAAAAAACAGACAATGTGATTTTCTGGATTTTTTTTTTTTCTCAGTTTGTCTCCCATAGTTGAGGTCTACCTATGATGTAAATTACAGACGCCTCTCATCTTTTTAAGTGGTGGAACTTGCACTATTGCTGACTGACTAAATACTTTTTTGCCCCACTGTACTTTATTGAAAGAAATCACTAAAACCAACGTGAAATAGTAGCAAGATTGCCATGAAGAGGACACACTGCAAAGGCCTTTATAAGGACTATATATTCATGCAGTATGGCATATTAACATACAATTTACATGTGATTACACAAGAAAATTTAAAATATGCAGTGCTTTATTATAGTGAATACATAAATATGGGCTCTACAATAGAGTAATCCCCAGACTCAATGACTGTAACAAACAATATTAAAGCCCATGCTGCAAAAAGAGATATACCATACAATTGCTAATGAAGTCCTAATAATGCCAAAGAAAGCCACAGAGTGTGAATCAACTAACTCAGCTCCAGTAATAACCACCAATGTAACCGGTATATAATAAACCGCGTGTAGACCAAAGGAGCAGAGTAAATATATTTATCTACCTGTGGCAGAGCGGTGTCCCCACACCCCGACGTGCGTTTCGCCGCCTACTTCTTCCGGGGCTTCTTCTGTGGCTTTCTTTGGCATTATTAGGACTTCATTAGCAATTGTATGGTATATCTCTTTTTGCAGCATGGGCTTTAATGGTGTTTGTTACAGTCATTGAGTCTGGGGATTACTCTATTGTACAGCCCATATTTATGTATTCACTATAATAAAGCACTGCATATTTTAAATTTTCTTGTGTAATCACATGTAAATTGTATGTTAATATGCCATACTGCATGAATATATAGTCCTTATAAAGGCCTTTGCAGTGTGTCCTCTTCATGTCAATCTTGCTACTATTTCACGTTGGTTTTAGTGATTTCTTTCAATAAAGTATATACCTTTTTTATTATATTATATTGTGGGATCTCTTCTTTTTTTCCACTATGTGATATGTGGGATTAGTTGTGTATTATTGGTTGAATTGCCTTATCTACCTTTATTGGACTATTGTTATTTTATTTGTGAAAAATCAGAAATTTGGTGAAAAATTTGCAATTTTCAAACTTTTATGCCCTTAAGCCAGAGAGTTATGTCACACAAAATGGTTAAATAACATTTGCCACATGTCTATTTTACATCAGCACAATGTTTTAAATATATTTTTTGTTAGGAAATTAGAAAGATTAAAAGTTGACCAGCAATTTCTAATTTTTTCAACTAAACAATTTTTTATTAGGGACCACATCACATTTGACTTTGGGGGGCCTTTATGACAGAAAATGCCCCAAGTTGACACTATTCTGAAAACTGCTCTCCTTAAAACCACTTTCAAAAAGTTTATTAACCCTTCAGGTGCTTAACAGGAATTAATGCATTGTGGAAGCAAACATTTTTTTTTTACTTTTTTCACAAAAACTATAGCCCCATTTTTTTTTTTTTTTTTAATTTTCACAAGGGTAAAAGGAGAAAATGGAACCCCACAATTTGTTGTGCAATTTCTGAGTACACAGATACCCCATATGTAGAGGAAAACTACTGTTTGGGTGCACGGCAGGACTTGGAAGGGAAGAAGCACTGTTTTGACTTTTTGAACTCAAAAATGTCTGGAATCGTTAGCGAAGTCTATGTTGTATTTGGAGAGCCCCTGACGTGCCTAAACAGTGGAAACACCCCACAAGTGAAGCCATTTTGGAAACTAGACCCCCCTCAAGGAATTTATCTAGACCTGTGAGCACTTTGAACCCACATATGCTTCCCAACGTTGAACTGTGAAAATGAAAAAAAAAATTTCTCTCAAAAATTTATTTGGGTTTTGCCCATATTTTTCATTTTTGCAAGGATAACAGGAGCAAAATGGACTGCAAAAGTTGTTGTGCAATTTCTCCTGAGTACACAGATACTCCATATGTGGCTGAAAACTTCTTTTGAGGCACATTGCAAAGCTCAGAAGGGAAGAAGCGCCATATTGTAGTTCAGATTTTGCTGGATTGGTTTGAGGGTGCCATGTCACATTGGGAGAGCCCCTGAGGTGCCAAAACAACAGAAACCCCCATTATGTGAACTAATTTTACAACCTACACTCCCCAATGACTTTATCTAGGGGTTCAGTGATCATACTGACACCACATGTGTACAGAAATTTATACCATTGGGCGATTGAAGAAACCTGGTTTCCACCACACACACTTGACACGCTCTTTATATAATAAGGTTATCTTCGTCACAACAGACGACACAGAGCATGGTTCCAGTAATCCATGTCCTTAGTCTGCTTGTTTTCAGCAGAATGTTTTTGGGCTCTCTTGCGCATAATCTTTAGATGAGGCTTCCTTCTAGGCGACAGCCATGCAAAACAATGCAGTGTCCGGTGGATGGTCTGAGCACTGACGGGCGGACCCCACACCCCTTTAACCCCTTCACGACCTGTGACAGTGTATGCGTCATGAAAGTCGGTGCCAATCCGACCCATGACGCATACCCTGTGTCATGACTTCAAAGCCCCCCTGCGGGTCGGGTGACCGGGGTCAATGAAAGGTCACCTGACCCGCAGATACAGGAGGCTTTGTTCTTCACCACAGGGGGCGTGGCTTCACCCCCACATCGCTACGATCGCTCTGATTGGCTGTTAAAAGTGAAACAGCCAATCAGAGCGATAGTAATATTTCATCAATGAAAATTGATGAAATATTACAATCCAGCCATGGCTGATGCTGAAATAGCATCGGACATGGCTGGAGACACTAAGTTAACCCCCCCCCGCCGACTGACGGCGCCGATCGGCTGCCGCCACCGACTGACGGCGCCGATCGGCCGCTGCTGTCACAATCTGCCCCCTCCCCCTTCCCTCCGCTCCCCCCACCTTCCGATTCCCCCCCCCACAATACTCACTAATCCCTTCTGGCCGTCCGGCTGTCCCGGTCCATGGGCGCCGCCATCTTGGAAAATGGTGGGCGCATGTGCTGTGCGCCCGCCGGCATTTCCCGGAGGAAGATTCATTTTTTTTTAATTTTGATCACTGTGATAAACTCTCACCGTGATCAAAATAAAAAAAAAAAGTAAATCACTACCCCCCATAGGGACAAATAATAAAATATTTTTATTTTTCAATTAGGGTTAGAAATAGGGCTAGGGTTAGAGCTAGGGGTGGGTTGGGGTTGGGATTAGGGTTAGGTTTGTGATTAGGGTTAGGGGTGTGTTGGGGTTATGATTAGGGTTGGAGATAGAATTCAGGGGTTTCCACTGTTTAGGCACATCAGGGGGTCTCCAAACACGACATGGCGCCACCCTTTATTCCAGCCAATTTTGCGTTCAAAAAGGCGAACAGTGCTGCCTCCATTCCGAGCCCCAACGTGTGCCCAAACAGTGGTTTTCCCCCACATATGGGGTATCAGTGTTCTCAGGAAAATTGCACAAGAACTTTGGGGGTCTAATTTCTCCTGTTACCCTTGGGAAAATTAAAAATTGGGGGCTAAAAAAATAATTTTTGTGGAGAAAAAATTATTTTTATTTTCACGGCTCTGCGTTATAAACTTCTGTGAAGCACTTGGGGGTTCAACGTGCTCACCACACATCTAGGTTAGTTGAATGGGTGGTCTAGTTTCCAAAATGGGGTCATTTGTTGGGGGTTTCCACTGTTTAGGTACATCAGGGGCTCTGCAAACATAACATGATGCCCGCAGACCATTCCATCAAGTCGACATTGTGGTCCCCCCCACATATGGGGTACCAGCGTACTCAGGACAAACTGAACAACAACTTTTAGGGTCCAATTTATCCTGTTACCCTTGTGAAAATAAAAAATAGTGGGCTTAAAATCATTTTTTGAGGGAAAAAAAATATTTTTTTTCATGGTTCTGCGTTATAAACTTCTGTGAAGCACTTGGGGGTTCAGAGTGCTCACCACACATCTACATAAGCTCCTTAGGGGGTCTAGATTCCAAAATGGGGTCATTTGTGGGGGAGCTCCAAAGTTTAGGCACACCAGGGCTCTCCAAACACGACATGGTGTCCGCTAACGATTGGAGCTAATTTTCCATTCAAAAAGTAAAATGGCGCTCCTTCCCTTCTGGGCCCTGCCGTGCGTTCAAACAGTGGTTTTTGACCACATATGAGGTATCGGTGCACTCAGGAGAAATTGACCAACAAATTTTAGGATCCATTTTATCCTGTTGCCCATGTGAAAATGAAAAAACTGAGGCTAAAAGGACATTTTTGTGAAAAAAAAGTACTTTTTTTTTTTCTACGGATCAATTTGTGAAGCACCTGGGGGTTCAAATTGCTCATTATGCATCTAGATAAGTTTCTTGGAGGGCCTAGTTTCCAAAATGGGGTCATTTGTGGGGGAGCTCCAATGTTTAGGCACACAGGGGCTCTCCAAACCCGACATGGCAACCGCTAGATATTCCAGCATATTTTCCATTCAAAAAGTCAAATGGCACTCCTTCCCTTCTGAGCCCTGACGTGCGCACAAACAGTGGTTTTTGACCACATATGAGGTATCAGTGTACTCAGGAGAAATTGCCCAACAAATTTTAGGATCTATTTTATCCTGTTGCCCATGTGAAAATGAAGGAATTGATGCTAAAAGAAAATTTTTGTTGGAAAAATTAAAATGTCCATTTTTTCCTTCCACGTTGCTTTAGTTCCTGTGAAGCACCTGAAGGGTTAATAATCTTCTTGAATGTAGATTTGAGTAGCTTGAGGGGTGCAGTTTTTAGAATGGTGTCACTTTTGGGTATTTTCTGCCATATAGACCCCTCAAAGTGACTTCAAATGTGAGGTGGTCCCTAAAAAAAAATGGTTTTGTAAATTTCGTTGTAAAAATGAGAAATCGCTGGTCAACTTTTAACCCTTATAACTCCCTAACACAAAAAAATTTTGTTTCCAAAATTATGCTGATGTAAAGTAGACATGTGGGAAATGTTATTTAGTAACTATTTTGTGTCACATGCCTCTCTGGTTTAACAGAATAAAAATTTGAAAAATGCGAAATTTTCAAAATTTTCGCCAAATTTCCATTTTTTTCACAAATAAACGAAAAAAATTATCGACCTAATTTTACCACTAACATGAAGTCCAATATGTCACGAAGAAACAGTCTCAGAATCGCTAGGATCCGTTGAAGCGTTCCTGAGTTATTACCTCATAAAGGGACACTGGTCAGAATTGCAAAAAATGGCCTGGTCATTAAGGTCAAAATAGGCTGGGTCATGAAGGGGTTAACGTCTGCAGCAGTGCTGGCAGCACTCGTATGTCTATGTTGAAAAGACAATCTCTAGATATGGTGCTGAGAACATGCACTCAACCTCCTTAGTAGACCATGGCGAGGCCAGTTCTGAGAGGAACCTGTCTTGTTAAACCCTTGTGTGGTCATGCTGAAGCTCAATGTCAGGGTGTTGGCAATCTTCTTATAGCCTGGGCCATCTTTACGCAGAGCAACTATTCTTTTTTTCAGATTCTGAGAGAGTTCTTTGCCGTGAGGAGCCATATTGAGCTTCGAGTGATCAGTATGTGAGAGTGTGAGGGCGATAACACCAAACTTGCCACACCTTCTCCCCATTCATACCGGAGACCTGTAACACTAATGGGTCACATGACACCGGGGAGGGAAAATGGCTACTTGGGCACAATTTAGCCATTTTCACTTAGAGGTGTACTCACTTTTATTTATTGCCAGTGGTTCAGGCATTGATGGTTTTGTGTTGAGTTATTTAGATGGCACATCAAATTTACATTGTTAGGCTGCGTTCCCACTAGCAAATCACACGCAATGGTAATGACCCTCGGCTCCTTCTCTTCTGCGAGCACGAGCCGACTGTCAGCGCTCTGTGCTCCGATCCTCTAGTGAGAGAGAATGGCAGCACATCTGCGGAGGAGACGGAGAAATTAATTTTGGAAATCGCAGGTGATATCCAAGTTCAATGCGATGTATCACACGGCCCCACAGACTTATATGGGTGCTTGTGATCCAAATTCAGCTTCCAGTCGCAGCATGCTGTTCTTTTTTTTTTTTTTTTTTTCCCTGTCCCATCGAGTAGGAAAAAAAAAAACGCAATTGAAAACAGAACCATAGGGAGCGAGCTCTTATACAAGCTGTACACTCATTACTTTACATTGTATCAAAATTTCATATCGTTAGTGTTGTCCCATGAAAAGATCTTATAAAATGTGAGGGGTGTACTCAGTTTTGTGATATACTGTATGTTACAAAGTTTCTTATCTCTTATACTATTGATTTATGCTTGGTTTACAGAAACGATAGTGAATATTCAAAAACTTTGTGGAGACAACCCATTTAACAGAATAGCTATGCAAATCTCTAATAAGAAACAAGCAGCATTGAAAATATTTTTGCTTTGCTTATATAGCGCTAGATTGTTCCGCAGCGCTCTATGCACCTTATCATGATTGATATAAATTTCATACGCACCTTGTGAGACGCGATCTGGTGTCCATGCAATAGATAAAATAATAATAGTAATCCAGCCATTGAAGGTATGGAATAAAGCCATTATGTTGGACTCGCCTCCCCGAGGTGGATTCACAAAGCCACAGGTCAGGGTGGACACAAGGACCCAGGGCTTTGGTGTAGATAACTGGAGAGCCAGGGCTTGGACACACTGGAACAACAGGGCAGAAGAAAGGGAACATGACAAATCCAAAGCTGCACACATACTGTAGGAATGTAAAGGGATGAAAGGTGTTCTTGAAATGATGAATACACAGTATGAACAGTCAGAAAACAGTTCGTTAACTTACCGCCATCGGTGGGTTAATCCAGGAGGTGGCTAGCAGAGGGTTAACCGGCAGGACTTTATGGTATGCAGGATCACAGAACATTTGTGAGATGGATGGACAAAGTGAACAAATGGTGGAGCGTTCCAAGCAGCAACTAAACTATTGAGTCTCAATACTGAGACACAGCTCAGTGTCTAATCGGTTTTTAAGTGGCCTAAGGAGATGACGTCACCGCGACACATTGGGCAACTTGGAAAACCCTATGTGGACCACAGTAAGGATATGCTCACGGTCTGGTGTTGCTGCGGGTTTGACTCTGCGTACTTGTGCCGCTTCAAACCCGCAGCGGGCAGGTGTTACGGCATAGTGGATGGGATATCCACAGAAGCCCACGGAGACAGACATGCGACACGTCTTCACCCATAGAATGTATTGAACTCTGTGAATCCGCATGTTTCAGTGGACACAAGCAGATTCACCTGTGTTCAATAGACAGCAGCGCTTTGGATGCAGCGCACATGCACTGAGTCCATAGCGCTGCTGCTTCCCGATCATCGGCACCCGGCCTTACGGGTAGCAGCCATCGGGAAAAGGCACTGAGCCAGCCAGAGCAGGTGTGTGACACCCAATCCTGTAGTTTTTCATCTTGGGCTATGTTCCCACTATGAGCTTTTTGATGTTGCAGATTTTCTGCACCCATTAAGTAAGATGGGTTACTTGCATTTTATCTGAAATGCGCATCATCAAAAACTCACCAAACACTCTTGGGAATGTGGCCTTACAAGGAGATTTTAAGGGGCTTCTTTTGGGTTGAAACGTTGCATGAGTTAATAAGGGATCTCCCCCCCCCCCCCCCCCCCCCCGCGGATCAGCGCTGCCTGGGCTATTATTTTGTGTATTCGCATTCTGTGCTGCCTATAAACTACACCACTTTCACAGGTGCAAATGACTCATATGGTGGTGTGTCACCCTTACAAATTTAACGTTGGTATGAACTTTTTCTGTTTTTCAATGCAATTATGTCAGTAAATCTGAGCTTTCCCCATGGAGCATAGCGTGCATTAAATATACTGTATTTCCGTACATGACCACAGTTCCCCTTTGCTACCAGTAGATGGCGCACTTCGTACATTAGAATAGATGTGCTGTTGGGATGAATGCCTTTGAAGTCAGGCAGATTTTCGGAACCACCAAAGTTTCATCACAAATGTCAGGGTTATGCCGATTTTCCACTTCTGGAAATACTGGGCAATTTACATTCTTGGACTCAGAATGTTCTTCCATCACAAAATCAGGCTGTCGCCAGTGCTCAGTGTGGATGTTGTAACCGTGGACACTAACCTTTTAATCATACTCTCTAGAGTATTTTGAACAGCGATGACAGGTCACACTATCACATTTTTGAATTTTTATTATTCACATGGGCGAAGGAGAATTTCACTAGAGTCTGTGCCATCAGCCATAGATTTGCCTCCCACTGACCGTCACTTATCATGATACTGCAGTACTGGGCACTTGTTCTAGTTGTCATAGAACTAACACCTACAATGCCAAGGTATCATATACTGGGGTTACTGTGTTAAGAGAATCTGGGTCATTACAGTGGAAAAAGTTCAGATTAAAGTAAAAAGTACTTTTTTTTTTCCCTATAGTGATTCTAAATCTGAGCTAATTACCAGATAATCCAACTTTTCTCACTTGTCATCCAGTAGCCCGTACTTTAAGTCCTTACCGCAAGAGACAATACTGTACAAAAGTTTTAGGCGCATGTGAAAGAAAGCCTGCAATGCAAGAATGCTTTAAAAAAGACAAATGATGGTTTATTTTTATCAATTAGTAAAATGCAAAGTGAAAACAAAAGAAAAAATCTAAATCAAATATTTGCTTTGATATTGCACTTTTCTGAAGGCAAAGCATCACTTCTTCTCGGTACACTTGCACACTGTTTTTGAAAGAAGCCAGCAAGGATATTTGAATATTTTTATTTTTTTTACCTGACATCTTAGAATATTTTATTTTCGTTTTGTTTTTCAGGTGCTACTTTCCGGAGTTTAAAAAGAAGTTTTAAATTTTTAAAATCATTAGTGAATTTTTTTTTTTATAGATTCCTAAAGTTTTGAAAAAAACAAATAGAATTTTGGGACTTGTATTACTTGGCATTTTTTATCATATCTCAGGCTAGAATTAAGGTAACGAGTTGGCGGAGGCACCAATGTATTCAGAATTGTACAGGCTTTAATTTGATATGCCACAAGTATATGTGGTTAGTTGATATTTTGTTTTTGAGGAGTCAAATTTTAAATTTTAGTATGCGATTTTGGGAAAACTGTTATACATTTAAAAAAAAAAAAAAAAAAATTCCTACATGTTACCTATGTTCTTGGTTACATTTGTTCAGGGATTCAAGTTGGGATCTCCGTAGGGTCATATTCCTAGGTGCGATTTTCTAAATTCAGTCTCCTCCTACTCATATGTTTAATACTAAAAATAATATCTCTAACACCTTTTTAAATACAGATGTAACATTTTTTTTTTGTTATTGCATCACTAGACATGTCTGTTTTTAAAAATAGTGCAGCAGTTAAATCGTCATGCTTATAAAATATAGGAACTAGCCTTTATTAATAGTGAGTCTTTACACTGACCTTTTATCATCAATTTGTCCCTTCTACTGGGTGAAATGTAATCCTGTCTGCAATCTCTTACTAACAATGGCCATTTCCTTTTGTGTCACAGTATGTCTGGCCTATTATGGGTTAATATCCGATTTTTGATTACTTTTATAATGTCTGGTTTTTTTGGCTGCACAAAAAACGGTGATGAACCAGAAGGTGTGGAAAAGTAACTTCTACTACTTCTTCATTGTCTTAATCTTTGGAGAATAGATTAGCCAGCCACCAGTGCCCATCATATTCACAAGGCACATGACCAGTCATATCATCCATTGCCAATCTTGTGCCGCCTTCAATCACTTCATGGACTTCACTGTGTGGAATTGCCGAGTCCATTTAATGGGTTCTGCTTCCTGTAAATGATGTTTTATAAAAATTCCTCCTCCTTCGTAGTCCTGCTTTGTACAGTACGTGAACTGGATGTTAAGAATATTTTTCTCATTCCAATTGAAAAGTTGCATGGGTGTTAAGATTTGGTGTGAATATGGCCTCTAGCTCGAGCTGCAAGGCATTTCACGGGCCCTCCTAAACCTAAATTCCCGTTCAGCATCCACTCCAAAATCTTTCTTGTGGTGGCAGACATTTGTAAAGTTTCTCCTGTTTTTATGCTGTGCAGAAGAGCCATCCAAGAAGAAGTAGACCTTGCTCAAACTTGGTAGGAGGTCAGTTTTTATCACTGAAATCAATTTTTTTTTTCTAACAAATGAACAGATATTGAATCATACACTTAGATACCATAATTACACTTTTGTATTTTATTTCTGACTGCGCCACATCCTGAACAACAAAGGAACAGTTTTCTGAAAAGTCTAAGCTTATTACTGCCGCACTCTGATGGTGATCGTAGTAGCCCGACTGTTGGCGAGCTATAAATGTGTTTTGTTTTTTTTTAATTTTTTAAAAAAAAATTTTCAGGGTTAATACGAAACCCAAAGTTAAATTTCAATTAATAAATCATTAAAAACTAATAACTTTTGTAATTTACGTCATGATAATATTCTGTACCATTCAATCCGTGCTGCAACTTAGGGTTCTGTCTATATTACCCACTTCCTATGACGATTCGTTTGAGAAACCCCAGTGCATGATGGGATACTCAGACAAATCATAACCTGCTGACAGAAACTGCTGTCACTCCCCTTTCCGCCCTGCAAAAAGTGTCACCGGGGAGTGTAGGGGGATGGGAAAACCCAAAATATTATTTTTAAATATATATAATCATTATGTAAACTAGGGGGCAGGTCAGTGAGGGATCAGTGACCTGCCAGAAGCCATTCAGATGAATATGTAAGCAGAGCACCACAAAACCCTGCCCATAGCCCCCCCACAGGCCGCCCCGGAGCGCGAGCATATCATTACTCGAAACTGAAAGTAAAGATTACACAGCAACCACAAGACGGATTTCATCACCAAGTATCATTGTAATCAGTATAACGGCGCCGACCTGACACTGTCTGTAGGTTACTGTGCACAATCCTGCTGCTCTCTCTAACCTAGAATGCGGGACATCAGAAATCTTCATATTAACGTATTGGGGGCCCCCATGCAAATCATATGGAAAAACACACTTGTATAACTTTTACAAGTTTATTTTAAAACTGCTAAATAAATTATGATTAGTAAACAAAATTTTAATTATAATTTTTCATGGCCTTATCTCTCCCTCCAAAAATCACATGACATCCTCATATGGCATTATCCACACCCTGGCCCCTCCACCAGCATTACTGAGTACAAATAAAGTAACTTGAGACACAAACACTACTGAGAACATGATAAAAAATACATGGGGGCCTAAAAGGCCTCCAATCCGTACAGATGTGGTTTTCACCAAAAAAGCATTGTTACACCGAAATGCCTATGAAAAAAAGTTATATGAACAACTGGATATTACCAACAACGACATACTAAGAGGATTACCTGGAGTTTCAAAATTCTAACTTACCGTATTTTCCGCTTTGTAAGACGCACTTTTTTTCCCCCAAACTTGGGGGGAAAATGGGGGTGCGTCTTACAAAGAGGATATACCTTATCGGGTGAAGGCCGCAGGGGTGTCCGGGTGTCCGTCGGCGCTGTGGGTGTCTCCGGGTGCCCAGCCGTGTCTCCACGTGCCCAGCGGTGTCTCCGGTTCCCCTCCCGGGGCTCTGCCGACATTTTGCGACAGGCCAGAACCCCGGGGCTCCCTCTCGGTTCCCTCTGTATTGGCTGGCTCCGGCAATATGGCGGCCGCCACTGGGGACGGCGCATGCGCTGATGGTGATCTCGGGACTGAGATCTCGAGGGATGAGATTTCAGCGCTGAAAGTCTGGATGTATCTCAGCCCACCATCGACTGCCTGTAGCATGGTAGCAAAGCTGTAGTCACAGATCACAACTCAGACTTCGTGAGGATGAGAGAAGTGAGATCTGATGAGAATAATTAGTGGGTCATTGTCCCCTGCAGTTGGTTCTGTACGTGTCTTTTTTCTATCTGAGTAAGAATTCCCTTTTATATTCAGATGATATAGTAGGGGCCACAAAGCACAAGACTGAAGAATAGATAAAGTTAGAGGACGCGCTCTTGCAGAAACCCCCATAACTGTGTGGAGCAGTAAACTGAGATTGACTTTTAGTAAAGTTATAACCACACAAAGTGCTGACAAGATATAAAACACAGGTTTTGTTACTGTTGTGACATATGGCACTTTATTCTTTCATTATCTGCGTGCGACTAGTTGACAAGAACATAATTGTGTACTTTGTCATCCCTCCGTTTGCAAAGCTTAAGTGGACCGAAAATAACAAATTGAGATGCTCTTTTACCCTCTCAGATATTATTTTCTTAGCATTACAATTAAAATGATTTATTCTTCACCTCCTGTTATGTTGAATATGAAAATTAGATGTTTTCCACTTTTCCATATTCCGGTTGCATTTATTTTACTTGTGTTTTGCACAATGTTTTTAATAAGTGCATTTGGCCCCTATCTAAAGAAAAAATGGTGCAGCCTACAGATTATTCCATAGTGATGCATCACGTGGGCAAAGTGCGAGAACTAAAACTGGCATTAATCATGTTGACAAACAGGCTTCATGCGCTTCCTGGCTAGTTATCTATTGCCACCTAGTACCCAGCGGTGAATACGCTGGTTAGGTGCACTATGGCTTAGGGCAGGGGTGGGGAACCTTTTTTTTGGCCAAGGACCAATTTGAATTTTATAGTATCGTTCTGGGGTCGTATTAAATTTTTAACTTAAACATTATCCAACTATATTTATTCAAACATTTAAATAACTTGCAGCTCCTCCCACACATAGTACAGTGCATCTCCCCCCACACACAGTACAGTGCATCTCCCCCCCACACACAGTACAGTGCAGCTCCCCCCCACACATAGTACAGTGCATCTCCCCCCACACACAGTACAGTGCAGCTCCCCCCCACACATAGTACAGTGCAGCTCCCCCCCACACATAGTACAGTGCAGCTCCCCCCACACACAGTATAGTGCAGCGCCCCCCACACACAGTATAGTGCAGCTCCCCCCACACACAGTATAGTGCAGCTCCCCCCACACACAGTATAGTGCAGCTCCCCCCACACACAGTATAGTGCAGCTCCCCCCACACACAGTATAGTGCAGCTCCCCCCACACACAGTATAGTGCAGCTCCCCCCACACACAGTATAGTGCAGCTCCCCCCACACACAGTATAGTGCAGCTCCCCCCACACACAGTATAGTGCAGCTCCCCCCACACACAGTATAGTGCAGCTCCCCCCACACACAGTATAGTGCAGCTCCCCCCACACACAGTATAGTGCAGCTCCCCCCACACACAGTATAGTGCAGCTCCCCCCACACACAGTATAGTGCAGCTCCCCCCACACACAGTATAGTGCAGCTCCCCCCACACACAGTATAGTGCAGCTCCCCCCACACACAGTATAGTGCAGCTCCCCCCACACACAGTATAGTGCAGCTCCCCCCACACACAGTATAGTGCAGCTCCCCCCACACACAGTATAGTGCAGCTCCCCCCACACACAGTATAGTGCAGCTCCCCCCACACACAGTATAGTGCAGCTCCCCCCACACACAGTATAGTGCAGCTCCCCCCACACACAGTATAGTGCAGCTCCCCCCACACACAGTATAGTGCAGCTCCCCCCACACACAGTATAGTGCAGCTCCCCCCACACACAGTATAGTGCAACTCCCCCCACACACAGTATAGTGCAGCTCCCCCCACACACAGTATAGTGCAGCTCCCCCCACACACAGTATAGTGCAGCTCCCCCCACACACAGTATAGTGCAGCTCCCCCCACACACAGTATAGTGCAGCTCCCCCCACACACAGTATAGTGCAGCGCCCCCCACACACAGTATAGTGCAGCTCCCCCAAACACAGTATAGTGCAGCTCCCCCCACACACAGTATAGTGCAGCTCCCCCCCACACACAGTATAGTGCAGCTCCCCCCACACACAGTATAGTGCAGCTCCCCCCACACACAGTATAGTGCAGCTCCCCCCACACACAGTATAGTGCAGCTCCCCCCACACACAGTATAGTGCAGCTCCCCCCACACACAGTATAGTGCAGCTCCCCCCACACACAGTATAGTGCAGCTCCCCCCACACACAGTATAGTGCAGCTCCCCCCACACACAGTATAGTGCAGCTCCCCCCACACACAGTATAGTGCAGCTCCCCCCACACACAGTATAGTGCAGCTCCCCCCACACACAGTATAGTGCAGCTCCCCCCACACACAGTATAGTGCAGCTCCCCCCACACACAGTATAGTGCAGCTCCCCCCACACACAGTATAGTGCAGCTCCCCCCACACACAGTATAGTGCAGCTCCCCCCACACACAGTATAGTGCAGCTCCCCCCACACACAGTATAGTGCAGCTCCCCCCACACACAGTATAGTGCAGCTCCCCCCACACACAGTATAGTGCAGCTCCCCCCACACACAGTATAGTGCAGCTCCCCCCACACACAGTATAGTGCAGCTCCCCCCACACACAGTATAGTGCAGCTCCCCCCACACACAGTATAGTGCAGCTCCCCCCACACACAGTATAGTGCAGCTCCCCCCACACACAGTATAGTGCAGCTCCCCCCACACACAGTATAGTGCAGCTCCCCCCACACACAGTATAGTGCAGCTCCCCCCACACACAGTATAGTGCAGCTCCCCCCACACACAGTATAGTGCAGCTCCCCCCACACATAGTATAGTGCAGCTCCCTCCACACACAGTACAGTGCATCTCCCCACCAACACACAGTATAATGCAGCCCCTACACACACAGTATAGTGCAGCTCCCTCCACACACAGTACAGTGCATCTCCCCACCAACACACAGTATAATGCAGCCCACACACACACACACACACACACACACACACACACACACACTAATACATACTCACACAATACTCACCCCTCCTCCTGCTCCGGTCTCATCGGCTCCACTGCTGGTACAGTGTGGCGCACGATGAAGTGATGTCATTGCGTGCCCGCTGAGTCACAAGCAGAGGGAGAGTGATGGGAGACGGAGCGCCTGACGCTCTCTCCTCCATCACTGCTTTCAGCTGTATCGACGACTATGGTGCCGTCTATGAATGAGTAATGGGGGCGTCACTGGGCCACATAGCGGCCGTCCGTGCGCACCTCTGAAAAATTAAAGGGTCCGCGGCCAAAAATGGGCAAAGTGGCAGCGGGACGCACCAGGGAATCTTCAGTGGGCCACGGCTTTCAGTCAAACCCTCAGCACCCTTCTATTGCTTTACAAGGGGTTATAGACGGACAGCCCTATTGGTGCATCCAAGATTGACAGCAGCATTTATGTTACTAAGGCCTCTTTCACACTTCAGTTTTTCGCCATCAGTCAAAATCCGCCAAAATTTGAAAATGGCGGATCCGCAAAAAATGTATAAAAACGGATGCCAGCTGATGGAACGGATCCGTTTTTTTAAGGATCCGCTATACCGATTTTAGTGCAGATCGTTAACAAAACGGATCAGTACCATCCGTTGGCATCCGTTTTTCTCATCCGTTGAATCCGTTTTCTTGCGGATCCGTTTTTCCACACCTCCAAAATGGGATGCTCCCAAATATGATTCGCTCTTGGAGAATGCTCCCAAATGTGATTGGATACTGGAAACTAGGGATAAATATATCTAGGGTGTTGTGATACAATTTCTTTGAAAGGTTTTAGAGCTAGTGGCAGCGATGGAAGGAGTTAATGCAAGTCTGGAAGGAGTTATTGCGAGTATTGACAGCTTCTGTGTGGAATTGGATCTTCACTTGAATCGGTTGGCAATTATTGCTCTCGAGAGGGAGAAAAGAAGATTGCGAATCCTGCGTATGAGGAGACGGCGCCAGTGGATTCATCCCATTAATGCGCAGAGGTTCACCCGTGGCTTTTTTTTCCACACTGTACCTGGAATTGAGGGATAATCCGGACAAGTTCTTCAACTACGTGCGCATGAGGCTGGAATTCTTTGAGATATTGGTGGATCGTGTTGGAGAACAAATCTGGAGAAGGGACACACAAATGCGGTTTTCTATATCACCGGCGGAGCGTTTGATGGTGACCCTTCGGTAAGTTATCTACCTTTTAAAATGTTTCAGATTCTGCAGGCTTTTATTGTTATGTTATGGCTTGTAGTTTGTATTAATTTTACTTTTTTCCATTTTTTAACAGATTCCTGGCAACTGGAGAATCCTTCACCTCCCTCCATTTCCAGTTCCGGATTGGGATTTCAACTATTGCTGGAATTGTACAACAGACCTGCCGGGCATTGTGGGATTCTCTACAGGAGGAATACATCCCAGAGCCAACACAGGAGAGGTGGCTGGAGATTGCCGACAAGTTTCAAGAAATCTGCCAGTTTCCAAACTGCATCGGTGCCGTAGATGGCAAGCATATCAGGATTGTGAAACCCATGGGATCTGGTTCACAGTTTTACAACTATAAGAAATACTTTTCTATTGTGCTTATGGCCATTTTGGATGCAAACTGCAAATTCATTGCCGTGGACATTGGTGCATACGGTCGTTCTAATGACTCTCAGGTATTCAAGATGTCCACCATGGGCCGTCGCTTGTATGGAGACAATTTTGACTTCCCACCTCCAAGACCACTCCCTGGAACAACAGTTCCACCAATGCCTTTTGTGTGCGTTGGCGACGATGCTTTTCAGCTTTCTAAACACCTACTCAAACCATATGGTAGTCGTGGACTAACACACCGGAAAAGAATCTATAACTATCGGTTAACCAGAGCGCGCAGAGTGGTGGAGTGTGCATTTGGAATTTTAACTGCCAAATGGAGAGTCCTGTTAACGGCCATGAAAATGAAAACAGAGACTGTGGATGAGGTGGTGAAGGCTGTGTAATCCTGCACAATTTTGTCCTTTCAAAGGAACCAGTTTCCATCGATGAAAATCTGTCTGAAACCACCTTGTGGGATTATGAGCAGCAAACTTTTCGGAGTACTGGCTCAGTGGCAAGAATGAGGGACACCTTTGCAAACTATTTTGTGACACCAGAGGGACAAGTGGACTGGCAAGATGACATGATATAATTTTCTTCATACCAATTGTGAGTAACCTTTTTTTTTTTTAACTGAAATTTTACCAAGTGTTTGGTTTTCCCAAGCATTGTGTTACCATGTGATTTGGTTTACCAAGTTTTTTTTTTTTTTTTTTTTTTTTTTTTAAGTTTTACACTTTGCAGTGTTACCAATTGTTGGGTACCAAGCGTAAAGTTTTACCAAGTATTGTGTACCTAGCGTTGTTTTACACTTACAAATGTTACCAAGTGTTGGGTACCAAGCGTAAAATTTTACACTTTGAAATTTTACCAAGTGTTGTGTACCAAGCGTTTTACACTTTGAAATGTTAACAAGTGTTGGGTACCAAATGTTGTGCTACCAAGTGTTGGTTTTTTGTACCTTGTACACCACCAGTGTACTGTGAAATATTACCCAGTGTTGTGTGTTGTGTTACCAAGTGTTGTGTTACCAAGTGTTGTGTTTACCTTTTACACCACTGGTGTAATTTGAATATTTCCAAAGAAAGAAGCAAAAAAGAAACAAAGTTTTTTTGAAAAAAAAAAAAACATAGTTTATTTCTGAATTTGTAATAACTGTTTTTTTTTAAATTTTTGGTTTTTTTTTAAATTTTTTTTTGGTATCTTAAACCTTTTTTGTAACTTTTTTTTTTTGCTATATATTACCTTTTTTTGGAAAACAGAAAAAACATTACAAAGTGTGATAATGTTGCGTGGAGATAGTATTGGAGGGGTTAACAGGGTTGACCACATCGAGGGGGGTAGAGGACTGGGGAGGGAGTTGGTGAGGACCAGAAGTGGAAGGGGGGTTTAACACATGCGGTGGTTGGGACGGGAGTGGATGGACAGACGAGGTTTGTGGGTACATTGAAGGTGTATGTGGGGGTGGGTATGGTGAGGGCATTGGGGTATAATGCAATGGGGAAGGAAAGTACTGGGAAGAATGGAATGGGGAACTAGAGAAAGGAGAGGGAGTGGTAGGAGGAGGGACGGCTGTATGATGGATGGACTGTGGAAGGATGGACTGTGGAAGGATGGACTGTGGAAGGATGGACTGTGGAAGGATGGGATGCTTCAGCAAGTACTTCCACTAGAGCATTCTGACAGGCTTGCATCACACGCATCTGCTGGTGAGTACTTAAACCTTCCATTTGCCGGACAACAGATTGAAAAAAGGTATGTCTCGGTGTCTGGTTTGATTCTAAATTCATCTGTTCCATGTATCTTCTGAGTTCCATGATACTTTGATTGATCATGGTCAACCCAGAAGATAACCGTTCTCCATAAGTGTGGAAAGCATGCTGGACAGATGAGTTTAGACTCAAACAGTCAGACAAGGTCATCCTTTCCTGACTCCTCAGACGCTGCCGGCCAGAACCAAAAGTTGGTCGAGATGTTGCGGCAGTGTCTGAGGGGTGGGGAACAGGGAACAAGTCGTCACCAGCAGCTTCATGTGATGAAGTCTGCCCTGCTGCTCCAGTGCTGGTGGAGGGGATAGAGGGATGAGACAAGAGGGTAGGTACAGAGGGGTCGGATACCTCGATGTGGTCACCGGGGGCGGTCTCACTAGGGATTACTCCAGAGGGACGCAACTCTGATGCAGATTCCTGAGTGCTGCAGATGGTGCTAAAAAAAGAGAAAAAATGTATATTAAAAATATTGATATTTAATTTAAGTCTGCTGAAAAAAAATTTGGTTAAACATTTCTACTACAGAAATGGTTTGGGGAATATTTACCTTCTGCACACCATTGTTGATCGCAGGAACGCCAGGGCTTTGTAGTTCTTGTACTGGGGTCCCCGGCTTCCTCCCGATCCACTCGGGGTCTGCATCTCCTTGTTGTAGTCCCTCTTGAAGCGATCCCGGAGCGACCACCACCGTGTGATAACCCTGTCACCTGTGAAGCAAAAAAAAAGGGGTTTAGTATTCAACACTTCACATGCTGGAATATAAGTTACTGAAGTTGTAATACTTACGCACAAAATCCCTGGCCCTCGCATTGAGTTCCTCCCAGTTCTCAATAACTGCAGAATAGACCTCATCCCAGAGCCGTCGGGTGGTTGGTTGGTCGGCGTGTAGACGGTTTGCCATGTTCCACAGCGGCTCCCGGTTTTCCACCTCACGGATGAGTTCATCAGTATCAATCATGACACCCTCCTCCAGATGTCTCCGGGGAGCACGCTGTGAACCCTGTGAAGATAAAAAACAAAACAAAAAACAAAAAATGACATTCTATTCAAACACATGATGTTCATGTAAACAATTATCCAAATAGGGTTACTTACCGTTTGCCGACCAACAGATGCATCACCTTGACGACCCTGGGATGTCCTGGGAGTCACTCTAGTGCGGGCACCGGATTCTGAAGACTGTGGGAAAAAAAAAAAAAATTGTTTGGATGGATGCGTAGTTATTGTGTGTGCACTGTGATGAATGTTTGTGTTGGGTGTAGCATTATGTATCTGTGTATGTGCTAAACTTACACTCTGCGCACCCCCTCCTTGCATCTCTCCACCCTGCACGTCTCCTCCTGGAAGCTCCTCTGAATCAGCTTCCTGTTAAAACATAATACATGGATAGTGTTTTTAACCAAAAAAAAAAATTAGTTTAAATAAAAAAAATAAAATTTTTTTTTTTACCTCAGCTCGCTGATGATGTGAGTGGGAGCTTTCAGGAGAAGACATTACGGTTTGGGGCAGCTGCGGTGCTTCCTGAAGTGATCTGCAAGTATAAAGACACTTGTTAAGCTACTATACAAAGGATCATAATAAGCTTTCAGGCCTTTATACTTACAGGGAAACAAATGGTTGCCTGTACTCTGCTGCGGCCTGGCTGTCCGTATCTGCTGCGGTCAAGCTGTCCGTATCTGCTGCGGTCAAGCTGTCCGTCTCTGCTGCGGTCAGGCTGACCGTCTCTGCTGCAGCCTGACCGGTCATCTCTGCTGCGTTCTCGCCGGTCGTCTCTGCTGCGGTCTCGTTCACCATCCCTGCTGCGGCCTGGCTGGCTGTGTCTGCTGCTGCTTTTCTGGTGGCGCTTCATTAAATGATCTGCAAGTATAAAGAAAATGATATGAAAGTTTAAAAAAAAAATATTCATTTGTATATAATGTGTAATTCCCTGAAACTAAGTATACGCAATTTTAAGTGTTTGCATGTCTAAATTTCCTTATCTCTCACCGAGTGTAACCACAGTGATTGAAGGTGTGTAATATTTTGTGTAAACCCACACTTTCTTTGCATGTGTTTGAATTCCCTGAAAAAGTGTAACTGAGTGTAACCAGTGATTGAAGGTGTGTAATTGCTGTGTATACCAGTGTTTGCATTCCCTCAAAAACTCTGACCGAGAGTGTAACCAGTGATTGAAGGTCTCACCGAGAGTGTAACCAGTGATTGAAGGTGTTTAATATCTGTGTATACCCACACTGTGTTTGCATGTTTTTGAATTCCCTGAAAAACTCTCAGCTGTGTATACCCAGATTTTTTTCATGGTATGTTGCAATCTCTCACTTTTAACCACACTTGTATACCAAAAAATTTAATGTACCTTTATGGTAACTTAATTTTACCTTTTTTTTTTTAAATGATACAAAGGAGATTTTTTCAAAACAGTTTATTTATTTTTTTTTTTGTATAATTTTTTTTCCAACAAATAGGAGCTACTCTGCTCTTTATTTTAAATACCACAATAAATGAAAAATAAAAAAACACCGATTTACAACAGATACATTAATCACACCACAATTGCAAATATGAAAATAAAATCAAATAAACATGCAAAAGAAAAGCAATTAAAATATTTAAAAAAAAAACCCACACAAACACGCATAACACACAGCCAGGCCACACACACACACACTCCAGGGGTCTTGCAGGTGGAAGATTTGCAGCTGAGTTTGGTATTCTATCAGTCAGGCTGGTGTTTGATGTCTGGTTCGGTGTCTTCAGTGTGGCTGTTGCCAGATGTCTGGGCCCAATTACACCACATACAATACGAGGGCTGTGGAGTCGGTAAGCCACAGTTGCGACTCCGACTCCTGGATTTTATCAGGCTCCGACTCCGACTCCTTCATAAATGACCAATTCATAACAACAAATTTGCTGTTGTAAAATATTAAACATCGTGCTTATTCAGTTTCTCACCATCATATAAGTAATCAGACCACTTAGAGCAAAAACTACATTTATTAGAATACAATTAGAATATAGCAAATAACTTTTATAAACTTTTCTAAACTGTAAGTAAATATGCAATAAACACTTTTATGCAGTTAATAAGAAGAAATCTATAAATTTGTCCTCAGAAAAAGTATTGCCTCTGTCAGATCCTCCTTCATGGATGCCCTCAAATCTGATCTAATTATTTTGAGAGCAGAGAACAACCTCTCTACACTAACTTGTGTTGGTGGCAAAGCAGTAACCACTCGGGCAACATCTCTGACAATGTCAGGATACAGAGGAATCGATTGTTGCACTGTTATTTTTGATGAACGGTCAAATTTCTCAATTTCTTTTAGTGCACATGAAAAATTCTGCTGAAATGTACTTGCTGTGTTCCTTGATGGGGATGACTCTTCTATGCGGGAACGCTTTGCACGGTCCTTGTGATCCAAATATTTTTCAAAATTAAATTCTTCATCAGTTGATGATGAGGGTGAAGATGTGGCAGGACGACCAAATTCTTCTTGTTCCTCCTGACTGTTCTGCAAACCTTTCATCCTTACTGCTATTTCAAACAGAGCTTCTTTTCCTTTACCTAGCTGTTGATCATCTAGAAGAATCCGATGCATTGGGTCTACATAAACAGCTGCCAAAAGAATGTTATTTTGTAATAGTAGCTCCTCTCTCCGTTTCATTGATGTAGCAATGCCACTTGCAATTAACCCTCCTCTTTGGGACAGGCGAAACATCAGGTTCTTCCACTCCTTTAAGAAAATACCTGGAGTTAAGTCCTCTGCTTGTAATTTTTTAGTCACTGTAAATGGGTGCTCTGGCAATTTTTCCAGCTCAGTCACCTGATTCCACTGACTTTCATTTAGCGTCAGTTGAGGGTTAGCCATGTCTACAAGAAAGGTTTTCAGTTCAAGCGCTGAATCATTAAGTAAGTACTGCCCCATCGTGTGGCTTGATCAATAATTACCCCTTTTCCAGCACGTCTCTTCAAAATTGAGTCAACTTTAGGGGTTCTGGCAACAGTAGCCAATTTTCTCACCTTGCCAATCAGTGCAGCAGCATGTCCTTCTTGCAGACTGTCTCTTATAGCCAGCTGTAGCGTATGCACAACACAGCGCATGTGATGAATGAAAGAACATATTGACACAGTTTCAACAAGATCATCTAAACTATCATGTTGCTGTTCATCTGAAGCAACTTCAGTTTGCTCCTCAGTTACAATACTGTGTTCCTCTATTTCAAACATTTCTGTGTCTGTGGACCCAGAATGTTCTTCTAGCTGCTGGTCACCATCATTACTCTGATTCATTAGCTTAATAGTACTTATCATATTTGAAGCATTGTCAGTTACGACAGAAAGAACTTGCTCTTTTTTAAGTTCATAGTCTTGCAGAACCTTTTCCACCAAGACCTGGAGAAACTCACTGGTGTGATGAGCTTTGGTGTCTTTTACTGCCAATGTCTTGGTAACTATTTCATTTTTGTCACAAACAAATCGAGCATTGATGGCAAAATAGTTCACTCTGTGACGTGTGCAGGCATCCATTTTAAGAAACAGAAAGCGTCCCTTGAGAGTTTTTTTAAGTTCTTCCTTTTGTTTAAAAGCTTCTTCGATTACTAATTTTCTAATACTCTCTCTCTCCAGAGAAACACCAAGCTTGCGGGCCATTTCCCCATTCAGACACACAAAAGCTGGTCGTGAAAATAATGAAATAGGCACAGTATCCTTTACAACAAGCTCTATGATCTGTTTTTTAAATATATCTACTGTCATTGTCACAGTAACTTTGTCACTGACAAAATATCTTGCAACTGATGGCTGCGTGCAAAGTTCTCTGCTCCTTTGTTTGGCTGGAAGAGCTGGGCACTGGTTCATTGGTTTGGATGCAGTCTTTCTCATCCACTGCTTTCAGTACTTCTGGATGAAAGCGCTGCAAATGTCTCTTTAGATTAGAAGCTCTGGTAGGAGCATTTTTATCTTTGCCTGAATATGCACTCATCTTGGCTTCACAGCATTTGTTTTCGTCTGGATCATTTGTCATACACTGACAGACATAATGTTTTCTATCTTGAGTGATGGTGAAATGTTCAAATACAGCTAATTTAATGTGATGCTTCTTTGACATTCTCAGGTTTTTAATTCTGCATTCACAATCCAAATGACAATTGTTTTTCCTAAAAACAATTGTACAAAATTATTGCCAGGTCGTACAACTGATATAGTGGTCAGTAATACTGTTATTATTCCTCATGTACTCACAGTTAACTGATGCAAAGTTTGTTGAAAGGATAATACTTCTTACAGTCTTCCTCTTCTGAGTAGCAGGCAGCTGTGAGATGCTTGGAAGACGCACACCTAGTATGATCTAGTCTAGAGGAGGAGCTTTACTACTAAGAATTTGCAACACATTTTCACTTTCAGTTTCATACATTGTAAGTAGGGGGGTTGGGGCAGCATGAGGTTAACCAAGTATAAGATTAGATAAGGGCAGTGGAGAACAGTGACACACAAGAAGTAAGAAATGTCTCTATCTCCAGCAGAACTGCTTATCACTGTTGTTCATAGTTTGATAGAACATATATATTTGAGTAACATTTATAAAATTCATATGAAAGGTTAATTATGAAATATTAATACATTTTTTTAAAGCTGGAGTCGGTACATTTCTACCGACTCCGACTCCAACCAAAACTAACTCCGACTCCAACTCCACGACTCCGACTCCGACTCCACAGCCCTGTACAATACCAGTTAGGCCAGTTTCACATTTGCACTTTATAGCGCAGCGATGACCTGCACACGGCCGCCGCTAATCACCGCCCCATCCGGTCATCACCGCCTACTAGCACACATGGACGCTTGCGATCTGCGCACCCTATCTTTAGTATGGGGTGCGCAGATGGTGCGCTGGCAGGATTTTACCGTGTGCTGCGCACTTTTGAAGGTGTGCCGTGCGCGCCAAAATGCAACATGCTGCGTTTGGCGCACAAGGGCACACCTTCAAAAGTGCGCAGCACACGGTAAAATCCTGCCAGCGCACCACCTGCACACCCTATGCTAAAGATAGGGTGCGCAGATCGCAAGCGTTCATGTGCGCTAGTAGGCGGCGATGACCGGATGGGGCGGGGATTAGTGGCGGACGTGTGCAGGTTATCGCTGCGCTATAAAGTGCAAATATGAAACCGGCCTTACACCACACAATCACAGCAAGAAATACAATATTACAGTTGTATGAAAATAAAATGCAGTACACATGCAACAGAAAAAAAAAAAAGGATGGAAAAAAAAAAAAATGCATTACACACACACACACACACACACACACACACACTCCACGGGTCTTGCAGGTGGTAGACTTGCAGCTGGGCAGGCAGGTTTTATAGCTCTAGTTCAATCTTCTATCAGTCAGACTGCAGTCGGATGTCTTGCTTGGTGTCTTCAGTGTTGCTGGTGCCGGATTGTCTGGGCCCAATTACACCACATACCATACACCACTTAATCACAGCAATAACAGCATAAAAAATACAATATAATTACAGTTGTATGAAAATAAAATGCAGTACACAAGCAACAGAAAAAAAAGTATGAAAAAAAAACAAAACACAGACATGCAACACTCACAGACCACACACACACACAGGCAGGCTACACACTAGCAGGCCATACACACACACACACACACACACACACACACACACACACACGTCATAAATAGGTATACTCACACTTGTAGGTGAGCTGGGACTGGCAGGCCTCTTGATATCTGATATGTGTGGCAGCTTGGTGGGTGTCTGGCAGGCTTGATAGCTGTGTGGCTGTCTGCAGGCTTGGTGGGTGTCTGGCAGGCTTGGTGGGTGTCTGGCAGGCTTGGTGGGTGGCTTGGTTCCTGGCTGGCTTGCTGGTTGACTGCTACTGCATGTCTGGGCCTAATTAGCCCACCTTATATAGTTTTGGGACTGTCTGGAAAAGTATCTTTTTTTTCTGGGCATGCGCAGTGCGATTTTGCGGATCCTGCCGGCGGATTCCGCAAAATCGCGGGTCCTGGCGGATCCGCCGCCCATAGGCGGCCATTCTACCGCATGGCGGATGACGGCGGATCCGCCGTCACCCGCCATTTTGACGGCGAAAAAAAACTTTGCAAGCTCCGTCCCCCTCAGACAGAATCCGCAAGGAATTTTGCGGATCCGCCGAATACCAGACGCAACGGACGACCATCCGTCAAAATCCGCCACTAATGTATCCCAAAGGGGGAAATGGCGGATCCGCAACAAGAAAAAGCGGATCCGCCATTTTCAAATTTTGGTGGATTTTGACTGATGGCAAAAAACTGAAGTGTGAAAGAGGCCTAAGCTGCAGAGATATTTTTGTTAGAGGCAGGTGACAGGCAGCATCTTTTTTTGTATGGGACTGATTGCCTCCTGAACCCGCTCCATACACCCGTACCTGGGTTTAACGTACTTTTACGTCGTATGTTGGGAAGGGATTAAAAAAGTCGTCCACAGTTAAGTAAATTTTCGGCAAGCCGTGCAGCTCGCCAAATGTTACCTGCGTGTAATGTAAACGCCATTAGGATTCTTCTTCGCTTGTTGGATGCATTTGTCACAAGTATATGATTTGCTGACTAGAGCCACAGCCACATTTTGCAATGTTCTGTTGAGCAAAAGCATCTGAGACTCTATTCGGCACATGACTGTAACTGAGACAAATCCTAATGGTGTGTACGTTTTACACCAATAGGATTTTTGAATCTGCAAAGCAAACCAAAAAGTGCTCAGGGGTGGAGGAGAACACCTTTTCAAGCAGTTGCCTAACTTCTAAATACTTTTAGCCAGAAGCAGGTACCATTATAAAATAATAGCCAGAGCTATTCTCACTGCTTTCGATACAATAGCAAGGAACAAAAAGAGGTATAATCTGCTGTGCTATAAATACTAATTAATATTCCAGAGAACGAATAGTGATCCAGGATAAAAGAATGCAGTTTATTGTTGAAGCGTTTCAATCTCCTTCCTCCGACTTGTGGTTTGCCCTGAGGAAGAAGTTATCCTTTGGTACTTGTGGCAGCGCAGAAATTAAATCCCTTTGTTTCCTTGCTGCTGTTTCATGGACAGCCATGCGGGTGTGCAGCAACCATGTCAAGCACATTGTATGTTGTAGTCTTACAACCCGTCCAGGTGAGCAATTCCCCAATTCCCCGTATCCTAATATCTTAGTCAACTATAAAAGACAGTATTGCGCCATTGTTTTCTCCACAGCTCCCCATTATTCTCACTGCTTTAGTACTCCTCGTTGCCGCTCTGGCGTCTTGAGTGGTTTCACCCAGGAGTGGAAGTCATGGCGCTCCATTCCAGTCACTTAACCGCTGCAGCTAATCACTGACTTCACCAGTCGGGTGACTACAAAATGGGACATAATTTCAAGATTTGTGCAGAGTATGGTTTTGTTGCTGTTTTATAATATCATCTATATTGGGCTCAAGTTGGACAAGCCCTTTAACGTGATAGAATAGGTATCCCTGCAGTTCCAAGCAATGGTGAGACCCTCAATATGGTCCATTGTAGGGTATTAGACTTCACTCACATATTCCCATGTGCCCGTTCCTCTGTTCCTTTCAGAAGGGATATTGTCCTATATAATGTATCCGTGTAGATAATGGGGAAACCTCTTGTACAATACAAATGTTCTGCATGAAAAGGACCTCGTGCCATTATCGTTTCATGGCAGCATACAATTACGTGTGCTGTGACCTCTCTGCTTAATGTACAATGTGAGACCAGCCGGGGATTTCACGTGTGAATGAATAATATATGATTATGGTAACAAGCCGCTATTGAGAAGTTGACATTAAATGAATGCAGAATTTTTACTGGAAGTGATTTTTTTTTTCTGCATTCCCTTGAAAGGATAAATAAAATACAGAATTTATTCAAAATGCAAATACTTTTAAATTGCCTGGTGCCAGCACATCGCAGCGCCTCGTGAAGGCACAAAATTGCACTTGTGCTTTTCCATACAAGAGCTTGTATGACAAAAGATAACCTTAATGAAGATGAGGACTTCTCCCCACTGATATTGGGCTTGGATAGTAAAGCTGCATTCTGCGTGGTCGATGGCCAAAGTGATATTTTAAGAGGGAGTAGATTTGCTCGCCATCATTTAAAGGGAATCTGTCACCTCATTTTTGGCCTATGAGATGCGGCCACCGCCATCAGGGGCTTATCTACAGCATTCTGTAATGCTGTAGATAAGCCCCCGATGTAACCTGAAAGATAAGAAAAACGAGTCAGATTATACTCGCCCGGAGGTCTAGTCCGATGGGTGTCGCAGTCCGCGCCTCCCATCTTCTAGTGATGACGTCCTCCTCTTTATTTCTACCGCGGCTCCTGCGCAGGCGTACTTTATCTGCCTTGTTGAGGGCAGAGTAAAGTACTGCGGTGCGCACGCGCCGGAGCTTTGACCTTTCCCGGCGCCTGCGCACTGCAGTACTCTGCTCTGCCCTCAACAAGGCAGATAAAGTACACCTGCGCAGGAGCCACGTCAGAAGTAAGAAGGAGGATGTCATCTCTAGAAGATAGGAGGCGCCGGACTGGATCGCGACACCCATTGGACCAGACCCCCGGGTGAGTATAATCTAACTCGTTTTTCTTATCTTTCAGGTGACATCGGGGGCTTATCTACAGCATTACAGAATGCTGTAGATAAGCCCCTGATGGTGGTGGCCGCATCTCATATCGGAAAAATGAGGTGATAGATTCCCTTTAATGATACACAAGACGCCTAGCTGACTTCATTTACTTACAATGGGGGCCGACGTTCTAACAGTTTAAAGGGATGCTTGCTATTCTTACTGTTGAGTGGCAATAACGCAGGCTGCAGCTCCAATGTAAAGCTCAAATGCCATTGTGATCACACTTTCCGTAGTTTACTTAGCAAAATCCTGCTGACAGGTTTGCTTTAATTTTGATGTAGCTCCGCTGCAAAACTGAGCACAACCCATGAATACGCATTTCACAGCTTCAGGAGCTTTGCTGATAAAGGCCACTTTTGAATTAACTTTATTACGTACCATATATACTCATGTATAAGCCGACCTGAGTATAAGACGAAGCATCTAATTTTGCCACAAAAATCATAGAAAACATATACTTGAGTATAAGCCGGGTATGCATTGTCCCCTCATCCCCATCCTTGTCTGCGTGGCTCCTTAGTCCTATCCTTGTCTGCATGGCTCCTTAGTCCTATCCTTGTCTGCGTGGCTCCTTATTCCCATCCTCGTCTGCGTGGTCCTTATTCCCATCCTCGTCTGCGTGGCTCCTTATTCCCATCCTCGTCTGCGTGGCTCCTTATTCCCATCCTCGTCTGCATGGCTCCTTAGTCCTATCCTTGTCTGCGTGGCTCCTTATTCCCATCCTCGTCTGCGTGGTCCTTATTCCCATCCTCGTCTGCGTGGCTCCTTATTCCCATCCTCGTCTGCGTGGCTCCTTATTCCCACCCTCGTCTGCGTGGCTCCTTATTCCCACCCTCGTCTGCGTGGCTCCTTATTCCCACCCTCGTCTGCGTGGCTCCTTATTCCCATCCTCGTCTGCGTGGCTCCTTATTCCCATCCTCGTCTGCGTGGCTCCTTATTCCCATCCTCGTCTGCGTGGCTCCTTATTCCCATCCTCGTCTGCGTGGCTCCTTATTCCCATCCTCGTCTGCGTGGCTCCTTATTCCCATCCTCGTCTGCGTGGCTCCTTATTCCCATCCTCATCTGCGTGGCTCCTTATTCCCATCCTCGTCTGCGTGGCTCCTTATTCCCATCCTCGTCTGCGTGGCTCCTTATTCCCATCCTCGTCTGCGTGGCTCTTTATTCCCATCCTCGTCTGCGTGGCTCCTTATTCCCATCCTCGTCTAATTGCACATATATGAAAAAGTCATTTAAAATTACAAAAGGTCTCTCAAGACCAAGAAATAGACAATCAGGTGAGGAAATAATAAAAGGAAAAGTCTCACCAAGTAGAGTCATGGGTCAGGAGTCACAGAAAATCCTCTGTTCAGTCCAACTGGAGGATAGATGAAGGGAAGACAATACCCTGCCAAATCCCTAAGGGGCTAACAATAAGCTTATCCCCAGACTCCTGCCCTAACAAGGGCAGTCCACAACTAGCCCTAAATTGCACATGCCCTGCACTTTCCCTAAGGCGGTGTCCGACCGCCGTAGGGAACACCGCCTTAGGGAAAGTGCAGGGCATGTGCAATTTAGGGCTAGTTGTGGACTGCCTTTGTTAGGGCAGGAGCCTGGGGATCAGTTTATTGTTAGCCCCTTAGGGATTTGGCAGGGTATTGTCTTCCCTTCAGGGTATTGTCATTCCCTTCGTTTCAGCACAAAAAATGTGCTGAAAATCTCGGCTTATACACAAGCATATACGGTAAGCTTATCTAATGTCTAACCTCTAATGAAAAGCTTTTCTACAGTTAAGGTATTTGTACATGAATGCATTTACTAATATAAAACTAGTACTGTCAACCGAATGAGGCAGATTTTGCATAGAGACTTTTCCTGACCAAGTCATAAAGGCGGGTGTAATTTGTACTGTAGGAAAATTGCATTCTGAAGTTTGCTAGATGTTGCTCCAAAGCATCGCATTTTCCATTTTGTGTTGAAAACACACAGATTCATTCCATTAGTACTAATACTATTGATTTGTTTCGTGGCTTCCATTGTGAGCAGTTTAAAGCCAGACTTCTAATGGTCCCAATCATGTCTAAATGACGGCCTGCGGGCATCGAGCTGGCTGCGCCTTCTACTCTCTGGCTTTCACAAGCGCAATGAAGCAAGCAAACAGATTTATATACATCGTGAGTTTGTGGCTGCCATGAAAACATTGCATGCTGTGAGATTTTCAAGTCTGACTTTAGAAGGTATCTGGGAAAAGTAGACGTTCTTCACTTTGTGAGTGTGCTGTGTCTGTTACTGAATGGACATGATCATCTGGGAAAGTACGATCCTCCATGAAGGGGACATCTGTAGGGCACATATCGTATTTTTACTGCTCACTATTACTGCAGTGGATGGTTTATTCTGAAATCTAGAGTTGTAGGATAAATGCTTGGTCTTGTTTTTTTTTTTTTTCTCATGCGGTCTAAAGATTGTCCTTTGCCAAAGACTTTACTCCTAACTAAATTGAGTTCTGGTACCCACTACTATGCTAAAATGTATGTTACTAATGCAGGAGACTCCTCGGTGACTCCATGTGCCACTGTTAAGGGACCGTTGTGATGTGCATGATCTCGACCTGTTTTGTTTCTGTAGTTAAAGGATTTTGTCAATTTTGGGCAAAATCTGTTTATTAAATGCCCCCCTGCCCCTGGGGTATAGCAAGAACATGGGGGAGTTATCTCTCTGATCAAGTCCTCCAGCAATAGAGTGGAGTGCCATGAGAAAAGCCAAGGTGTGGTACAAGAAGCTGACCGTGCACATTGTACAGATGGCAATGTACAAAGCTTTCATGATATCATGATGTGCAGGTCAGACCAGCACTTCTGGAACTGAAGGTGCTCGTATCGTGCCAGGCCAACATTTCACAGGTGATTTCCCTCAAAGAAACGAAGGTCGCAAAAGAGGTGCCAGTTGTGTGACAGAATGGGATACTCCAAAACACCATTTGGCAATGGGACACCTGCTGTGACAAACCTGGCCTATGTATAAAAGAATGCTTCAAACTGTTCCACACATCCATGGACTACTAAATTAATTTCTGACTTGCAGAACTCGCATATGCCAAACTGACGTACACTAAGTAACTCACATATACCAACCTGATGCACTCTACAAAATGGACGTATGCCACCACATTATTACATTCATATATCAGGAAAACATTAGATCAATTCCAATATAGGGTCACTTGAGGGGGGGGCGAGTGTTTTCTACTCCTCAGGCACATTAGGGGCTCTCCAAATGCAACATGACGCCCGCAGACCATTCCACAAAAGTCTGCATTACAAAATGTCACTCCTTCCCTTTCGATAGGGGTCTGTTTTCCAAAATAGGGTCACGTGTGGGTAGTGTCTCTGTTTAGGCAAATCAGGGGACTCCCCAAATGCGACATGGTGTCGGCTCTCGATTCCAGCCAATTTGTGTTCAAAAAGTCAATCTGTGAACCTGGCCTAAAACATCTAGATCAAAAGTGCATAACCTTATAAGGTCCATGTGCCAAATTTTGTGATTGCACCACTCGAAAGGGCCATATAGAATTCAAAGTGGTACGCTGATACGAGGTATATTTTGGCATACAACCTGAATTTAAGTTGGTGTTCCATATCTGGAACTTCCAGTACTGTAGGCTAGAAATTCCTTACAGCCGCTGTGCTTCTCAGTGCCCTCGGTGTGTCTTCAACCAGTGTCGGTGTCCTCAACCTTCTGTGATCTTTCTCTCCTGTCCTAACAGACACATGTGAATCCCTGTTTTCATCGAGCCAGTGGCAAAAACACATATGCGCCCTTGGAAAGAAATGAATGGTGTTGGCTGCGTTCTGGCGACTGCATCTCTCTCCTGCCAGACAAATACTTCTTCAAAGTCATTACCAGACATCCATCACAGGAGGCCACATTAAGGTAAAGTAATTGGTAGCAGTGGCAAAGTCTAGTGCAGAAATGAACCTTTACACTTAATTAGTAACGTTTAGTTTAGTAAAAACTCATCACTTGTTGCAGTCCAGATGAAAAGTACACTAGCTATTGAACCCGTTCTACACCCAGGTGGTGAGCATTGATATTGGTACATGGTCTCCATCCTGGTATGTGCTGCTTCCATCCTGCACCCTAATCTTCTCATGTGCTACCATTTTGCCACCCCATCCTGTCATATGCTGCTCTCATCCTGTTTTGTGCACCTCCATCTTGTCATGTGCTACTCTCTTCCTGTGCCCTCTTCCTGAAAATGTGCTCCCATCCTGCACCCCAATCCTGTCATGTGCTCCCATCCTGCGCACCAGTCCTGTCATGTGCTCCCAGTGCCCCAATCATGTCATGTGCTCCCATCCTGTGCCCCAATCCTGTCATGTGCTCCCATCCTGCAACCCCGTCCTGTCATGTGGTGTTCCCATCCTGCGCCCCCATTCTGGTACGTGCTGCCCCCATCTTGGTATGTGCTACTCCAATTCTGCATCTCCATCCTGTCATGTGGTGCTCTCATACTTTGCCCCATCCTGTCATGTACTGCTCCCATCCTGCGCCCCCATCCTGTCATGTGCTGCTCCTATCCTGCGCCCCCATCCTGTCATGTGCTGCTCCCATCCTGCGCCCCCATCCTGTCATGTGCTGCTCCCATCCTGCGCCCCCATCCTGTCGTGTGCTGCTCCCATCCTGCGCCCCCATCCTGTCATGTGCTGCTCCCATCCTGCTCCCCCATCCTGTCATGTGCTGCTCCCATCCTGCTCCCCCATCCTGTCATGTGCTGCTCCCATCCTGCTCCCCCATCCTGTCATGTGCTGCTCCCATCTGGCGCCCCCATCCTGTCATGTGCTGCTCCCATCCTGCGGCCCCATCCTGTCATGTGCTCAAATCCTGCGTCCCAATCCTGTCATGTGCTCCCATCCTCCACCCCCATGCTGTCATGTGCTGCTCCCATCCTGCGCCCCCATTCTGGTACGTGCTGCCCCCATCTTGGTATGTGCTACTCCAATTCTGCGTCCCCATCCTGGCATGTGGTGCTCACATTCTGTCATGTGCTGCTCCCATCCTGCGCCCCCATCCTGTCATGTGCTGCTCCCATCCTGCGCCCCCATCCTGTCATGTGCTGCTCCCATCCTGCGCCCCCATCCTGTCATGTGCTGCTCCCATCCTGCGCCCCCATCCTGTCATGTGCTGCTCCCATCCTGCGCCCCCATTCTGTCATGTGCTGCTCCCATCCTGCGCCCCCATTCTGTCATGTGCTGCTCCCATCCTGCGCCCCCATTCTGTCATGTGCTGCTCCCATCCTGCGCCCCCATTCTGTCATGTGCTGCTCCCATCCTGCGCCCCCATTCTGTCATGTGCTGCTCCCATCCTGCGCCCCCATTCTGTCATGTGCTGCTCCCATCCTGCGCCCCCATTCTGTCATGTGCTGCTCCCATCCTGCGCCCCCATTCTGTCATGTGCTGCTCCCATCCTGCGCCCCCATTCTGTCATGTGCTGCTCCCATCCTGCGCCCCCATTCTGTCATGTGCTGCTCCCATCCTGCGCCCCCATTCTGTCATGTGCTGCTCCCATCCTGCGCCCCCATTCTGTCATGTGCTGCTCCCATCCTGCGCCCCCATTCTGTCATGTGCTGCTCCCATCCTGCGCCCCCATTCTGTCATGTGCTGCTCCCATCCTGCGCCCCCATTCTGTCATGTGCTGCTCCCATCCTGCGCCCCCATTCTGTCATGTGCTGCTCCCATCCTGCGCCCCCATTCTGTCATGTGCTGCTCCCATCCTGCGCCCCCATTCTGTCATGTGCTGCTCCCATCCTGCGCCCCCATTCTGTCATGTGCTGCTCCCATCCTGCGCCCCCATTCTGTCATGTGCTGCTCCCATCCTGCTCCCCCATCCTGTCATGTGCTGCTCCCATCCTGCGCCCCCATGCTATCATGTGCTGCTCCCATCCTGCTCCCCCATCCTGTCAATGTGCTGCTCCCATCCTGCTCCCCCATCCTGTCATATGCTGCTCCCATCCTGCTCCCCCATCCTGTCATATGCTGCTCCCATCCTGCGCCCCCATCCTGTCATGTGGTGCTCACATCCTGTCATGGGCTGCTCCCATCCTGCGCCCCCATCCTGTCATGTGCTGCTCCCATCCTGCTCCCCCATCCTGTCAATGTGCTGCTCCCATCCTGCTCCCCCATCCTGTCATATGCTGCTCCCATCCTGCGCCCCCATCCTGTCATGTGGTGCTCACATCCTGTCATGGGCTGCTCCCATCCTGCGCCCCCATCCTGTCATGTGCTGCTCCCATCCTGCTCCCCCATCCTGTCAATGTGCTGCTCCCATCCTGCTCCCCCATCCTGTCATATGCTGCTCCCATCCTGCTCCCCATCCTGTCATATGCTGCTCCCATCCTGCGCCCCCATCCTGTCATGTGGTGCTCACATCCTGTCATGGGCTGCTCCCATCCTGCGCCCCCATCCTGTCATGTGCTCCCATCCTGTGCCCCCATCCTGTCATGTGGTGCTCACATCCTGTCATGGGCTGCTCCCATCCTGCGCCCCCATCCTGTCATGGGCTGCTCCCATCCTGCGCCCCCATCCTGTCATGGGCTGCTCCCATCCTGCGCCCCCATCCTGTCATGGGCTGCTCCCATCCTGCGCCCCCATCCAGTCATGGGCTGCTCCCATCCTGCGCCCCCATCCTGTCATGGGCTGCTCCCATCCTGCGCCCCCATCCTGTCATGGGCTGCTCCCATCCTGCGCCCCCATTCTGTCATGGGCTGCTCCCATCCTGCGCCCCCATTCTGTCATGTGCTCCCATCCTGTGCCCCCATCCTGTCATGTGGTGCTCACATCCTGTCATGGGCTGCTCCCATCCTGCGCCCCCATCCTGTCATGGGCTGCTCCCATCCTGCGCCCCCATTCCGTCATGTGCTGCTCCCATCCTGCGCCCCCATCCTATCATGTTCTGCTCCCATCCTGCTCCCCCATCCTGTCAATGTGCTGCTCCCATCCTGCGCCCCCATCCTGTCATATGCTGCTCCCATCCTGCGCCCCCATCCTGTCATATGCTGCTCCCATCCTGCGCCCCCATCCTGTCATATGCTGCTCCCATCCTGCTCCCCCATCCTGTCATATGCTGCTCCCATCCTGCATCCCCATCCTGTCATGTGGTGCTCACATCCTGTCATGGGCTGCTCCCATCCTGTGCCCCCATTCTGTCATGGGCTGCTCCCATCCTGTGCCCCCATTCTGTCATGTGCTGCTCCCATCCTGCGCCCCCATTCTGTCATGTGCTGCTCCCATCCTGTGCCCCCATTCTGTCATGTGCTGCTCCCATCCTGTGCCCCCATCCTGTCATGTGGTGCTCACATCCTGTCATGGGCTGCTCCCATCCTGCGCCCCCATCCTGTCATGGGCTGCTCCCATCCTGCGCCCCATCCTGTCATGTGCTGCTCCCATCCTGCTCCCCCATCCTGTCATGTGCTGCTGCTCCCATCTTGCGCCTCCATCCTTTCATATGCTGCTCCCATCCTGCCCCTCCATCCTGTCATGTGCTGCTTCCATTCTGCACCCGATCCTGTCATGTGCTGCTCCCATCCTGCGCCCCCATTCTGCCATGTGCTGCTCCCATCCGGCGCCCCATCCTGTCATGTGCTGCTCCCATCCTGCGCCCCCATCCTGTCATGTGCTGCTCCCATCCTGCGCCCCCATCCGGTCATGTGCTGCTATATATATTCAGTAAAAAGTGTTTGGGATGCTGCGCTGATGTATTTTCTATATATATTCAGTAGAAAGTGGCTGGATTGCTCCGCTGACATATCTGTAAAAATGGTGCCGGAAAGCATGGACTGCACAACCCGCCCTCTTCTGACATCACGGCCTTATTTCAATATTTTCCGCCCACCAAAAAAATGGCGAATGAAGTGCGCTATACGCATGCGCCATTTCCGCCTGAGGATTCTTGTCCAGGCCTCCGGCCTGAAGAAACGAACTTACCGGAGATGGCGCATATCGCGATCTCCTGGGCCACAATCCTCATCCCAGGATGCTTAACTCTGTGGGGCCAGACTGCGCAGGCGCGTTGCGCTTGCGCAGTTCATAAAGGCTTCGGACAGAGTGATGCTCCTAGCAAAAAAATTTATATATATATTTAAAAAATCTTCTTTTACATTTTAAAAGTTACTAAAAGGAAAATGCACCGATGCAAGTGTTTTGCACCTTGCATGGTTAGTACCTATAGTGAAAATAGAATATTTATTTTAATTGATTTGTTGCCCGTGCCTCTTTATCCCTATTAATGATATGGGATGATGAATAATATGATTGGTTTGAGGTTGGTAAGACACCTTGAATGGACTTTTGATAGTTACTATGGTTAGTACTTAGTAGCACCCCCTTTTGAAAGTATGGCAGCTTGTAAACACTTTTTGTAGCCAGCCAAGAGTCCTTCAATTCTTGTTTGAGGGATTTTCATCCATTCTTCCTTGGAAAATTCTTGAGTTCTGTGAGTACTGCTGTTTTGAAGTCTAGTCACAGATTTTCAATGATGTTCAGATCAGGGGACTATTGTAAAACCCTCAGCTTGCTTGCATCTTTTGATGGCATCTATTGTGGATTTTGACATGTGTTCACGATTATCATCCATTTGTACAAGCCATCCTCTTTTCAACTTCAGCTTTTTTTACAGATGGTGTTATGTTTGCATCAAGAGTTTGAAATTTTATTAAATCCATTCTTCCCTCTACCGGTGTAATGTTCTTTGTGCCATTAGCTGCATTACAACCCGAAAGCATGAGTGATCTACACACATGCTTAATGGTCGGCAATATTTTCTTTTTCTGAAATTGTGTCCTTTTTTCTCCACACATACCTTTGATCATTGGTTCACAGGACTTGTTTCCAAAATGTATCAAGCTTGTTTAGATGTTTTTTTGCATACTTCTGATGCTGAATTTTATGATGAGGACACAGGAGTGGTATTCTTCTGATGACTCTTCCATGAAGGCCATATTTGTGCAGGTGTCTGTGAACAGCAGTCTGCTAAATCTTTCTGAAAGTTTTTTGCAGTCAAGCAGGGGTTCTGATTTGCCTCTCTAACAATCCTACAAGCAGCTGACACTGAAATTTTGCTTGGTCTTCAAGACTTTATATTGACCTCCACTGTTCCGATCAACTGCCATTTCTTAATTACATTTGAACTGAGGAAAGAGCAATTTGGAGAAAAAAACCTTTTCTGTCTTTTTATAGCCTTCTCCTGCTTTGTGTGCCTCCACCATTTTCATTTTCAGAGTGCTAGGCAGCTTCTTAGACGAACCCATGGCTGCTGTTTTCTGGCACAAGGTTAGAGGGGGCAGAGTTTTTATAAAGCTAAAAAATTTGCATAATTTGGCGTTTCATAGCGGTGATGGTGAACAAGACATAACCCTAACAGGCTGATTAAAGCCTGAAACCTTGGTTAAAGTTATCTGAGCACTAGTGATCAGCGAGTATACTCATTGCTTGGGTTTTCTTGAACATGCTCAGGTGATCTCCGAGTATTTTGGCATGCTCGGAGATTTAGTTTCTGTTGCCGCAGCTGCATGTTTGCGGCTACTTGGCAGCCTGAATACATGTTGAGATTGCCTGTTTGTTAGGGAATTTCCACATGTATTCAGGCTGTCAAGTAGCCGCAAACATGCAGCTGCGGCAACAGAAACTAAATCTCCGAGCACTTCCAAATACTCAGAGATCACCTGATCATGCTCTGGAAAACCCGAGCAATGAGTATACTCGCTCATCACTAGTGAGCACACATCTCCAAGGGTGCCCAAACTTTTGCATCTGCCTATATTCCTTTTTGGAATGTGTAAAATGTAATAAAGATGACTAATTTTGCCTAAAATGCAAAGGAAATGTGTCATCTTTAAATGTAACCCTTTTAGAGATCATTTCATCTTCAACTTGCTTAACTGTTCACAATAACAGTAATTTTGACCAGAGGTGCCCAAACTTTTACATGCCACTGTAGTTGTCAAGTAAAACCTTGCCTCCATGTCCTTGAATTCCAATACAGACACTCGGAACACCTGTGCAATATAATACAGTGAGGCTGAGGTGTATACATATGACAGTGGTGTTCTGAGCCCGGATGGTGCAAATGTCTGCCCTGGATTCTAAAGACAACGGCGTTGAGGTCACCTGGCTGGAGTGGGTCGATCAAAGTGAAAGGACGCCTCTCCACACCACGACTCTGCTAGTAAACTGGACCATCCCAATGACATGGTGTATCAGTTATACTCTAAGGCTAGGTTCACATCGCGTTAGCGCATCCGTTTAACGGAGCCATTAAACGGATTGCCCTAACGATGAACCCCAAATTGTCTGTTTTTTTGCAATCGCGTTAACGCATGGTTGCTTTGCTTCACCCTGCGTTACCAATAGAGTTCTATGCAGAACAAACGCTTCCGTTCTCTGTGCGTTCGCAGGTGCGTCACAAAATAACGGACCATCACTAACACATGCCGATTTTGACATGCGTTAGGATGCGTTACGCTAATGGAAGTCAGTGGGTGCGTTAACAGATCCTTTACATTGCGTTAGTGCCGCATAGAAACGGATCTGTTAAACGGATTGCCCTAACGCGATGTGAACCTAGCCTAATGGAGTAAAGTTTTTAATTAATAACTATATTAATAGCACAAATACTGCACACACAATGTAGATAAAAACATCATTGTAAGGCTAAGGCCAGGTTCATACTGCATTAAAGCGGTCCGTTCAACGTATAGCATTGACGGGCTGCGTTAACGCTATAGCATAACGCAATTGCGTTATGCTATACCGCTAGCGGTGACAGACCCTCGGATGCTGCAGCCCGTGTCCGAGGGTCCGTCACAGAATGACAGCACATTGCTAGCGCATGCCGATTATGGCGTGCGTTGGTGATGCGCCCGATAATGGGGGTTAATGGCAGTGTTAACAGATTGCGTTACACCACGTTATGCCGCAGTGTAACGAATTCCGTTAAATGGACTGCCTAACTCAGTGTGACCCCAGCCTTAGTTCGCTCGACCGTATAAAAAAATTGTCCGAGTGTCATCCAGAAACTCAGATTTTTTTTTTTCTCCTACTAGTTCTCCATGTGCAATCCATTTTATTTTGAGCAGCAGCGGCTTGTAATAATTTACAAGACCATTCAGACTTTCCTATGTTAACGTATTCCATACAGTGACTCCATATGGCATCCCATTTTTTTAGGGTACACCTAAATGGGTTAGTTTCATCTTCTCATACAACACTCGAGAGTAACTATTGCATGCTATGATTTTTTTTTTTTATTTTTCATTGGTCCGTGTACTTTCCGTTATTCACAGACATAGGCTCATAGGGGAAGCCTGTTGACAAATGTAGGATACAAATCGGATTCTTTCCATAAATAGTGTAATTCCTCATGTACACAAACAACCGCTGAACAACCATCTAAAATGGCCGCTACTTCAGCCTCCGAGGCTTCGTCAGTTAATGTCTCTTACTCGGGCGCACGCTTATCCCATTTCTAGGCAACATTGTGCACAAATGTTTTTAAAGAGGACATTTACATATTTCTAAGGAAAACCATGACTAATGACTCCAATTTTGTATAATCTGAGCCGCCGAGACTTAGACTTTCTCTCTGCCAATAATTTGCCAGCGAGTGATTAGCTTTGGATGAGAGGACCTAATTATATAGGAACATTTAATCTAAGCTCAATTAGCTATTAGGCATTATATGCAAAACTCTTGTACTTCCATTAATTAAAGAAATCACTACATATCTACTCTCCACAGTCCAAGAAAAACATGGTAATAAGTTATATACTGCCAGAATTCATCCACTTCTCATTACACAGTCACATCCTCTATCTGTGGTTATTGCCTCACTTGTTAGCGAATATTCCAGTTCATTTGTAGGTATATCTACCTTTTAAATGGGGAGTCCTCCTCCACACTTTACATGTCAGTCTGTCTGGGTGTTGCATCTCTGAAAATTCATATCTTTAGTAAACTAATTACTGCCTCCGTTCTGCAAAATTGAAGTTTTATCTGATATGCTTATTTAGGATGCTTGGTGCACCCTTGGTGTGGCCAGGAGGCTTAAGTGCACTAAAGCATTTTCGGACAGTAGAAAAAAATACTAGCAACAGTGTGTATATATAAGCAATGCATAATCGTAATAGGTGATATCTTTGAGAAATGGCTTTCTTCTTGCCACTCTTCCATAAAGGCTGGAATGTGCAGAGTACAACTGATTTGTTGTCCTATGGACAGACTGTCCCACCTCAGCTGTAGATCTCTGCAGTTCAACCAGAGTGATCATGGGCCTCTTGGCTGCATCTCTGATCAGTCTTCTCCTTGTTTGAGATGAAAGTTTAGAGGGACGGCCGGGTCTTGGTAGATTTGCAGTGGTATGATACTCCTTCCATTTCAATATGATCGCTTGCACAGTGCTCCTTGGGATGTTTAAAGTTTTGGAAATCATTTTGTATCCAAATCCGGCTTTAAACTTCTCCACAAGAGTATCACGGACCTGCCTGTTGTGTTCCTTGGTCTTCATGATGCTCTCTGTGCTTCAAACAGAACCCTGAGACTATCACAGAGCAGGTGCATTTATACGGAGACTTGATTACACACAGGTGGATTATATTTATCATCAGTCATTTAGGACAACATTGGATCATTCAGAGATCCACAATGAACTTCTGGAGTGAGTTTGCTGCACTGTAAGTAAAGGGGCCGAATAATATTGCACGCCCCACTTTTCACATTTCCACAAAAATTTAAAATAAACAATACATTTCGTTCAACTTCACAATTGTGTTCCACTTGTTGTTGATTCTTCGCCAAAAATTTACATTTGGTATCTTTATGTTTGAAGCATGATATGTGGGAAAAGGTTGAAAAGTTCCAGGGGTCCGAATACTTTCGGAAGCCACTGTACATAACTCATAATACACTTCAGCTACTGCAGAACCTCAGAATACTCACCTAAGCTGCTGAACAACCTCATAATTCATGCCTCAGCTGTTGTAGAACATCATAAATCACACATCGGCTGCTGCAGAACCTCACAGTGCACACTTCAGCTGTTGCAGAACCTCACAAATCACACCTCAGCTGCCACAGAACCTTATAATACACCTATCACCTGCTGCAGAACCTCATCATACACACATCAACTGTTGCAGAATAGTGATGAGCAAACATGCTTGGATAACGTCTTATCTGAGGCTGCTCGGGTGTTTTCCCTGCATCTGGGAGTGCTCGTATATTATGTTAAAGGCCCTGCGGCTGTATAATTTGTGGCTATTAGCCTAAAAACGTGTGGATTCCCTAACAAACAGGCAATCCCCACGTATTTAGGCTGTCTAACTATCGCAAATCATGCAGTCACAGGCGATCTAACATAATATACGAGCACGCCCAAGATACTCGGATACCACCTGAGCATGCTCGCATAAGATGTTATTCGAGCACGTTCGCTCATCACTATTGCAGAACCCCTGACGAAGGAGTATATCTCCGAAACGCGCGTCGGGGTGACGTGCGGATCTCCCGGCCATTTGGACTTTCACCATTTGAGGTAATACCATCTTGGGGTTATTGACCCTTTCTGTGTGGGCGCTAGTATGTGTTCCCCGGTAGGGCAGGTAATATGTCTCCTCGATATGACGAGCTCTCACCGGCAATAATCCTTACTTTGAGGTATTGGTAGTAATTGGCTACGTTAATATTTTGGTCACACTATCTAAATGATTATAGGTACATTATAGGTATGGACTTATATGTACACAGGTCTGTTATCATGTAGGCCTTTTAAAACGCCGTTGTGAGCAGGTCATATGATTGCTGGTGATTAAGTATGCAATTTTGACTGTATTTTCTGCTATGCATTTTTTTTGGAGACTATAATAAGATATCTTTTGCCTCTAGAATACCATGTTAGTGATACTTTGGTATCCAAATATATTTGTTTTGGCCGTGGTTAATCCTGCATGTCCTCTAACACTGCTGCACTTTGTTTGCTCCTTTGCACATGTTCCCCATTTTCTCCCGTTTATTTGTCCTTCCCTAATGAAGAGATACTACTTTTTGCTTAATATTGGATCCTTGGTCGTATTTTTTTTGTGGTTTTCACATCCCCGTTCTATATTCACTACGACTGATCCTTTATTGTGTCCATGATTCACAGCACCTGTTGTTGCATTGTCACATACAGGGTGCTGGTATATACCTTTGCTATTGTATTACAGAACCTTATAATGCACACCTTAGCCGCTGCAGACCCTCATAATATACATATCAACTGCTGCAGAACTTCACGATACACACATCATCTGCTGCTCATAATACATCTTGGCTGGTATCATTGAATTAAATTGATAGAATGGCTTTTGTTTGCACATCGGGCCAATACATGGTGAGCTGGAGATTGCAGTTTGTAATGTACAGTAAGACGCTGAGGCTTCCAATGTTATTTTGCCACATTATTGAAACCTGACAGCTGATTCCTGCTGCATGACCCCCGGGCCGTATGAATCAGATTGTAGCTCATTTGTTGCAGTCGTGTATGTTTTACTCTGAAATTCTGCCATGTTTCAGATAAAATATAGATTTAATATCCGTCTGGAGACTTTGATGACAAGCTTAAGAGTCCGGTCCCCTGCGACTTCTCGCTGCTTGGCTCCTCTAGGGTGACAGGTGTCCCCTGTGTTTGGAGTTCTGCAGGTTGAGATTGACACTCTGAATCCTAAAGGTGCGTCATATGCGCTGTTAGGATTTCCCTGTACTTGCTAATTCGATCTGCTGTCACATGATTCTTTCTTTCTTTCTTTCTTTCTTTCTTTCTTTCTTTCTTTCTTTCTTTCTTTCTTTCTTTCTTTCTTTCTTTCTTTCTTTCTTTTTCCTCTCTGCTTTTTCCACTCCTTTCCTCTATTACTGTTTAAAAAAAATCAAAGCAATCTCTCACCTGTCCCCAGTCCCACTTCACGTGGCTTATACCTCTTTCATATTTTACTGGCTGGTTCCATATAAATAATATTATAACCATATATTATGTCGATAGGTAGATAGATAATGGATACACAGATAATCAAATAGATAATAGAGAACAGATAAATAATATATAATAGATGATAGATATGAGAAAGACGGCTGATAAATATATAATAGATAAATATATAAATAAATACATAGATACATAGTTAATAGGTAAATGGATATTCGGTAGCTAGAAAATAAATAAAAAAGATGGATAAATAGATAATGGATAGATCGTTAGACAGACACTCATACAACACAGCACACTATACTCGCCTATGACGCCCCCCTCCAAGAAGCCGACGAGAAACGCGCGTAGGGGCTGGCATCCTGCTGACAAACACTGCGACCAATATGGTTGAGGATCAATCTTGAGCTAGCCACTTTAGTAAGGTGTACACACATTACACTTTACGGTCTAACTTTTTAAGAGCTTGATTCCTTCGTTGTACACTTTTCAAGTGAAGTTTTATCTCCAGGTCTTTCTTTACCTGTGTTATTCATAGTCATTATACCCATGTAAAATTACACATGTACCCATATCCAAATAAGTGTGATGTTTCATATATAAATTTTTATATAATTTTTTTTTTTTTTTCTTTTTTTGCTGCTCAATTTTTCCACTATTTCTTCAAAGGAAAATACTAGACCAGGTGTGACCACCTCCTCCAGAATCAGGTGAGAGCTAGTCACATGCTGAAGTGTGGAATCTAGGCAACGGTGCAGAATGCTGACAGGGAGTATATTACAAGCTGTCAGCATTCTGCAGCCTATGTACACCTACAGAATAGGAAAAGAGCCCGGACAACCCCTTTAAGAAAAACTGATGTGAGAATCCTCACTTTTGTTCTGGTCCACAGACTTTTTGTTGCAGTAAATTTATTTGTTTCTAATTTTACAGGAATAGTCAAGTTCTTGGTGAGGACATTGAAGTAGATGACGTCTCTCCTGGCCCTCCACTAACAACTGAAACGGAAGACATGGCACCACCACAATATGGTCCATCATCTGCCGCAAGCAGCTCCAGGACTAATGGAAAGATCTGCAGCAACTTGGTAAGTTTTTTTTTTCATTTTGCTCTACTTAATTTTTTTTTTCATAAGTTGGAAAAGTCACTGAATTAAACAAAAGTCATGTATAGTTACTTTTTTACTTTGTGTTCACAAGTTCAGGATTTACTAATGACAAATCCAACATGTATTTACAAGAGAATTCACAGCATAGATTTCAGGCCGACACACAGATTTCTTCCATGGATGTCTCAGTCAATACAAGGATTTGCTCAATTATCCGGCATGGATAATCTGTTGTTCTTCTGTTCAGAATCTGGAAGAACAATGAACATGAATGAGCATGCCTACTGCTAATGATTTTTCTGAACGGCAGGTACAAATCCATGAAGATTGTTTCCGGAGAATGTGAATAGGGTGTAACACCTGGAACATTTATCTTTTGGGCACAAGGATTTGTTGTGGATTTTCCATATTTAGTTCCTGTAGGAGTTCTAAATATGAAAGAAAACCCAACTGTTTTTCTTCACCTGCAAAAAAAAACAAAAAACCATCCGATCATATGAAAAAAACAAAACCAAACCCTATACTCCACTTCCAGCAAGGACAAGGAATCCTTTGTCACAGAAGTTTCTATGAAGGTGTAAATAGTATTTTATTTCACATAATCGGCTGTGTTTTACAGGGCTGTGGAGTCGGTAAGCCATAGTTGCGACTCCGACTCCTGGATTTTATCAGACTCCGACTCTGGCTCCGACTCCTTCATAAATGGCCAATTCATAACAACAAATTTACTGTTGTAAAATATTAAACATCGTGCTTATTCAGTTTCTCACCATCATATAAGTAATCAGACCACTTAGAGCAAAAACTACATTTATTAGAATACAATTAGAATATAGCAAATAACTTTTATAAACTTTTCTAAACTGTAAGTAAATATGCAATAAACACTTTTATGCAGTTAATAAGAAGAAATCTATAAATTTGTCCTCAGAAAAAGTATTGCCTCTGTCAGATCCTCCTTCATGGATGCCCTCAAATCTGATCTAATTATTTTGAGAGCAGAGAACAACCTCTCTACACTAACTTGTGTTGGTGGCAAAGCAGTAACCACTCGGGCAACATCTCTGACAATGTCAGGATACAGAGGAATCGCTTGTTGCACTGTTATTTTTGATGAACGGCCAAATTTCTCAATTTCTTTTAGTGCACATGAAAAATTCTGCTGAAATATACTGGCTGTTTTCCTTGATGGGGATGACTCTTCTTCTATGCGGGAACGCTTTGCACGGTCCTTGTGATCCAAATATTTTTCGAAATTAAATTCTTCATCAGTTGATGATGAGGGTGAAGATGTGGCAGGACGACCAAATTCTTCTTGTTCCTCCTGACTGTTCTGCAACCCTTTCATCCTTACTGCTATTTCAAACAGAGCTTCTTTTCCTTTACTTAGCTGTTGATCATCTAGAAGAAGCCGATGCATTGGGTCTACATAAACAGCTGCCAAAAGAATGTTATTTTGTAATAGTAGCTCCTCTCTCCGTTTCATTGATGTAGCAATGCCACTTGCAATTAACCCTCCTCTTTGGGACAGGCGAAACATCAGGTTCTTCTACTCCTTTAAGAAAATACCTGGAGTTAAGTCCTCTGCTTGTAATTTTTTAGTCACTGTAAATGGGTGCTCTGGCAATTTTTCCAGCTCAGTCACCTGATTCCACTGACTTTCATTTAGCGTCAGTTGAGGGTTAGCCATGTCTACAAGAAAGGTTTTCAGTTTAACCAAGCGCTGAATCATTAAGTAAGTACTGTCCCATCGTGTGGCTTGATCAATAATTGCCCCTTTTCCAGCACGTCTCTTCAAAATTGAGTCAACTTTAGGGGTTCTGGCAACAGTAGCCAATTTTCTCACCTTGCCAATCAGTGCAGCAGCATGTCCTTCTTGCATACTGTCTCTTATAGCCAGCTGTAGCGTATGCACAACACAGCGCATGTGATGAATGAAAAAACATATTGACACAGTTTCAACAAGATCATCTAAACTATCATGTTGCTGTTCATCTGAAGCAACTTCAGTTTGCTCCTCAGTTACAATACTGTGTTCCTCTATTTCAAACATTTCTGTGTCTGTGGACCCAGAATGTTCTTCTAGCTGCTGGTCACCACCATTACTCTCATTCATTAGTTTAATAGTACTTATCATATTTGAAGCATTGTCAGTTACGACAGAAAGAGCTTGCTCTTTTTTAAGTTCATAGTCTTGCAGAACCTTTTCCACCAAGACCTGGAGAAACTCACTGGTGTGATGAGCTTTGGTGTCTTTTACTGCCAATGTCTTGGTAACTATTTCATTTTTGTCACAAACAAATCGGACATTGATGGCAAAATAGTTCACTCTGTGACGTGTGCAGGCATCCATTTTAAGAAACAGAAAGCGTCCCTTGAGAGTTTTTTTAAGTTCTTCCTTTTGTTTAAAAGCTTCTTCGATTACTAATTTTCTAATTCTCTCTCCAGAGAAACACCAAGCTTGCGGGCCATTTCCCCATTCAGACACATAAAAGCTGGTCATGAAAATAATGAAATAGGCACACTATCCTTTACAACAAGCTCTATGATCTGTTTTTTAAATGTATCTACTGTCATTGTCACAGTAACTTTGTCACTGACAAAATATCTTGCAACTGATGGCTGCAAAGTTCTCTGCTCCTTTGTTTGGCTGGAAGAGCTGGGTACTGGTTCATTGGTTTGGATGCAGTCTTTCTCATCCACTGCTTTCAGTACTTCTGGATGAAAGCGCTGTAAATGTCTCTTTAGATTAGAAGCTCTGGTAGGAGCATTTTTATCTTTGCCTGAATATGCACTCATCTTGGCTTCACAGCACTTGTTTTCGTCTGGATCATTTGTCATACACTGACAGACATAATGTTTTCTATCTTGAGTGATGGTGAAATGTTCAAATACAACTGATTTAATGTGATGCTTCTTTGACATTCTCAGGTTTTTAATTCTGCATTCACAATCCAAATGACAATTGTTTTTCCTAAAAACAATTGTACAAAATTATTGCCAGGTCGTACAACTGATATAGTGGTCAGTAATACTGTTATTATTCCACATGTACTCACAGTCAACTGATGCAAAGTTTGTTGAAAGGATAATACTTCTTACAGTCTTCCTCTTCTGAGTAGCAGGCAGCTGTGAGATGCTTGGAAGACGCACACCTAGTATGATCTAGTCTAGAGGAGGAGCTTTACTACTAAGAATTTGCCACACATTTTCACTTTCAGTTTCATACATTGTAAGTAGGGGGGTTGGGGCAGCATGAGGTTAACCAAGTATAAGATTAGATAAGGGCAGTAGAGAACAGTGACACACAAGAAGTAAGAAATGTCTCTATCTCCAGCAGAACTGCTTATCACTGTTGTTCATAGTTTGATAGAACATATATATTTGAGTAACATTTATAAAATTCATATGAAAGTTCAATTATGAAATATTAATACATTTTTTTTAAAGCTGGAGTCGGTACATTTCTACCGACTCCGACTCCAACCAAAACTAACTCCGACTGCACGACTCCGACTCCACAGCCCTGGTGTTTTATATTTTTTTTTCTCATGGAAATCAGAACTTGTCAGTGCACCTTAAGTTGGTGTCTGGACGCTAATCTTAGAATAGTAGAGTCTGTAGCTATTCACAAGTTTATACACCATGCAGAAAATGTAATCCACTCTCTGAAAAACCGGCTGCTTGACATTAGATAGCGAGCCTCAAGTCCTTGAGCCGAAGCCTCTGCTGAGCAGAGATATCACATTTCTGCTTGCTATATAGGAAATGCTGAGGCTGACCCTTTTTTGTGCCACCTATCAGCGGCTTTAGCGTCTGTGTGTCATTCTGTAAATGACTTATTGCCGGTCATCTGCAGTATTTGGGATTACATTTCACAGTTATTGTGATTGCATCTTCGCCTCTACCTCCCTGATCCGCTCATCTCATGCTAACCCTCAGCAGGAATTCCTTCTACTCCATCAATTCCTTCTTGCCGCTGACATTTCTCATCTCTCCAATCGTCTGCGGGAGAGGAACTGCGGCTGATTACTTGGAGCTCGCGCTGACATATGTTACTCTTGGCGATCATTCGTTTATTCGGCATCAGATCAAATGAGTAGGGAAGACTGTATAATCTGGTAAATGACAATTTCACCCTTTCCTTTATGCTTATTAGTGGCCTTTTATATCCTCTCCTCTGTAGGGCTCCCTGAACGCACCATGAAATCCCACTTTGAGTCTGATGAAACGTTTTATCTGAACAGCCATCAGTTTTCATATTATTATGATAACAAAGCAATTTAAAGTTCTCGGTTATCTTTTTCAAAGTGGTTTTTTTCCCCCTTTTTCTTTCCCTTTCGCCACATTACACTGTTGATTTGAATTTCATTTATATCCTTAATATTAGTGGAATTTATATTCCAAACTTTCCAATACAGTGGGACCCAGATTCTTCAAGACCGGCAATGTTCACTCCAGTTTTGATGAGGGGTTGTGTTGAGGTTAGAGGTAGAGTTGAGCGACTTTGGTCGGATCGGGTTTCGTGAAACCCGAATGAAACAAAATAAGTTTCAGATGAAACTCGTCCGACTAGAGCAAAAAAAGTCGGAGTTTCGTCCGACTTTTATTTCCCATTGACTTGCTTTGGGGTCGGGTTTCGGACGAAACTCCGACTTTGTTTTGCTCTAGTCGGACGAGTTTCATCTGAAACTTATTTTGTTTCATTCGGGTTTCACGAAACCCGATCCGACCAAAGTCGCTCAACTCTAGTTAGAGGCTCATGCCTTTTAATGAATCAGGCGTGTCTTAAAAGTGGATTGCACAGCTGTGCGCCTCGGCAGAAATCTTGTGGTGTAAGGTATTCCACAGGTTGTCGTAAATTAGAAAACTGGGTTTTGCTACAACTCGTTCCTCCTTTTTCCCACCCCAACTAGAACCATTTTTTGCATAGCTTGCTGTTCCTCACATGCAAATGCCAAAGGTTGCATATTTTTGGTGCAACCTCACATTGTAAAACATTTTTGTGACTTTTTAAAGTGTCTTACACCAGATTTACAAAACATAAACTTTAAGCTGTTATGCATAGTCGTATGTTTTTATGGCCCCCGTGGATCACTGCCTTGAGAATAAGTCTCCATACATAGTTGAGTCTCTTTAAAGTGAACCTCTCAGCTGATACATGAAGCCCAATCCATGGAAACCTGTCAATCCAGGGAAGCTCGTGGAGAGAAGCCGATGGGGACCCGCCTGTCTGATTAATCTACAGCAAAGTCTCAGTCCCCAGCGGTTTTTAAAGTATTTTTTTCTCTGAAACACCACAGCATTTGAGTCAAACCTACCTGGCTGAGGTAGTACAGCCAAAGCCTGATACATGCTGTACCATCGGAGCTGCATCTAGACTTCTCATTCAGCTAACCAGTACTCTGCACTGAACTAGTAAGGGGCAAAACCCCTGAAACAGTTCTGTCTTCAGATGGGTCTTTGATTTGATTGGTACAAGTTACATAGCTTTTTTAATTCCTGTGGATCATTGACTGTGGATCATTGACTTGAAAAAAGAGGCCCATTTTGACTGGCCAGTATTAGGGAACAATTGTTCATAGGAACGCTCATTCCCTATTATTGGTCTATGTAAAAAAGTGGACAATCACCCAAGCAAATCGCTTGTTTGTTGGGTGTGATGATTTTTAAGCAGTCTTAAAAATCATCGTGCTCTGCAGCACATCTTCTGCACAAACAGGTACAAATTGCTGATAACATGATGTTATATGCACACAGAGCAATCTTACTAACAGTTGTTCTTTGTGCATGGAAGTGTGGTTGAATGATCTTTTAGGGTCATTAAACAACTGCTGATCTGCTTGCACATAGCCGATTGTTGGTCGTTTAATGGCTGTTGTTGGCCTTTGTAAATAAATGAAATACAGAATCAATGGATCGGAGTTGCACATGCTCATCCTCCACTTCATTTGGATAGGACTCTGCGGAGTCCTGTTCTCTTGATCGGTTAGGGTCCCAGCTATTGGTATGATTGGGGCTAACTTAAAAATGTGTTGCAAACCCTGATGCATATTAATATGCGTTATTTCTAGGGATGGGCGAACCTGAACGGTAAAGTTCAGGTTCCTAACCGAACACCTAGTGTCCGTGCATGGACTCTGAACACTGACCTCTCCCTGAAGTCCGTGTTACTGTTGGGGTTCGTCAGCCCGAACATCCGGTGTTTACCACACTTTTCATCTTTGTGACAGCACGAGAACCACCAGCTCTGATTAGCGGTACGTTCCGCTAACACTGTTCAGAGCCCTGCAATTCTGTCGCTGTCATACAGATGACAGTGTGTGAGCCAGCAGCTGTGACTGGCGGTGAAAAGGTTACCGCTGGTCACAGGTGTGGATTGATGAGAGTACAACGATGAGAGCATTTATCAGCCAGCGCCTGGGCAATAAATAAAATTAAAAATTGGAGCGGGTCCCCATCTATTTTTGGTAACCAGTGCCTGCAAAACCAACACCTGCTTTCAGCTGTTAGTGTTATCTTAGCTGGTTATCAAAATATAGGGGTCGCCACTCCATTTTTTAATTATTTCAATTAAATAAATTTTTGACAACCAGCCAAGCTAAGGCAGACAGTTGAGGGCTGGTATTCCCAAACTGGGAGGGGGAATTGGATATTGCCCCCACCCATACCAAAAAATAACAGCCCTCAGCCGCCCCAGGAAAGGTGCATCTGTTAGGTGCCCCAATTTTGGCGCTTTGCCCAGCTCTTGCCACTTGCCATGGTGCGGTCAGCTGAGATAAAGCCCACAGGTTACTCATGGAGAGACGTCAATAAGACATCCCCATTTCTAACCCTATAGTCAGATGTAATAAAGACACAGAGAAAAGTCCTTTAATTCAAATAAAAACGCAGACTCCTTTATTTGAAAGAAAAACTCCCCACCCTCTTTTAGCTATTTATTACTGTAAAATTAAAAATAATAAAACACCATATTCCTCACAGGTTTGACGATAATCCATATGTCCCACTACGTGCTCCAACTCTGCTTTATCTGGATGGCTGAGCGGTGACATGATGTGACTGCTCAGTTGTGGATCAAGGAGAGACTGAGCTGAGCCTGAGAGCGCAGCTTCAGTTACCTGCAGTAACGTCATTGAGGTTACCGCAGGTCACAGGCAGCGCTTCACAGGCTCAGCTCAGTGTCTCTTGGATTCATGACTGAGCGGTCGCATCATGCCACCGCTCAGCAATGCAATCCAGATGAAGCATAGTTGGGCTGTTCGTGGGACTAATGGATTATTTTCAGACAGGTGAGGACTATGGTGTTTTGTTTTATTTTTTTTTCATTTTACAGTAATTAATGGATAAAAGAGGGTGGGGAGTGTTTATTTCAAATAAAGATTTTTTTTCTGTGTCTTTATTTAATTTTCACTATGGGGTTAGTAAAGGGGACATCTTATAGACGCCTCTTTATTACTAACCCCTGAGCTTGATATCGGCCGACATTACAAAGCTAACCTCAACCCCCACAAATATTTATAGGGGTCCCCTATAATTTTCATAACCAGCTGAGGGAAAGCCCCACGGCTGGTGTCTGATGTTGATATGCTGGGAATAGGCCAATATCCATAAAGGTCCCCAAGCTATAAATATCAGTTTCCAGCTGTTTGCTTAGCCTTTACTGGTTATTATAGGGGAGACCTCCCCAAAAATGATGTGGGGGTCTTTCCTATATTCAATAACCAGCAATGGTTAAACAGACCGATGCGGGCAGATATTAACCCCTTACCTACAAAGGACGTAATATTCCGTCCATGTGACCCTCGACCTAACTACCATGGACGGAATATTACGTCCCAGCGATCAGCGGCGCCCACGTGGTGAGCGCCGCTGATCGCGGCCGGGTGTCAGCTGATTATCACAGCTGACACCCGGCACAATGTGTCAGGGGCGGTCACGGACCGCCCCCGACACGCTAACCCCTTGTACACCGCGATCAAACGCGATCGCGGTGTACCGGGGGTTAAAGGGAAGCATCGGCAGGGAGGGGGCTCCCTCCGTGCTTCCCTGAGCCCCCCACGGCAGCGCAATGTGCAGCGCTGCTGCGGGGGGCTCTTTCCCTACAGGCCCCCGGATCCAAGATGGCGACGGGGGCCTTCGGGGGCCTGTAGAGAGCTGACTTCCTCACTGCCTGCAAAGCGCAGGCATGAGGAAGTCTGCAGCAGTGCCTGTGACAGATCGCTGATCTGTCACAGTGATCTGTGATGTGACAGATCAGCGATCTGTCACAGGACAGTGATGTCCCACCTGGGACAAGGTAATAAAGTAAAAAAAAGTGTTAAAAATAATTAAAAAAAAAAAATCGCTAAATAAATTAGTAAAAAAAAAAAAAATTTTCCCCAATAAATCCATTTTTTCAAAATAAAAAAAAAAAAACAATAAAAGTACACATATTTGGTATCGCCGCGTCCGTAATGACCTGCCCTATAAAACTGTCCCATTATTTAACCCCTTTAGCGAACCCCTTAAAAAATAAAAATAAAAAACGAAGCAAAAAATAATGATTTATTATCATACCACCGAACAAAAAGTGCAATAACGCGCTATCAAAAAGACGCATATAAATATCCATGGTACCGCTGAAAACGTCATCTTGTCCCGCAAAAAACGAGCCGCCATACAGCGTCATCCGCAAAAAAATAAAAAAAGTTATAGCTCGCAGAATAAAGCGATACAAAAATAATTATTTTTTATATAAAATTGTTTTCATTGCAAAAAACCGACAAAACATAAAAAAAACCTAAATGAGGTATCGCTGTAACCGTACTGACCCGAAGAATAAAAACGCTTTATCAATTTTACCGCACGCGGAACGGTGTAAACGCACCCCCACCAAAAGAAATTCATGAAAAGCTGGTTTTTGTTCATTCTGCGTCCCAAAAATCGGAATAAAAAGCGATCAAAAAATGTCATGTGCCCGAAAATGGTACCAATAAAAACGTCAACTCGTCCCGCAAAAAATAAGACCTCACATGACTCGGTGGGTCAAAATACGGAAAAATTATAGCTCTCAATATGTGGTGATGCAAAAACTATTTTTACAATAAAAAGCGTCTTTTAGCATGCGACAGCTGCCAAACATAAAAACCGCCATAAATAGTAAATTAAACCCCCCGTTATCACCCCCTTAGTTAGGGAAAAATAATAAAACTAAAAGAAAATGTATTTATTTCCATTTTCCCGCTAGGGTTAGGGCTAGGGCTCAGATTAGGGTTCGGAGTGTGTTGAGGTTAGGGTTGGAGTTATAATTGGGGGGTTTCCACTGTTTGGGCACATCAGGTGCTCTCCAAAGGCAACATGGCGTCTGATCTCAATTCCAGCCAATTCTGCGTTGAAAAAGTCAAATGGTGCTCCTTCCCTTCCAAGCTCTGCCATGCGCCCAAACAGTGTTTTACCCCCACATGTAGGGTATCAGCCTACTCAGGACAAATTACAAAACAACTTTTGGGGTCCAATTTCTCCTGTTACCCTTAGGAAAATAAAAAATTGGGGGCAAAAATATAATTTTGCGGAAAAAAATGTTTTTTTTATTTTCACGCCCAGGCGTTATAAACTTCTGTGAAGCACTTGGGGGTTCAAAGTGCTCTCCACACATCTAGATAAGCTCCGTGGGGGGTCTAGTTTCCAAAATGGGGTCACTTGTGGGGAGTTTCAATAGTTTAGGTACATCAGGGGCTCTCCAAACGCACATGACACCCGCAGACCAATCCATCAAAGTCTGCATTCCAAAACGTCACTACTTCCCTTCCGAGCCCCGACGTGTGCCCATACAGTAGTTTTCTCCTACATATGAGATATCAGCGTACTCAGGACAAATTGGACAACAACTTTTGGGGGTCCAATTTCTCCTGTTACCCTTGGGAAAATAAAAAAATTGGAGACTAATTGATCATGTTTGTGGAAAAAATACGTTTTTTTTATTTTCATGCCTGGGCATTATAAACTTCTGTGAAGCCCTTGGGGGTTCAAAGTGCTCACCACACATCTAGATAAGTTCCTCAGGGGGTCTAGTTTCCAAAATGGGATCATTTGTGGGGGGTTTCCACTGTTTAGGTACATTAGGGGCTCTCCAAAGGCAACATGACACCCAGAGACCATTCCATCAAAGTCTGCATTCCAAAACGTCACTACTTCCCTTCCGAGCCCCGACGTGTCCCCATACAGTAGTTTTCTCCCACATATGGGGTGTCAGCGTACTCAGGACAAATTGGACAACAACTTTTGGGGTCCAATTTCTCCCGTTACCCTTGGGAAAATAAAAAAAATGGGGACTAAAAGATGATGTTTGTGGAAAAAATACGATTTTTTTATTTTCACGCCCGGACGTTATAAACTTCAGTGAAGCACTGGGGGGTTCAAAGTGCTCACCACACATGTAGATAAGTTCCTTGGGGGGTCTAGTTTCCAAAATGGTGTCATTTGTGGGGGGTTTCTACTGTTTTGGTACATCAGGGGCTTTCCTAACGCGACATGGTGTCCGATCTCAATTCCAGCCAAAAACGTCAAATGGCGCTGCTTCCCTTCCGAGCTCTGCCATGCGCCCAAATAGTGGTTTACACCCACATGTGGGGTATCAGCGTACTCAGGATAAATTGCACAATATGTTTTAGGGTCCTGTTACTTTTGGAAAAATAAGAATTGAGGGTGAAAAGATCATTTTTGTGGAAAAAATATGATTTTTTAATTGTACTGCTGTACGTTATAAACTTCTGTGAAGCCCTTGTGGGTTCAAAGTTCTCACCACACATCTAGATAAGTTCCTTGGGGGGGGGTCTAGTTTCCAAAATGGGGTCACTTGGGGGGGTTTCCACTGTTTAGGTACATCAGGGGCTCGCCAAACGCGACATGGCGTCCGATCTGAATTCCAGCCAATTTTGCATTGAAAAAGTCAAACGGCGCTCCTTCCCTACTGAGGTTTGCCATGCGCCGAAACAGTGGTTCCCCCCCACATGTCAGGTATCAGCGTACTCAGGACAAATTGCACAATAACTTTTGCAGTCCAATTTCTCCTGTTACCCTTGGTAAAATGAAGAAAATTGAACCTGAAGTATTTTTTTTGTGAAAAAAAGTTAAATGTTCATTTTTTTTTTTAATATTCAAAAAATTCCTGTGACGCACCTAAAAGGTTAATAAACTTCTTGAATGTGGTTTTAAGCACCTTAAGGGGTGCAGTTTTTAGAATGGTGTCACTTTTGGGTATTTTCTATCATATAGACCCCTCAAAGTGGCTTCAAATGTGATGTGGTCCCTAAAAATAAAATGGTGTTGCAAAAATGAGAAATCGCTGGTCAATTTTTAACCCTTATAACTTCCTAACAAAAAAAAATTTTGGTTCCAAAATTGTGCTGATGTAAAGTAAACATGTGGGAAATGTTATATATTAAGTTTTTTGTGTGCCGTATCGCTGTGATTTAAGGGCATAAAAATTCAAAGTTGGAAAATTGCAAAATTTTCAAAATTTTCGCCAAATTTCCGTTTTTTTCACAAATAAACGCAAGTTATTTGAATGCAATTTTACCACTAACATGTAGTACAATATGTCACGAGAAAACAATGTCAGAATCACCGGGATCCATGGAAGCGTTCCAGAGTTATGACCTCATAAAGGGACAGTGGTCAGAATTGTAAAAATTGGCCCGGGAGTTAACGTGCAAACCACCCTTGGTAGTGAAGGGGTTAATAGCCTAGGAAAGGGCCATGGATATTGGCGCCCCCCCCAGACTGGGAACATCAGCTCTCCGCCGCCCCAGGAATGGCGCATTCATAAGATGCTCCAATTTTGGCAATTAGCCTCCACTTTCCCAGTTGCCTTAGTGCGGTGGCAAGTGGGATAATAGGTTTAGGGTTGATGTAAGCTGTTTTATGGCTGCTGACCTGAAGCACAGGGGTTAGTAATGGAGAGGCGTCTATAACCTGCCCACAGTACTAACCCCATAGTCATATTGTAATGAAGATACAGGCAGAATAAAGTTCTTTATTTGAAATTAAACTCCCCGACCCTTTTTTTTTTTTTTACCCATCACTAGTTATTTCTATTTAAACTCCTCTTGTCAGAACTCAGATTGACAGCTTTGTACCTAGTATTGTGGATGGGGGGATGCTGTCAGTCCGTGTCGGGAGGATGGGAGGAAAAGCTGCATTTCATGAATACATCGAATTACTTACTGCTGGCGTCGTGCTTCAGGTGTAAAACTAGTACACTTGCTAATTGCAGATAATACATAGGCTGGAAAGAAGTGCGCTTGCAGTACATGCGTATCCTGACAGGTTCCTTATATGTGAGGGTCATCAATTGCTTTACATCCAGTTCTACCTGTCAGACTCCAGAACAAGGCTCTTTGTGTACTCAGGGTATTGCTGCACACTAATATTAAGCCTTCAGACGACCGTCTTTGTCTCCTTACAGTTGGGTAGAAGCACTTTTTCTTCTATCAATTGTGATTTATCACGGATGTTTAATCTAAGTGTTAGCAAATTATCCTTAATTTATAGTTATTTGCTGCGTTCAGTACTATCAATGAAATGTATTGTATGAAAGTAAATTGTGTGCATTTCAGAAGAAAATAACAATATCGTTAGTAAATCAGTCCTGTAAGTTTTTGGAAACTTTACCAGTGCGTAGTGGAATGGAGCAACCAACAGGGCACTAATCCTGTCTAATGCACAGAAAGCATGGATCGTGGTTGATGATATTTGATGCACCTTAAGGCTGAGTACAGACGGAGTTTTGAGCCCTGCGGATTTTTCCGTGCAGAATGGAAGAAATCCGCAGGTCAAATGACCTGCATTTTTCCTGCAGATTTCTTCCATTTTTCACGCGGTTTTCATGCGGTTTTTGTGCGGTTTTCCATCGCGGTTTTCCCCCTGCGGATTTGGTGACAGGGGAGATGGAAAACCGCACAAAAGAAGTAACATGCTGCGGATTTTGTACCGCGGGAAAACCGCGCGGAAAAATCCGCAGCGTCTGCACAGCGTTTTTTTTTTACATTGATTTTAAGGCTACTGTACATCATAATGCAGAAATGCAACATTTCTGAGCGGTAAAATCCGCTGCGGAACCGCTGCAAATCTGCATCGTGTGCACACAGCCTTAGATACTTTTTTTTGGCTGACCCTTACATCACCTCTTGTTTGGCTTTTTAGATCAGTATTTTGGTTCAAACTTTTCGCATGCCTCGGCGCCTTTTATGCATTAAAGGCTATCTGTCACCAGGTAATCTGAGGACAGCATGAGATAGGGGTTAAAACACAGAATTCAGTGGTGTCACATGTCAAGCTGTGTGCTGCTGTAGACGCAAGCTTTAATCACCTGGTGACTCATTGCTGGGACTACATCAGGGTGTGAGCCCTAGTGCGACTCCGCTTCCTTCTGTGATAAGTAGCTCACGGTCAATAGACTGTACACAGAGCTTGGTGTGGGCGGGATTATCTTTCTCAGCTCTGCTGCGTTGCTAAATCTGAAAACTGATTGTGTCGCAACGGCAGTAATCTAAGTGATATATCGTTGGATTCAACTTCTCTTTGCCTACATAAGGCTGCTCTCAGATGAGGTAGCAAAAACCTGCCGACAGATTCCCTTTACTATATTTTGTTATTGTGTAAGCGGATATTTTACCCACCCAACCCTGGCTTTATATTATACATTATACCGCACAATGAAGAGTGATTCATGTAACTCTAAGGCAGAGGTCCCCAACATTTCTGACCTTGAGAGTCACATTCATCTATGAAAGAGGGTCTCGAGACACATCCAGCTTCTGCCCCACTTACAGTAGTGACAACCAGAGCCCCCATTACCGGTATAATTACAGTCAAAGCTTTTTCACTGAAATCACACCAAGGCAGTGTGCCAAGCTTTATGGTTTCCTATCTTATCCCCATTCAGATCTGCTCTTCTATGCAGGGCTACACACAAAAGTCACCATCTGGAGATCTGCTCTTAACAGCTGTTTGCTACACCTGGTGATAGTGCTCCAAGCTGGCAGACAGTCGCGAGCCACACATCATGGACCGGGGATCCACATATGGCTCCTGAGCTACAGGTTGAGGACCCCTGCTCTAAGGAAACATTGTTGAGATTGCCATGACTAAAGTTTAAATGCATTGAAAAATTCAACTCTGTTTGCCCACCAAAAAATCCCTCTAAGGCTGGTTTCACATTTGCGTTTTATAGCGCTGGAAAAAAACGCATATTTGCGCATGCGTTTTTTCCCCTATATTTAACATGGGTGCGCATACCTGCGCGCTTGTAAGCGCATGTATGCGATTTTCATGCGCTGCGTTTTTTTGGGGTGTGCGTTTGTATTTTCCAGACGCAGCATGTTGCATTTTTTGGCCCTGCAAAAAAGCGCATGCGCACATATGCGCACGTTTTGCGCTAAAAATGGCCATTATAGCCTATGGATGCGCATATGTGCGCACTGGCATGCTCATGTATGCGTTTTTTTGCATATGCGTTTTTTTTTTTAACCATGGAATTTAATTTTTTTTATTCAACCTTGTCACCTGCTCGGAGTACTGCCATATGTGGTCTGACGACGATGTGGCACAGTGGGGGACCATCCTCTGAAGTGGCAAGCCTCATTTCACAGAGTGCTAGTAGGAGGCTGTGAATATTGATCAGTGAAGAATTACCCGCTCTACCGTGAAGTGCATCAGCACATGCTGGGAGACATTCTCAATGGATTTGAGGGATTTTCAGTAGTTTTCTTTAACTTGGTGAGGCTGAGAGAGTTTTTCTAGATATAATATATGAATAATCCCACTTAGTATTTACAAATGATTGAGATTATCGGTTTATAGTATTTTTGGCTTATTTAGTAGCTCACTGCTCAGATTAATTAGGCTGACTTTCTACTTCAATGCAACAGATCTGATGACGCTGCTTGGCCTTTTTTGGTTTGTGATGAAGAACAAGACTGAGAAGTTCTGCTTGGCTGGTGGAGCCATTCTGAAGCACCAATATCACCGATTTCCAGTCCTTTTAAATACAGAAAAACCCAAAAAGAAAAAATGGACATCGGAGCAATGATAAAATATTCTTGAATTTTATTGAAATGTTCACAAATAGAATTAAATTAAATAATGATAATAAGCAGAGACTCAGCGACACCCAGTACCACACTGAAGTGAGGCTGGTAAAAATGAGGACACTGATAGGAATATAGGTTGATGGATAAAGTAGTCAAAATGCATAGGCTACACAAGACAAGTTCATATATTCAAAGCTATAAAGTGCAAAAATAGTGCCAATTTTCTCATAGTGAGTACATATGGTATTTGACAAAGTCTTGTCAGGATTAAAAATAGTAGTCTATAATACCCTTTAAACAGTGCAAATAAACCATATAAGTATAAGAATGATAGATCTAATGGCCCATTTCTATCTTCACCAAACAGAAATACCGCTAAAATAGTCACAACCTAAATATCCAAAGTCATAAGAGTGCCAGGACCAACCTTGCCATAAAATGTGGACAGGGATTCGTGCTTCCTCGCCAACGCGCGTTTCGCATTCGTGCTTCCTTGAGGAAGGACAAATGCGAAACGCACGGTGGGGTCTTCCTGTTCACACTTTATGACAAGGTTGGTCTGTGGCACTTCAATAAAATTCAAGAATATTTTAGCATTGCTCCCATCTCCATTTTCTCTCTTTGGGTTTTTATGCATATATATGGATGAGCTTATTTAGCCTTTTTTTTTTGGGGGGGGGGGGATTCTCTTTTAAATACAGAATTTCTAACCATAGTTTAAAAAAATAGAAAATAAAGCAGAGCAGATTGGCTTAAAGCTAGTTAGCTTCCATGGACCCTGTGTCGAGTGTGTGTTGGGAAGGCGATTGTTTTTTTTTTTTTTTTTTTATACAGTTTCACACATCCGTGTTTGGCGGCCCGAGTATGGACCACTATGTTTGGGTCTCTTGTGGATTTCCTGACCCGTTCTTGACCTTCATAGGCATATATGAGGCTGTTGAGTTTGGGTCAGGAGTCTCGTTGCTAATTCATGCATAGCGGCCTGAGAACAGAGTGCAAAACACGGATGAGTGAAATCAACATGTAAATAAAGTAATAATCTGTCAGATAAACTGAATATTGCTGAAAATTTCCACTTGGCCAATTACTGGTGCAGCGTTAGCCCACCTCAGTTGGCGATTACCATATGGGCCTGTTTGCCATGTCCGGTGTAAGATCAGGTCAGTTTCGGACATATGGAGGAATCTCTGAGGATACGGATCACTTTTATTATTTTATAGCTGCTCTGCCTTTTTTTTTCTAAATTTTTTGTCTAAAAGATTCCTTCACATTTCCTAATTTTATGACTAAACTTTCAACCAAGGACGAGAAAGGGGCTGGCTTAACTAATAAGCTTAACCAGAAAGTCAGTTCTTTCATCACATCCCAAAATGAAGGGGGAAGGAAACGCCTGTCGCTTATGGATTGATTGCATGGAGCCATCATGATTAAATTATATTAATAAGATTATTCTGGTTCCACTTGAATGTCATGGTAAAAGCATTGTATCGGTTTGGACGACCACTCTATTATACGGTCCTGATCATCGTTATTGGCACCCATGAAGTGCAAGAATACAATGTTGAATATCTCCTGAAAAAATTAATCAAGTGAAACTTTTTTTTTTTTTTTTGTATGGAGCTCTCGTGTTAAATACAAAAGAGCAAATGATAAACAATAATTTAAAAGAAAAAACAATGGGAGGGAAAACTAGAAAAAACAAAAATTCTGTGACACTGGTATTAGCACCCTTTACATTACATTAGCATAGCTTTTTGTGCAAGAAGCTTATTGGTGGCTACAAGAAACGTTTGGAGGCTGTCATCAATGCCAAAGGGTGGGCAACCAAGTATTAATTAGGGGCGCCTGTATTGCTGCACGAGCGGTTGCTTCTTTGAAATTGCAAGATGTGGTAAGTTGAAAAGCAATGTTTTATTGTTGGATTACTTTGAACCACTTATTATTAAGTCCTGAGGATATAACTATGGCACATTTCCAATTATTTCTGAAGATATTGTGTACAGTCTATGGAAAAAAAAAATGAAGAAGTGCCAATAATGGTGAGCAGCAATGTATAGAAAACCCTGGGCAAGGTACAGATACAGAAAGCTCAGGATTAGTTTTTTGCTGGCCATGTAATCTTGTTTTCTCAACACTTTAATAAGTATCTGTCAAATGATTTTCCTCACTATTGCATTTCTGTATTACAGCCATCTGCTCGCAGCTCTGAAGGTGATGCGAGACCGGTCATACCTGCACCTAGGAAACGTGTTCTTCCAATCTGGATGTTGCTGGGAGATCTCCCAGTTCAGGCTCTTTCAACCCCTGTTATTACAGCAGGTAGGTTTGTGCCTTCGTTTATGATCCTGTGTGAATAATGCATACATTCGTGTCTTTCCTGGTAATCAGCACATGCTGGATTCTCGGTAATTGTGTGTACCTGGTACACATTGTAGGTGCTACAATGGCGGCATTAATTGTTTCATCTGTGTGTTGTCTGGTTCTAGGAATTGTAGTCGAATACATTGTGCCGCATACAGCGGTCACTGCTACCACACATCCGTTACTTCTGGAATATCTCATCAGCGTTACATGGGTATTCTAGCAGAAAATATTTATTCTCCGTCTGATGGAAAAGTGAGAAATATTAGTTTCCAACGTTTGAAAATCCCACTGACTTCTATTACGAGACCTTTTTATTACCATTTCAAAGGATGTCAGACTTTTCCTTATGTAAAGCTGATATTGACTGCATTGATAACTGGGTAACAGTTATTAAGGTTGAAGGAAGACTTTAAGTCCATCTAGTTCAACCCATATCCTATCCTAACCTGCCCTAACATGTTGATCCAGAGGAAGGCAAAAAAACCCCATGTGCTACTGTACAGAATTAAGGTGAATAGGTAGAAAGCCTCGATAGAAACGTGTTGTGGAATGCATGAGCACTGCAACTTACCAAAACATTTTAGGGTTTTTTTCAGAGAGAAGACGACTCAAAAGCATTAAGGTCTATTAAAGGGATCTTATTAATTCCGCCTAAACCACGGACATCATGAATCAGACTGTGCGATTCCAGATGAGATCCTCCAGCTCCAGCGAGTCTTGGTTGACCAGTTTGAGGTAGGTCCCTGGCAGCTTCTCCCTGCCTTTCTTCCCTTGACTGATGGATCTCTCACAATGTTTGCATAGGGAGAGACCTGCCGATCATGGAAAGCGGGTGGGGAGAAGCCGCTGTGGGACCTGTTTCAGACGAGTAGTCCAGCTTAGTGTGTGTTTTTTTTTTTTTTTTGAAATGTGAAAGTTTTTGAATGAAACTAGCACAGATGCAGTTAATACAGTCTGTGTCTGCTTCATGTTGCGCAGTCTGATTTATTTGACAGGCTCCATTTACATCAGATCTGATAAGGCTGGTATACTTTTTGAATAGTCCTATCAGGATGGCTGTATGAGCATCTTTTAAGGCGCGCCCAGGGTTATTTGAATATTAAGGAGGGGGAGAACTTTCAGAAAGGATTTGGGTATGTGCACTCATTAAGTATTTGCAGAATAAATTTCTGCACCAAAACGCTGCAGTTTACAGTATCGGCATAATAAACGAGACTTCTGAAATCTCATGCACACTACTTATTTTTGTCTTGCAAATTTCAAACAGTTTCTAGTTTTCAGCATGTCAATTTTTCTCATGATTTTGCAACATTTTTCACCAGTTTAAATAAATGGGGAAAAATGCATATAAATAGGCTTGTATTTTCCAGTGTTTTTCCTGCCAAGAGTTGCCTTTTTGGTGCAGAAATTTAAGAAGTAAATACTCATTGCGTGTTCCCTTATACAGCCTTTCTGATGTGGGTTTTGACAGTACACCAGTCTCATCTGGTCTTTATAATGACACAGGTCTACAGACAAGTTTTTTTTTTCCAGGTGTCAAGGTTTTTTGATTGTATTTAGGTTATTTTGAGGGTGCAGAATTCAACAATCCCATTACTTTTGCCAAATTAGTTCAAGTTTTGAGAAAATTCATCCATGAAAATAATGCATTTGCCCAGTGTGACTTGTGTGTGATAACAAACGCAGTAGCTTTCAGTCTTTTGACTCTAAGGGCCTCGTCACACACAGCGAGATCGCTGATTTTGTGACACATCAGCGATCTCGCCAGCGAGATCGCTGTGTGTGACGGGGATCAGCGACCAGCCTCCCTGCCGATTATCGCTGATCGTGCTCGAGCGGCCTGGGCCGTTTTCGATCGCTGGTCTCCCGCTGCCCAGCATGCATCGCTGCTCCTGGATACCTGACGTTTGCATTAGAAACCAGCATCCAGCGTCGCTGGTCCTGATCGCTGGGGCTGTCTAACGATGTCCCAGCGATCCCATCGTGTCGGATCGTTGATGGGATCGCTGGGACATTGTTATGTGTAACGGGGGTTTAAGGCTGCTGCTTTTACACTTACCGTGTTTTTGCAGGATGATTTTGCGGACCCAATAGATTTCTATGGGGCCACAAAATCAGCCCACAAAAATTCCACGGTGCGCCGTGTGCTGTTCGGCCGTGAGGGACGTTTTTGAGGCCGTGATAAAAGATCGAGCTTGCTCGGTCTTTTATACGGCATATGGACATGGCCCCCAGTGTAAATCAATAGGGCCGCAAAAACAAACGGAAGTTTGTTTTTGCGGCACACCGTCACTTCCAGTTTTGCGGAACGCAGTTTTTTTTCCAATACTATTTCCATAGTATTGGAATCGAAGAAGTATCATTTCTCCTTGCGGAGAATGACATGCTAAGCATGTCGAGATGAGGAGACTTAACCCCTTTCTGCCACGAGACGTACTATCCCATCCATGTGCCCTGGGACTTAATTCCCAGGGACGGAATATTACGTCATAGCGATCATCGGCGCCCACGTGGTGAGCGCCGCTGATCGCGGCCGGGTGTCAGCTGATTAGCACAGCTGACACCCGGCACAATGTGTCAGGGGCGGTCACGGACCTACCCCGACACGTTAACCCCTCGTACACCGCGATCAAACACGATCGCGGAGTACCGGGGGTTAAAGGGAAGCATCGGCAGGGAGGGGTTTCCCTCCGTGCTTCCCTGAGCCCCCACAGCAGCGCAATGTGCAGCGCTGCTGCGGGGGGCTCTTTCCCTACAGGCCCCCGGATCCAAGATGGCGACAGGGGCCTGTAGGGAGCTGACTTCCTCACTGCCTGCAAAGCGCAGGCATGAGGAAGTCTGCAGCAGTGCCTGTGACAGATCGCTGATCTGTCACAGTGATCTGTGATGTGACAGATCAGCGATCTGTCACAGGACAATGATGTCCCACCTGGAACAATGTAATAAAGTTAAAAAAAAAAAAAAAAAGTGTAAAAATAATTTTTAAAAAATCGCTAAATAAATTAGTAAAAAAAAAAAAATATATTCCCCAATAAATTCATTTTTTGAAAATAAAAAAAACAAAACAATAAAAGTACACATATTTGGTATCGCCGCGTCCGTATCGACCCGCCCTATAAAACTATCCCATTAGTTAACCCCTTTAGCGAACCCCTTAAAAAATAAAAAAAAAGCAAAAAATAATGATTTATTATCATACCACCGAACAAAAAGTGCAATAACGCGCGATCAAAAAAGACGCATATAAATATCCATGGTACCGCTGAAAATGTCATCTTGTCCCGCAAAAAACGAGCCACCACACAGCGTCATTCGCAAAAAAATAAAAGCTATAGCTCGCAGAATAAAGCGATGCAAAAATAATTATTTTTTATATAAAATTGTTTTCATTGCATAAAACCGACAAAACGTAAAAAAACGACCTAAATGAGGTATCGCTGTAACTGTACTGACCTGAAGAATAAAACTGCTTTATCAATTTTACCGCACGCGGAACGGTGTAAAAGCACCCCCCCAAAAGAAATTCATGAAACGCTGGTTTTTGTTCATTCTGCGTCCCAAAAATCGGAATAAAAAGCGATCAAAAGATGTCACGTGCCCGAAAATGATACCAATAAAAACGTCAACTCGTCCCGCAAAGAATAAGACCTCACATGACTCGGTGGGTCAAAATATGGAAAAATTATAGCTCTCAATATGTGGTGATGCAAAAACTATTTTTACAATAAAAAGTGTCTTTTAGCGTGTGACAGCTGCCAAATATAAAACCCGCCATAAATAGTAAATCAACCCCCCCCCCCCCGTTATCATCCCCTTAGTTAGGGAAAAATAATAAAATAAAGTATTTACTTCTCTGGCTAGGGCTAGGGTTAGGGCTGAGATTAGGGTTAGGGGTGTGTTGGGGTTAGGGTTGGAGTTAGAATTGGGGGTTTCCACTGTTTGGGCACATCAGGGGCTCTCCAAATGCAACATGGCGTCTGATCTCAATTCCAGCCAATTCTGCGTTGAAAAAGTCAAATGGTGAACATAACAGAAAAGCAGGGATGGGCTATACGCGGGGGGATCACCACAGACAAATGGTTAACGTTTAGATTAACAACTTTTATTGGACATGTATAAACCACACATAAATTAAAAACATTAAAAAGTCACACATGTGACATGATAATAGCATACACTGGCTCGCAATAGAACCTACACTCTGTGAATACACTCCACAGGAAACCTGCCTATATAAACAGCATACCAACTGGTGGCTAAGTCCCCTGACGAAGCCACTGTGGGTGGTGACACGCGTCGGGTACTTTTCCTCCCTGATTTTGCTCCACATGGGCTCTGCGCTCTGATGCTATTATTTCATACCATTACCTATGGGTCATTGATCCCGTCCATTATTGTTCATGTGCTTATGTCATCTTTTTTTTTGGGTCTGAGAATGCATTTATTTGATGATGTCTATGTGCATGTATGACTCTTATGACGGGCACTGTGGGCGATGGTGACCAATTGTCTTTTCCATGGAATCCATTTAGGGGGTACAACATCATTGAACATCATTGGTTTCCGTCCCTTTATGTATTAAGGTTGGTGGGTGTTACCTTATGCTCACGCACATCCACATCCCCCTGGAAGCTTTCTCATTTCATTTCTCAGACTTAGCCACCAGTTGGTATGCTGTTATGTTCAATATAGTCTCTTTGAATGGGCTGGGGTTGGATCCCACTTTGTTATCTATTTATTGTGGTGCCCCTACTCTTGGTTTGCACAGAAAAAGTCAAATGGTGCTCCTTCCCTTCCAAGCTCTGCCATGCGCCCAAACAGTGTTTTACCCCCACATATAGGGTATCAGCATACTCAGGAAAAATTGCAAAACAACTTTTGGGGTCCAATTTCTCCTGTTACCCTTAGGAAAATAAAAAATTGGGGGCAAAAATATCATTTTGTGGAAAAGAAATGATTTTTTTTATTTTCACGTCCAGGCGTTATAAACTTCTGTGAAGCACTTGGGGGTTCAAAGTGCTCACCGCACATCTAGATAAGTTCCTTAGGGGGTCTAGTTTCCAAAATGGGGTCACTTGTGGGGGGTTTCCACTGTTTAGGTACATCAGGGGCCCTCCAAAAGCAACATGACACCCGCAGACCATTCCATCAAAGTCTGCATTCCAAAACGTCACTACTTCTCTTCCGAGCCCTGACGTGTGCCCCTACAGTAGTTTTCTCTCACATATGAGGTATCAGCTTACTCAGGCCAAATTGGACAACAACTTTTGGGGTCCAATTTCTCCTGGTACCCTTGGGAAAATAAAAAAATTGGGGACTAAAAAATCATATTTGTGGAAAAAATACGATTTTTTGATTTTCACGCCTGGGCGTTATAAACTTCTGTGAAGCACGGGGGGGGGTTAAAAGTGCTTACCACACATCTAGATAAGTTCCTTGGGGGGTCTAGTTTCCAAAATGATGTCATTTGTGGGGGGTTTCTACTGTTTTGGTACATCAGAGGCTTTCCAATCGCGACATGGTGTCCGATCTCAATTCCAGCCGAAAACGTCAAATGGCGCTGCTTCCCTTCCGAGCTCTGCCATGCGCCCAAATAGTCATTTACACCCACATATGGGGTATCAGCGTACTCAGGACAAATTGCACAATAACTTTTAGGGTCCTGTTACCCTTGGAAAAATAAAAATTGGGGGTGAAAAGATCATTTTTTTGGAAAAAATATGATTTTTTAATTGTACCGCTGTACGTTATAAACTTCTGTGAAGCCCTTGGGGGTTCAAAGTTCTCACCACATATCTAGATAAGTTCCTTGGGGGGTCTAGTTTTCAAAATGGGGTCACTTGTGGGGGGTTTCCACTGTTTAGGTACATCAGGGGCTCTCCAAACGCGACATGGCGTCCACCATGCGCCGAAAAAGTGGTTCCCCCCCACATATCAGGTATCAGCGTACTCAGGACAAATTGCACAATAACTTTTGCAGTCCAATTTCTCCTGTTACCCTTGGTAAAATAAAAAAAATTGAACCTGAAGTATTTTTTTTGTGAAAAAAAGATAAATGTTCATTTTTTTTAAATATTCAAAAAATTCCTGTGACGCACCTAAAGGGTTAATAAACTTCTTGAATGTGGTTTTGAGCACCTTAAGGGGTGCAGTTTTTAGAATGGTGTCACTTTTGGGTATTTTCTATCATGTAGACCCCTCAAAGTGGCTTCAAATGTGATGCGGTCCGTAAAAATAAAATGGTGTTGCAAAACTGAGAAATCGCTGGTCAATTTTTAACCCTTATAACTTCCTAACAAAAAAAAATTTGGTTCCAAAATTGTGCTGATGTAAAGTAAACATGTGGGAAATGTTATTTATTAAGTTTTTTGTGTGCCATATCTCTGTGATTTAAGGGCATAAAAATTCAAATTTGGAAAATTGCGAAATTTTCAATTTTCGCCAAATTTCCGTTTTTTCACAAATAAACGCAAGTTATATGAATGAATTTTTACCACTAACATGAAGTACAATATGTGACGAGAAAACAATGTCAGAATCACCGGGATCCATGGAAGTGTTTCAGAGTTATAACCTCATAAAGGGACAGTGGTCAGAATTGTAAAAATTGTCCCGGTCATGAACGTGCAAACCACCCTTGGGGCTTAAGGGGTTAAAGCCACAATACTCCTCTGGGAAATATGCTAATTATGCAAATTGTCTCTTCAGAGAGGAAGAGGACTAGAACTATTGAAAGTAGCAATCCTAAAAGTCAATGTCAACCCTTTAACGAGCCTTGTTACATGACTTAGGGTGGCTTTTATCCTAAGTCATGTAACAAGGCTCGTTAAAGGGTCGACATTGACTTTTAGGATTGCTAATTCCAATAGGTGGCACTAGAGTTCTAGTCCTCTTCCTCTCTGAAGAGACAATTTGCATAATTAGCATAGTATTCAAAAAATGGCGCTCCGCAAACTTTTTTGCGGTCCGTTATTGCGGCAGATCACTAAAAATGCGGCGATTCAGCCCTCTAAAACGTTCCGCAATAACCAGCTGCATAAAAAGCGGTAAGTGTAAAAGTAGCCTAACAGCATCTTAGGAAATGAAATATCCCATATATGCACAGGAGAGGCTGCAGACTGATCCCGGTGCAGCGGCATTCATGTCACAAGCAGTGTATAATGCTTCACACCACAGCAGGAAGGGGCAGACATTACTGAACAGCAATCATCTACAGAAACCAGCTTGAAGAGGATTCAATCACAACACCGAACAGAGAATATTCTTCACATGCATCTATGCAAAGCCCGAATGACATTATTCATTTTGCCTTGAAATTACAAGAAAGAGCATGGTTGTCAGACCTACTGCTAGTTTAATGAGGGCCACCAGAATAATAGCATTTTGTGCCGACCTTCCTCGTTCTCCTTAATGGAGTAAATCTCACAATGTACAAACATCATGGAGCTTTATAGTGGAGGTCTATCTCTGCAGGACTGATTTTTTTGTGACTTTTCTAAAGCAAAACCCTGATGTTCTATAAAACATCATTACAAAGATACCGGTTTTATAATTTGGTCAGTCTGCGATAATGTAAAAACTTCCAACAGACAATACGCAGCAAGTTCTGAGACCTCAATTACAATATCAAGGGCCGTAGAGAACTGAATGTGGCTCCAGGATTTTCGTGTTATTGAAATAAAACATCCTGACAGTATTATACCGACTGAAAACGAAATATCTGCTAGACTAGGTGGATGGCATTTAAACGATTGGATTATGCAGCGACTCAGACATGAGTTTGGTAAGTATACCCGCTTTAAAAGGACACCAAAGTATCCAAAATACCACTCAAAAGAGGTAAAGATAAAATAAATTTTATTCAAAATGAATACACATTAAAAAAGCATGAATCAAGGATTGAACATGATGCATGTAAGAGGGATCAAATGGAGGAAAATAATCAAGAACGAATGAAAGGTAAAGCAGCGTGAGGTCAGGCTGTTGGTAATAATATCAGCAATGTATATGAGCCCTTATTACCAGGGATAAATCATCAAAAGCATTTTAGTCAGAACACATGGGAAGGGATAAAATGTCGAGCTTGCCCATAGTGCAGTTAATTGCCCGTCTGCAATTCCACAGATGCCCCAACGTGCGTTTCGCGGTTGTGCTTTCTCAAGGGGAGTGTCAAATGTATCATGTTCAACCCTTGATTCATGTTTTTTTTTAATGTGTATTAATGTTGAAAAAAATATTTTCGTTTTATATTTATCTCTTCTCAGTGGTGATTTGGATACTTTGTATTCTTTTTTAGGTTGTATATGTCCATAACGCACCCAATTATAATTGCGATACTGATCTTTACGCTTTTAAGACCATTTACATTTATGATATGTTTTTGGATATCTTTATGGTTATAAACCAGGGCTGTGGAGTCGGAGTCGTGGAGTCGGAGTGCTCATTTTGGTGGAGTCGGAGTCAGAGTTGGAGTCGGTATAAAATGGACCGACTCCGACTCCTAAAATATATAATAAATTGGGTACAGTAATTCAATGCAGGATGTGCTGAATATTTTTTCATAGGAGTTTGGGAAAGTTATGAAATGTCCTATAAATGGCTGTTATATTCCTGATCTAAGGCTACATTCACACACAGCGTTTTTCCTGTGTTTTTTGAGGATACGTTTTTCAGCTGCAAAAGGTGATCATCTTTTTAAAAAACTGCATCACCTGAAAGGTTTTTGAGCTCATAGATAATGTTTTCAATAGCAAAAGCAGATTAGAAATCTGCTCTATCTATCCATTTATCCATATCTATCTATCCATATCGTATCTGTACCAAAAAGAATGAAAACCGGGTAGTACACCAATATATATTCTGTTCTGTCTAAATATCTTGATTATTGGATCATAAAAATGATTAAATGTCTGAGGTTCACATTGTACTACAATAAATTTTTCACTTAAATATAAGCAATATGTGTGGGAGTCGGAGTCGGAGTTGGAGTCGGAGTCGGTGTAAGGGAAACTGAGGAGTCGGAGTCGCAGGTTTGGCTTACCGACTCCACAGCCCTGTTATAAACATACCAGCTTTTTAGCTTTTAAACCTCATTCTGTTGTATACATTTTGTATACTTTCTATATATTTTTTTATTAATAGTACGATAACTGTTTCTGGTGTAAATGCTCTTTAGGTCCATTTTTTTCGTGGGCCGAGATTTCGTGACTGCCAGGGTCAAATTTTATCAGTGCAGATGCCTAAGTACAGTCATTGACCTCTGAAGTCATGATTCCTTATAAGCGGAAGAAGCTGGTCGAAGCTGTCATTCACAAGGTATAATCAGAGACAGATTGAGGCCAGGTTCCTTGGGACAATTCTGAGAGACTCTTCTTGTTCTCTGTGCTTCTGGTGCTTTCAAGCCTCTAGAGACGATGCTCAGTCTTCTGTAGTTATTACATAAAATCTCCTGGCTCTTTGATGTTATGTCTCCAGAGGGGGATACAGGTTTAGCTTGCGGTGGTATTTTTAGGATGGACTGTCCTTGCAATATGCAACAGACGTCTGCTCACAAAGCTGCATGTTCTGCCTCGGATCAGGCTCATATCCGCTCTGTTTTCATTTACAAATATTACAAGGCAACCGGTATGTTATGTTGATGGTCTTGATCCTTTTTATGATTTGTGACGTCTTTTTGGCTTTGATGCTCAAAACAAAAGAGAGCGGACGCATTGACCCACACTGCTATATAGCATATTTTTTACTTATTGATAAAATGCATCTATAAAAAAAATGCATAGATTTCTATTTTATCTCTATGAAAGTCCCCTGTGTAAAAGGAAATTATATAAAATATACAATTGTTCATAGCTACATAAAATGATGGGGAACATTTAAGCCTTGCCTCAATGAACTTTTAGGAATGCTCCCAGAAGATCCACTTTTGGATGCAGGTTTAAGCCCCCATCCTTATTTATGGCCTGGTTCCCCTCACTCCAACCTCTGACTTCATTATTTGGATGTACCAAACCATGTCAAAACAGAACTGTAAGAAGAGAATAAATCAAATTAATATCATTAATCAGTTTAAATAGATTTAAGGCGCTTTTTTAAGGGGTTGTCCACTACTATTACAACCCCTTCTCGTCCTGAATGTTTGCCCCCGTTACAATAAAATCACTCATACTCGCCCCTCTGCCAGCGCTGTTCCAGCGGTATCGTTCCTCGCAGTCCCAGGGCTCTCATGAGGTTGGTGGGTCACGGTAGCATCACACCCAATCAATGCTGGCATCAGTGTCCCCACCGTCGGACATATAAGTAATCAAGAGGTTACAGCTCTCACTTCCTGTTGATTACTTTTACATTCAACGCCGGCATTCAGATCAGGGAAGGTTTGTTCTAGTAGTAGACAACCCTTTTAAAGGGAATCTATCAGCAGTATGTAATCTGACAGCAGCATGAGGAAGGGGCTGACACTTTGATTCCAGTGATTTATCACTTGGTGTACTGGGTACAGCAGTTATGATAGTCACAGTTTTCACAGCGGCAGATGTAGCAGAGCTCCGTTGTTGAGCTGAGTATAAAGCCCCCGTTACACATAACGATGTCCCAGCGATCCCACCAACGATCCGACATGATGGGATCGCTGGGACATCGTTGGGCTGATCGCTGGTGAGCTGTCACATAGACAGCCCCAGCGATCAGGACCAGCGACGCTGGACGCTGACTTCTAATGTAAACGTCGGGTATCTAAGAGCCGCGCGACTCCTGGATACCCGCTATTTACATTAGAAACCAGCGTCGCTGATCGTTGGTCTTTCGCTGCCACACGCAGCGATGCACGCTGGCCAGTGGAGACCAGCAATCGAAAAACGGCCCAGGCTGATGCTGCACGATCAGCGATAACTGGCAGGGGGGCCGGTCGCTGATCCCCGTCACACACAGCGATCTCGCTGGCGAGATCGCTGTGGCGTCACAAAATCAGCGATCTCACTGGCGATATTATCGCTGTGTGTGACGGGGCCTTAACAGTGCCCACACTGCAGCTTTCTATGTAAATTGTATAGTGAATAAAAGCTGCTAATCAATGCTAGGGGCGATGTTGGACTAGGAAACACAAGGCCAGTTGTCCTCTACTGATAATCTCCTGCTGATAAAAAAAAAACTGGTTTGTATTTAAACAGCAAAATGCAGCCCAGTAAGTGACACATCCCTGAAATCAGGCGCTCTCCCATTACAGTATGCTGCTGTCAGATTACACTGCAAATGCTGCTGACAGATTCCCTTTAACATTTAAGAAAGCTTATCCTGCTTTTTAAGATGTCAGGAGAGATCAGGATCTGACCTGATGGATTCTTTTGGTTTATGGGAAAGGAGTTTGACAAGTGCCTTCCTCATAGAAAACTCAGGTGCGCTTGGTGGAGCTGAACGATCCTGTGTTTGGAGCAGTCAGGAGAGATGACTGTCAGCCGAATGATCGTCTGTCTGACAGCTGTCTCTCATGTGTATACAGGCTGCAGTTTTACACATGTCTGCCTCTCTTAGCTTTGCTTGCATACTGGATTATCATCCAGGTACCGATACATTGTAGAGAAGACGCAAACATAATTGGGCCGGGTTATCTAAACGATTACATAACTTATTATTACGCTTCTACATATGACAGGTCCCCAATGGCCCACTGCAGCACAAGTTATGGCACCTCCAGCGGGGCTTGGCAGCAGGGGGCTTCTTCTCCTCGTTTTGTGCTGGTGATGCACTTGCCGGTGTATCACTACCGCTATGCTACCTGCCTTCTTTATGGCCGATGCAGAGAGGGCTTAATTCAGTAGGGTCGACGAAGCTCTCTGCTGCATTGCAGACTTGATACCAGGTGAAGAGATATCAAGTCAATCACTGATTAGGACCCCCCAAGAAGCCCAGAACGAGCAGGGTCTCCTAACAATAAAATACAAGCTACGGAACTATTTTTCCACAAGGCTGTATATCTGTCTGTACAGCCCCTAATGCTGCTGTCAGATCAGCGGGGCCATGGCCGATATCACCGGTTCCCTGTAAGCGGGGCATGTTTCCAGCGGGTGGCAGGGAAGATTGAAACACTTGTCCCTTCTTTAACAAAGACTGTGCCTCACAAACAACTGCAGCCACAATGTATTTTGCCCTTTGACTGACATCAATTTTAGGCTTTGTACACACTTACAACTCTTGTCTAATTTTGTGTCCTCAAAAACAAAATTTTTTTATTCGTAACAGCGTGTGCCATCTATTATTTCCTCACTTTAATAATGGGCATGCTTGCTTCTGATCCACAAATATGGCTTAGTAACGTTTATCTGCTGCTGTGCAGTCTGTCCTCAGGAGCAGGTAGTAGACCAGGGTGAAAGCTGGTCCATGTGGACATTATGCTGCACATTGCCCATCAACCAAAAGCACCTGTACCTTGGATTGTTGATGGCTGCAGAACAGTAAAGGTGATTGTCCAGGATTGGGGAAAAAAAGATTGTTTCAAGAAAAAAATCCAATGTTTAATATCCCAAAGGAGCATTGCACGGCCCATAAGTCACTTTACACTGGCATTTCAGGCATGTCATTCTTCACAAGGGAAAGCATTATTCTCAAGTCGGAGGTCTCTCATAAAGCCAAATCAGATCTCATGCTTTGCACTGATGAGGGGCAACACCCAAAAACATGTGTCTGCAAATTGAGATTATGGTTTGGCTTTTATCCGAAGTCATGTGACAAGACTCATTAAAGGGTCAGTATTGATTTTTAGGATTGCTACCTCCTGTAAGTGGCACCAGAGATTAAGGCCTCTTCCTCTCTGAAGAGGCAATTTCCATTATTGTGGACATATGCACCCTCTAAGGCAGTGTTGCCCAGCTCCAGACCGCAAGCCATCAACAGGTCAGATGTCCAGGATTTCCTTAGTATTGCACAGGTGATATCTGCCCTCCTGCACAGCAATAATTCCAACACCTGTGCAATACTAAGGAAATCCTGGACATCTGACCTGTTGGTGGTTCTCGTGGATTGGAGATGGGGAACCCTGCTCTAAAGGCTGACAGGAGCACATGCTGTCTACCTTGGAGCACTCACATGATCCTCTTCATGTTCTAGCCGTGATCATTGCCGTCTGGTACCAAAATGTTGGCCATTTGCATTGTTTGGCGTGCACCTTGCTGGCAGTGCAATAAATCCCTTCATCTTCATTTATTTGCAGCTATTCTTGGAAATACAGATTGGGTCTATTCTTCCTACATCTGAAGCACTCTCTTTTAGCCACAAGTGCCAATTATATCTACTGCCTCACTGCAATACTAGAAACAGCCTATGGGCATAAGTGGCACTGTTTATGGATTTAAAAAAAAAAATAAAGTAAAAGAATCCTTTTTTTTTTCTACTTTTAGACAGCTTTTTTGTACATACAGTAGATGGTTGTAAGGGCTCATACTCACATGTGAGAAACTCGGATGAGTCTCGCACGTCATTTCCCGGTACTCTGATCCGAGCGTTTAGCTGCATGTATTTCTGTGCAGCCGCACACTCCGCCCCCGAGTGCCGGCGCCAGTGCCGGGTATTGACGTGCGAGACTCGTCCGAGTTTCTCACATGTGAGTATGAGCCCTACGGGCTAGTGTGGGAAGTACAGGAGTTGTCCGTGGAGTCCCCTGACCTGCTGGTCCTGCAGCAGCTCGCTGTGGTCTGCCTGGTACAGTAGCTTTCACTATCTTCTCTTTTTATTTGATTAGTTTTGTAGTGAATATTGTAACTGTTAAGTAATATAATGGGAATTATCATTAGATATTAATGTTCTCACGACAATATCTGCTCCGTTCTGACATGAGAAGGGAGTGGGCGGTCGGGACCGGCCAACTCTGATTTTGATGACTGTATCTAAGGAAATGTTTGTACTGGAAATAAAATAATGTGTGGTTAATGATCTGTTAATCCTCAAGGTGCACGGATGACTCGCTCTCTGGTCACAAGTGAAGACGTCTCATTCTTGGATCGGAGGTGATCACACGATCCTTGGATGGATTTGTTACTGTGTTACGGGTTACTGAGCTAGATATTACATGTATTCTGCATTTAGAACTACTCCTGTAAAAGAAGCCTACAACCAGGGTACTGGATTTTCCAAAAAGTATTAGGACTGTTTCTAGATTTTATTTAGAGACCTTTTACACTTTTTTTTTTTTTCTGTCCATACAACACAATGGGTAATAGTGATGTAAAATACTGTAACTTTTACATGTGGGTGATTTTGGTAAATTAATTATGAAAGCAAATGATGAATTTTAAGAGGGTTCTCAAGACACAAAAGTTTTGGAAAGAATAAGGCTAGGGTCACACAAGACCTTTTTATCGTCTCATCCGAGAGAATCAGATTAATAATGCAAATCTAACTCCGGAGAAACTCTCAAATTTTCTCCATCTTCTCCATTGTGTAAGTCTGTGGAAATTGGACTGCACTCAGATGTCATCAGAGTGAAGTCCGATGTTTTCCACGCACTCATAGATTTGCATGGCCAAGTGCGATCTGAATATCGCATCAAGCTTGGGCATGCTGCTATATTTATATTCCCTGGTCCGGCTCTGTTCGATGAAAAAATTGGACATGTGCATGGCCCCATAGACTTGTGTTGGTCCAAGTACGATCCAATGCTTTATTGGATCGCACTCGGACAGAAATTCTTTGCATTGTTCTATTTTTTGTTTTCCTTTTATCTTTTTTTTTTTTTTTTTTTACTTGCGCCCAGTCAGTCTTCCTCTTTTTGGAGGAACTCCTACTTTAAAATCTGTCACCAGGTTTTAGCTATCCTATCTGTGATTACATGATGTAGAGGCGCAGACCCTGATTCCACTGTTGTGTCTTTTGCTGGTCCGATTCCTGCAGTTTTGATAGTTTTATCTGATGCAGATCTACCAGTTCTGTGAATGCTAAATGCTGAGCTCTGTATAACCCCAACCAAATCTTTGGCACATCACTGTGTACACTGTGCATAGGCAAAAAGCTTCCCATAAATATTGGTGCTTGTTATACAGAGCTCATCAATATGGAGGACTACAACATAGCAGGTTTCCTAGTCCTTTAGTCTTAACCTCCTGCTGATTAAAGCTGTGACTTTCTAAAAACTACAGCAAGCAGCCCAGTAAGTAACATATCACTGGGATCAGAGTCTCTGGTGACTTATGCCCTTTACAAATGTTGTAGAAGAGGGAAAAACATTCTGTCGTGTATACTGTACAAATGCTGTGTTCTGGCTAAAGTTATATTCACACAGGACATGTCCACTATTAAGGTTTCCCCAGCTGAAGATCTGCAGTGGCTAAGTATTCTCTAAATAGTGTGGAAATGCTGCGGGTGGGTGGGATCTTTTACCCCTTATATTATAGAACGTGGAAATTGCAGTGAAAATTGTCATGGGGCTAACTTGTGAAGTTCTTGGGTTTTCTGCTACGTGTTCCATGCAACCTTGGGTTCTGAATTGGGAATTGTTGATCACCTGGATTTAAAGAGATTGTCCACTTTATTTTTAACAAATGTATTAGCGGGTCATGATTTTTATTTTTCGTCCCATACTAATATATAGGTATTACAGGTTCCCCACCTGCGCTTGTTATTAGAAGTTGATCCTACACCTTTGAGTGTTGAGAATGAAACCTCTATTTTTCATGCTTTATTGGGGTTATAACAATTTTTTTCTCTTAATTATTGAAATATTCCTTTCCCATAGTTTGGGTATGGGGGTATGAGCCGGCCTTGCATTGCTTTAATTTCTCCATATATCGATCAGTTCTTCCATAAAATTATTTTTCTTTTTCTTTCTTTCCTTTTGTATTTGTAATAAATAATAGCACTTGTCTTAACACGGTGCAGCAATTCTCAGCACATTAAATGCCATTCATCACTGTAGCCATTACTTTGGAGAAATACTTTTCACGTTTTACTTCTGTTTGTTGTAACCGTTGATCCTCACTAAGGGGGTTGCTGTACTGAGGTAGCTCACTTTTGTTTTTTCCTGGTCCATGTACGGCATGTATGATAGGCAGGACCACTAGACTAGTTCTCCATTAGGGGAACATTGTGAAGAAACCTTTTAAGCAAGAATTTGGTTCTGTTCACATCTGAATTCGTTTTGTTGAAATTCTCGTAATGGGCAACAATGGAAACTAATGCATTGGCTATAATGGAGTGGATTGGACGTGGAGACTGTCACCAGATGACTGTTCTAGTTTGCCCTTTTTTTTTTGGGGGGGGGGGGCTGGATCTGCAGCTTTGTGTGGAACCTACAACACATACGTGAAAATGCAGATATAATACAATCGTGGCCAAAGTTTCCTGCTTGTCTTTTATAGTGGCCGTTTGTGTTAACTCTACATTGTTATGAGGAGTGATCAGATAAATTACAGAGTCATTCCTTGACAAGAAAATTAACTTAAGAGGTTTGCTGCAGTTAGTTGTTTACAAAAAATAAAAAATCTGTACTCTCTCTTTCCTGAATCCACCGGCAAGTCTCCACCGCTGTTCCCAGTGTCTGTCATTGGCTGTGGTGCAGGCGTCACTTTGACAGCGCAGCAACCAATTAGTGACCTCACTGGGTCAGCCATTGTAGATGGAACCCGTCAGTCGGAGCCACTGAACTCGGTGAGTACCGCGCTGTTGACATGACCTCAGCGCCTGACGGCATTAGCAGCAGGAGCTGAGACTCACCGGTGGACTCTGGGAGGGTGAGTACTGCATGTTTTGTTCTTTTTTTTTTTTTTTAATTTTTATACCAAACTGTTGCCAGTGTAGAAACTTAATTCAAAGGGAACCACTCTTTAATTCCAAACAGGCCTGTGGAGTCGGTAAGCCAAACCTCAGACTCCTCAATTTCCATGACTCCGACTCCACCATAATGGGCTCCGATTCCACAACTCGGACTCCGCAGCCCTGATTACAAATACCCAATTTTCACTTTAAGCCCTGCCACAAAATTACATGCTTACATAATTTTAGTAATCTTTTTGTTAGCTTGAGAGAAATAGTTAATGAAGACAAGGCAGCTGATATTAAATCTGCATGACACCGTGATAAGAGAAGACTGGCTGTTTTAAAAGTGACTGGTGCTTGAGATTATTTACTTCTGTTAATCACAGTTACCTCCAAGAAAACGTAATGAAGGAAACGTTCAGTCATTATTTAGCATCAAAATGGCTTTACAGGCAACGGTATCGCTGCTTCTAATATTGCTCTTAAAGTAACCATTTATCAGATCATCAACAGAGAGATTCAAGTGCTGAGAAGAAGGCTTTAGGGCTGTCAAGAAAGTCCAGTAAGTGCCACCACCATCTCCTGAAGAGGATTCAGCTGTGAGATTGGTTCTACACCAATGCAGAGCTTGTTCAGGAATGGCGGCAGGCAGAAGTGCATATTCTTGCACATTAAGGTGAAGACTTTTGGACGATGGACTGATGTCAAGAAAAGAACCCACTTGTCTTCAAGAAAAACATTTTGGACAGATTGATATTATGCAGGAAACACAGGGAATGTACTGCAGAAGATTAGGGAAAAAATAATTTCTCTGAAACATCTTTCAGACTCTTTCAGACATTGGTAATAATTATTGTCCGGAAAAGAAAAGTGAGCGCTACAGTAAGTCCTGAATTATTCCAACAGTAAAGCATCCTGAGACCATTCATGTGTGGGGGCTTTTCATCCGAAATAGGGGGGCACACTCACACTTTTACCTAAAATCCGTGCCATGAATAAAGAATGATTTCTAAAAATCATCTCCCCACGAACCAGGAGCAATTAATTTACGTTAGATGAGCTTACATACAGTGCGTTGCGAAAGTATTCGGCCCCCTGGAACTTTTCAACCTTTTCCCAAATATCATGCTTCAAACATAAAGATACCAAATGTACATTTTTGGTGAAGAATCAACAACAAGTTGGACACAATTGTGAAGTTGAACGAAATTTATTGGTTATTTTAAATTTTTGTGGAAATGCAAAAACTGAAAAGTGAGGCGTGCAATATTATTCGGCCCCTTTACTTTCAGAACAGCAAACTCACTCCGGAAGTTCATTGTGGAAATCAGAATGATCCAATGTTGTCCTAAATGACTAATGATGATAAATATAATCCACCTGTGTGTAATCAAGCCTCTGTTTAAATGCACCTGCTCTGTGATAGTCTCAGGGTTCTGTTTGAAGCACAGAGAGCATTATGAAGACCAAGGAACACAACAGGCAGGCCCGTGATACTGTTATGGAGAAGTTTAAAAATGGATTTGGATACAAAATGATTTTCAAAGCTTTAAACATCCCAAGAAGCAATGTGCAAGCGATCATATTGAAATGGAAGGAGTATCATACCACTGCAAATCTACCAAGACCCTGCCGTCCCTCTAAACTTTCATCTCAAACAAGGAGAAGACTGATCAGAGATGCAGCCAAGAGGCCCATGATCACTCTGGATGAACTGCAGAGATCTACAGCTGAGGTGGGACAGTCTGACCATAGGACAACAATCAGTCATACACTGCACAAACCTGGTCTTTATGGAAGAGTGGCAAGAAGAAAGCCATTTCTCAATGATATCCATAAAAAGTGTTTAAAGTTTGCAACAAACCACCTGGGAGACACACCAAACATGTGGAAGAAGGTGCTCTGGTCAGATGAAACCAAAATTGAACTTTTTGGCAACAATGCCAAACGATATGTTTTGGCGTAAAGGCAACACAGCTCATCACCCTGAACACACCATCCCCACTGTCAAACGTGGTGGCAGCATCATGGTTTGGGCCTGGTTTTCTTCAGCGGGGACAGGGAAGATGGTTAAAATTGATGGGAAGATGGATGGAGCCAAATACAAGACCATTCTTGAAGAAAACCTGTTGGAGTCTGCAAAAGACCTGAGACTGGGACTGAGATTTGTCTTCCAACAAGACAATGATCCCAAACATAAAGCAAAATCTATAATGGAATGGTTCACAAATAAAGGTATCCAGGTGTTAGAATGGCCAAGGAACAATGGGCAAGAATTTCAGTCTCTCGATGTACAAAACTGATAGAGACATACCCCAAGCGACTTGCAGCTGTAATCACAGCAAAAGGTGGCGCAACAAAGTATTAATTTAAAGGGGCCGAATAATATTGCACGCCCCACTTTTCAGTTTTTGAATTTCCACAAAAATTTAAAATAAACAAATTTCGTTCAACTTCACAATTGTGTCCCACTTGTTGATGATTCTTCACCAAAAATTTACACTTGGTATCTTTATGTTTGAAGCATGATATGTGGGAAAAGGTTGAAAAGTTCCAGGGAGCCGAATACTTTCGCAAAGGCACTGTATATATAATTTGTGGTTAAATGCAAATTACACTTTTGCAGTTGATTTTGTTTATTGCTTATTATGTTATGTTAATCTGTTATGGTAATCTGGACGCTTAGTTGAGTAAAATATTAAATTCTTTTGTGTATACAGCTCCTATGTAATCATTTGAGTTCTCGTGCCTACATGCAAATACTTCAAAGAAAATCTATCAAACTAAATGTGCCAGAATTTGTCTTTCCTGACTTGCACCATATTTGTGTTTTAGACACTTTTCACATCTTGCCCAACAAAGGTAAATGGCCGAATGGGATAAAATTGTGATACACAGTTCTGGCATAAAGTAAGCCAAATAATAAGTGGTGTAAATTTAGACTACATAGTCTGAAAATTATACAGTCATCAAGCAGCATGTACTACTTTGATAAATTTGCCACATTTCAAGAGTGTATAGTATAAGTTTGTACTGTCTAAGTATCAGGCAGTTCCAATTAATAGGCCCCTTCGTGTAGTCTGCTCGTCTATATGTCATCCTTGCATCTGTGTCCCTTTTCTGATGAAGGCGAGATTGGACTTCATAATCATTAAAGTTGTTCAGCTGACTTTATAAGGTGTATGGGCACCATTGCACACCGTTTGTACCACATATAGGTCTGCTCGGTAACTGTATACCGAAAACGGCACAATATTGTTAAATGCAAAGTCCTCTTTATTTTATGCTTTAACGCAGATCAAATGGTAAACCTTGTATCCAAATGCGACAAACGGGAACTTCTAATACACCGTTAGATCATGTATATTCCTTTCAAAGGACAGTATCACATCTAGCGGTTATGTACCACATACTGGTTAGTGGGCCATCTCCTGGGTTTCCATGTGCTCAGTATGTAACTGACATGCCAGGCTTGGCATGTCACTCTTCACAAAGAGAAACCTTACCCCTTAGATCCCCCGGTCAGAAGCGTCTCACGTGACCAAACCAAATCTCACACTTTGCACTGATGAGGCCAGCACCCTGAAATATCGTGTCTGCAAATCGAGAACTTGACTTCTATCCTAAGTCAGGTGGCAGGGTTCGTTAAAGGGTCGTTATTGACTTTTAGGATTGCTATTTCCTGTAGGTGGCGCTAGTGCTCTAGTCCTCTTCCTCTCTGAAGAGGCAGTTTGCGTATTCAGTATGTAACTTTCATCCCTAATGATATTTACGGTCAAAGTTGTAATTACTGTAGAATCAAAATTGCTTCCTTTTGAAGTGTGGGCCTAACGTTTTTCAATCTAACGATACTTGCTCTGTTCTCATTAGTATTTGATCTTCAATTTAAGGGAAAAAGAAGAGGACTACAATCCGAAAGACTCAATCATCACCATCCCTTAAATCAAAGGATGAGGACGTTCCTAAGAAGAAACAATCAGAGGTAAGATTGACTTTTTTTTGTAGGACAGGGGTTTGGAAAGCAAGACATTGTATAGGAATATATTGGGGTTTTTTTGCAAATTCCTCTGCAGCATTTTCTTCTAGCTTCATAAAATTCACATTATTTTTTTGTTAATGTTCATTCCTGTTCACCTCAAACACTGTAATATCAATTGTCTGATAAATCTGTCTTTGATTAAAGAAACACAACAGTCTATATTTTTTATTAAGTGTGTGTATATGTGCATATAATACAGTGAGTGTACTGTATTAAAGGAGTTGTCCGATCTAAATCGATAAGTCTGCAGTCGATTTGTGACTTGCAGACTTATGACTCTCCCCAACACATGTGCTGTGCGCTGCAGGAATTTGCCGGTTTCTGAGCCAGGATCGGCAGGTACACATGCGCTATGCATATCTGCCGTCCTGAGCACGTCTAGTGGGCGCCACCTCGCTCCATGCACCTGTGGGCATGGTGTCACTCTATACGAGTGTATGGAGCGAGGCCATGCCCACTAGTCAGACTCTAACTTTGGAGTATACATGACGCATACTTACGTAACGGTCCCATCTCAGAAGCCGGCGAACCCCCGCAGCGCATGCAGTGGGAGATTTATACGTCTGCTTCGCTGCGATGTCACCGCAGTTGTAATTAGCCGGCTCACTCTGTGCTCTATGTGTGAGCCGGAAGACTTTTACAATGAAAACCTATGATGCCTCGTTCGCTTGCATTGTAAAAGCCACTTCCCGATCACACACAGCGCAGTATGCCACCTACAGTCTGCAGAGGGGTGACATCACTGAGAAGAGAAGAACAGCGCTGCACACCAAAGAGAGCTGGGGTAGGTGAGTATATAATACCCTCATACTACATTACATGCATATATACACATACTTAATTAAAAAGTATAGACGGGAGTGCTGCTTTAAGGGGGAAATGCTGCACAGAGACACACACAGTTCTACTGCTTCTAGGAAATGCTCTTCTTTTTCTCCTCTTTGGTGGAGTCGCATCTAAATTGCTCCTTACTCCGTGATGTAGTCACAGCTACATTGCTTATTACCGCAGCATAATTTCCTTTTTATGATGCTTTTTCAATATGTGTGGGCAGAATTTGCTGAAGACGGTTCAACACGCTTATGTTTCCTCAGTTCTCTTCATTTTTGTTGCCTTCTGTTATTCACAGTTGTACTCTGTCTCTGGTGTGGCGGATATTACTAGTCATTAGGGTTTATAGAATAGCTTCGGATAAGAGCTTATCCGAATAGCTATGGCGCTTACCGAATAGCTACATTGGTAACCCGGATACCTGGAGCGCTCTCGATAATCAGCTGTTCGGCACCGCAGCTGCATGTGTCGGGCTATTTCACAGTCACAACACATGCATGGGGAGCCCAACACACAGTCTCTCCATGCATGTGTTGTGACTGTCACACAGCCGCGACACATGCAGCTGCGGCACCGAACAGATGATTATCGTGAGCGCTCCAGGTATCCGGGTTACCAATGTAGCTATTCGGATAATCTCTTATCCAAAGCTGTTCGCTCATCCCTACTAGTCATGTCTCCTCACTCCATTGTAGGTCGGACCTTGGAATATACATACTCTTAGGTGAAACTATTGGGTTAGAGTTCTTCCTCTTGGTGGAGCGCTATTTTTATAAGACATAAAAACAGAGCAGAAGAGATGGAGTATATGTATTCCAGGCTCCTACTTAGCTCAATAATCCTCCTGTCTGACTCCTGGTATGATTATATATGTATAATCCCACAATCTGTATGCATGCCCGTCTCCTAGGAAATCGTTGCTATTTCCTGAAGTCATTCCGTTACATACAAGGTTGTGGTTGCACCGCTCTGCAGATCAGTGAGATGCTAATGTGTATATAGCGATAGGCATATTATTTCCTGCTTGATTTTGGTCCATGCTTTATGTAGCCGATATCGACTTCATTCTCTGGTAGAATATAGGCTTTGTTCTTTTTCCTCTTTTATTGACGAATGTCTCATTTTGCTGAGCCGCTCCCAGCTCGTTCCCGGCGCCCTGCCGGTTGGCTTTCTTTCTGTTTTACCGCTTTCCCCTGTGGCACCGCACGTTCCCTCCACCCGGATTGCGTACTGTGAATGTAAAATAGACAGTGAAGCGAAGAAGGACAGAAAAGCGATTACACTGGACCCCATATTAAACTACTACTGGGGGGACGCTGGAGAGATGATTACTGGTGACCGGACTTTCTAAGTTTCACCACTTCACTGTAGTCCAAAAATGTATTCTACTCAGCGTGTTGGTCTATTGAAACATAGTATATTTCATATGATGGCACACACATTAAAGTGGTATTCCAATCTCCAAGATCTTATCCCAGTATGTAGCAGATGTAGTAGTAATAATATTAGCCAATACCTCCAATAAGAAATATAAAATAGTTCTTCTGATTCACTTTGTTGCTTACTCCATCTGCAGGGCATTGCAGGAGCTTAGGTATCCATCATTACAACCACTCATATAGTGACAGTTAGTTGTTAGTGGTCGTAACCATGGATACCTGTTACTGCAATGCCCTGCACATGGGGTAAGCAATATAATGAATCAGAAGGACTATACTATATTTCTAGTTGGAGGTATTTGATATTATTATTATTATTATTCCTTCTACATATTGGGATAGGATCTAGGAGATGGGAATACAACTTTTAAGGTAAAAAGCAAATGTCAGATATAACCTTGAGACCGCTTGCCTCATGCCACCCAAACAGCTGTGGACTCTGCAGGGTCTATGAAGGTGTGCCGCGGTATCTGGCACCCAGAAGCACATCTGCTTAGTCCTGTAAGGTAGAGTGGGGTCTCCATGGCTAAGGCTTGTTTATGTATCGCATCCCGCAGATACTTAATCAGATTACATCTGGAGAATTAGAGGCCACATCGTCACCTTGAACTTATTTCCATGTTCCTCAAACCTTTCTTGAATGTTTTTTTTTTTTGTCTTCAGAAAACGTCCGCTGCCAGTAAGGTATATTGTTACCATAAAGCTGTGTAGTAGGTCTACAACTATATTTCTGTGTGTGGTATGTGGCAATGTAGCTTCCACAGTAATGCCAGGACCAAGAGATTCCCAGTAGAACATTTCCCTGAGCATCACAATGCCTCCGCCATCTTGTCTTCCTCCTATAGTATGGCACCATCTATTCTTCATTTAAGCAACACCTACTCCTGTCTGTCTATACCAGTGGTCCCCAACCTTTTTTGCACCAGGGACCGACTTCAAGCAAGAACATTTTTCCATGGCCTGGCAGAGTGAGGTGGGGGTGGGGCAGGGCTTTGGTAATATATGGGACCGGGGTATATATAGTATGATCGCCCAACATGTAATCCCCCATCTATAGTATTATGGACCCACACCTGTAATCGCCCATATATAGTATAATGGCCCCACACCTGTAATCCCCCATAATATAGTATGATGGCCCCACACCTGGAATCCCCCATAATATATTATTATGACTCCACACCTGGAATCCCCCATAATATATTATTATGACCCCACACCTGTAATCCCCCATATATAGTATGATGGCCCCACACCTGTAATCTTCCATAATATAGTATAATGGCCCCACACCTGTAATCCCCCATAATATAGTATGATGGCCCCACACCTGTAATCCCCCATAATATAGTATGATGGCCCCACACCTGTAATCCCCCATAATATAGTATGATGGCCCCACACCTGGAATCCCCCATAATATATTATTATGACTCCACACCTGGAATCCCCCATAATATATTATTATGACCCCACACCTGTAATCCCCCATATATAGTATGATGGCCCCACACCTGTAATCTTCCATAATATAGTATAATGGCCCCACACCTGTAATCCCCCATAATATAGTATGATGGCCCCACACCTGTAATCCCCCATAATATAGTATAATGGCCCCACACCTGTAATCCCCCATAATATAGTATGATGGCCCCACACCTGGAATCCCCCATAATATATTATTATGACTCCACACCTGGAATCCCCCATAATATATTATTATGACCCCACACCTGTAATCCCCCATATATAGTATGATGGCCCCACACCTGTAATCCCCCATATATAGTATGATGGCCCCACACCTGTAATCCCCCATATATAGTATAATGGCCCCACACCTGTAATCCCCCATAATATAGTATGATGGCCCCACACCTGGAATCCCCCATAATATATTATTATGACTCCACACCTGGAATCCCCCATAATATATTATTATGACCCCACACCTGTAATCCCCCATATATAGTATGATGGCCCCACACCTGTAATCTTCCATAATATAGTATGATGGCCCCACACCTGTAATCCCCCATAATATAGTATGATGGCCCCACACCTGTAATCCCACATCTATAATATGATGGCCCCACACCTGGAATCCCCCATATATAGTATGATGGCCCCACACCTGTAATCTTCCATAATATAGTATGATGGCCTCACACCTGTAATCCCTCATATATAGTATGATGGCCCCACACCTGTAATTCCCCATAATATAGTATGATGGCCCCACACCTGGAATCCCCCATAATATATTATTATGACCCCACACCTGTAATCCCCCATATATAGTATGATGGCCCCACACCTGTAATCTTCCATAATATAGTATGATGGCCCCACACCTGTAATCCCCCATAATATAGTATGATGGCCCCACACCTGTAATCTTCCATAATATAGTATGATGGCCTCACACCTGTAATCCCTCATATATAGTATGATGGCCCCACACCTGTAATTCCCCATAATATAGTATGATGGCCCCACACCTGGAATCCCCCATAATATATTATTATGACCCCACACCTGTAATCCCCCATATATAGTATGATGGCCCCACACCTGTAATCTTCCATAATATAGTATGATGGCCCCACACCTGTAATCCCCCATAATATAGTATGATGGCCCCACACCTGTAATCTTCCATAATATAGTATGATGGCCCCACACCTGTAATCCCCCATATATAGCATGATGGCCCCACACCTGTAATCCCACATATATAATATGATGGCCCCACACCTGTAATCCCCCATATATAGTATGATGGCCCCACACCTGTAATCTTCCATAATATAGTACGATGGCCTCACACCTGTAATCCCCCATAATATAGTATGATGGCCCCACACCTGTAATCTTCCATAATATAGTATGATGGCCCCACACCTGTAATCCCCCATAATATAGTATGATGGCCCCACACCTGGAATCCCCCATAATATATTATGACCCCCACACCTGTAATCCCCCATATATAGTATAATGGCCCCACACCTGTAATCCCCCCATATATAGCATGATGGCCCCACACCTGTAATCCTCCATATATAGCATGATGGCCCCAAACCTGTAATCCCACATATATAATATGATGGCCCCAAACCTGTAATCCCACATATATAGTATGATGGCCCCACACCTGGAATCTTCCATAATATAGTATGATGGCCCCACACCTGTAATCTTCCATAATATAGTATGATGGCCCCACACCTGTAATCCCCCATATATAGCATGATGGCCCCACACCTGTAATCCCCCATATATAGTATGATGGCCCCACACCTGTAATCCCCCATATATAGCATGATGGCCCCACACCTGTAATCCCACATATATAATATGATGGCCCCACACCTGGAATCCCCCATATATAGTATGATGGCCCCACACCTGTAATCTTCCATAATATAGTATGATGGCCTCACACCTGTAATCCCCCATAATATAGTATGATGGCCCCACACCTGGAATCCCCCATAATATATTATTATGACCCCACACCTGTAATCCCCCATATATAGTATGATGGCCCCACACCTGTAATCCCACATATATAATATGATGGCCCCACACCTGTAATCCTCCATATATAATATGATGGCCCCACACCTGTAATCCCCCATAATATAGTATGATGGCCCCACACCTGGAATCCCCCATAATATAGTATGATGGTCCCACACCTGGAATCCCCCATAATATATTATTATGACCCCACACCTGTAATCCCCCATAATATAGTATGATGGCCCCACACCTGTAATCCCCCATAATATAGCATGATGGCCCCACACCTGTAATCCCCCATATATAGTATGATGGCCCCACACCTGTAATCCCACATATATAGTATGATGACCCCACACCTGTAATCCCACATATATAATATGATGGCCCCACACCTGTAATCCTCCATATATAATATGATGGCCCCACACCTGTAATCCCACATAATATATTATTATGGCCCCACACCTGTAATCCCACATATATAATATGATGGCCCCACACCTGGAATCCCCCATAATATATTATTATGGCCCCACACCTGGAATCCCCCATAATATATTATTATGGCCCCACACCTGGAATCCCCCATATATAACATGATGGCCCCACACCTGTAATCCCCCATATATAGTATGATGGCCCCGCACCTGTAATCCCCCATAATATAGTATGATGGTTCCACACCTGTAATCCCACATATATAATATGATGGCCCCACACCTGTAATCCCACATAAATAATATGATGGCCCCACACCTGTAATCCCCCATATATAGTATGATGGCCCCACACCTGTAATCCCACATATATAATATTATGGCCCCACACCTGTAATCCCCCATAATATATTATTATGGCTCCACACCTGTAATTCCCCATAATATAGTATGATGGCCCCACACCTGGAATCCCCCATAATATATTATTATGGCCCCACACCTGTAATCCCCCATATATATGATGGCCCCACACCTGTAATCCCCCATATATAGTATGATGGTCCCACACCTGTAATCCCCCATAATATAGTATGATGGTCCCACACCTGTAATCCCCCATAATATAATATGATGGCCCCACACCTGTAATCCCCCATATATAGTATGATGGCCCCACACCTGTAATCCCCCATAATATATCATGATGGCCCCACACCTGTAATCCCCCATATATAGTATGATGGCCCCACACCTGTAATCTCCCATATATAGTATGATGGCCCCACACCTGTAATCCCACATATATAATATGATGGCCCCACACCTGTAATCCCCCATAATATATTATTATGGCCCCACACCTGTAATCCCACATATATAATATGATGGCCCCACACCTGTAATCCCCCATAATATAGTATGATGGCCCCACACCTGGAATCCCCCATAATATATTTTTATGGCCCCACACCTTGAATCCCCCATATATAGCATGATGGCCCCACACCTGTAATCCCCCATATATAGTATGATGGCCCCGCACCTGTAATCCCCCATATATAGTATGATGGCCCCACACCTGTAATCCCCCATAATATAGTATGATGGCTCCACACCTGTAATCCCACATATATAATATGATGGCCCCACACCTGTAATCCCACATAAATAATATGATGGCCCCACACCTGTAATCCCCCATATATAGTATGATGGCCCCACACCTGTAATCCCCCATAATATATTATTATGGCTCCACACCTGTAATCCCCCATAATATAGTATGATGGCCCCACACCTGTAATCCCCCATAATATATTATTATGGCCCCACACCTGTAATCCCCCATAATATAGTATGATGGCCCCACACCTGGAATCCCCCATAATATATTATTATGGCCCCACACCTGTAATCCCCCATATATAGTATGATGGCCCCACACCTGTAATCCCCCATAATATAGTATGATGGCCCCTCACCTGGAATCCCCCATAATATATTATTATGGCCCCACACCTGTAATCCCCCATATATAGTATGATGGCCCCACACCTGTAATCCCCCATATATAGTATGATAGCCCCACACCTGTAATCCCCCATAATATAATATGATGGCCCCACACCTGTAATCCCCCATATATAGTATGATGGCCCCACACCTGTAATCCCCCATAATATAGTATGATGGCCCCACACCTGTAATCCCACATATATAATATGATGGCCCCACACCTGGAATCCCCCATATATAGTATGATGGCCCCACACCTGTAATCTTCCATAATATTGTATGATGGCCCCACACCTGTAATCCCCCATATATAGCATGATGGCCCCACACCTGTAATCCCCCATATATAATATGATGGCCCCACACCTGGAATCCCCCATATATAGTATGATGGCCCCACACCTGTAATCTTCCATAATATAGTATGATGGCCTCACACCTGTAATCCCCCATTATATAGTATGATGGCCCCACACCTGTAATCCCCCATAATATATTATGACCCCACACCTGTAATCTCACATACATAATATGATGGCCCCACACCTGTAATCCCCCATATATAGTATGATGGCCCCACACCTGTAATCCCCCATAATATAGTATGATGGCCCCACACCTGGAATCCCCCATATATAGTATGATGGCCCCACACCTGTAATCCCACATAATATAGTATGATGGCCCCACACCTGTAATCCCACATAATATGATGGCCCCACACCTGTAATCCCCCATAATATATTATTATGGCCCCACACCTGTAATCCCACATATATAATATGATGGCCCCACACCTGGAATCCCCCATATATAGTATGATGGGCCCCACACCTGTAATCCCCCATAATATAGTATGATGGCCCCACACCTGGAATCCCCCATAATATATTATTATGGCCCCACACCTGTAATCCCACATAAATAATATGATGGCCCCACACCTGTAATCCCCCATATATAGTATGATGGCCCCACACCTGTAATCCCCCATATATAGTATGATGGCCCCACACCTGGAATCCCCCATAATATATTATTATGGCCCCACACCTGTAATCCCACATATATAATATGATGGCCCCACACCTGTAATCCCCCATATATAGTATGATGGGCCCCACACCTGTAATCCCCCATAATATAGTAAGATGGCCCCACACCTGGAATCCCCCATAATATATTATTATGGCCCCACTCCTGTAATCCCACATAAATAATATGATGGCCCCACACCTGGAATCCCCCATATATAGTATGATGGCCCCACACCTGTAATCCCCCATATATAGTATGATGGCCCCACACCTGTAATCCCACATATATAGTATGATGACCCCACACCTGTAATCCCACATATATAATATGATGGCCCCACACCTGGAATCCTCCATAATATATTATGATGGCCCCACACCTGGAATCCCCCATAATATATTATTATGGCCCCACACCTGGAATCCCCCATATATAGCATGATGGCCCCACACCTGTAATCCCCCATATATAGTATGATGGCCCCACACCTGTAATCCCCCATATATAGTATGATGGCCCCACACCTGTAATCCCCCATATATATGATGGCCCCGCACCTGTAATCCCCCATATATAGTATGATGGCCCCACACCTGTAATCCCCCATAATATAGTATGATGGTTCCACACCTGTAATCCCACATATATAATATGATGGCCCCACACCTGTAATCCCACATAAATAATATGATGGCCCCACACCTGTAATCCCCCATATATAGTATGATGGCCCCACACCTGTAATCCCACATATATAATATTATGGCTCCACACCTGTAATTCCCCATAATATAGTATGATGGCCCCACACCTGGAATCCCCCATAATATATTATTATGGCCCCACACCTGTAATCCCCCATATATATGATGGCCCCACACCTGTAATCCCCCATAATATAGTATGATGGCCCCACACCTGTAATCCCCCATATATAGTATGATGGCCCCACACCTGTAATCCCCCATATATAGCATGATGGCCCCACAGCTGTAATCCTCCATATATAATATGATGGCCCCACACCTGTAATCCCCCATAATATAGTATGATGGCCCCACACCTGTAATCCCCCATAATATAGTATGATGGCCCCACACCTGTAATCCCCCATAATATAGCATGATGGCCCCACACCTGTAATCCCCCATATATAGTATGATGGCCCCACACCTGTAATCCCCCATATATAGTATGATGGCCCCACACCTGTAATCCCACATATATAATATGATGGCCCCACACCTGTAATCCCCCCTAATATATTATTATGGCCCCACACCTGTAATCCCACATATATAATATGATGGCCCCACACCTGTAATCCCCCATAATATAGTATGATGGCCCCACACCTGGAATCCCCCATAATATATTATTATGGCCCCACACCTGGAATCCCCCATATATAGCATGATGGCCCCACACCTGTAATCCCCCATATATAGTATGATGGCCCCACACCTGTAATCCCCCATATATAGTATGATGGCCCCACACCTGTAATCCCCCATATATATGATGGCCCCACACCTGGAATCCCCCATAATATATTATTATGGCCCCACACCTGGAATCCCCCATATATAGCATGATGGCCCCACACCTGTAATCCCCCATATATAGTATGATGGCCCCACACCTGTAATCCCCCATATATAGTATGATGGCCCCACACCTGTAATCCCCCATATATATGATGGCCCCGCACCTGTAATCCCCCATATATAGTATGATGGCCCCACACCTGTAATCCCCCATAATATAGTATGATGGTTCCACACCTGTAATCCCACATATATAATATGATGGCCCCACACCTGTAATCCCACATAAATAATATGATGGCCCCACACCTGTAATCCCCCATATATAGTATGATGGCCCCACACCTGTAATCCCACATATATAATATTATGGCTCCACACCTGTAATTCCCCATAATATAGTATGATGGCCCCACACCTGGAATCCCCCATAATATATTATTATGGCCCCACACCTGTAATCCCCCATATATATGATGGCCCCACACCTGTAATCCCCCATAATATAGTATGATGGCCCCACACCTGTAATCCCCCATATATAGTATGATGGCCCCACACCTGTAATCCCCCATATATAGCATGATGGCCCCACAGCTGTAATCCTCCATATATAATATGATGGCCCCACACCTGTAATCCCCCATAATATAGTATGATGGCCCCACACCTGTAATCCCCCATAATATAGTATGATGGCCCCACACCTGTAATCCCCCATAATATAGCATGATGGCCCCACACCTGTAATCCCCCATATATAGTATGATGGCCCCACACCTGTAATCCCCCATATATAGTATGATGGCCCCACACCTGTAATCCCACATATATAATATGATGGCCCCACACCTGTAATCCCCCCTAATATATTATTATGGCCCCACACCTGTAATCCCACATATATAATATGATGGCCCCACACCTGTAATCCCCCATAATATAGTATGATGGCCCCACACCTGGAATCCCCCATAATATATTATTATGGCCCCACACCTGGAATCCCCCATATATAGCATGATGGCCCCACACCTGTAATCCCCCATATATAGTATGATGGCCCCACACCTGTAATCCCCCATATATAGTATGATGGCCCCACACCTGTAATCCCCCATATATATGATGGCCCCGCACCTGTAATCCCCCATATATAGTATGATGGCCCCACACCTGTAATCCCCCATAATATAGTATGATGGCTCCACACCTGTAATCCCACATAAATAATATGAGGGCCCCACACCTGTAATCCCCCATATATAGTATGATGGCCCCACACCTGTAATCTCACATATATAATATTATGGCCCCACACCTGTAATCCCCCATAATATATTATTATGGCTCCACACCTGTAATTCCCCATATATAGTATGATGGCCCCACACCTGTAATCCCCCATAATATAGTATGATGGCCCCACACCTGTAATCCCCCATAATATATTATTATGGCCCCACACCTGTAATCCCCCATGTATAGTATGATGGCCCCACACCTGTAATCCCCCATAATATAGTATGATGGCCCCTCACCTGGAATCCCCCATAATATATTATGGCCCCACACCTGTAATCCCCCATATATATAGTATGATGGCCCCACACCTGTAATCTTCCATAATATTGTATGATGGCCCCACACCTGTAATCCCCCATATATAGCATGATGGCCCCACACCTGTAATCCCCCATATATAGTATGATGGCCCCACACCTGTAATCCCCCATATATAGCATGATGGCCCCACACCTGTAATCCCACATATATAATATGATGGCCCCACACCTGGAATCCCCCATATATAGTATGATGGCCCCACACCTGTAATCTTCCATAATATAGTATGATGGCCTCACACCTGTAATCCCCCATAATATAGTATGATGGCCCCACACCTGTAATCCCCCTTAATATATTATGACCCCACACCTGTAATCCCACATACAGTACATAATATGATGGCCCCACACCTGTAATCCCCCATATATAGTATGATGGCCCCACACCTGTAATCCCCCATAATATAGTATGATGGCCCCACACCTGGAATCCCCCATAATATATTATTATGACCCCACACCTGTAATCCCCCATATATAGTATGATGGCCCCACACCTGTAATTGCACATAATATAGTATGATGGCCCCACACCTGTAATCCCACATAAAATGATGGCCCCACACCTGTAATCCCCCATAATATAGTATGATGGCCCCACACCTGGAATCCCCCATAATATATTATTATGACCCCACACCTGTAATCCCCCATATATAGTATGATGGCCCCACACCTGTAATCGCACATAATATAGTATGATGGCCCCACACCTGTAATCCCACATATATAATATGATGGCCCCACACCTGTAATCCCCCATAATATAGTATGATGGCCCCACACCTGGAATCCCCCATATACATGATGGCCCCGCACCTGTAATCCCCCATATATAGTATGATGGCCCCACACCTGTAATCCCCCATAATATAGTATGATGGCTCCACACCTGTAATCCCACATATATAATATGATGGCCCCACACCTGTAATCCCACATAAATAATATGATGGCCCCACACCTGTAATCCCCCATATATAGTATGATGGCCCCACACCTGTAATCCCACATATATAATATGATGGCCCCACACCTGTAATCCCCCATAATATATTATTATGGCTCCACACCTGTAATCCCCCATATATAGTATGATGGCCCCACACCTGTAATCCCCCATATATAGTATGATGGCCCCACACCTGTAATCCTCCATATATAATATGATGGCCCCACACCTGTAATCCCCCATAATATAGTATGATGGCCCCACACCTGTAATCCCCCATAATATAGTATGATGGCCCCACACCTGTAATCCCCCATAATATAGCATGATGGCCCCACACCTGTAATCCCCCATATATAGTATGATGGCCCCACACCTGTAATCCCACATATATAGTATGATGACCCCACACCTGTAATCCCACATATATAATATGATGGCCCCACACCTGTAATCCCCCATAATATATTATTATGGCCCCACACCTGTAATCCCACATATATAATATGATGGCCCCACACCTGGAATCCCCCATAATATATTATTATGGCCCCACACCTGGAATCCCCCATATATAGCATGATCGCCCCACACCTGTAATCCCCCATATATAGTATGATGGCCCCACACCTGTAATCCCCCATATATAGTATGATGGCCCCACACCTGTAATCCCCCATATATAGTATGATGGCCCCACACCTGTAATCCCCCATATATATGATGGCCCCACACCTGTAATCCCCCATATATAGTATGATGGCCCCACACCTGTAATCCCCCATAATATAGTATGATGGTTCCACACCTGTAATCCCACATATATAATATGAGGGCCCCACACCTGTAATCCCACATATATAATATGATGGCCCCACACCTGTAATCCCCCATAATATATTATTATGGCCCCACACCTGTAATCCCACATATATAATATGATGGCCCCACACCTGGAATCCCCCATATATAGTATGATGGCCCCACACCTGTAATCCCCCATATATATGATGGCCCCACACCTGTAATCCCCCATATATAGTATGATGGCCCCACACCTGTAATCCCCCATAATATAGTATGATGGCCCCACACCTGTAATCCCACATAAATAATATGAGGGCCCCACACCTGTAATCCCCCATATATAGTATGATGGCCCCACACCTGTAATCCCCCATAATATATTATTATGGCTCCACACCTGTAATTCCCCATATATAGTGTGATGGCCCCACACCTGTAATCCCCCATAATATAGTATGATGGCCCCACACCTGTAATCCCCCATAATATATTATTATGGCCCCACACCTGTAATCCCCCATGTATAGTATGATGGCCCCACACCTGTAATCCCCCATAATATAGTATGATGGCCCCTCACCTGGAATCCCCCATAATATATTATGGCCCCACACCTGTAATCCCCCATATATAGTATGATGGCCCCACACCTGTATTCCCCCATAATATAGTATGATGTCCCCACACCTGTAATCCCTCATAATATAGTATGGTGGTCCCACACCTGTAATCCCCCGTAATATAGTATGACGGCCCCCACACCTGTAATCCTCAATCATATGGTATGATGTCCCCACACCTGTAATCCCCCATATATAATATGATGTCCCCACACCTGTAATCCCTCATATATAGTATGATGTCCCCACACCTGTAATCCCTCATATATAGTATGATGGCCCCACACCTGTAATCCCCCATAATATAGTATGATGGCCCCCACACCTGTAATCCCCCATAATATAGTATGATGGCCCCACACCTGTAATCCACCATAATATAGTATGACGGCCCCCACACCTGTAATCCCCCATAATATAGTATAATGTCCCCACACCTGTAATACCCCATATATAATATGATGGCCCCACACCTGTAATCCCCCCATAATATAGTATAATGTCCCCACACCTGTAATCCCCCATATATAATATGGTGGCCCCACACCTGTAATCCCCCATAATATAGTATGATGGCCCCACACCTGTAATCCCCCATAATATAGTATGACGGCCCCCACACCTGTAATCCCCCATAATATAGTATGACGGCCCCCACACCTGTAATCCCCCATATATAGTATGATGTCCCCACACCTGTAATCCCCCATATATAATATGGTGTCCCCACACCTGTAATCCCTCATATATAATATGATGTCCCCACACCTGTAATCCCTCATATACAGTGGGGAAAAAAAGTATTTAGTCAGTCAGCAATAGTGCAAGTTCCACCACTTAAAAAGATGAGAGGCGTCTGTAATTTACATCATAGGTAGACCTCAACTATGGGAGACAAACTGAGAAAAAAAAATCCAGAAAATCACATTGTCTGTTTTTTTTTCATTTTATTTGCATATTATGGTGGAAAATAAGTATTTGGTCAGAAACAAAATTTCATCTCAATACTTTGTGATATATCCTTTGTTGGCAATGACAGAGGTCAAACGTTTTCTGTAAGTCTTCACAAGGTTGCCACACACTGTTGTTGGTATGTTGGCCCATTCCTCCATGCAGATCTCCTCTAGAGCAGTGATGTTTTTGGCTTTTCGCTTGGCAACACGGACTTTCAACTCCCTCCAAAGGTTTTCTATAGGGTTGAGATCTGGAGACTGGCTAGGCCACTCCTTCGTTGCCCTGGCGGTGTGCTTTGGATCATTGTCATGTTGAAAGACCCAGCCACGTTTCATCTTCAATGCCCTTGCTGATGGAAGGAGGTTTGCACTCAAAATCTCACGATACATGGCCCCATTCATTCTTTCATGTACCCGGATCAGTCATCCTGGCCCCTTTGCAGAGAAACAGCCCCAAAGCGTGATGTTTCCACTACCATGCTTTACAGTAGGTATGGTGTCTGATGGATGCAACTCAGTATTCTTTTTCCTCCAAACACGACAAGTTGTGTTTCTACCAAACAGTTCCAGTTTGGTTTCATCAGACCATAGGACATTCTCCCAAAACTCCTCTGGATCATCCAAATGCTCTCTAGCAAACTTCAGACGGGTCCGGACATGTACAGGCTTAAGCAGTGGGACACGTCTGGCACTGCAGGATCTGAGTCCATGGTGGCGTAGTGTGTTACTAATGGTAGGCCTTGTTACATTGGTCCCAGCTCTCTGCAGTTCATTCACTAGGTCCCCCCGCGTGGTTCTGGGATTTTTGCTCACCATTCTTGTGATCATTCTGACCCCACGGGGTGGGATTTTGCGTGGAGCACCAGATCGAGGGAGATTATCAGTGGTCTTGTATGTCTTCCATTTTCTAATTATTGCTCCCACAGTTGATTTCTTCACTCCAAGCTGGTTGGCTATTGCAGATTCTGTCTTCCCAGCCTGGTGCAGGGCTACAATTTTGTTTCTGGTGTCCTTTGACAGCTCTTTGGTCTTCACCATAGTGGAGTTTGGAGTCAGACTGTTTGAGGGTGTGCACAGGTGTCTTTTTATACTGATAACAAGTTTAAACAGGTGCCATTACTACAGGTAATGAGTGGAGGAAAGAGGAGACTCTTAAAGAAGAAGTTACAGGTCTGTGAGAGCCAGAAATCTTGATTGCTTGTTTCTGACCAAATACTTATTTTCCACCATAATATGCAAATAAAATGAAAAAAAAAACAGACAATGTGATTTTCTGGATTTTTTTTTCTCAGTTTGTCTCCCATAGTTGAGGTCTACCTATGATGTAAATTACAGACGCCTCTCATCTTTTTAAGTGGTGGAACTTGCACTATTGCTGACTGACTAAATACTTTTTTTCCCCACTGTATAGTATGATGGCCCCACACCTGTAATCCCCCATATATAATATGATGTCCCCACACCTGTAATCCCTCATATATAATATGATGGCCCCACACCTGTAATCCCCATAATACAGTATAGTATGATGTGCATTCCTGGCTGCAGCCACATGTGCGTCGCAATGTTCAGATGATGAACGCTATTTGCGTACGCTCACCTCGCCCCGGTGATAATGAACTACGAGGGCAGGCACCCGGAAAATTAAAATGGTCGGCAGCCATCGCAGAGCACACTGTCGGCATTTATTGCTCGTCTGCGGGGGCAGAACGGACCGGTAAAAAACCCCAATGGCCCAGTCCTGGTCTGCGGACCGGTGGTTGGGGGCTCCTGGTCTATACGATCTAACAGTTTTCAGACGCCAGACCAGGCCACCTTCTATGTGAAGTTCTGACATCTACATAAAGTAGGAACTTTAGGTTCGGCATGGGGTTGACATAGATATGCTGAGTGATCGCCAGTTCTGTAGGCAGAAAGCAGAGTTTTACCAGAGTTCTGACACATATCTGTTAGTCAGTATTAAAGGGGAAATAAGGTTTCAGAATATCCCTGTCCTTTGGCTTCCTTTAAAAAAAAAAAAAAAATATTATTTTCATCCTCCCCAGGTCCAACGCTGAGTCTCTGCCACTGCTTACTGTGTCTGTTAAGGTCTACAACACTGACAGCATGTGAACAGCGCTGCAGTCAATAGCTGAGCTCGGTGATTAGCTGCAGCACTGTCGATGTACAGCCAATGAGAGCAGTAGCGGAAATTCTGCGCTGGACCAGGGAGCAGAAGTAAAGCAGGTTGTTTATTTTTCTTTTTTTTTCTTTTTTTTTTCTTTTAAACAAACTGCAGCTTCCCCTTACACTTTTTTGGTGGTTGTGCTATGATAGCTGTTCCGTGAGATCAGACCATGGGTCCTTTACACATTTTAGATTTACCATATAGAGTTGTTTCGCTGGTTTTAGTATTTTCTTTTTATTTATTTATTTATTTATTTTTAATAGGCCTCTCTCCCAACAACATCTAGTAATTTGACGAAAATCACAGCCAGACCTGTCAGTTTACAGAGGGATCATGTGGAGGACAATGAGGAAGAAGAGATGGAAGAGGAGCATGGTGACTACACTCCCAAACTCTCCATTCCACCACCTGACAACCATAGTCCATCAGGGAGTCCATCTACTTCAAACCTGAAGCCTTCAGTCACTAATGACAATATTAGTCTTAGTCCAACGTCATCCCAGAACACCCAGCAATCGCCAAAAAAGAGAGTTCCCTGCATGTATGGCGAGCAGTGCTACAGGTAAGAGCAGTTCACTTTTCATCACATGTTGAGAATAAATCCCCTGTTTAGCTGATGTAATGTGCAGATTTGCTGTTAGTCTGCTGGTCAATGGCGTTCTGAAGCTTTGCAGCCGCTGCACTGAGAGCCCCGCTGCCAGGAGGAAGTTACCTTTTAGGCTATGTGCACACGTGAGGAAATGCTGCTGACAAGTGTGACCAACTTTTTACTATTGATGCTGCCTATGCAGGGGGTGAGGGGGACCATACATATCAGGATAGGGGGGTGAGGGGTAGCATGCATACCAGGATTGGGGGGTGAGAGGACCATGCATTCCAGGATTGGGGGTTGAGGGGACCATGCATACCAGGATTGGGGGGTGAGGGGACCATGCATTCCAGGATTGGGGGGTGAGGGGACCATGCATACCAGGATTGGGGGGTGAGGGGACCATGCATACCAGGATTGGGGGGTGAGGGGACCATGCATTCCAGGATTGGGGGGTGAGGGGACCATGCATACCAGGATTGGGGGGTGAGGGTACCATACATACCAGGATAGGGATGAGGGGACCATGCATTCCAGGATAGGGATGAGGGGAGTACCATGCATACAAGGATTGGGGGGTGAGGGGACCATGCATACCAGGATGAAGAATGGGGTGCCATGCATACCAGGATTGGTGGGGGGGGAGGGGACCATACATACCATTATAGGGATGAGGGGGCCATGCATACCAGGATTAGGGGTGAGGGGGCTATGCATATCAGGATTGGGGGGTGAGGAGACCATGCATACCAGGATTGGGGGGGTGAGGGGACCATGTATATCACTTTGCTTTGTGTGATGTTTTGTTTCGAGTGGAATCTAAAAAGGAGGCATCATCTGGAGGCACTTACTTCCCCACAGCATTTATTACCCCTCCTGGTCCATGACATCATCAGGGGAGGGGGAGCGCTGCATTCGCTACCACTGTTACTTTCATAGACGTCCTCTGAAGATGTCCTGGATCCATGGGGCTGATAGAGGCTTTGAGAGAAGTAAACACAGTGCCTACACTCTGCTTCTAACTGTGATAAATATGTTTTTGTGACACCAGCGCCGGCCCACAGCTTCTGTCACTGCGCTCAAATGAGTCATCAGGGAGTGGTGATAGAAGCAGGGTAAGTGACACCAGCACCTCCCCACAGCTTATATCACCGCCCTTAGTCTAATCGTCATCAGGGGTGGTGGAAGAAGTGGTGAGTGACACCGGCACTGCCCCCGATGATCAGTTCCATATGCGGCTTGGGGTTGCATTTTGTGCCATCTGTTAGCCAATGGGTAGAGGCTAGCTAAGTTATGTCCTACTGCTCACGGAGCAGAGCGGGAGGCTTCTGGTGTAGACAAACACACCACAGAAGTGAGTTGCCAGAACAGTGCCAGTTTCATACCAGTGTGGCAAATGTTAAACTGAAATATTTATCTGTAATTAATAGTCTATGATTTTGTGTTGAATGTTGTTTTTTTTTTAATTATTGAATTTTGGCTTGTGGCCATTATTGAAAGCTGAACATTGGTCACAAGGTACGAAAAGCTTGCGGACCCCTTCCGATGGCAAACTGCGTCATAACCAGTGTGTGCACGGATACAAGACAACATGGCTTATCATGTGGATGCTGTCCAATGTGCAAAAAGTAGTAGCTCTGTGCATAGAGAAAAAACAGACTCTAATGTAACTATATGCATAAATCCCCAAACAGAGGCCAGGATATCCAAGGGGGCAGCAGAGCAAAAATCTGGGGCTGTAGGAATAGGGGATATAATCAGTCAATGGAGCAGCTAAGGCCAGAAATGAGGCTCCATGAGTGTAAGGTAAGTGGAGAAGGACGCGTCTGGCAGCTTTTCTTCACAGTAAAGTTATTGCAGTCAGGTATTCTGCTTGCTTTGTGATTACAAGACCTTTAGAGAAATGTCCGGTGTATTGCTGCTAAGTCATTGTCATTATTTATATGTTATAATTAATTTTAGTGCCGGCAAAGTAATTATTTGATCCCATTGATTTTCAGAGCAAGGACGACCATATAACATATGACTGTGGTCAGCATCTCCCTGGCCAAATAAAAACAATAGCTTTTATTATAGTAAATCAATGAGTTTCAACAGGAAAGTTAATTTATTTTTATCCAGGTAATGAAAACTGTATTGTGGGATGAATGTAATGTAGAAATCTAAGTTCAACCAAACTGGTTATGGCTCCTAGTGAGGGGATAAACCACTTTGTAAAGAAAAAAAAAGAAATGACATACAGTATATTAAAGTACGCCTGGGGAATCTACACTTACTCTCCATTCACTAGCAGGTCTGATCTGAAAATACTAGGAACATGCAGAATATGTAAGCGTCCCATCGCCTGCTTTTCACACTGTTGGCAGGTATTTGACGACCCATAGCCAGAATAGAAAAGTATTGTGCCATTTGGCTGTCGGGCATGCTCCCAGATCTCACCGGACACATACACCGCAGCCCTATAGTCACTGTCGCTCAGGTGCAGTGCATCAATAAGTAATACTTTTCAACTGTAAGGTAAGCTGACACTTTTTATTTTTCTGTATTTTATGGAATAGTTTTGGTGTCGTTTTGGCTATTAGGAAAGCAGACCTGTCACCATACTGTGCTGTCCTTACCTAGTCTGATGACCACTGCATCCAGTTTCAGTCCAGTAGGTGTACACTCTCAAAAGCAGTGCATGGCAGAGCGCACACGTTCGCTCTGCCGGCCCCATTGCAGCCTATGGCCCCGTCGGCGCACACGCCAATATCCCATCTTGTGTGGGGGGGTTCGGACGTATGCCCTGACTGGGCCACCGAGCACAAACTCTTTCAACTAGTTATTGGGGTAAAGAAAGGTTGGACATGTCTTATTTTTCTCTCTCATGAGATTTTCAGCAGCTAACTCCTCTCTCACCATTGACAACACATGCAGTTTCACCTGAGCCGAGAAAGCAGAAATAGCTGTGGAGTTGAACAAGAGCTATAAGTTGTCTATAGATCGAGAAGGTTGTACCTGTCATTTCTGGTGACTGTTGAAAATAAGTTATCGGTCAGTACGTGAGGAATAACACTTTCTCTGGCCATTTTATGACTTCTGTCCTACAATTTTCTCTGAACAGGCTCTAAATATTATTATTTTTTGTTGTCTCTGAGCAAGTAGTCAGAGACTACCTGTGTTATAATGTTTCATGTTCCTAAAGACATAAAATATTCCTGCTCTCCTGTCTGTATGTAGCAGCAGAATATTAAACAGGAGTGCTGAGCAGTGTAGCTGTGAATTCAGTGGCGGGGTGAGATTAAATTCTTACTAGAAAGCAGCAGTATGATCGATCTCTCTCTCTCTGTTGCCTCTTTTCTCTGATCCTGCCTTCTTTACCTTACCACTTGGTTTCCAATAATAAGAAGGTGTAATCTGACCCCTAAGTAAAACTGGCAGATGTTTTTAGTTCTGGGCAGGATGATTTTTTTAGCAGTGTTTCAGAGTTTATGATGAGTTCTGGGTCAAGTGATGAGAGGAAAAGAAGTTGCTCTTTCATTGTGTAAAAGAATCATAATTCTTTGTTTCTTATCGCTTATACCATTGATTTGTTTGTAATAATGACAATTTAATAGCACTTTAATAACCAGTCAGTACAGCAATTTAGTGGAGAACGCTGAGTTACATCTATGAATGAGGTCGAGGGAGGGCGACTGAATTCTGTGTAGCAGGTTTTGGGGAACGGAATGGAGGAGAGGATATATCTGCAATCTGATGTTTATTTCAGAATTCTCCACTTTTTGTTAATGTGTAAATGAGCTGTTAAGATCTATGGGCGAGACAATGATTTCCCTGAGAATCTGCCTTTCAGAACTTATTTTCATTGAAAGGGGTGCTACCAATGTAAGACATGTAATGGCCAACAGTGTGCTCTCCCAAACGATGTTTTCCCCTTTCATTTTAAAAAAAGGGAGATTCTCAGGAAGATCTATAGCCGGCCCATAGATCTTAAGAGCTAATTAACATTAATAAAAGTGTGGACCACACTGTAGTTAGATATCATATTGCAGATATCAAGGTATCATTTTTAATCCACTTACTTTGACTTGCATGCCCATGTAAACAAGTTTTGCATGGTTGATTCTGCTGACAGATTCCCTTAAATGGACTCTGTCAGCACATTTTTGCTATGTGATATGAGAGCTGCATGATGTAGGGACAGAGAACCTAATTCCATTGATGTATCATTTACTAGACTGATTAGTGCAGTTCTGATACAATCCCTTTTTTCTCTGTTGTAGATGTAGTAGTTCTTGGAATACTGAGCTGTGTATAATCCCACCCACACCCCTGATTGGCAGCTTCCTGTGTATACTGTACATTGTCAACGAGCTGCCAGTAAGTGGTGGGGGCGGGGTTAAACATTATCTGACTGCCGTTCACATGAGACCTAGTCCTGCAATAATAATCTCCTGCTGAAAAAACACTGTATAGAAACTACACAACCTGATAAATGACACATCGCTGGAAGCAGGGTCTCTTGACCTATATTACGCTGCTCTTAAATTAAATGTCAAAAACCTGCTGCCAGATTCTATTTAAAAGAAGAGCTGTTGGAAATGAGAGACCATAACTGGTATGTGAGGTCCTAAAAATTAATAGCGATGATTCTCCCCTTAATATTAAGACTTTGCCAAAATATGTGATAACGTTCCAGTCTCTCCGTCAATTTCCCTAGCATTGGTTTGATTGGGTGTCGAAAAATCCTTTTCTGTAAGGGGTAAAAACTGAGAGCTGCTTCTTTCTATAAGAAACGATTTCTGATTCTCTGAAGTGAAAAAAAATGAGTATTTAATCTTCAGGAACCTCTGTTGAAGCTATGAATGATCTGCTTGGTTGTTGATTAACACTCGACCCGCTCTTCATGTACCCGCAGGAGCCAGCATCTTCATGGCCATTAAGGTGCTGTCACACTTAGCGATGCACCAGCGATCCCGACCAGCGATATGACGCAGTCAGGATCTCTGGTGCATCGCTAAGTGGTCGCTAGTGAGCTGCCACTCAGGCAGATCTCACCAGTGACATCGCAGGGGTCGAGGGTCATTACTTACCTGTCAGACGAGGCGATCCTGACGTCCTCCCGCATCCACGCGTCGATCGTCACAACAGGAAGCTGACGACGAGAAACGGTCCTGGACGTTCTCGCTCGATCAGCGATGACCAGCGGGGGAGCCGGTCGGAGGTAAGTATCAGACATAGCGATATCGCTAGCAATATCGCTATAACGTCACAAAAACCAGTGACGATATTGCTAGCGATATCGCTTAGTGTGACTGCCCCTTTAGACAAATAACTATTTCTTCAGAACTCTGTTTCCATTAACATCGCAGTCTGAGAATTAATTCTTTGATATATTCTGTTTATGGTTGACTTATTAACCTCGACACCTTTTATGAAGAGTTACATTATGTAATAATCTCTTGATTTTAACACATCTGATAATCTTTATTAAAGTTACATCAAAACCCAAGGTCAGCGCAGTAGCGTGTGATTATTGGTACAAAGTGTTTACGCGTGACACAGACTGCCTTTCATACTGGAGGGGGTCACATTGTCATTTTGTTACGGAGTCCAATTTTACATTTGCGGAAGCTAATTTGAAGGTGACTTTTTCAGAAATAGCTGATGCAACTTGTCAAAAAAAGTCGATATCTTTGTAAGTAAATACAAATTAATGACCAAACACTGGATGCTGCTCATAACTTTTCATCTATTAGTAGTATATATAATTTGGCCAGTTGGAGAGGATTAGATTTCCTAGCACAAATGCTACTAGTGAGCTGCCTAATTTATTTAGGAGCGCTTCTCTTAATATAAAACAATTTGGAGTTATAATTTATTAACTATATCATTACAGTGATAATAAATTGATCCTCTCCTGAATGTTCTAGAAGTCACTTCAAAACCAGGTTCAGGGCAGTCACAAATAAGAGCAGATAGCATCGGGCGTCATTCATTGTATACTCGTGTCGTGCAGTGAGAACAGTAGTTTATTTGATGTGCATTTAGTATATTTATACTTGTATGGCGTGTGTTTTATCTGAAGATCCACAGGGGTCTCTTCCTGTACCTGGACTTTTAGACTTTTAGCATTTTGTACAGAGTCACTTACAAATGACGTTCTTTAAATGGCTCCTATAAGAGTCACAGCTTGATCAGTGAAATTGGCCTTGGCTGAGCTCTTGCACATTCTTTTTACACCCCATCTGCCCACTTTATTTCTCAGTTTGAAAATGTTTCAACATGTCCTGGCCTAAAGCCATGTTTAGCCTCTTAAGAACTTGTTAAGAAAATGTATAGTTATGGCAGGATGTCCTGGAACATAAAACCCACTGCATTGTATATACACGGTGTGGGTTTCGTGTGTGAGCAGGCATCAGAATATTCTGTACCTAACTGCAGCCGTTCTGACAGGTTTTGGTTTGGCAATGCAGCAGAGTTGAGGAAGCTAACCCTGCCCGCACTAGGCTCTATATTTACAATGTCTATAGACAGTGAGCTGCTTATCATAGAAGGGGGTGTGTCAGACTAGCATATATGCACTGCTGTGTCTCAGCAATGCTAAGCTCCTGGTGCTAACGCAGTCATTGCAAGCAAACAAAACCATAGAGCTTGATAAGCGAGGCATCGCTAAAATCTGTGTTTTAACCCCCTACCTCGTGCTGTCTTTAGATTTAGATAGCAAAAACCTGCTGACCGATTCCCTTTAACCAAATGGTAGTTATTGATGGGTTGCAAATATGTAGGCAATAAATGACTACTAGTTTGGTACATAAAGGCTTTTTCAAGTGGGACTGCTCTGAAACTCGTCTGAAAAAGCACCAAGAACACACTCAAAAAATTCAACATATGCATTTCCATTTCAAAATGACTTCCGCTCATATGTTCAATCCTCTGATCATCTTAAAGTGATCGTTGATTGCTTTCAGATTTCAAGAGACTCCAAATAGTTAAAATAAAATTTCAAAAATACAGATGGAGAAGAGACTTTTTAAAGCGCAGCAAGAATAAAAGCTGACATTTCCTGAAGCGTCTTATTTAAAAAAAAAAAAAAAAGCTCTGTGGGGTCACCTTCATGAAAAAGACGTGCACATACCCTAATAAGTCACGTGTACAAGTTGTGTTGTTGTATTTCATTCTTGAATGGTAAAATTACTCCATAGTCAAAACAATAGACAGTGCTCAGCAGAAGGTCATAGGTGTTTTAACCATGAGTTATAAATTGTATTAATAATACATCCAAGTAGTAACATTTCTCCTTGCAGAGAGTGACTTGTTAAGCATGTTGAGCTGATGAGACTTAAAGCTGCAATGTTCCTCTGGGAAATGTGCACACATAGTCTCTTCAGAGAGGAAGAGGATTAGAACTCTAGTGTCATCTATTGGAAGTAGCAATCCTAAAAGTCAATGTCGACCCTTTAACGAGCCTTGTCACATGACTTGAAATTCAAATTCATTTTTCTCTCATTAATGTACACTCTGCACCCCATCTTGACTGAAAAAACGGAAATGTAGAAATTTTTGCAAATTTATTAAAAAAGAAAAACTGAAATATCACATGGTCATAAGTATTCAGACCCTTTGCTCAGTAGTGGGTAGAAACACCTTTTGAGCTAGTACAGCCATGAGTCGTCTTGGGAATGATGCAACAAGATTTCCACACCTGGATTTGGGGATCTTCTGCCATTCTTCCTTGCAGATCCTCTCCAGTTCCGTCGGGTTGGATGGCGAACGTTGGTGGACAGCCATTTTCAGATCTCTCCAGAGATACTCAATTGGGTTTAGGTCAGGGCTCTGGCTGGGCCAGTCAAGAATAGTCACAGAGTTGTTCTGAAGCCACTTCTTTGTTATTTTATCTGTGTGCTTAGGGTCATTGTCTTGTTACATTTAAAGGGGTCTGAACACTTTCTGTACACACTTTATATGTATGTGTGGGTATACGGTGTATGTATGTGTGTGTGTGTGTGTGTGTGTGTGTACATATATATATATATATATATATATATATATATATATATATATATATATATATATATATATATATATGAGACCACTTTCAAATGATCAGTTTGTCTATTTCTCTTTATAGGTATATTTTTTGACTAAAATGTAAATTGTTCCTTTAGTCTATAAACCTCTGACAATGTGTCTCCGAGAAGATTACCTTACTCCAGTCCTCTATGGTCTAATCCTTATGGTCTTTGGCAAACTTCAGCCTGGCTCTCATTGCTTCTCATTGATGAAAGGCTTTTTTCTAGTTTTACATGACTTGAGCCCTGCCTCTAGGAGCTTATGAACTGTTCTTGCCGTGCACTTCACCCCAGCTGCCATTTGCCATTCCTTTTGTAGGTCACTTGATGTCATCCTGCAATTGCGGAGTGACATTCGAATAAGATGACGGTCATCCCAGTCAGTGGAGAGTCGTTTTCGCCCTCTGCCGGTCTGTAGCTTTGTTGTCCCAATGTCTGCTGCTTGACCTTGTTGTAATGGACTGCCGTCTTAGAAATTTTAAGGATGGAGGCAACATGACGCTCACTGTATCCCTCTGCTAGTAAAGCCAGAATTGAGCCCTTCTTTTCCTCACTCAAGACTTTTCTTTTCAACTCCTTTGGCATGGTTAAAAGTTATTTTTTCATTCCCATTACTTTTGGGATATTACTAGCATTTTTTTTGCCATCCAGCTTGTCCTATTGCAAGAGGATTGTGAACACCACAGCAGGGTTTTTTATACTATCCTTCATTAAATAAGATTTGGTTCAGGTGATCACCTAATCAGAAGCACATTAAGTAGAATGAGGTTTACTCTGGTAGGAATTCACCTGACACTGGAATGGCTGTCAGACATGTAGAGAAGCTGATTTTTATAAAACTGTGCAGTGTTCTCTTAATTTTTGCCAGAGCAGTATACAACATGCTTCTGAACTGCTGATCAATGATCCAAACACCTATATATTTTATATATTATATAATAAATATTTTTTATATATATATATATATATATATATATATATATATATATATATATATATATATATATATATATATATATAATTTTTTTTTTTTTTTTTTTTTTTTTAAGAAGCAGTCCTAGAGTTGGATCTCCTTTATTCTTAACCAAATAAGCTTCCTTTTCTTCTTCCATATTCACCAATGTCCTCTAGGTTTGCTAATCTACTGACAGGGACTGGTTTATTGTACAATATAGAATTTTGTATTGGTGAGATCTGTAGCCATACTTCATGATGCTTGAGTTGGGATAAATTACCTTTTTTGCCTGTGAGATTAGCTACTTGAGGCATTGTTTTATCACAACACGGTAGATGAATTGACATCCTTGTATCCATCTTCAGAGTGACCTGCTGATATAATCCAGTCCATTTAATGCTCGATATGGGACCATGCCTGTGATGTCCTTGTCTATTCCACCGAGTATAGCCGTAATCGTCAGTCTGTGCCTTGTGTATTAAGCACTTAGAATCAACTCAATGTTTTCTCAGTCTTTTTTTCACCCATCCTCTTTCATCTGACCTTGTATTCGATCATACCTTTTTTTTTTTCTATCCACTTTGCATCAACCAGATATGAGATGTTCTTTCTTAACAACTTACGTTGATGCATTCAGAATGGGCTTTTAGCGCCTTTTGGTTAAGGTAGTGTATTGCCATAGAAGATTTCTTCAGCATATAAATATATGATGGTTCATTACCTGGAAAAAAAAATCATTTGGATGTTGGGCCTTTCCCAAAGATCAAACTGTGAACCATTTATTGACCATGGTAATCTCTATAGCCATACGAATAATGCGTTTTGGGACTCTTACTTGAGATCTTAAATCTACATGTATAGAACCGAAGGAGGAGTCCTACAACCTCAAATGCGTTCTGTCTTGAGATACCTTTGCCAATACTTGCTTGGTCTTTGGGAAAGGTGGAGCATCAGTGGGAATTTTTTTTATGTGTAATCCATCATCCTGTATTTCTTCTCATCCTGTCTGGAGACCTCGGTGACTGAGCCCCCGGTGGCCGGAGACCTCTGTGACTGAGCCCCCAGTGGCTACTTCTCCTCAAACCGACCTGTACAGATATACACTTCCAATTCAAAAAGCGGAGCATCTTTTATTAGGGACCTTGAAGACGGCTACATATTTCACAAACGATCCCACACAAGGAGGTGCTCTGTCTTTAGTTTTTTAAATCTTTAATTCTTAGTTGGAGGTTTACTAGTTACTAGTTTGTGACACTGTAGTTTTGAGATTTTATCAGTCTCATTAGTGTTGTTCCATCTATATTTCTTTTAGGACTTTTGTTAGATTCCCCAGTGTACATAGCTCATCTTGTCCCGTTGATGTGCACAGTTTAAATGATAATTCTATATTCATAAAGAATCAGACAGCTGAAATTCTTAACAATTGTGAGAATATGTGTCCAAAAGTCCCCCGTGGGAAAGGAGCAGAATTGAGCATGTGCAACCTGAGCTCGTTTCACTGTGGGAAGGAGTAGTGGTCGCACATGCTCAATAACATTCTATTCAGACCATGAACTTCGTTCTCGGGATTATTGGTGGTGGTCTCATCTGCCAGGCACCCAGTGATCATAAATTTGTCATCTATTCTGTGAAGTTTATGATATTCACTTTTATTACTATTGATTTCTAAATTTTATTAAGCCAAGTACTCTTTGCAACAATTTTCCTTTAGGCTTTGATCATTCTATGTGCGGCTTATTAGGAACTGTCCACCGAAGAACATTTTTTTTTCATAAATCCCTTCAGCAATAGTGTACAATAAAAAGAAAAAAAAATAAAGAAAAGAAGCATACTCACCCTCTTGGTCCCGGCTGCAGCCGGTCACTTGCCATAGTGGTGACATGTTGATGTGAGTCATTGGCTGTCATGTACCCTGCTCCTGAAGACGGAAGCACAGTAACAGTTGGGGAGCCGTGGCATTTGGGGAGGTGAATGCTTTAATCTGTCCTGTTTTTTCAATGTATGGGATAGTTTTATCTGTAAAGCCTACTGTAGTCTTATTTAGTGCCACCCGTCAGAGATATACAGCACATAGGGAAATTTCCCCAACATATGCCTTTAACGTGATCTTTAAACATTGTGAGAAGACCTCTAATTTGTGGTGTCCAGAGTCTAAACCTGTTTTGGTTACCGTAATTTCCTGTTCTGCTTCCCTGTTCTTACATTCTTCATTCACATTTAAATATTAAATGATGTTTTCTCTTTATTTCTAGGAAAAACCCAGTTCACTTCCAAGAATTTAGTCACCCAGGAGACAGTGATTATCGTGACGTAGAGAACGGGAGCCAAGATGAGAATGATGACCGGCCTGAGTGTCCCTACGGTACAGATTGTTACAGGTAAGAAGAAAATACTTGAGAAGTTTGCTATTTGACTTCTTATTCCTTGATCAGTCGTATTCTGTTAGTGGAGAAAGGTATGAATGTGCTGTCTGAGCAACCAGAAGACCAGGGAGACTTACAATGAAAGTTCTTTATGTAACTGAGATAATTGTCCTCCTTTTGTAGGTTATTTTTACATTATTTCAGGGACGTCTATGTCTCTAAGTCTTTATTTTATAATTACTAAGAGTTTAGCTTTTACCTATCTAAGTAACGCACCTGAAGTCACATCCAATGGATATTCAGCCAATTTTGAGCACGTCTCATGTAAATAGATTATTTGTTACAAAAAATAAATTGGTCTTAAGCTACCAGTCCAGTCCTCGGCTGCTAACGCCAATCCCGCAGATATTAAAGGGAATCTGTCAGTATGATCAACCTTTCTAAGCCGTCTATGGGCATGCGGACCATAGAAAGTTGAATAAAATGATACCTTGATAGCTGCGATCTGTTGTCTTTTTCCAGAGAAATCCACGTTTTTTTCTTAATAGAGCTCATTTTAAATGTAAAAGGGCGTTACTAGTGTGAGCCATGTAGATCAGGGGAGCAGACGGTCATTCATTACATGTCTCACTCTGGAGGCAGATTCTCAGGGTGAATCATGTCCCACCCACAGATCTTAACAGCTCATTTAGATATTAAGAAAAATGTGGATTTCTCAGTAATAAGGCTGTGATCCTACTGAAATATTTACTTTCAATATTGCATGAGAGCGGATACTTGACCTCCTTCTCATTAGAACTTGTTCGATTTCAGAACTTTTTGCTGTTCTTGTTAAGGTTTGGGAAGTGCTTTTATATGCCCGGAGCACTCCAGCCACAGATTGCATATATAAAGATGTGGATGACTTTATCTTTCTGAGACCATAATAAACAGTTTGGGGGTTATGGGGGATCAATCAGACAGATTCCCTTTACCACTTTAGCAAAAGACTGGATTTAGAGCACTGTAATAGGAAAACTGAGTTTCAACCATCTTAAAGATATATTATGGAAAATGTTACATTGTAATATGCCCACACAGGTTTTACCCTCTGAGTTGTCAATGTCTGTATGGTTGTTTCCGTTGAACTTGCAACGATGTCTCCTATACCGTGCACACGCATAAAAGAAGACATCTTGTTCCCCTATCTCTTTTGTTTTAGATACTTAGAATTAGCAGTATTTTGTAAAACATTTTATAGCTGTACTGAGCAGTGTAGCTGAGAATTCTGCATTGTGTCGAGATGAAAAACATGATATTACAATCTTTTGTTTTAAAACTTATGTAAATTTTGATGAAACAAAGGTGACCACTTTTATGTACAGAAAGTGGCATCTGCAGTATCCTATAGTGCCCCTTCAATCAATGAGAACAATCACTATGAAATATGTGTAGGCCCTGTGCATATTAGGCAGAAATCCATGTTCTGTAGCAATAACCATATTTATATCATTGTATATAAAGGCCTTTAGCTGTTTGTATTTTTTAGCTTTACACAAGTTCTTTTTGCTACCCTATCTCCAAGGGGCAATATCTCCCAACCGTCCCAGGTCCGGACTGTCTCAAATTGGGGGAGATTTCCCTCTGGCTAAGGAGGACAGGTTGATGTCCTGACTCCAGCAGTGTCTTCAGCTGAAGTCAGGACAGCTTGTGCATCACAGCAATGTCTCCTGCTCTCCTGGCTATGCAGGGATATATTGAATATACTCGTGTATAAGCCAACCCGAGTATAAGCCGAGGCACCTAATTTTGCCATGAAAAACTGGGAAAAATTATTGACTCGAGTATAAGCCGGGTATGCATTGTCCCCTCATCCCTATCCTGGTGTGTATGGTTCCTCATCCCCATCCTTGTCTGCATGGCTCCTTATTCCCATTCTTGTCTGCATGGCTCTTTATTCCCATTCTTGTCTGCATGGCTCCTTATTCCCATCTTTGTCTGCATTTCTTCTCATCCCCATCCTTGTCTGCATGGCTCCTTATTCCCATCCTTGTCTGCATGGCTCCTTATTCCCATCCTTGTCTGCATGGCTCCTTATTCCCATCCTTGTCTGCATGGTTCATAATCTCTATCCTTGTATGCCTGGCCCCCATGAGAAAAGCATAAAAAAAAACAAAAAAACATCCTACTTACCTTTACTGTGCCCCCTCGCAGCATCTTGTTCTGGTGCCAGCAGCTCCTGCAGCTAAGCGATCATGTGTCCCCGCTCATTAAGGGGATAAATATTCACCTCTCTTCACGCCTACGGGAGTGGAGAGAGGTGAATATTCATTACCTTAATGATCGGGGACCCGTGATACCCCGGCAGCTGCTGGAAGCCGGCGCCTGTAACTACGCACGCTATAAGAGAAATGAATATTCATTGCCAGTGCAGTGCAGTGAATATTCATTTCTCTTTAGCAGCAGGCACAGTTAAAGCCGCAGCCGCCAGTTCCTGCCTTCTGTGAACCGCTGCTCTGCCGCTCCCCCTCCCCCGCCATCTTCTGTCACAATGACTCATGTATACGCCGAGGGGGGTGTCTTGAAACATGCTCAGCTAGTCCAGCACCTTTACTCTCAGTTTCTTTAGCAATGCTATGGTCGTCTTGGAGGTGTGTTTGGGTCGTTATATGTTGCAATACTGCCCTGCTGCCCAGTTTCTGAAAGGAGGCGATCATGCTCTGCATCAGTATGTCACAGTACATGTTGGCATCCATGGTTCTCTCAATGAACTGTAGCTCCTCACAGCCGGCAGCACTCATGCAGCCCCAAACCATGACACTCCCACCACCATGCTTGACTGTAGGCAAAACACACTTGTTTGTGTGCTTCTAACTTGGTTGCTGCCACACACGCTTGACACCATCTGAACCAAATAAGATTATCTTGGTCTCATCAGACCACAGAACATGGTGCCAGTAATCCATGTCCTTAGTCTTCAGCAAAGTATTTCCAAGCTTCCTTGTGCATCATCTTTAGAGAGCTTCATTCTGGGACAACAGCCATGCAGACCATTTTGATGCAGTGTGCGATGGCGTATGGTCTGAGTACTTACAAGCTGACTCCACACCCCTTCAACCTCTGCAACAATGCTGGCAGCGCTCATGTGTCTATTTTGAGAAGGCAAACTTATGTTCTGATGCTGAGAACAAGCACTCCATTTCTTTGGTCGACCATGGCTAGGCCTGTGCTGAGTGGAACCGGTCTTGATAATCCCCTGTATGGCCTTGGCCACCGTGCTGCAGCTCAGTGTCAGGGTGTTCACAATCTGCTTATAGCCTAGGCCATTTTTATGTAGAGCAACAATTTTTTTTTCAGATCTTCAGGGTGTTCTTTGCCATGAGGAGCCATGTTGAGCTTCCAGTGACCAGTATGAGAGCATGTGAGAACGATAACACCAAATTTTACACATCTGCTCCCCATTCACACCTGAGACCTTGTATCACTGAGTCACATGGCACCAGAGGGGTGAAAATTGCTAATTTGGCGATTTTTCACTTATGGGGTGTACTCACTTTTGTTGGAATTGGTTTAGACATTAAGGGCTTTGTGTTACCCTGTTATACAAGCTGTACACTGACTAGTCTACATTGTGTCAAAGTATCAGATCTTTAGTGTGGCCAATGAAAAGGTATAATAAAATATTAACAAAAATGTGAGAGGTGTACTCACTTTTGTGATGTACTGTATATCAATCTATCTCAGTCTAATCTGGGCATTCTGTCTAAAAGGTTTTTTTTTTCCCAGAAAGACTTTTATCATCTGTCTATAGGATACGAAATAAATGAAGCCACATCTCTGGGAGGAAAAGTGGATCAAGCATGTGTGGTGCAAGACCACTGTAAGGAGCTTGAATGGAGCGGTGGGCTCAGCATTTATCCTGCGGCTCCATTCAAAGTCTTTCTGGTTGATGTAGTCAGCCGAGTACATCACTCATCTGTAGCCATCAGTACAGCAGATTCTGAATGGATGTATGCTCGGACCACCATGCTCCTTATAGTGGTCGTGCAGTGTGGAAGAACAGTGGACTAGTTATCATAGGGGTCCCAGCGTTGTACATTTATGCTCACTCCTGTGTGATAGGTTGTAAATGTCTTTTCTGGGGAAACTCCTTTTACAGCTCGGTTATCTCTGCCACACAAATATACCTGATTACATCATCATTCAGTTTCCCTCTGGCATAAATTGGCTATAAAGAAATGGACGCACTCCTTTATACTTGATATGATGAAACATTTCAGAGTGTTATTAAACTTCAAGAGGAAAAAAAGGCAATTGATTATAGCTGCAGACATTACTAGAAGGCTCAAAGTGACGATGCTGTAAAAGAACTAGTATAATTTTACTAGTATATATTTATTTATTTCTTACTAGCTGAAGAGCCCGGCGCTGCCCGGACATAGTTACTAACTGTGGTTAGTTATAGCAAATTATAATTATCCTCCATCCCATAGTCCTGTGCCCATATACCCATCATACATATCCACGATCCCATAGGCCCGTGCCAATATACCCATCATACATATTCTCCTTCCCATAGTCGAGTGCCCATATACCCATCACACATCCTCCATCCCATAGTCCCATGCCCATATACCCATCATACATATTCGCCATCCCATAGTCGAGTGCCCATATACCCATCACACATCCTTCATCTCATAGGCCCGTGCCCATACACCCATCATCCATATTCGCCATCCCATAGTCGAGTGCCCATATACCCATCACACATCCTTCATCTCATAGTCCTGTGCCCATATACCCATCATACATATCCGCCATCCCATAGTCCCATGCCAATATCCTCCATCCCATAGTCCCATGCCCATATACCCATCATACATATCCGCCATCCCATAGTCCCATGCCAATATCCTCCATCCCATAGTCCCATGCCCATATACCCATCATACATATCCGCCATCCCATAGTCCCATGCCAATATCCTCCATCCCATAGTCCAGTGCCCATATACCCATCACACATCCTCCATCCCATAGTCCTGTGCCCATATACCCATCATACATATCCTCCATCCCATAGTCCAGTGCCCATATACCCATCACACATCCTCCATCCCATAGTCCTGTGCCCATATACCCATCATACATATCCTCCATCCCATAGTCCAGTGCCCATATACCCATCACACATCCTTACAACCCATAGTCAACCATTATGACATCATAATGAGGGACGGGGCTTGATACACACACTTTTTCCCCATTATGTAGATAAAAGCAAAATTGTTTGGTGAATTGGAACGCGCGGGGTTAAAATTTCGCCTTACAACATAGCCTAGGACGCTCTCGGGTCCAGACGTGTGACTGTGCCAAATTTTGTGGCTGTAGCTGCGACGGTGCGGATGCCAATCACACACACACACACACACACACACACACACACACACACACACACACACACATACATACACACACACACACACGAGAACTTTATATATTAAGATTTGCTTGTTTTACACGTCCCATTGATTTTGAGATCATTTATTCGTGACACATTGCACTTTATGATAATGGTAAACACAGGTTGATATGTTTTGTGTTTATTTATATCCAAGAAGTGTCATTTCTCCTTGCGGAGACTGACATGCTAAGAATGCCGAGATGAGGAGACTTAAAGCCCCAATGCTCCTCTGGGAAGAGACAATTTGCATATTTCTCAGTTTTTTTTTAAGGAAATTTACAAAACTTATTTTTTTAGAGACCAATTCAGTTTTGAAATGACTTTGGGGGTCTCATATATTGGCATCCCCCAAAATTGATACCATTTTAAAAACGCACCCTTCGCCGTATTCAAAATTGCTTTCATGAAGTTTATTAACCCTTCAGGTGCTTTTCAGCAATTAATGCAAACTGACATGTCGGGAACGAAAAAATTTATTTTTACCACCTAAATGTTTCTAACTTCTGAAAAGACCATTATAGCTGGAAGACTTTAAGGACGATATTTGGCCATGAATTGCCATCGCAAACATCTGGGCCACATGATCAAGATCTCAGGGTGCCGATGGGGTTAAAGAGGAAGACCAATACACTCTTTTAGCCATCTAGATTCTGTAGTCAGTATTTACAGCAGCATCCAAGGGGTTAAATGGCCATGGTTGGTGCCAAAACTGATCATGGCTGATGCAGCAAGTTGTCAGCTATAGTGTACAGCTGATAGCTGCTGGATTGTCACCCATCAGAGGATTCTAGTCTCTTACATCGCAGGTCAGTTTTAAGTCATATTAGTGGTCATTAAGGGATTAATGGGAAAATAAACAATTATTACCATCACTGCAGCTTCTAGAGGCCCTCTCATATGCAAGCACACAAGAATGGGGCATTTCATCTTTGCAGTAGCAAGTCTATTATGTGAGAAAGAAAGTCAAAAGATGAGTGTGATGGCGTGCGCTCCCGGATCCATTCCAGTACCTCTGCAGGGCACTTGGCAAGAAATTGTTCTATAAGGAACACCTGTATAACCTCTTCCACAGTAAAGGCGTTTTCCGCTTCCAGCCATCTCCGACATGCCTGGGACATCTTATGTGCATACATCCTAAATGATCCCCCCGTGGTGCATGGGAGGTCTTGGAACTTGGCCCTATACGAGTCTGGGGTGATAGCATGGTAATCCAGGATAGTCCGCTTTACAATGTTATAATCCCGATTCCGCTGTGCGTCAGTGGTTCGGTAAGCCTCCGCCATGCGGCCGGATAGTAAGGGCTTTATCTGCCAGGGCTGCAGCTTTCTCCTCAAAGCCGGGGAAGACTATCACCAGCCACCATGTGGAAACCCCTGGACAACACCCCAACCAGCAGGCTGCCTACCGGGTTCCAGAGGCTGTTGAAGGCATGATAAAGGACGTATTCTGCCATCTCACAGTTCTTGGGCCTCTCCTGTCGTCCTGGACCCCAAGAAGGATGGTACAACACAATTCTGCGTTGATTACAGACGATTAAATGATGCCACCAAGAGTGATGCTTATCCCATGCTCAAGATTGATGATCTATTGGATCGTCTGGCCAGTGCCCAATTTGTGACCACGTTAGACTTGAGCAAGGGGTACTGGCAGATACCCCTAACGGAGGACGCTCGGGAGCGCTCGGCCTTCATTACTCCATTTGGGCTGTTTGAGTTCCTGGGAATGCCCTTTGGGATGAAAACTGCCCCCGCTACTTTCCAGGGACTGGTAGATTGACTGTTACAATGTCAGGACTTTGCCTGTGCTTACTTAGACGACATTGCCATTTTTAGCACAACCTGGGAGAAACATCTTAAACACTTGGGCATAGTGCTAGACTGTATCCTTGCTGCAGGACTGACCATTCGCCCTGATAAGTGCCAAATAGGGATGGCTGAGGTGCAGTACCTCGGGCATAGAGTAGGAGGTGTGACTCTAAGGCTTGAGCCTGCCAAGGAGGAAGCCGTTAGCAACTGGTGTAGACCCCAGACAAAAAAGCAGGTACTAGCATTTTTAGGAACTGCTGGTTACTATCACAAATTTGTTGCTAACTTCAGCACCTTGGCCAAGCCCCTGACCGACCTGACCCGCAAGAACATGCCTAGGAATGTAACGTGGACGACTGCATGCGAGGTTGCCTTTTCAGCATTAAAGACCGCCCTCATCACTGCTTCTGTCTTGGCTGCCCCTGATTATAAGCGCAGGTTCCTCGTGCAGACAGATGCATCCACCTTTGGGATTGGGGCAGTACTTAGCCAAGTGAACGCCGCCAGAGAAGAACATCCTGTTGCTTTTGTCAGTCGGAAACTACTGGATCGGTTCACACCTTTTGGTCCAGTGTTGTGTAATTACATAGAGCATGACCTGACATAATCTGTCAGTTCATGTGTACCTGGAAGCCACGTTAAGGAGATTCTCGTTTTCCAGGACCTAACACTGCCAAGTCCTGGAAAACGAGAATCGCCTTAACATGGCTTCCAGATACACATTAATTGGCCAATTTGTGCGCTAAGCATTCTCAATTTTTCATATTGCTAGTGCAGTAATGCAGTTCAATTTTCATATTTCATGTTTACAAGCTATGGCGCTACAGAGTGCTGCCTTATTTGATTTATATATGAGTTGGTGACTCTAGGTAAGCACCTGTTCAAACCTAGTCTATGTTTGGATGTGACGGTCAGTTTTTTGAGCTCTGACACAATCTGTCTTCATGTGTTCTCTCCTCTGTTCATAGTTCACTTCATCTTCCCTGCGAGGAGCTGAATTGCTTGCTGCTTGTACAGTACACTGTGCTCGCAAGAATTCTACTTCTGTCATATACTCATTATCACTCCTACATCAAGTTGTGTGTCAACTCTCTGATCAAAGAGCATTCTGTAATTATAAAGAGCCTCCGGTTCGGACCATGCACTGCATAGACGTTCTTCACGATATGTCTTGGAGGAGGAGGTTTGTTGATGCATCATGTGAAGCACAGATTTGCCTAGTACAGTTGAGGACATAGAATTGATTTACTTTGTACTTACTTTTTTTTTTATTATTATTTTATTTTATGATATACTCAACATGAAAACAGCCAGAATAACAGCTTCACCTGCTATTTTTCCATGATATACACAGTAACACAGACCATGGCTGTCAGTTATAAATCAACAACTCGTATGCAGTTAAAGTTTCCCGAGAATGGGGCGCTGTCAGGGTGTTTATCAGAATAAACAAATAAAAAAAAAAAAAAGAAGAAAACTAAAGCAAAATATGAACGGCTCATTTTAAAGTTAGGCATGGAAACTTTCAAAAAGTATTATAAAGGCATTCTTGCATGACTTTTTCAATATAAGAAGACCAGCCTCATCAAGTCTAAAAGTCTATGAGATCTAGGCAATATTAAAAGAAGTCTGCATCGTGCAGTGTGGTAAGAGATCCTTTTAAAGCTATCTATCCATAAGTGAATTTACTTTTAAAGGGAAGCATTTATGAAATGTGACATGTTTTTTTTTAAATTCTTTTATTATTTGGTCTCCCATGACAGCACCAAGAGAGAGGGGATCCACCCTTCAGGGACAGGAAAGCAACCGATACAAAAGGGCTGCACCTCTCCCACGCATCAGTTGTCTTCCTGTCTTTAACGGGGACCCTTTTCCTACAGATACCTGTGAGGAGTTGACAGATCCCAGGCCTGGCCGGTCAGTTCAGGTAATGAGGGTCCCCTGCCTCGGTCGGTGCGGGGTTCCTGGAAGCACCACGGTGGTCCAGGATGGATTGCACATCAGTGAGCAGGCAGGTGGAGTGGTGTGTGGAGGATTATCGTCTCCAGAGAGCCAGCGCCAGATGGTAAGTATTCCCCTTTGGTCTGTTGCTGCTCCCAGCATGCGCGGCATGTTGCTAGGGCTCTGGGTTTCCGGATTCGGCCGCGTCTAGGGGTGTGCCGGGTGACGCGACCGGGGGTGGTCCAGGGGCTCGACCAGTGATGCGTCCTGGGTGGTCCTTTGACGCGGTCGGCGTCCGAGCCATGACCTGCTTACCCAGATATCCATGGGAAGGCATGCATAAGAGGGAGCATGCACATGCATGCGTGCTTCTGAGCCATTGGTCACAATGGAAATTGTTGAGCAGCAGCAGGAGAACCCTGCACAGCTGCAGATTACTCAGAAGCTCCGTACTTCCCGGTGAAGATCCCATGACAATACGTGTAGTTGCCAGGCGAATGGTCAGTCCATCCGCAGGAGCTCCTCCAGAGTGGATGCGTCAACAGCGTTGGCTGAGATATCCCCCCCACTCGTGATCCGGTACCTACTTACTGCAAACAGTGGTAAGTGAACGTCGTGAATGTTCACTCGGTGATGCAGTCTTCTCCTTATTTTTCCTGTCCTACTAGGGGAAGAAATGTACAGGAAAGTCAAGGCACAAGGAATGTGCCCTCTGCACATGCCCCCTGCCGGACTCCTGTCCGAGAAGATTGTTACACCTGTGTCCAGCTGACGGTGAGGTTTACCGTGAAGAGGGGGCGACCATCAGCCACTAGGGTAGGATACATTACGTCATGCTTATCCCCCCCAAAGGTAGCAGAAGAGACGCCAAACTTTGCCGCAAATTTGAAGATCATTATTATGGCAGAAGTGAGAGAGTCCATGAAGTCCCTATCCCAGGGAGAGAGTTCCAAATGGAAGCGGAAAGAACTTACAGCATGCTTTTCGGATTCTGACTCCTCTGTTGACTCCACATATAATAAAGAGAAAGCCAGCTCACCTAGTACTTGAAGTCCAGCTTGCACAGAACCAGGTAGATCCACACCAGATAATGTGCTCAAGGAAAAAAAAGGGTTGTTCCAGCGTCTGGTAAAATAGTTCTTTATTTTAAGTCCATTAAAAATTTACAAAAGTTGCATAGACAGGGTAATAGAGCAAGATGCGTTTCGAACGCTCACTTGCGTTCTTTATCGCAGCTTCAATAAAGAACGCAAGTGAGAATGCGAAACTCTTCTTGCTTCCTTGCCCTGTCCATGCAACGTTTGTAAATTTTTTTTTTTAATCAAGTACTTTTTATTAAGGCATATATCAAAAATGTAATACAGTCTGACACAAACTTCAGACAGATACGAAAATTACAAAGCTGATTGAAACATTTTCATTTAACATGAACTAGCCCCTTTACCCAGTACCCCACCCCCCCTCCCTCCCCACAACTCTTGTAAATTTTTAATGGACTTAAAATAAGGAAATAACTATTTTACCAGACGCTGAAATAACAACCCTTTTTTTTCCTCTGTAGACTACATGAGGTATGCAGATTCCTCCGGCTCATCTCCTTCATCTTCTTCCTGGGAGGAGGACTCTGGCCGCGTCTGCTTCCCTTTTAGACTGTGTGGACAAATTTGTAGAGGCGGTCAGAGGAACAATGGGGGTGGAGTCCAGATCGGAGCATTCCGTGCAGGACATCATTTTTGGGGGACTAGATCAGAGGAAGCGTAGGTCCTTTCTCTTAAATGAGAAAATTCAGAACCTGCTACACCGGGAATGAAAAAGGCTGGAGAAAACGGTCTCCTTGCCTCCGGAATTTAAGCGAAGGTACCCCTTCGAGGACCCCGTTGTAAATACTTTGAATAAAGCCCCGAAACTGGATGCGGCGGTGGCCAAGGCATCAAAGAGGTCCTCTTTACCTTTTGAGGACCTGGGGACCCTCCAGATAGGAAGGCTGACACATTCCTTAAAGGGACTTGGGACTTGTCGCCAGGATCCCTGAGGCCAGCAGTGTCTTCCACTTGTACGGCCAGACCAACTTAAGACTCAGCTGAAGGAGGGAGCCTCTTGTGAATCTCTCCTGGGCGCCTTACCACTGATTCAGGGTGCTGCAGCGTTTTTATCTGATGCTTCAGCAGATTCAGTCAGGATGGCTGCTTGAGCAGTGGGTCTTTCTAACGCAGCTCGGAGGGCTTTATGGTTAAAGTGCTGGCCAGGGGATATCGAGGCCAGGTCCAAACTTTGTTCCATCCCATGTGAGGGAGAGTATCTCTTTGGTCCAGTCATGGACGAACTTCTGCACAAGGCAGGGGACCACAAAAAGAAATTCCCCAGCTTGTCGACCCCCTTCCAGCAGAAGAATGTTCAGTCATAGGAGACCTTCCAGGGACCGAGCCAAGTGGAATGAGAAAAGGAAAAGAGTTACCGGGTTCATGTTTAGAGGCTTATCGCAAGAGCGTAAGAAGCCGTCCCAATAACTGGCGGTTCTCAAGGGGGGTAGATTGTCTGCCTTCTACCCACCCTGGTCCCGAATCTCCAACAGTGTTTGGCTTCATAGATTGGAATTTTCTTCTGTTCCACGGGGAAAATTCATGGTAACCCCTTCCCGGTCTTCCTCTCAGAGCAGGCTGCCCTAGAGTTTACTAATATAATTCTCGATCGCAGTGTAGGCTGAATGTGACCTGTTTTTTAAATCGTGTTTTTGTGTTGTATTTTGAAAAAAACGTTGTAATTTTTTTTGTACATAGTACAATCTGTTAAAAAAAACTATAGAAATCTAGCAGTTTTCACGCTGGACACTAGGTCTTTTTTTTTTAGACTCGAACTTCCTATTGTTTCGGAAACTAACACATGTAAGTAGCCACAATGGTCAGACCTCCACCCTAACTTTTGTATTGAAGCATCTGGTTAACATGTGCAGAGGTGATTGTGTAAGGAGGGGTGAGCAAGTGTGCTGTGACATCACCTATTAAGGAGGGGAGCTGTGACATCACCTATTAAGGAGAGGAGATGTAACATCACCTATTAAGGAGGGGAAATGTGACATCACCTGTTAAGGAGGGGGGAGCTGTACTATTACTTATTAACCACTTTCCGACATTGGGTGTAATAGTTTGCCCATGTCGGACTCCCCCTGTTTAAAATTAGCCCCCGCCCCAATTCAAAATAAAACAATAAAAATAAATAGAAAATACACATATTTGGTATCGCCGCATTCAGAATTGCCCGATCTATCAATATAAATTTTTTTTAACCCAATCGCTGAACGTCGTAACGAGAAAAAAATTAAAAATGCCAGAATTATGTTTTTTTGGTCACCGCTACATTGCAATAAAATGCAATAACGGGCAATCAAAAGATCACATCTACACCAAAATGGTATCAATAAAAACATCAGTTTGGCGTGCAAAAAATAAGCTTTCACCCAGCCCCAGATCTTGGAAAATGGCACAATTTTTTTTTTTTAAGCAGATATTTTTTTTTCACCACTTAAAAAAGAAGCTATATATGTTTGGTTTCTATGAACTCATAATGACCTGGAACATCATAATGGCAGGTCAGTTTTAGCATTTAGTGAACATGGCAAAAAAAAAAAAAAAAAAAAACTGTGAAAATGCACTTTTTTCCAGTACAGGAAAAGTTAAAACCAATGGTGGTGTTCAAAAGTACAACTCATCCCGCAAAAAACAAGCCCTCATATGGCCATATTGAGAGAAAAAAAAAAAGTTACGGCTCTAGGAAGAAGGGGAGCAAGAAATGGAAATTCAAATCTGAAATACCCCCGGTCGTTATGGGGTTAAGGAGGGTTGCAGTGACATCACCTATGAAGGATGAGAGCTGTGACATCACCTATTACGTGGACCTTGTAAAGTCATAAAAAAAAGCTCCTGCGTTTAGTATGAAAATCTTAAAATGAAAAAAAAAAGCTTTCTTTTAAATTCCTTTAACAAAAAAATCCTGATTTTAACAATGGGTTGTCTTCTCTTTAAATTAGATTACTGCTGTCCAAACTTTCTCTTTAATTCACAGTACTATTGAAATTAGATTGTGATTCTTGGAAATCTGATTACTAGAATTTGTGGTATGTGAGGAGTCTGCCTCTGAGATTCCCATGGATCCGGAAAATGAAGAGGACACAGCCACCAAGCTGTGCAGAGAGCGGCGGTCATGCGCATCAATCAGTCTGCGCTGCAGGTACTTTCAACACAGGGGGAGTTTGGCAGCAAAAAATAGTAATGGGGACACCACACAGCACAACTGCTTCATCCTTTACATTCTCAGGATTGATAGGAGTCTGTGTCTTAGTGATATGCTCTTTTATTTTCTATCAGATGGGCTAAACACGTTAAACCTATGGCAGGCATTAATAAAACATAGAGACCAAACGCAGAGTAGAAAACTGAAAGTGGAGGGTTTTCATTTCTTTTAGTTATAACTCTCAGAAGATTTCAATAAACCATCATAGCCTTATGTGGCTAACTCTGCATCCTCATGCCAAAAATGTGGTTCAAGTTAAATCTTAAAGGGGTTGTCTACTATTAGGACAAACCTCACTCCGCCCCCATTAAAATAAAAACGCCTTCTGTGCCGGCGCCATTCCAGCGGTGTCGGCACTGGCGTTTTCCGGGCTCACATAAGGTTATGTCACAAACAAACCCTCATACACCCCCATTGTTAAAAATGTGTCTCCTAGAAAATGTTTCTACAAAACACCATAAAAAATAAACCGTAATTGGGGGAAAAATGTAAATGTTCCCTTTTTGCCGCCATCTACATATTTCTTGGAGACAGAATGGTCACTACACCCCTTGAATAGGGTTTGTTGCTGAAAATATGTAAGGTAAACATGTTGACTACACACCTAGATGAAGTTTTTGAGGGCTGTAGTTTTTAAAAATGTAGGTACTTCCCTTTTGAGTACTACTGTTTGCAAAAACATTTGTGTATTGCTGGACTGTGCAGTGCTTTTATTTCCTATTACTCCTTGTGAAAATTAAAAATGTGGCACTAAAACTACATTTATATGGAAAAAAAAATGCATATTCATTACACTTGAAAGAAAATTACACCCAAGGGAAAATCATAGAAATAAAGTCTTACTAGAAGGCAATTTGTTATACTACTTTGCAAAAGTCAACATTTCTCCACTGAGGGCTGACTAATGTGAGGTTTCTATTCACTTTTTAGGCAGGTGAGAGTCATTTTATGTTCCTAGGTATCAAATTATGTTCTTCCACGATCTTTAAAATGTGTGTGTGATGGTACAACTTAAGTGCCTCTTTAGGGTCAGATGAAAAACATCATAATCTGCAGTTTTATCATGGCACATTTATGTACTATCAGATCTTGTTCACACTGACATCAGAGGCAGATCATAGCAAATTTAGTAGTTTTGTCACATTTGATGGCAGGAAAAGTGCAGCATTCATCTCTACGGTAATGGACTCCATTTTAAGTTTATGAGGTCGATTAGACATCAGTGGAATAAGTCATATCATTCATGCAGCAAAACATTGTAGCTTCTGTTATAAATGGAAGTCATGACACAGTTTTTAACAGAGACTTAGAGTGTAATTCTTCAAAAGGAAAATGACTTAGCTACTGAAATTCAAAATGTAGTACTTTATGAATGACTCACACAGATGGGTACTGAAATTGTCACTAATCCATAATAAGGTTGGCACAGCCAACCTTGCAAGTTTTTGTTGATATATATGGCACATGACGAATATGGATCAGCATGTAATATAAAATACACTTATGGTCACGACTCAGCTGTCGGGGTGACCCGGAACCAGGGGCTCCTTCCTTGTCCTTAACACTAGGGGGCACCCTAGCTCGCCCTTTTCCCCGGGAAACTTCTGAAGGTGAAAATGCCGGGGCCTCCACTCTTTCCTTATCTCCTGAATCAGCCCTCTGTCTGTTCCCTTCCCCCTCCCAGGGAAGAGGGGAGCTGCCATGCACCACAGTACACCAACCCAACGAACAAGGCAAGACGAGCATGGGTAAACTGAAAATACCAGGCATACAAATATTCGCTCACATATAACAGAGGAATGCACCGGGGAGTGGAGGACGGGGGAAAACCAAAGTATGAAGAGGGAAGAGAATTGGCACACTTACAAACACACAACAATCACAGATAACTCCTCCAAACTCCTCATATAAGCACCAAAACACCTCTCCTCCAAGCCATGCAGCATAAGCTATCTTCTGACGATGCGTGTCAATCAGGACCCAGATTATAAAGGGGATGGGAGCGGCTAACCAAGCTCAGCTGAGAGCTCAGACTCCCATAGCTCCAAACATGGCCGATTAACCCCTGTTCAGTCAAAAGAAATTAACGCCATTTAAAAATGCGAAGTGATTCTTTTCAGTGCAGGAGTAGGAGCAGTCAGACACTGTGGTCTTCTGGCTCCTCTCTGTTGCGGTAACCCCATGACACCCATATAGATTTCTCCAGAACGCGCACATATCTAAAAACTGCTCCATTTTGAGCTATCCACAGCTGTTTTCTCTAAATGACTTAAAGGGAACCTGTCCCTCGATTCATGCTGCCCAAACCACAGGCACCATAAAACAGAGCCTGGCTGCACAATTCAGAAACAAATGTAGTTTAAAGAGCCTCCTCTGGTCAACTTCTCCCCACACCACTTCAATTTGTACAAGTTTCTCCCTATTTACACAAGTAAGAGACACCTGTCAATTAACTAGAGCAATGGGAGCTAGGGGCTGTGCCGGACTAGTAAGGTTTCTCCCTATAGTCCTTTTTATCTATGTTTTCTTTGTAACTCTAGAGCATTTCAGACAAAAACATAATTAGCTGCAGACGTGCAGTCAGGTACTGGATTCATGCTGCCCATGGTTTGGACAGCACAAATTAAGGGACAGATTCCTTTTAAAGGTTTATTCACAAAATCAGAAGTTATACCTTTTCCCAGCGTTCTTGAGATGAGGCCCCATCAGAACTCTATAATTGGGCTTTGCATCTCCATTCTGAATGTAGCGTAGGTGCACATGCTCGATCTCCACTCCATCGATGGTCAATGGGAGTGCTGGAAAAAGGCGAGTACAGTGCTCCGCTTTCTCCGGCAGTCACATAGACAAATAGACAATGAATGAGGAGGAAGTCAATCATGTGCACCTACGCTCCATTCAAGACCAGTTTCACAACCCTGTTCTTGGTATCTCTGGGTTTCCCAGGAGTCAGAGCATTAGCAACCAGCAAGTTATGCTCTATACATGTACATGTATGAGGAAAATCACAAGACATACTGCAATTAACAGGTTTAATCTGAAATGACACAAAAAAGCTGAAGATGGAGAAGGGCAAATGTTGTTCCTGTCTTCAGTATACTAGGAAAGGTCTTTGAACAAATTATTAAATGGCATGTATGTAAGTACTTTGATAAACATACAGTAATTAACCAAAGCCAGCATGGCTTTGTAGCAAACAAGTCATGCCAAGCTAATCAAATTTCCTTTTATGATGGAATCGCTGACTTGGTGGATCATGGAATTGCAGTAGATACAGTATATCTCGACATCAGCAAAGCATTTGATAGTGTATACGATCCTTATTGAAAAAATAACCAAGTATGAGATTGACTAGGCTACAGGTAGGTAGATTCATAACTAGTTCAGTGATCAATAAGAGGGCTAATAAATGGTTGCACATCCATTTGGAAGAGTGTTTCAAGTGGTACCACAAGGCTCTGTCCTGGCCCCAGTGTTGTTCAACATTTTTTTTAATGATCTAGATAAGGGAACAGAAAGTAAACTAATCACATTTTCAGACTATGCAAAGCTAGAAGGGATTGCTAACACTAGATAAGAAAGAGAAAGGATTCAGAAGGATCTAAATAAGCTTGAACAATGGGCAGCGAGCAAATAGAATGGTATTTTAACAGGGAGAAATGTAAGATTCTACATCTGGGCAAGAAAAATGACAATTACATCTACAGTATGGGAGGAATAGAACTAAGCAACAGCATGTGTGAAAAAGACTGGTATACTAATAAATTACAGACTGCACATAAGTCAGCAGTGTGATGCAGCAGCAAAAAGGCAAACAGTTGTAGGATTAAGCGAAGCATAGAGGCTAGAATACATGAAGTACAGTAATTATCCCCTCTACTTCTCCATGGTCAGGCCTCATCTGGAATACTGTGTCCAGTTCTGAGCACCACATTTAAAAAAAAATAAAGACATTGAAAAACTGGAGCAAGTTCAGAGAAGAGCTACCAGGGATGGTAAGCAAACTACAAAGTGTGCCCTACGAGGAACGGTTAAAGGATCTGGGAATGTTTAGCTTACAAAAAAGGCTAAGATGAGACTTAATGGCTGTCTACAAATATCTGAAACATGGAAAAAAATATATGGAAACATGAGAAGCAATGGACTGAAACTGAAAGAGAGAAAATACAGATTGGATATTAGAAAAAAAAATTGACGGTGATCAATGAGTGGAAGAGGCTGCTACAAGAAGTGGTGAGTTCCCATTCAGTGGAATTCTTCAAACAGAGGCTGGACAGACATTTGCCTGAGATGGTTTAATGACTCCTGCGCTGCATTGAGCAGGGGTTTGGACATGATGACCTTTGAGATCCCTTCCAACTAACATTCTATAATTTTATGATAATTCTATAGTGAGACATCTTTGTGCAGAAAAGAAGCTGGAAATACCCTAATGTGCAATATTCACACTGTATATATGTGCAATAATCAAAGACCCAATAATAGAATGTTTTATGGCTGCAAAGCCAGCTCGCGTCTCCTATCAGTGCACGTAAATTGTTCTTTGGCTTCATCCTCCACGGTATTCTTGTTCCCAGTTTCTGCATCTCAGTGTCCCACTTCCAGGCAAATCTTCTCTTTGACTTCAGCTATGGAAACCTTTTCAGTTCACTCTTTACTTCACAAAAAGTTTTGCAAGTGTCCCAATCTGGCTTCTGTTTGTACTGCTGTTATAAGGTTAATTACTGGAGAGCTGCGAGAAAGCAGATGGAAAGCGGACAATGTAGATTGGCAGAGAGACTACTTATTTTCTACTTTTTAGGCTGAGGAAGCCTGTGGGGTAAAAAAAAATAATAAATTAAACTAGGAACCCCCCCTTTAATTATAAAGCTATCATGAGTCAAATAACTTGTATTTTTACATCCATTACTGGATATTTCACTTCGGTGAATAGTATGGGAATTGGTTACATTCATAGAAATAATTTAATGTTAGAACAAATTTCCAAAAATGCATTTTCTTTTCAAGTCGATCCATTACATTACTGAAAATGACGTTCATTGCACTTGTCTGTATATTGAAGGCACTGAACTGCTTTTATTCAGATTCATTTTATGTTAAGGGAGCCAGTAGCATTAAACAACTTAAGATGCCTAAAGCAAATCACTAAAAAAGACATCAAAATTGCAACATTACTATACTCCATGTTCCAAATTATTATGCAAATGATTTTTTTCTCACAGACAACAACATGGGGAAACAGCTGGTAGGGCCCTTTAAGGTTCCTGAAGGTGTGAAAATTACCTCTGCAAAGTATATAGAGTTTGTGACTGACAACTTTCTTCCATGGTATAAAAAGCAGAAACATGTCTTCAGGAGCAAAATCATCTTCATGCATGACAATCCACCATCTCATGCTGCAAAGAATACCTCTGAGTCATTGACTGCTATGGGCATAAAAGGAGATAAACTCATGGTGTGGCCACTATATTCCCCTGACCTCAACCCTATAGAGAACCTTTGGAGTATCATCAAGCAAAAGATCTATGAGGGTGGGAGGCAGTTCACATCAAAACAGCAGCTCTGGGAGGCTATTCTGACTTCATGCAAAGAAATACAAGCAGAAACTCTCCAAAAACTCACAAGTTCAATGGATGTAAGAATTGTGAAGGTGATATCAAAGAAGGGTTCCTATGATAGCATGTAACTTGGCCAGTTAGGATGTTTTGGAGTTAAATAGCTTTTTTGTTCAGTGAATGTGACCTCCTAATGCTGAAAATTCCACGAATGAGCATTTTCAGTTCAACATATCAAATGTTTAGAAATTCTACTGTGCCTAATAATTTGGAACAGTGCATTTTGAGTTTTTATTCATTTTGGAGATTATACTGTTACTAGATTAAGGCCCGATGCTATCGCATCGGGAGGATAGTGATGTAGCGTTGACCATGTGTTGTGCGGCACTGTGAGCAGCACACCTTGAGAAGGAGATGTGGTGAACAGCCATCCCGCCTATCTCTTTAGCTGTTCACAAAAACCCAGCCCTGTTAAAAGAGGAAAGAATGTAAAGTTGGGCAAATGCGCATTGTTGGTCATCTGAGGGATGTAGTGTTCCAGTTCTATGATAGATCTGGCCATGTATGCGGAAACAGTATGGGCCATATCCAGGAGGTGGTGAAATATTTGCACCCATGGAGGCAAAAGCAAAGGAACTGTTAATACTTCGAATATTATCCATGAAATTTTTGCTAAATTCACTTTGCCCTTTCAGCAAACGTGTAAAGACATCAGTATATTGTAGTATGGGTACATGGACTTTTCCCTTCTGACAGCAGAGCGTAAAGTTGTTATCAGAAGGTATCTCTGCTACAAAATGCAAAGCTTGACAATGCTCACATACATGGGTCATGTCACCACAGCTGTGTTCAGTAATACTATTTTCATCATTAGTGAAAATGTGAGGTTGTAGTAGAAGTGCATGTCCAACCGATGGGGTGCGCCTAGCTTTGAGACCAACGTATATTTGTCTTGTTTGCACTTTCTGCGGGCTAACTGTTGCAGCTTGTATGTGAAGAAACTGTGCGTCGGTATTGACTAATGGTGGTATTGATAGGGCAGAAACAGATTGCTGATTAGTTATGTCAGTGAACGGCATATAGGATGAAGTGTGGTAGTAACTTGTTCCACATGCTGATGTGGAAGCATCCTGTTGTGAGTCTAATAATAATGATGAGGAAGAGGCCGTCTGTTGTCGGCGGTGACGGCGTGCATAGGCTTCTTCAGCCAATCTAATGGATTTAGAGTTAGGGTATTAGTGTGTGAGACGACGGCGTTTATAAGCCTTAATCTTGTCAAGGCGATGGTGTTTTTCCTCAGGAGTCTCATTAGCACGGCGTTGTTTTTGACGTAGTGCTAAAGCTGCTTTCCTTTCACTGGCATTGGCATACTTTTTGGTATGACTCATGTTGGCACAGGTAAAGGAGTCTATTTGGCAGTTATCTGGCAGTGAAGAAGGCGTCCTGGAGTATTGTAGTGTAAACAGATACTTATAGTACTTATAGTCTTATAGAAGTGGGGTACAGCAAAGCAGGGCATATAAATGGCATGAGATAAATGACTTATTAACTGGTGTAATTATGCAGAAGACTTAAACTGGGGTCCTCCTGTAGTTATGCTTAACGTTTGAAGAAACTTGTGTCCTCCTAGTCGAGGCAAAATTGGCCCTTTAATTGCCCAGCAGTAGTTATGAAGTGGTAGAGGCAAATTGGCCCTGTAATTGCCCAGCAGTAGTTATGAAGTGGTAGAGGCAAATTGGCCCTGTAATTGCCCAGCAGTAGTTATGAAGTGGTAGAGGCAAATTGGCCCTGTAATTAGACACCGGCAGTGAACAGGCAGAGGAGCAAGGAAACACGTCCGCACAGCAAGTCGGCGTGAGGTAAATGACGAAATTCCACGGGATCCAAAATGGCGTCGGCGAAATCGCGAGATTTCGTTGACGCCATCTTGAGTATCGCGGGATTTTGCCGATCCAAGATGGCGTCGCCGCAAGAACGTGTCGCCGGCGTGGACAACGTCTGGATCCAGGATGGTGCCAGCAGAAGATGATGTCGGGGATTGTGCTGATGCTGACGGCGATCGTGGAGCAGCGGCGATGACGGCGTGAGTATGAGAGACGGAGTGAGAGGGTCGTATGTGGAGTGAAAGAGGGGGGGACGTGAGAGGAGTGTGTGTTGAGGAGGTGAGTGTATTGAGGAGGAGTGTGTGTTGAGGGTTAACATGGCAAGAGGTGTGTGGTGACGGCTGGCATGGTGAGGAAGGTGTGTGTTAGGAAGGTATATGGTGTCGGGGAGTGTGCGGGGGGCAGAAGAGGCACAGTGCTACCGCCAAAGGCAGCTTCTGTCTGGATGTGACGTCACCAAGTTACAACCGGACGGAAGCTGCTTAGCGCATTTATTATTAGTGATCATTGGGAGGTTTCTTCAATAAAATTCGATGTATACTCTAATGGGTGATGACGACTTTTATTAGACTGACTGTCATTGGCACCGAACATTTAGGAAAATCAGAGAAAAATATAATTTGCTTAATAATTTGGAACATTCTGTAAGCAGGACATGCTTACTGATACAAGGTTATAACACCAGCTCTCGGCAGGATACCTATGGGGCCCTATATGAAGGTTGCACATGTACAAAAAAAAAACTGCAGAACATTCATTCACATACCCATCACTCAAGGTTGGTGGAAGCTTGCAATTTGTGTAAATGATTTTCATGGTCTTCCAAGTCTCTAAAGTAATATAAGGCAGTCCACCTGAAAATGACCTCAACCTTCAGCAAAACACTGACAACGGATCTTACTGAAACAAGGTTAAGTCATAAACTGGTGCATATGAGCACTTTTGATCCTTGAGTTTCAGACAACTGAAAGCCAAACGATCCTGAGAAGTCATAAAGCCATTTTATAGCAAAAGTTTTTTTTAATGATAAATAGGTCTGGAAAAGTCACGTTGCGGGGCCTATAAATCACAAAAGGCATTCGGGATGCTGGCAGGTAGTAGGAAGTATGCAGTTCTCTGATCCGACTGATATGGAGTACAGGCTTGTAAATCACTTTACTCAACTTTTGCCATTTATCATATTCCTTAGGCTGGTTTCACACTAGCGCTTTTTAGCGCTGCACTTCATGCGCGTCCTTGCGTCCTACGTCCCTATCTTTAACATGGGGGCGCATGGTCTAGCGTATGCACGCGTTCGTATGCGTTTTCGTGCGCATGCAGTTTTTTGTAGTGTGCGCCTAGGCGCGCCGGACGCAACCTGTTGCATTTTTGGTCCGTCCAACCTGTCTCAAAAAACCGCTTGCGCACGGAATGCGCAAAGAAATCTATGGGAATGCAGGCATGCGCATAGACATGCGCATGCCTGCGTTTAAAATTGCACGCGTTTTAAGAGTTAACATGGCTAGAAACTGGTTAAAACGCATGCGCCTAAAAAAAGCAAATGCATACAAAACGCATGATGCGTTTTTGCATGCGATTCTATTGCGCACGAAGCGCAGCGCTAAAAAACGCTAGTGTGAAACTAGCCTTAGATATGCAGTCCAGCAAATTTCTTCCATGCATGCTCACTTACCCTGATTATATATCACCCTTTGCATTTCTTTTACATATACACTGTGTTCCAAATTATTATGCAAAAAATATTTCCTCATATTTTCTCTAAATTACCTATATGAATTGCAGTCATTGTTATTTTCCAGTCATCTAATATTCTAATATAATTGCAATGTTTTTGAATAAACTGCCTATGAAAACAGTATATTTTTAAAAATAAGAAACACTCAAAATGCATGTTCCAAATTATTATGCACAGCAGAGTTTTCAACCTTTTTATTTTTATTTTGAACAAAAAAATGGTCAATTGTGAAGTTATAAGCATTATCACAAAATGAAATCAGTTTTCAAGTCAAAACTTTATTCTAGGTGTTGTTACATTTGCACATAGGACCCCTTGTTGGAAAGAAGCTTCTCTTGTCCATTGAATTTGTCAGTTTTTGGGTGGTTTGTGCTTCAATTGTTTTGCATGTGGACAGAATACCCTCCCAGAGCTGTTGCTTAGATGTGAACTGCCTCCCGCCATCATAGACACTCCTTTTGATGATGCTCCAGAGGTTCTCAATGGGGTTGAGGTCAGGGGAAGATGGTGGCCACACCATAAGTTTGTCCTCTTTTATGCCCATAGCAGCCAGAGATGCAGATGTGTTATTTGCAGCATGAGACGGTGCATTATCATGCATGAAAATGATCTTGCTGTGGAAAGCACGGTTCTTCCTCTTGAACCATGGCAGGAAGTGCTGTTTTAGAAACTCCACATAGATTATGGAGTTCATCTTTACCCCTTCAGGGATCCTAAAGGGGCTGACAATCTCTCTCCCCATGATTCCAGCCCAAAACATTACTCCACCTCCTTGTTGGCACCTTAGCCGTGTTTTCATGGGGTGTCCATCAACCAACCATCCTCCACTCCATCCATCTGGACCATCGAGCCTTGCACGGCACTCATCGGTGAATAAAACAGTTTGGAAGTCAGTCTTCATGAATCGTTTGGCCCACTGGAGCCGTTTCTGCTTGTGTGCAGTGGATAGAGGTGGTCGACAGGATGGCTTACGCACAGCTGCAAACCTCTGAAGGACCCTGCATCTTGTTGTTCGGGGGACGTTGGAGGCACCAGCAGCTTCAAAAACTTGTCTACTGCTATGACAAGGCATTTTTGCAGCTGCTCTTTTAACCTGATGCAATTGCCTGTTGGAAAGAGTCCTCAATTTTTCCTTGTCAGCATGCACACGTGTGTGCTGGGAATCAGCTACATACTTCTTGATTGTGCGATGATCACGATGAAGTGTCTTGGCAATGTTGATTGTAGTCATGCCTTGACCTAAATACTCCACAATTTGTTGCTTCTCAGCAGCCGACACATCCTTTTTCTTTCCCATTTTGGCAAAAAATGTAGGCTGCTTAATAATGTGGAACAGTCTTCTTAAGTAGTCTTGCCTTTATTTGGACACACCTGCCAAACTAATGTGCACAGGTATCTGCAATTGCTTTCAGTGATATAAAGAGCCCTGACACACATCACCATCAATGCGTTTAAATGACAAACAAAATAATTCTAACCTTATCACTCCTAAACTTTTTGCATAATAATTTGGAACACAGTTTAGTGCCCTTCCATGACTACCATTCAGTCCAGCTTCTTGCTTTCCTTCACAAACAATCTTTATTCCCAGATTTCCACCAGCATTTTTTTCCTCTGTGCTTTCAATTCCATGATGCATCAGCACAGCTTCAGCGGCTAGAGCCAGTAGAAACTCAGCCTGAAAATACTTTCCTCTGTATTCTCCTACACTAGCTATGTATCGGTAACTATACAGCCAGGGAGGCTGAGCCGTCATCTTCTAAATCCTGTTTGATAGTAGTTGTGTAGTCATCCTCATTGACTGTGATAGGAGCGTCTGTTTTGCCTCTGTGGAGTATCTCAGTGGTGCAGTCCATGCAGTTTCATCATAGAGACATTTATGGTAATTTAGATGGTAATCACCTTCAGAGTGCATAAGTGCATGTAATCCTCAGCTCAGGGGAACCACATCATGAGATCACAGAAATTAACTGAGTATACTTATATACGGTATCGCCACTGATTTTATTTTTTTTTTTAGTTTTTAAGTCCAGAGTAGAGATGAGCTGATCGACTCTCGGGAATCCGATCCAGCATCCATCACAGATGGACCTAGTGGCTAGATGGGAGTCCTGCATATCTCTTGCCTTCTGGTGTTCCCGACTTTGATTAGCCAGGGATGGCATCACGTCGCACAGATGACATTGCGTCTTCCCTGACTAAATGCAGCATCAGAAGGTAGGAGATTCGTGGGACTCCCGTCTAGTCGCCAGCTATCACAGACATGGATGCTGGATCAGAGTCCCAAAAATCCATACGCTCATCTCTAGCCCAGAGCCGTCAAAACCCAAATTATTTCTTAACCAAAGGCTTGTTTTCCTGTCTACTAAAGAGTCTGAGTTCATCTCTATATTTTTTTTTTTTTTGTTGTCATTCTGCCACTTGACTCTGGAGTCTGCTTATCATTAAAGGCTCTGCATAGAACAGTGTTTGTTTGTTTTTTAATTACAATTAGTCTGTGTATTAATGTGAAATTGTGAAGTGTATTAATCATCATCCTCTGCTTCATCAAGTGCTTTCTGAAGGGCTTTAAAGACCTCAAAGTCTTTAAAATAGACATTATTATTATTATAATATTATTACTAATTTCTCTAGCAATGAAATGCTCATGATCATTACATCATGATGCTTGGCTTCTTATGCCCAGCTACAGCCTACACAGTATTTTTTTTAATAATTATTCACATTAGCATAATGGTAAATATATACGGTATGCACTCTTCCACTTCAGCATCACTAAGGACACTTAGACAAATCCATTGCATATAAGTAATCTCAACTAGCACCGTTTTTTTTATCTTATATTTCCTTTTGATATACATATATATATATGTGTGTGTGTAGTATAGCCCTCTAAAAAATTTCAAAATTTACTACAAAAACCTGACCAGCATCTTTGCAAAGAATAAAGCAAGTGTGAACAGGTTCAAGCTGCTATGACTGCCTAATCAACAAACAAAAGAAAACAATTGAATACAAAACGTATGGGACATGCACATAGCGAACAAGTCAGTAGGACAGTGTTCACACCACCAAAAGACTGAAACGCAGTATAACAAACGTGTAAAAATACTCTATTGTAAAAAAATATATATAACCGTAACAGTAAACAGCAAGTGCTAGTAAAAAGATAACAAAACAGGGTATTTAGTTGATACGTTTTTTGCAAAAAATGTATACTAAGCCGCTCTACCAAATGTCAAGGTATACCCATCAGAGCAGTCCCTAACCGATGATGGGTATACATTGACGTTTGGTAGAGCGGCTTAGTATACATTTTTTGCAAAAAACGTATCAACTAAATACCCTGTTTTGTTATCTTTTTACTAGCACTTGCTGTTTACGGTTATATATATTTTTACAACAGTATTTTTACACGTTTGTTATACTGTGTTTCTCTGTGTTTCACACAAAAGAAAACAGCAGCACTCTACTCCCTAAGATGTATGCAAACATTGAATATATGGAATTTGGGCTGCATTAATGCTATGTACTGTAGAATATACTTAGAAAATTAAGCTACAGTTCATGAGAGGCCACCAGCCGTGACAAGTCGTACCTTTCTTTGATGGGACCCTAAACCTAATATTTATCAAACATGCATCTCCCTGGTTAACCCCTTAATCCCATATGACGTACTATCCCGTCCATGTGCCCTGGGACTTAATTCCCTGGGACGGGATAGTACGTCATATCGATCAGCGGCGCCCACGTGGTGAGTGCCGCTGATCACGGCCGGGTGTCAGCTGATTATCACAACTGACACCCGGCACAATGTTAACCCCTTGCACACCGCAATCAAACACAATCGCGGTGTACCGGGGGTTAAAGGGAAGCATCGTCAGGGAGGGGGCTCCCTCCGTGCTTCCCTGAGCCCCCCACGGCAGCGCAATGTGCAGCGCTGCTGCGGGGGGCTCCTTCCCTGCAGGCCCCCAAATCCAAGATGGCGACGGGGGCCTGCAGGGAGCCGGCTTCCTCAGTGCCTGCAAAGCGCAGGCACGAGGAAGCCTGCTGCACTGCCTGTGACAGATCGCTGATCTGTCACAGTGATCTGTGCTGTGACAGATCAGCGATCTGTCACAGGGCAGTGATGTCCCACCTGGGACAATGTAATAAAGTTTAAAAAAAAAAAAAAAAGTGTTAAAATAATTAATAAAAAAATCGCCAAATAAATTAGAAAAAAAAATATTCCAATAAATTCATTTTTTGGAAATAAAAAAAATAAATAAATAAAAGTGCACATATTTGGTATCGCCGATTCCGTAACGACCTGCCCTATAAAACTGTCCCATTAGTTAACCCCTTTAGCGAACCCCTTAAAAAATAAAAAACGAAGCAAAAAATAATGATTTATTATCATACCGCCGAACAAAAAGTGCAATAACGCGCGATCAAAAAAAAGCATATAAATATCCATGGTACCACTGAAAACATCATCTTGTCCCGCAAAAAACGAGGCACCATACAGCATCATCAGCGGAAAAATAAAAAAGTTATAGCTCGCAGAATAAAGCGATGCAAAAATAATTATTTTTTATATAAAATAGTTTTCATTGCATAAAACCGACAAAACATAAGAAAACGACATAAATGAGGTATCACTGTAACCGTACTGACCCGAAGAATAAAACCGCTTTATCAATTTTACCGCACGCGGAACGGTGTAAGCGCACCCCCCCAAAAGAAATTCATGAAACGCTGGTTTTTGTTCATTCTGCGTCCCAAAAATCGGAATAAAAAGCGATCAAAAATTGTCACGTGCCCGAAAATGGTACCAATAAAAATGTCAACTCGTCCCGCAAAAAATAAGACCTCACATGACTCGGTGGGTCAAAATACGGAAAAATTATAGCTTTCAATATGTGGTGATGCAAAAACTATTTTTACAATAAAAAGCGTCTTTTAGCGTGTGACAGCTGCCAAATATAAAAACCTGCCATAAATAGTAAATCAAATCCCCCGTTATCACCACCTAAGTTAGGGAAAAATAATAAAATTAAAAGAAAATGTATTTATTTCCATTTTCCCATTAGGGTTAGGGTTAGGGCAGAGATTAGGGTTAGGGGTGTTTTGGGGTTAGGGTTGGAGTTATAATTGGGGGTTTCCACTGTTTGGGCACATCAGGTGCTCTCCAAATGCAACATGGCGTCTGATCTTAATTCCAGCCAATTCTGAGTTGAAAAAGTCAAATGGTGGTCCTTCCCTTCCAAGCTCTGCCATGCGCCCAAACAGTGTTTTACCCCCACATATGGAGTATCCGCCTACTCAGGACAAATTGCAAAACAACTTTTGGGGTCCAATTTCTCCTGTTACTCTTAGGAAAATAAAAAATTGGGGGCAAAAATATCATTTTTGTGGAAAAAAAATGATTTTATTTTCACGCCCGGGCGTTATAAACTTCTGTGAAGCCCTTGGGGGTTCAAAGTGCTCACCACACATCTAGATAAGATCCTTAGGGGGTCTAGTTTCCAAAATGGGGTCATTTGTGGGGGGTTTCCACTGTTTAGGTACATTAGGGGCTCTCCAAAGGCAACATGGCACCCGCAGACCATTCCATCAAAGTCTGCATTCCAAAACGTCACTACTTCCCTTCCGAGCCCCGACGTGTGCCCATACAGTAGTTTACTCCCACATATGGGGTGTCAGCGTACTCTGGACAAATTGGACAACAACTTTTGAGGTCCAATTTCTCCTGTTACCCGTGGGAAAATAAAAAAAATGGGGACTAAAAGATCATGTTTGTGGAAAAAATACGATTTTTTTTATTTTCACGCCCGGGCGTTATAAACTTTTGTGAAGCACTGGAGGGGTCAAAGTGCTCACCACACATCTAGATAAGTTCCTTGGGGGGTCTAGTTTCCAAAATGGTGTCATTTGTGGGGGATTTCCACTGTTTTGGTACATCAGGGGTTTTCTAATCGCGACATGGTGTCCGATCTCAATTCCAGCCAAAAACGTCAAATGGCGCTGCTTCCCTTCCGAGCTCTGCCATGCGCCCAAATAGTGGTTTACCCCCACATGTGGGGTATCAGCGTACTCAGGACAAATTGCACAATAACTTTTAGGGTCCTGTTACCCTTGGGAAAATAAAAATTGGGGGTAAAAAGATTTTTGTGGAAAAAATGATTTTTTAATTGTACCGCTGTACGTTATAAACTTCTGTGAAGCCCTTGTGGGTTCAAAGTTCTCACCACATATCTAGATAAATTCCTTGGGGGGTCTAGTTTCCAAAATGGGGTCACTTTTGGGGGGTTTTCCACTGTTTAGGTACATCAGGGGCTCTCCAAACGTGACATGGCGTCCGATCTGAATTCCAGCCAATTTTGCATTGAAAAAGTCAAACGGCGCTCCTTCCCTTCTGAGCTCAGCCATGCGCCGAAACAGTGGTTCCCCCCCCCCCACATATCAGGTATCAGTGTACTCAGGACAAATTGCACAATAAATTTTGCAGTCCAATTTCTCCTGTTACCCTTGGTAAAATAAAAAAAATTGAACCTGAAGTATTTTTTTTGTGAAAAAAAGTTAAATGTTCATTTTTTTTTTTTTTTAAATATTCAAAAAATTCCTGTGACGCACCTAAAGGGTTAATAAACTTCTTGAATGTGGTTTTGAGCACCTTAGGGGGTGCAGTTTTTAGAATGGTGTCACTTTTGGGTATTTTCTGTCATATAGACCCCTCAAAGTGGCTTCAAATGTGATGTGGTCCGTAAAAATAAAATGGTGTTGCAAAAATGAGAAATCGCTGGTCAATTTTTAACCCTTATAGCTTCCTAACAAAAAAAAAAAATTTGGTTCCAAAATTGTGCTGATGTAAAGTAAACATGTGGGAAATGTTAGTTATCAAGTTTTTTGTGTGCCGAATCTCTGTGATTTAAGGGCATAAAAATTCAAAGTTGGAAAATTGTGAAATTTTTAATATTTTCGCCAAATTTCCGTTTTTTTCACAAATAAACAAAAGTTATTTGAATGAAATTTTACCACTAACATGAAGTACAATATGTCACGAGAAAACATTGTGAGAATCACCGGGATCCATGGAAGCGTTCCAGAGTTATTACCTCATAAAGAGACAGTGGTCAGAATTGTAAAAATTGGCCCGGTCATGAACGTGCAAACCACCCTTGGGGTTAAGGGGTTAAAAGCCAGCAAATATGGGTAGCCGTTAGATGGAGTTTAATGTCAACACTATTTTTTCTGGATTCAAAGAAGCATTTGTTTTGGGTTCTTACTCATTGGGGAGAAGGGGGGTATTTTGCTATATTGACCTTTCATACTTTAAATACATACGTCTGCTTGAGTAAGAGGCAGCATGCGTCACGAGAGGCACGCTGCATTTAGAAAATGACAGCTTAGCCTCCTCGATTGTGTTCTTGTATCGCTAGTTTAAGGGGATACGGAGGAAAGGATTATTAGTTTCACCGAAGCCGGCTGAGTTGCTGCTTACTCTAGCTGCTGACGCTTTGCCGATGCATCCCTGAGATTGAAAGCATATTACAGATTCCCTTTAAAGGTACAACACAGGGAAGGTGACTGCTGAATCTCCTCTTCTCAGCTTTCTCTATGGTATTGTTATAGACTGTAGGCGAATATAGAAAACCAGGTTGCTTAAGGTCCGCACGCTTCCTAGTCTGGTGTTCTTTACCTGACCAATGAGAGTGGTATACTCTTGAAACTGTTGTACACTTTGTATCACAGAAACAAAGCACAATCTGATATGTATCATGTCTTCGTCCAGTCTTCTGCGATATTGCGATATTTGTGAAACACTGTCAGTGCATCTTTTTTTTTTTCTATTTTTGTAATCAGTCTGAACCCTTTTTAAAAATGTTTTTGTCTTTTCTGTAGACAAGTCCTTTTAATAAAGTATTTTAATTAATATTCTAGCTACATGACTGTTCATTTATTCACACGCTGTTTGCCTAATGACTGAGCGTGTGCTGATGAGATTGTGGTTTATCTGTCTTCATTATGTACTGAGAGGTTCTAAATGGTGTCATATTAATATGCCGTAAATGTTGTTTTCCGGTTTAGGAAAAATCCACAGCACAAGCTGGAGTACAAGCATACCAGGCCACCAGGTAAGAGTGATGAGTGTATGTGTGTTTACAGTAGAATTATTAAAGTGGCTGCCTCACCTTTAACCCCTTTCCGACATAGGGCGTAATAATACGCCCACGTCGGACTCCCCCTGTTTGATGCGGGCTCCGGTGCTGAGCCCGCACCTTTCCGAGCACATGTCAGCTGATATATACATCTGACATGTGCCTGCAACAGCCACGGGTATTAACTAATTAAATGTGAATGGCAGTCCATGTTAATAGAAACAGGCACAAAACACTCAAACATTGAATATAAAAAAAAATTAAAAGGTTTAATTCTCCTGGCCTGAAGTCTTCATTGAGAAGCTGCATTGATACAGTCAGACAAGTGCATAGGACAGCAGGAAAAGGGTCGAGAAGAGCCCCTCATAGGGGGAAGAGTGAAGGAAGGAGCGTATTGGCAGATAAGATGACTGTAAAGTTATTATAATCTATGAAACATGGCAGTTAATGACAAAAATAAAACAAAATCCCTTAATGACTTCCAGCTGTGGGTTGTGCAGGTCCCTAGTCTACACTAATACCTTCTGACATTTGCTGCATTAGCGCTCCTTCAATTTATACTGCTTCATTTTCATTCTTTCCTCACTTCTCTGAAGATCTGGTCTCTTCCCTTCCTGTAAGCAGGCAGCGGCTTATTCCATGTGACCAGGAAGAAACAGGATTTTTTAGGGGTTCATTGCCGTTACCTTCTGATAACGGTCTCATCCCCATTTGTTACAGCTACTGCATATATCGTGGTTCTCATCTCCACATAGTATCGACCTCTTTACTCTCAGGTTACATTGGTTTTCATTTGAAGAAAATGAATCGTGATGAGTACAAACAAATGCTAATACCTCAGAGGACAAGGATACCCTCCAGACAATGTTTGACAATGTAAAAAAACTGATCCTACAGTTAGATAATGACTCTAAGCACTATGCTATGATGTTTAAGATGTGCTCCAAAAACAATGGACAGGTCACCCCTGGGCCCAGACGTCAACATCGAAGACTGCGGTTGAGACTACTTAGAAGTTGAGTGCGTTTTCTTCTTCACAAGACCCCAAGACTAAACTTTGAAGGTGTTTACGTGAAGCGTCCATAATATCATTGCAGACATGTCTGGTGGTGATATTTCAACTAGTAGCATAGACTGAATACACAGTAGAAGGTGACCTATAAAATGAATTTTTTCTGCTTGTTCCCCATAATGTCTCCCTTGAATATCAGATCAAAGTTTGCGTTATCATTGCCATAGGAGTATTACTTTTAGTATTACTATTACCCATTGCTATTTTTTAAGCTATCTTTGAATAAATGTTCAGTGTTAGAAATCTATTCCTAGACAATATTCAGAAAGGAAACTCTGAAACATTGGTGAAGTCTTGCTAATATGTGAAACTTTCTAATTTATCTTTAAATTCTCTGGCAAATCTATCTCCTCTCTGTTAGCAGTTTTCAGAACTTGTGGAAAGTATAAAAGTTAATAGTATAGGACTACACAATGTTTCAGTTCTGCAAAAGAAATAATTGCCTTAGGCTACTTTCACACATCAGGTTTTTGGCGTCAGGCGCGATCCGGCGTCGTGCCGGAACGCTGGATCCGGCAAATGTTTTGTAAAACCTGATGTGCCGGATCCGTTTTTCTGCCGGATCCGTCTTGTTCTTGACAGAAAAAACCGGATCCGTCTCATCCGGTTCATCCATTTTTCTATCCGTTTTTCGACGGATTACGCCGGATCCGGTTTTTAAAATTGACCCTTGTGGCCTTCCGAACGGGATTGGCTACTGGAAAACTATATATAGCGTGTTCCTACAGCCCTTCTTTGACAGGTTGGAGAGGAGAAAGTGCAGGTTGGAGAGAAGAGCAAGTTACTGGCGAAGATGGATGTTGTGATTGGAAATATTTTGAAGAATTTGGCGGATTTTATAGCGGAGGCGAATCGTTTGAGGGTGATTGTTCTGGAGAAGGAGAGAGCGAGACAGCAGCGCATCAGGCATCGTAGACGACGTTTGTGGATCCACCCCATCACAGCCAAGAGAATGACGCGTGGGGTCTATTCTACACTCTGCATGGACCTTCGACGAAACCCGGATAAATTTTTTGGATATGTTCGGATGAAAATTGAGAATTTTGATTACTTGGTGGAGCGCATTGCACACCTCATAAGAAAAGCGGACACCTATTGCCGCTTCTCTGTTTCACCCGCAGAGCGTCTGATGGTGACTTTAAGGTAAGCCACATTTATTGGATATGCTCGCATCAGAGCACACTTTCACTGCAATCTTGTTGGTGGTAGTTTGTATCTCCAAGTGTTATAGCTGAGTTTTGGTATGTAATGCTGTGATTTAAAACTAATTTATTGTTTTTTAATTCCCCACAGATTTCTTGCAACTGGAGAATCCCTTTCGTCACTGCATTTCCAGTACAGACTCGGGATTTCCACCATATCTGGAATAGTGAAGTACACATGCCGTGCACTGTGGGACTCCTTAGCTGAAGAGTTTTTACCAGAGCCCACAACAGAGAGGTGGATTGAAATTGCTGACAAGTTTCAACAGATATGTCAGTTTCCCAACTGCTTGGGCGCTGTGGACGGGAAACATATCCGCATTGTAAAGCCAGCCGGATCGGGATCGGAATATTTCAATTACAAGAAATATTTTTCAATTGTCCTCATGGCCATCGCTGACGCGGAATACAAATTTATTGCTGTTGATATTGGGGCCTATGGCCGCTCCAGTGACTCTCAAGTTTTCAAACTGTCTGCCATGGGGCGTAAACTGTATGGAAACACCTTCCAGTTCCCACCACCTAGACCGCTGCCGCAAACATCTGGTCCACCTATGCCATTTGTCTGTGTAGGGGATGAAGCCTTCCAGCTGTCAGAACACCTTTTGAAACCGTACTCTAGCAGAGGATTGACAAGACCAAAACGCATTTTTAATTACCGCCTCACAAGAGCAAGAAGAATGGTTGAATGTACCTTTGGTATTCTGACAGCCAAATGGCGGGTCCTATTGACTGCGATCAACCTCAAGACAGAAACTGTTGACGAGGTGATCAAAGCTTGCGTGGTACTCCACAATTTTGTTATCTGCAAGGAACCCATTTCCATTGAGGACACCTCTGAAGAAACCACCTTGCAAGATTACCATGACATTACCACTAGAAGTTCTGTGTCGGTTTCAGTAATGAGGGACAATTTTGCACTATACTTTGTCACCTCAAGGCAGAGTACACTGGCAGGATGACAGAGTGTGAAAGATTTGTGCCCAACCAAACTTGTGTACCTTCTGTACCAACAGTATATACCTTTGCCAACCAAAGTTGGCTATCTTGTCATGGTCTCTATTTTTAGCTTTAGGCCACAGGTGTGTACCTGGTTGTGTTTTATGCAAAGTATTTCACCTTTTAACAAAAGTTGTGTACATTGTTAGGAAATCACCAACAATAAACACAACTTTTTAGGTGAAATACTTTGCTTCAAACACGACCAGGAACACAACTGTGGCAAAAAGCTAAAATTTACCCACAGTTATATACCTGGTTTTGAATACCTTTTTACCTTTTAAACACCCTGTATTTAACCTTTTTTTTAAACATATTTCGCCGCAGAAAGAAATGACAGACAACCAGCGTAAACAATAATTTAACTTTTATTTAAAATATTTTTTTTTTGTAAACTGTTTTTAAAGTTAAAAAAACTTTTTTAATAAAGGTTTGAAAAAAAACTGGGCATTTTTATTACAAAACACACATTACAAATCTGTGTAGTGTGGGGTGGAAATACTGCTGGAGGGGCTGCGGGACACTTCGACACTGGGAGTGTGGAGAGAGGACTGGGATCGTGGTGGGGAAGGAACAGTTAGAGGTGATGGTGTGGAAAAAGCTACAGAATGGGTGGACATGTGGGAGGCAGAAGAGGTGGTGGGCGGTGGAGTGGAGGGTTGGGCAGGGACTGTAGGAGCAGATGATGTTGATGGAAAGTTGTATGGGGAAGGAGTTTGGTACGGGGAAGGAGTTTGGTACGGGGAAGGAGTTTGGTACGGGGCAGGTTGCTGGAAGTGGGGAGATGTCTGGTACTGGGGAGGTTGCTGGTACTGGGGAGGTTGCTGGTATGTAATAGGAGGGGGAGGATGGAAAGTGGCTGGAGGGGGTGCAGATGTAATAGGAGGGGGAGGATGGAAAGTGGCTGGAGGGGGTGCAGATGTAATAGGAGGGGGAGGATGGAAAGTGGCTGGAGGGGGTGCAGGTGGAGGAACTACAGTGGTGGGAGGTGGAGGTTGGGAGGTAACCTGCTGTAGAGCACCGTGGCACGAATGCATTACATGCATCTGCTGGGTAGGAGATAGTGTTGCCATGCGCTCCACAACAGACCTGAAAAAGGTGTGGTTTGGCGAAGATCTTGCTTCTGAATGCATGGTTTGCAGAAGTGTCTTCACCTCCAGAATGCTGGAGTTGATCTGCTGAAAGCCTGCGGAGATTTGCTCTGACAAGACTTTTAGACAGTTCTGGAAAGATACATTCAGATGCAAGAACTCTGGCGCATAAGTCTTTTCCTGACCCCTCTGCCGCTGCCGCCCAGTACCCGCAGGTGTACTAGAGGTGGCAGGGGCAGAAGGGTGGGGTAAAGGGAAAGCGATCTCCTCACCAGCAGCTTCATGTAATGTAGGCGGCCACGATGCTCCTGTGCTGGTGTATGGGACAGATGGGTCGAATGTGTGGGAAGGCTGGGAAGGTGCAGATGTACCGGGGCGGTCGAAGTGTCCCTCGGTGACGGTCTCCTCAGGGATCGCCTCAGAAGGGTCCAATCGTGCAGGCTCCCGAGTGCTGCTCACCGTGCTGTGGAATAAAGAGAAAAAAACCCAATTATAATAGTGACATGGTATGGCCCTGGCTGAAAAAAAAAAAAGTTACATCTAAACATTTTTTTGTCACATGTGGTGTGTAATATTTACCTTCTGGTGAGCATTGTCTCCCGGAGGAACGACAGGGCTCGTGCGTACTTGTACTTGCTCCTGCGTCCTCCAGATCCACTCGGGGCCCGCATCTCTTTATTGAACTCCTTCTTGAAACGATCCCTCACAGACCGCCACCGCTTCACAATTCTCTCCCCTGAAACGAGAAAGGACAAAGTGGTTAGTATACAACATCAGTGTTTCCCAAACTCCAGTCCTCATGGTCCCCAGGGGTCATGTTTTCAGGATTTCCAAAGTAAATAGAAATCCTGAACACATGATCCGTGGGGACCACGAGGACTGGAGTTCGGGAAACACTGGTTTAAATCAAGCAACCGGTACTGTATATACTTACGCTCTTTAATCTGGGCCCGAGCTTCGAGGTCCTCCCAGCGGTCCACAAGGAGCGAACAGATTTCCTCCCAGAGTCGTCGGGTAACGATAAGGTCAGCGTGGCGGCGGTCAGCCATATTCCAGAGCGGCTCCCTTTCTCTGACGAGATCGATGAGGCGGTCCACATCAATCCCTCCATCCTCACCGTCAGAGTCGGGAGCACGCTGTGAAGGCTGTTGAAGAAAAAGACAAAAATAACATAATTAGCCTCCACAAAAGAAATGAAATAAAAAGTGCAAAAAAAACAAAGCAAAAATATTTATACTTACACGCTGGTGACCGCCGCGTTGCTGTCGCCGACGACCCCGGGAGGCACTGCGAGGACCTCTTGGCCGAGCACCAGATTGGGAAGACTAGAGAAGAAAACAAAAAATGTTATGTCTTTGGATGTAGGCATTTGTTTGCTGTGTGTGGTCTGCAGAACATTGTTTTCTATGTGTTGTGTGTAGTGTGATGTTGTGTTTCTGCGTTTGATGCAAAAAACTTACCAATTGTGAGCCCACTCCAAGTGTCTGTCCACCCCTTCCTTCTTCTTCTGGGAGCTCCTCTTCATCTTGTGATTCCTGTTTTGAAGTAAAAGGCAATGAATAGACATATATTCCAGAGATGATGGATTTTGGAAATAAAAACTTACCGTCAAACGCTGACGATGCGAGGGAGGGCTCCCAGAAGAAGATGTGCTGTCTTCCTCATGGCCAGACTCCATGGCTGTGGGTGGTGTTCCTGCTGCTGCCATTGCTGCTGCTGCTGCTGCTGCAGCAGCATCTATTGGGCGGCTGTTGAATAAAGAGAAACAAAGGGCCAATGAATATCTTGATATTCCATAGCCCTAGTTTGGAGGAATGGGGGATTTGATAATTACCGTCTCTCATCTGCTGCTGGACTCCCCTCCCGTTGTTCAGCATGCTGCTCCATTTGGGGTGGTGCTGATGGTGCTGCTGCTGCAGATGTCTGCTGCCTTCTCCTGCTCCTGGTTCTTGGCTTGGGTGGCATTTTGGGTGTGGCTGAGGGTCACACTGTCTTGCTTTTATATATGTCTTGTGGGCAGAGCTACTGAGCATGCTCAGACCAAAAAAAACGGATCCGGCCGCCGGATCAGGCGCATTGCGGCCCTCATAGGCTTTCATTGTATGAAAAAGCCGGACACGCCGGATCCGGCGTGTCCGGCTTTTTCGCCGGAGACAAAAAAACGTTACAGTAGCCGTTTTTTCCAGACGCCGGATCGCGTCACATTGCCGGATCCGGCGAAAATCGGATGAAACGCATGGCCATCCGGCTCGATCCGGCTCTAATGCAAGTCAATGGGGGGGAAACCGGATCCGGCATTGCATTTCGCCGGATCCGGTTTTTGTCAAAAGCGCCGGATCGCGCCTGACGGCGAAAACCTGATGTGTGAAAGAGGCATTATGACTCTCCCTTGTCACATCACGACTTTTAAAGTTTCAGCAAAGGAATCAAAAAAATATTATAATGGGACAGAAATCAGAAATAAAAAATAAAAGTACAGCGTAACCACAGATTCAGTTTAGACAAACCCAATTACTGGTAGCGGGTCAGAATTTTCACTGATGGCTTATCTTCACCCTGTCAGTGTTTATGGGTTAAATTGAAACATGGATTCAACACGTGTGGCCTCATTTAGCCTTATCTTAGACTTATTTTTAAAAGACCTCTAAAAGTAAGATCCATAGTTTAAAAGAACATGTCCATTCTTATGAGCTGTCTATTCCCCAAATAATAGTGCTGAAGAACCTTTTTTTGCAACTTGGCATTGCCATTCCTATTATCATTAGGATGTGACATTGTCAGCCTTGATTGGACAGTGTCCGAATAAGAAAACTTCAGTACTGTAATACACAGTAAAGCAACAAAACGTGTGACCGATCATCGTCTGTAGATAATAGAAGGCAGTGGTGCAGGAAGGCTGGCTAGTAGTTGAGTTTGAGGATATTCACACTGCAGTTGAGCTGCTTCTTCTTGGGGCTTCCAACTGAATCCTCAGAAAACAAGTTTCAATCTGACAGATGTGTTAAAATGTTTAAGATGAACAGAGTGTGTAAAGTATGAACCTTTTGGGCTCCATTTTCTTTCCTTTAATCGTTGAGAGTATTTTTGCCACCCAACACAATAACATAGTAGCATAAATATCAAAATACTGACTGTCACTTCCAAACAGAAATCAGGTGTGTACAGGTGCTTACTAAAGGCCCCTTTACATTTAGCGATGCGCCAGCGATCCCGACCACGATACAACCCGGTCAGGATCACTGGTGCATTGCTAAATGGTCGCTAGTGAGCTGCCAAACAGGCAGATCTCACTAGCGATGCAGCAGCGGTCGGCGGTCGCACTTACCTTTCAGATGCGGCGAATGGTGTCCGTCTTCCGCCTACCTCCATGGCTCACTCGTCGGCACCAGCAGGAAGCCGACGACGAGAAATGGACCAGGCCGAACTCGCGCAATCAGCGATAGCCAGCGGGGGAGCCGGTCTGAGGTAAGTATCACATGTAGCGATATCGCTAGCAATATCGCTGCTGCGTCACAAAATCAGTGACGCTTTAGCGATATCGCGATGTGTGAAGCCCCCTTAAGAGTAGCCATCTCTACATACAACTAAACAAATAAGGCCGCACTCTGTAGCGCAATAGCATGCAAACATGAAATCTGAAAATTTAATTGTATTACCGCACTAGAAAATATGAAAAATTGAGAATATTTATCGCATAAATTGGCCAATTCATGAGTACCACGCAGTCACGATAATGCAATTATTGTTACTGGGAACCTGCCTAATGTAAATCCTCTCCTAGACTAAAGTCTACATCTCTATGGGAAGATATGATCCTGCTGTAACTAGATAGGTTCCCAGCAATGAGAATCGCCTTATCGTGGCTGCCGGGTACACATGAATTGGCCAGTTTATGAGCAAAGTATTCTCAATCTTTCATATTTTCCAGTGCAGTAATGCAATTCAATTTTCACATTTCATGTTTGCATGCTATAGCGCTACAGGGTGATCCTTTATTTGCCTAGTTACAATGACCTAGTTGACTACTTTTTTGTGCCCCTTTTGAAAATACACACACCGTTGGAAAGGATCATGACTCCTGTTTTTTTTTGTTTTTTTTTTCTGGTTTTTTTTTTGCACGACTTAATGAATCCGTCCAGGGCACCTTTTGAATCTCATTATTTTTTTTTATTTTTTTTTTGAGTATTCAGATGACATCCTCTGGTATAGGAAGGAACACTCTGCAAATCACAGAACAGACCTTTAGTTGTTACCATAAGCTTTTTATGCCAGAGGTATGAATTAATTCATTATTGTTGCTGTATAGGCTGGTGACGTGTATGGGATGACTTTTTTACTCATAAACTTTTTATCATTTTTTTTTTTTTTTACCAATCACTCCTCAGTTTGTTGAAGTATTGAACACTATATATTACTTATCGCCACAGATCTTGTACTTATAGCAGTGCTGCAAACCTTATAATAGCGAAAAACATAAGAAATAGTGAATTCAATAAGACGTGTAATTTGTTGTTGTATTGTTCTTTATCATAAAATGTCCTAATATCACCATATTGTGCTTTTTTTGCTCTCAGGGAGAAAGCTAAGGAAAAGAATTCCTAAAAAAGGTACTTACCTGCCTATAACCTATTATTAATTTTATTTTATTTTTTTTTTTTTTCTATTTTGTAAATTAAAAAATACCTGGTATCGTTTAACATATATGACAATATTTATTTGACATAAAAAAAATAGTAAATAACAAAAAAATGGCAATTCTGGTATTTTATCTTTTCTCCCCCAAAAAATAAATACCGTATTTTTCGCTTTATAAGACGCACCTGATTATAAGACGCACCCCCAAATGTGGTGAAGGAATAGAGAATTTTTTAATAAATGGGGTCCGTCTTATAATGCCAGTGTCCGTCTAACAAATCATATAGGGTATATGTCCCTCATAGCCCCCCCACCCTAAAATTAGCCCCCTTAATCTGGATATGGCCGCCTTATATTGAATATAGCCCCCTTGTGCTGGCACACGGGCCCCCTGTGGCTGGCACACGGGCCCCCTGTGGCTGGCACACGGGCCCCCTGTGGCTGGCACACGGGCCCCCTGTGGCTGGCACACATCACCCTGTGGCTGGCACACTGGCCCCTGTGGCTGGCACACATCACCCTGTGGCTGGCACACTGGCCCCCTGTGGCTGGCACACATCACCCTGTGGCTGGCACACTGGCCCCCCTGTGGCTGGCACACTGGCCCCCCTGTGGCTGGCACACTGGCCCCCCTGTGGCTGGCACACTGGCCCCCTGTGGCTGGCACACTGGCCCCCTGTGGCTGGCACACATCACCCTGTGGCTGGCACACTGGCCCCCCTGTGGCTGGCACACATCACCCTGTGGCTGGCACACTGGCCCCCCTGTGGCTGGCACACATCACCCTGTGGCTGGCACACTGGCCCCCCTGTGGCTGGCACACTGGCCCCCCTGTGGCTGGCACACATCACCCTGTGGCTGGCACACTGGCCCCCCTGTGGCTGGCACACTGGCCCCCCTGTGGCTGGCACACTGGCCCCCCTGTGGCTGGCACACTGGCCCCCCTGTGGCTGGCACACTGGCCCCCCTGTGGCTGGCACACTGGCCCCCCTGTGGCTGGCACACTGGCCCCCCTGTGGCTGGCACACTGGCCCCCCTGTGGCTGGCACACATCACCCTGTGGCTGGCACACTGGCCCCCTGTGGCTGGCACACATCACCCTGTGGCTGGCACACTGGCCCCCCTGTGGCTGGCACACATCACCCTGTGTTAGATATCGCCTCCATGCTGCTGCTTTTAGTAAAATAAACTCTTTCCTTACCTTCTCAGCGCTGTCCCTCCTCATGTCTCCCTCAGTGTGGTTGAGCTCCTCCTCCACTTCCTGGTTCTCAGAGCCGGTCATGTGATCAGCACAGCAGAGTGCTGATGACAGCAGCAGCAGAGACACCGGGAGATCAGCGCTGGAGGAGGTAAGGAAAGAGTTTTTTATTTTACTATGGGCAGCAGCATGGGGGCGATATCTAACACAGGGGATCATGTGCGATCAAAGGAGGGCGCAGGCAGCTATAATATGCACCGCTCCCCCAGCCAGTCACCGTGGTGCCGTTTCAGCACCATGGTGATGGACAGCGGCAGTGCATATTATATGAGCGGGAGCAGGAGATCAAAGGCTCCCTTCGGCAGCTTTTACCAGCTCACAGCACCGCTCCAAAGCTGCCCCCACCTCCCCTGGACCCTGCAGTACATATATATATATATACACCCCCTCCCCCGTATATTCGGATTATAAGACGCACCCCCTACTTTCCCCCAAAATTTGGGGGAACAAAAGTGCGTCTTATAAAGCGAAAAATACGGTAGATGGGGATAAAAGCCATAAACCAATTGTGTACTCCCTAAACAATTACAAATAAAAACTACAGCTCATCACAGAAGAAACGAGGTATTCCACAAGTCAATTAATGAAAAAATAGAAAGAAATGTTGGTTTTAGAAATATCTCAATGCAAACCAAATTTTTCATTGTGATTAAAAAAAATAATGAAATTGTAAAACAAATGTAATATATATACTGTATATATATAGTGTGTGTGTGTGTGTGTGTGTGTGTGTGTGTGTGTGTGTATATATATATATATATATATATATATATATACACACACACTGCCTTGCGAATGTTTTCAGCCCCCTGGAACTTTTCAACCTTTTCCCACATATCATGCTTCAAACATAAAGATACCAAATGTAAATTTTTGGTGAAAAATCTATAACAAGTGGAACACAATTGTGAAGTTGAACGAAATTTATTGGTTAATTTAAATTTTCTCTTTCCCCCATGACTGCACCACGGAGAGAGAGAGGGATCCGCCCTCAGGGACAGGAAACCTACAGATGAAAAAGGCGGTACCTCTCTCCCACATCAGTTGGTTTCCTGTCCCTGACGGGGAACCTACAGCACGTACCTGCAGTCGACGTGGGATGCCGGGGACCAAGCCAGTCCGGTGATAGGCAGCGGGGCTCCCTGCCTCGGCTGGGTCGAGGCCTTGCGCAGGCTCCCCCCGTAGCACCACCACCGAGGTCGGCGGGCCTTGAAGGTGAGTGGGCGAGAGGCAGAGAAGATCCGTGGACGAAGCCTGCTGATCCCAGAAGAAAAGAAAAAAAGGGGGTTGCTGTCTCCTTTAAAAGAGTGACTGCGGTCACTCAAGGAGAGCCCCCCGCCGAGCGCCAGACCCAGAGCGGCCTGCGGAGGATGGCGGCGGCCACCGGGACCGCAAAAGGTACAGGGTCGGGGCAGGACCTGGGAGCGGCCCGGAGGGGGTGGCGGCGGCCACCAGGAGCCGCAAGGTATATGCCCGCAGGGCTTGCAGCGATGGGGGTGGCGGCGGCCACCGGGAGCCACAAAGTATATCGCCGCAGGGCTTGCAGCGATGGGGGCGGCGGCGGCCACCGCGAGCCGCAAGGTATATGCCTGCACGGCTTGCAGCGATGGGGGTGGCGGCGGTCACCGCGGGCTGCTGAACGCCGGTACCGGACACGCGCGCGAGCAGCAGCTTTCTTAATGAGTCGCAGTGCACTGCTGGGAGATCCCGCAGTGCGCATGCGCGGGCGTCACTTTCGGCGAGGGCTCAGACAGCGGGGAGGAGGCGCCAAATTAAAAAAAAAAAATAGTATATATTAAAGCCCCACTAAAAGAGGAGAGGCGATCACTATGAGTGGAAAGCCTCAGAAAGAGAAGGAGACGCGGCAGCAGTCACGAGAACAACGACAGCGCGACTCCTCGCAGCAGCGCTGCAGCAGCGGTTATACAGGATCGCGGCGCAGCCAGAGCTCCACCATGGCGGCACAGCCAGAAGTGGATTCAGCGGTGGAAGTAATCCCTACGCCCGAGACGGTACCTCTCGTTCCACAAGGAGGTGAGTAATCTCCGTGAAAGCCCGCTTGCTAATATGCGATTATTAATTTTTTCTTCTCAGGGGCGCAAGTGCACAGCAAAATCCAAGCACATGGTATGTTCTATATGCACGGAGGAGCTGCCCCCTACATGGCAGAAAAAGCTCTGCGCAGCATGCATAGAGCAGACTATACAGGAGGAATCTCCGAGGTTTGCTTCAGACCTCAAAACATTCATAAGGACCCAGGTAGAGGACACCCTCAAGGGAGCTAGAACCACTAAGAAAAAATGCAGGTCCAGACATAGATCTCCGGAGTCCAGTACTAGTGAGTCAGGGAGTGAATCATCTAACTTAAGTTGTTCATCATCCTCCCAGTCATAATCATCATCCTCAGAAGGGGGATGCAGCTGCTTCCCTATTGATGAGAAGAACACACTGGTAAAAGCCGTGAGGACAACTATGGGGCTGGTAGATGAGCTCCCTAAAAAAAACAGCGGAAGAGTTGATGTTCAGTGGACTGGAACAAAAAAAAACGGAGAGTTTTTCCGGTAAATGAGAAAATCCACTCTCTAATTAAACGAGAATGGAAAAAAACAGACAAGAAGGCCCTCCTAACACCCAAGAGAAAATACCCTTTTGATGACCCGGCCTGCTCCCTATGGAGTAAAGCACCTAAACTGGATGTGGTGGTTGCAAAGGCTTCTAAAAAATTTGCCCTGCCCTTCGAAGACATGGGTACCCTGAAGGACCCAATGGATAAAAAGGCAGAAAGCTTTCTGAAAAACGCTTGGGAGGCGGCAGGAGGGGGACTAAAGCCAGCCATAGCGTCCACATGCACGGCACGCGCCCTAATGGTCTGGTTAGATCACTTAGATTCCCAAATAAAAGGGAAAGTCCCAAGAGAAACAATACAAAGGTCAGTTTCTGTAATGAAGGGAGCAGCAGCCTTCCTGGCGGATGCGTCAGTAGACTCAACTAGGTTGGCGGCCAGAGCGGCCTCCTTCTCAAATGCCGCGAGACGCGCCTTATGGCTAAAATGCTGGCCGGGAGATCTGCAGACTAAAACCAGATTGTGCGCAATACCATGTGAGGGAGAGTTCTTATTTGGCCCAACGTTAGACGACATCTTGGAGAAGGCGGGAGACAGGAAAAAATCCTTTCCCGGTTTCCCTAATCAGTCATACAAACGGTCTTTTCGGAACAGAAGATTCATGCGGCGAAGACCCCCAAAAGGAAACAGCGAAGGTTGGGAGAATAAGAGAAATAAGAACAAAGGCTTTATGTTCAACAAGCCTTCCGATAACAAAAAGCCACAATGAAGGTGCCCCCCAGGTCGGGGGAAGATTGTCCTACTTCTTCCAGGCCTGGGAAAAGATATCCGGAAGCCAGTGGATCCTGAGCATAGTAAAAGAAGGACTGAGGCTAAAATTCAATACCCTCCCCAACCATTTTTTCGTGATAACGCCCCAAAAGACACCACATGAGCAGCTGGCTCTACAACAAGAGGTCGCGAACCTGAGGGGAAAGGGGGTACTACAAGAAGTCCCCTCCCAGGACAGAGGCAAAGGCTTCTATTCCCCTCTCTTTCTCCGCAGAAAGCCAGACGGAACATACAGGGCCATAATAAATCTAAAAAGACTAAACAAGTTCCTGGAAATTCAGCGTTTCAAGATGGAAACAATAAAATCTTGTGTAAAATTGCTTCCCCCATCATGCTTCATGGCTGTATTAGACCTGAGAGACGCATACTACCATGTACCTATTCACAAAGACCACAGGAAATACCTCAGGGTGGCGGTGACAATCCAGGGGGAGATAAACATTATCAGTTCAGAGTTCTCCCCTTCGGGCTAGCTATTGCCCCAAGAGTATTTACAAAAATAATGTCGGAAGTAATGGCCCACATAAGAGAGCAAAACATCCTGATAGTCCCATACCTGGACGATCTCTTAGTAGTGGGCGTCACCTTTCACCACTGCAAACAACAATTGGACATGGTCATGGGGTCTCTAACGAATCTAGGATGGATGCTGAATTTGCCCAAATCCAAACTCGTACCAAGCCAGGTACAGGAATACTTGGGAATAATACTGGACTCAACCGAACAAAAATGTTACCTTCCACACACTAAGATTCAAAAGATGACACAGATGGTGTCACAAATGATGGCTTCCCCAGTAACTACCCTGAGAAAGGCAATGTCTCTATTAGGGTCAATGACAGCCTGCATACCAGCAGTACAGTGGGCACAAAGCCACACACAAGTCTTACAGTGGGAAATATTAGACGTAGACGTTTCCCTACACGAGAATTTAGAAAGTTGTGGGAAGCAGGGTTTGTTGCAGTCCGTGCTGCCGAGATTCACAAATCACCTGGGATGCAAGATGTTGTAGCAGTGTACTCCTTTATTTCCTCCTACGCGTTTCGGCGCCCTTCCTGGCACCTTCCTCAGGGATATTACATCAGCCATAGGAGCAGGGAATTTATAGCCCCTTACATTAGCAATTATGGGTGTGTTCTGTTTACATGTGATGTCATAATGGTCATCACTGGGGGAGGGGCCAACATTTTTGGCGGAATTTCACATAAATAGCATGATAAAACAAGAAAATGGTCCAAAACACTTGCTAAAATGTACATAAAAATCTTACAAACATAATGATGTAAAAATTTCCATAAAAAATGCAGCAGAAACATTGCTAAAATATCCAGACTATCACTGCAGAAAAAATGCTTTATAAACCCATTGTCACCCGACTTTCAGGGTAGTAGAACCCATGTATTTGCTGGTTTCAGTGTTTTCTCTTGTGACTAATGTTGAGCGCCACCATCTCACTGGTATCAGTGCCTGTGGATCGAAGGTTCTATAAACTGCTTTTTCATGACACTATCCTGTTAAATATATGGTCCTATGGTTGTTATAAAAGAATTGTTATGAAAAATTATCAAAGAAATATGTCAAAAATATTATTATTATTGTAACAAACATTCTTCTTTATTTTTGTTTTAGGAGGGGAGCAAAGAGTGGTACTGCTATTAAAATAAACTTCATAAAATATAAACCAGATTATTAGTGGTACTGGTACTGGCGCTGATACCAGTGAGATGGTGGCGCTCAACATTAGTCACAAGAGAAAACACTGAAACCAGCAAATACATGGGTTCTACTACCCTGAAAGTCGGGTGACAATGGGTTTATAAAGCATTTTTTCTGCAGTGATAGTCTGGATATTTTAGCAATGTTTCTGCTGCATTTTTTATGGAAATTTTTACATCATTATGTTTGTAAGATTTTTATGTACATTTTAGCAAGTGTTTTGGACCATTTTCTTGTTTTATCATGCTATTTATGTGAAATTCCGCCAAAAATGTTGGCCCCTCCCCCAGTGATGACCATTATGACATCACATGTAAACAGAACACACCCATAATTGCTAATGTAAGGGGCTATAAATTCCCTGCTCCTATGGCTGATGTAATATCCCTGAGGAAGGTGCCAGGAAGGGCGCCGAAACGCGTAGGAGGAAATAAAGGAGTACACTGCTACAACATCTTGCATCCCAGGTGATTTGTGAATCTCGGCAGCGCGGACTGCAACACACCCTGCTTCCCACAACTTTCTGAAGGTTTTTCCACGTGCGAGTGGTTGGTGGAGGTCCTGCAGCAGCTGATTCTGTGATATGCTCTCAAGCCAGTTGTGGGTTACACAACTGGAATAGGTGAGTGGAACTGTATTATACCGCTCATACTTCTAGTGTCACTAGTGATAGGGCACTATTGCGCCTCTTGTTCCCCCCACCATTTTTGTATTGATACACGAGAATTTAGACAGGCGGTTAAATATCTCACCAAGCACAATACACTCCTTAGCGTGGTGGACAGACCCAGCCAATCTAACCAAGGGGGTCTCTTGGGCATTACCAGCGGCTAAGATCTTAACTACAGATGCAAACCCCTGGGGGTGGGGTGCACACCTAGGCAGCCAGATAGCGCTAGGGCCCTGGGCTCAAGAAAGACAGTCAGCTTCCTCAAACATGAAAGCTGCTGGCAGTGAAGCTAGCTCTCGTTCATTTTCTAGACTCACTTCGCTCCCAACACAGAAGGGTCTTTTCAGACAACCAAGTAGTGGTAGCATATCTAAACCACCAGGGAGGCACCAGATCTCGAGCACTGATGGAAGTAACAAAATCCATCTTTCACCTAGTGGAACACAATCTGGAATCCCTGACAGCCCTCCACATAAACCGAACAGCAGACTTCTTGAGCAGCACACGCCTAAAGCAGGGGGAGTGGGAACTAAGCCAGTCGGTCTTCAACCAGATTGTGAACCTCTGGGGCCGGCCAGAAATAGACATATTTGCAAACAGTCAGAACCGGAAATTGGAAGCCTTCTGCTCAATAGATCCCCGGGGGGGGGCCAGTAGCTCTAGATGCCTTCACGATTCCCTGGGATTACCATCTGGCTTACGCTTTCCCTCCAATATCTCTTATTCCCTTAGTACTGAGGAAAATACGGGGGGACAAAGCGATGGTAGTAGTAATAGCACCCTTCTGGCCCCGGAGAATATGGTTCCCCTGGGTTCTGCCAGAATCTCCAGTCCTGCTATCCCAGGGACCAGTGTATCACCCACACATAAAAAACCTACACATGACAGCTTGGCTTTTGAGAGGGAACTCCTAAGCAATAGGGGCTTCTCATCAAACTTGGTAACCACGTTACTGCAAAGTAGAAAACCAGTAACCACTATGGCATATGGGAAAGTATAGAAAAAATTCATATCAATATCAGATTCTGACCCAACGGGGGAGATCCCATTAGGAAAAATTCTGTAATTCCTACAGAAGGGGTTGGAAAAGGGACTAGCTACAAGCACCCTGAAAGTACAGGTGGCGGCCTTAGGGGCTTTGTATAATCATGACTTAGCCGGGAATCGGTCGGTTAGGAGGTTCATGAGGGCCGCAAGTAGATCTAGGCCGATCCCCCTACGTACCACCCCCCCTTGGGATCTAAACCTAGTATTGAACGTACTAACCAAGTCTCCCTTCGAACCCCTGGCGGAGGCTCCCTTAAAAATATTATCCCTTAAGACCTGCCTCCTCGTAACCTTAACTTCCGCCCGCCGCATTAGTGATATACAAGCTTTGTCTGCCTACTCACCCTTCACGCAAGTTCTGGATGATAGGGTAGTTCTTAGAACCGACCCAGCATATCTTCCCAAGGTGTCCTCACAGTTTCATAGGACCCAGGAAATCTTCCTACCCTCCTTCTGTCCCAATCCCAAAAACAAAACAGAGGAGGTATGGCACACTTTAGACGTAAAAAGATGCCTGGTCCAGTATTTAACAACCACAAGTGAGCTTAGGAAGGATAGGGCTCTGTTTGTCTGTTTTCAGGGTCCTCAAAAGGGTCAAAAAGCATCAAAGGCCACACTGGCGAGATGGATAAGAGAGGCCATCACCCTATCCTACTCCTCCTGTGGGGCGGCCATCCTGGAGGACGTAAGGGCCCATTCAACCAGGGCACTGGCATCATCTTGGGCGGAGAAAGCCGACGCTTCAATAGAACAGATATCTAGAGCTGCCACTTGGTCTTCCCCCTCCACATTTTTCAAACATTACCGTCTAGACTTGACCTCCTCTTCAGATCTCACCTTTGGGAAAAGGGTTCTGGAAGCGGTGGTCCCTCCCTAGATGTACAATCTTTGTAATTCTCTCCGTGGTGCCGTCATGGGGGAAAGAGAAAATTGTAGTTACTTACCGATAACGGTATTTCTCTGATCCCATGACGGCACCCGTACATCCCCTCCCCTTCACACACACAGGTGTGCACATTAGAGTGAGTTAGTTAGCTTTAGTACTTAGCCACACGGTGCCTCTATTAAGCTTAAGTTGAGTAATTTGATTAATTTTGGATTTTTTATAACCATTTGAGTTGCAGCTGAAAGTTCAGTGTAATGCTCTGTAAACCAACTGATGTGGGAGAGAGGTACCGCCTTTTGAACAGCAGTTTTCAGGTCTTTCCACAGATTCTCGATTGGATTCAAGTCTGGACTTTGACTTGGCCATTCTAACATCTGGATATGTTTATTTTTGAACCATTCCATTGCAGATTTTGCTTTATGTTTGGAATCATTTTCTTGTTGGAAGACAAATCTCTGTCCCAGTCTCAGGTCTTTTGCAGACTCCAACAGGTTTTCTTCAAGAATGGTCCTGTATTTGGCTCCATCCATCATCCCATCAATTATGACCATCTTCCCTGTCCCTGCTGAAGAAAATCAGGCCCAAACCATGATGCTGCCACCACCATGTTTGACAGTGGGGATGGTGTGTTCAGGGTGATGAGCTGTGTTGCCTTTACGCCAAACATATCATTTGGCATTGTTGCCAAAAAGTTCGATTTTGGTTTCATCTGACCAGAGCACCTTCTTCCACATGTTTGGTGTGTCTCCCAGGTGGCTTGTTGCAAACTTTAAATGACACTTTTTATGGATGTCTTTGAGACATGGCTTTCTTTCCACTGTTCCATAAAGGCCAGGTTTGTGCAGTGTACGACTGATTGTTGTCCTATGGACAGACTGTCCCACCTCAGCTGTAGATCTCTGCAGTTCAAACAGAGTGATCATGGGCCTCTTGGCTGCATCTCTGATCAGTCTTCTCCTTGTTTGAGATGAAAGTTTAGCGGGACGGTCGGCTCTTGGTAGATTTGCAGTGGTATGATACTCCTTCCATTTCAATATGATCTTTTGCACAGTGCTCCTTGGGATGTTTAAAGTTTTGGAAATCATTTTGTATCCAAATCCGGCTTTAAACTTCTCTACAACAGTATCACGGACCTGCCTGTTGTGTTCCTTGGTCTTCATGATGCTCTCTGTGCTTCCAACAGAACCCTGAGACTATCACAGAGCAGATGCATTTATACGGAGACTTGATTACACACAGGTGGATTATATTTATCATCATTAGTCATTTAGGACAACATTGAATCATTCAGAGATCCACCATGAACCTCTGGAGTGAGTTTGCTGCATTGAAAGTAAAGGGGCTGAATAATATTGCATGTCCCACTTTTCAGTTTTTGAATTTCCACAAAAATTTGAAATAACCAATAAATTTCGTTGAACTTCACAATTGTGTTCCACTTGTTGATTCTTCACCAAAAATTTACATTTGGTATCTTTATATTTGAAGCATGATATGTGGGAAAAGGTTGAAACGTTCCAGGGGGCCAAATACTTTTGCAATGAAAAGGAGGATGAATGAACTCATGGAGATCAACATCCGACACTGCGGAGACACCATCACGTGTTTCTCAACGCAGTGATTCTAGAGCACTGCCCCCATCCCTTATGGGAAATATGTAAAACATGCAAAACAGAAGCCGCGGAGACACCATCACATGTTTCTCAACGCAAGCAGTGACCAGCCAGGTCTTTGTCCGGGAAGGAACAACCACGGGAAGGGTAGTCTCCAATGAAGGAAACCACCTGTGCCAAAACATGGTATCCATCCACATACAGCTGTTTCGGGGTATTGCCCCTCATCAGTGTGGAGTAGGAAACTGGCTGGTAGGAGCAATGCCTAGTAAAAAGACTATGAAAAGGAGGATGAATGAACTCATGGAGATCAACATCCGACACTGAGGAGACACCATCACGTGTTTCTCAACGCAGTGATTCTAGAGCATTGCCCCCATCCCTTATGGGAAATATGTAAAACATGCAAAACAGAAGCCGCGGAGACACCATCACATGTTGGTTCATTCATCCTCCTTCTCATAGTCTTTTTACTAGGCATTGCTCCTACCAGCCAGTTTCCTACTCCACACTGATGAGGGGCAATACCCCGAAACAGCTGTATGTGGATGGATACCATGTTTTGGCATAGGTGGTTTCCTTCATTGGAGACTGCCCTTCCCGTGGTTGTTCCTTCCCGGGCAAAGACCTGGCTGGTCACTGCTTGCGTTGAGAAACATGTGATGGTGTCTCCGCGGCTTCTGTTTTGCAAATACTTTTGCAAGGCACTGTGCATATGCGCGTAAATTTGATTTTTTTTTCACCACTTTTAAATAATACAGAAAAGAAACAAGACGTATTTGGTGCCTGCATAATTGTACTGATGAGCATAATCATATTGCAAAGTCATTTTAGAACGGAGAGGATTTTTAATAACCCGTAAATTGTAAACGTGCTTCTTTTATACAACAACTTTGAAATTAAAGAATTTGAGAATAACCGTTTAATTAATACGGGTCTGATTGTTCGCTTGTAAAAGTGTGCTGATATTTTAATAAGCAACAAAACAGTACTAAGCAGTTAATCCAAATGCCACCTGACAATCTAGTAATAATATCACATTAATATTTACGACATGAATTAATTCCCTATTTTTTTACCTTCATAATTGTGATGATTTCCTGGTAAGCTCATTCTTTCAGTATTCTTAATCGAGCAATAAATAAAATTTTTGCTTTGGGCAATACGTATTATTTTTTTTTCTTTTAGAAAAACGCAGTGATCCGCTTTCGCTGTGCATCATACCGCATTCAGGGCTGAACTCCGCTCTGTAATTTGTTCAATCGTTAACACTGTAGAAATCACATTTGAGTGACATTCTCTAGGAATTTTCGGAGGCAAAATATTAATGCAAATATCTGGCCCATCCATCAGTGTTATTAGCCACATTTCTTCGGCTAAATTACATTTGCACAGGATTATTGTTTAGGTGATTTCAGGCTCCTGTCTTTCACCCTGACCGGGATCAATGTAATGCAAAGTACCAAATAGCCAATACTAAAATGTTTTGATAAATACTGTGCCCAAAGCTTAAAAATCTAAAATCACACTAATATTTTTTGTTTATTGATCTTCAGTTTTGGATGATAAAATTTAATTTTCTGATTTTTTTTTTTTTTTCCTTTTTATTCCTCCTTTGATAATTTATTTGATTTTTTCTTTCTTTAATTCTTTAGTTTCTTTTTTTTCACATTGTTACTCAGCTATAATCCCTTCCTTGAATTATTCCAATCAATTCTTGTAATATATTTGTATTAACTATTAAATAATTTTTGGGGCATCTTTTCTTAGACCTTAACAAGATTTTATGGTCGTGTTTTTTGTTTTTTGCTGTTTTCTTTTGTACAACTACTGCAAAAAAAACAAAAAAAAAACTGAAGTGCACTGAGTTAATAAGGCCTTGGAGCCTCCACACACATCAGATTTCTTATACAGTTCGTACATGTCCCCTCTGATTTGTAAAGTGCTGGAAAATTTGTTGGCACTATAGAAATGGGGAAAAAAATACATTATCAATGTTCTCTAGCCAATTTTGGTGGAAAATAGGAATCTGGCATTAGCAATTCAGTTTCCTGTTTTTCTTCTCAAGTCAGATAAGCCACTGTCAGATGATTCTGGCAGCGGCTTGCTCCGCTGTCTTAGAGAACACGAAGTCAGGAGAGATGGCTGTTATTGTATGATCAGCTTTAAAAGTGTAAAATATCGATCTGAGACGTTAATGGTGTATCTACTGGAGATGTCTTACGTTTCTGATAGATGTGCATTTTCCTTCTCAAACATATCTGAGCACTTTTGCTCAACTATTTCCTAAACTTCGATAGAGGTAAACAGCGAGACCAATTCACAGCAGCACAAGACGGAGTACAGTTCTCAGATAGGTGCGAGTCCAAGAGTCTATTGATTTGCCAAAAATGCTTGAGATGATGATACCCATTTTAAGAGAAATGGTTAGGCTGTGATTGTGGCTTTAAAGTGCTGCCTATCAGCTACATGTTTCCTGATCGGCGGTCTTTTAATAGCGTTTTTAAACAGATTTCCTGCACTTCCGCTGTGCACAGATTGGTAATAGAATGGTTTGGTGCACATAGATTGTCATTGTTTTCGGCAGCACAGATCCTATTTTCACAGAATGATGTGCTGCTAAGGACAATGGTTTTTAAATAGGTTGTCCACTACTTTTTCTTTGATGACCCACCATAGGTCATCAACATCTGATCAGCTGGGGTCAGATACTCGGCATTCTCGCCGATCAGCTGTTATCGGCTGCAGCCAGGTGTAAATACTTGCGGAGCTTGTGTTCTCTTGATAGTGGCCGCCGCAGAGTACTACACATCCACCTCATATTCAATTTTAAGATGGAGCAGCTCCGCAAGTGAGTATATCCGGCCTGCGACCGCCAACACAAATAACAGCTGATCGGCAGGGGTGCCAGGTGTTGGACCCTGTCCCATCAGACATTGATGACCTAGCCTAAGGCGAGGTCATCAGTAGTGATGAGTGCAAGATTTTCGTTACTCAGGTTTGCCGAGGGTTCTCTCGATTATGCACCAAGTATCACAGGTGCTCGATTGACATGTTAGAGTCCCCGCACCCACATGTTTCGTGGCTGTTAGACAGGGACAAAACATGCAGTGATTGCCTGTGTTTGATAAGCAATCCCCCATGTTTTGTGGCTGTCTAACATGCAACGAAGCATGCAGCCGCGGGAATTGAACATGTCACTCGAGCACCTGCGATACTCTGTACATACCCGAGAACCCTCGGCAAACCCGAGTTACAAGCACTTGCACTCATCACTAGTCATCAATGAAAAAGTAAAAGTAGTGGACAACCTCTTTAAGTGTAATTAGATATAATCTCAACCGACGACCAAGTGTTAGAGAACCTGTCACCAGAATTAGCGGTATGAACCTGCAGAGATATGCGGATAGCCCACATGCAACCGAATGCAGCGGGGAGAAAATGAACTTTATTCTCCCCACCAGCTTTCGGTTTCAGTCATGGGGGCCCTGACTAACAGCTGAGCCCCAATTCAAAGCGAGTGTCTGTAAGGTTCCGGGGGCGCAGTTACAGCAGTCACTCTGTAGTCTTAAGGCCCCGTCTCACTAAGCGACTCACCAGCGATCCCGACACCGATATGAAGGTGTCAGGATCGCTGGTAAGTCGCTATGTGATCGCTGGTGAGCTGTCACACAGACAGCTTCACCAGCGATCAGCACAGCGACGCCGAGTGCCCGGCATCGCTGGCTATCGCTGTAGAAAATAGTATCACTGGGACCGGAGCGTGGAGAGAGGCAGGATGGCTGAACAGGACGTCGGAAGGTGAGAATAACTATATTTTTTATTTTTTTTTATTATTTTTTTACACCTGATCGCTGTTCTCCCGCTGTCACACACAGCGATGCGTGCTGGCCAGCGGGAGACCAGCGACCAAAGAAATGTCCAGAGGTTTCTTCCAGCGATCAGCGATACCGGCAGGGGGGCCGCTCGCTGATCGCTGTCACACACAGCAATCTCGCTGGTGAGATCGCTGTTACGTCACAAAAGTTGTGACTCAGCAGCGATCTCGCTACCGAGATTGCTTAGTGAGACGGGGCCTTTAGAGCAATGACTGACCCAGCAGCACCCCCGCCCCTTTAACTGAACACCAAATGATGGCGGGAGGAGAATAAAGATCATTTTGCTGCGTCCAGGCAGCATAATAACGCTATTAATCTGCAGATTAACCCCATATCTGCAGGTTAATGGCTTTATTCCTAGTGACAGGTTCCCTTTAAACTCGTTTGTCATGTTAGTCTTCTTTACACTGCACGATTATCCTGAAACGAGCATTACTTGGAACGCTCGTTTACGATAATTGGACAGTGTAAATGCCTCCAGATTCCCAGTTGTCAGTTTGTTCGTACATTTCTAGGAAGAATTAACAGGAGGAATGAAAGAAAACCTGCTCCAGAATTGTTATTTTATGGCAAATACAAGTATTTATTATAATGGACAAGTCAGATGAGGTGATAGTGTCTGTTGTTTTTTTTTGTTTTGTTTTGTTTTTTTAAGAGTCTGTTTAATTTGAGTTGTTATATCCTTGCCATCAATTATTACCTAGATGTATAAAGGATCACAACTAATTTCATTGCTCCCCAGCCAAAAGAAGTGTTTTGGATGATGACAGTGACAACGATGGAGAAGAAAATGATTACGATTTAGAAGACAGCTTCATTGACGATGATGAAGAGGAGGATTTCGACATCACCGATGAAGATTCGGACTGGATGCCGGAGTCACAAGACAGTGAAGATGTGAATACTCTGTTAAAGGAAGCCAAAAAATTTGTGAGAGGGAAGCGTTGATTTTACTTTTTTTTTTTTTTAAACATGTGCAGCACTGATGTGTAATAATTTGGTGCTTCCTTTTATTTTTAATTTTACTGAATTTGCTATTGTAAGGATATCTATATTTTATACATAATCTATCATTATAAGATAATAAAGTTAATAAGAATGAAAAGTTGAGCTTTTTTAACCATTTTATAAACTGCATTATCTTGCGTGCGCCTACCTGTCCAATACAGTTCTGTAGACAGTTTGTAGCCTGTCTTTTATTTAGCAATGCATTTACCGCAAACCAGTAGATATAAAATATAGAAATTAGGCAGCCATTTTGTTTCCATGGGGTGTATAGATCATTAGTGGTGGGTTCAATAATAGAAATCTTCTCTCTTCTGCACCTATTTATTTACCAGCTCAGGAATGGAGTGAGAGGATCTCTGAATAGATGAGATTGTGAATGGAGTGGGTTAGTGCAATGTGTTAAGGTGGCTTTACATATCAGCTAGCTTCCAGTCGAATGCTAGTTTGGCCAACGGCTATCTCTCCTGACCCTTTTCCGCATACATTCACGCTTGGGTCACCTTGCTTGCAAGTGTTTTGTATAGAGAGGTGGAGTAAACCACTGATGGACATCTCTGACAGCCGCTCCAGGGAGCATAATACCACTGGTCCATTAAGTTCAAAATACTCAGTCCCTCTCTCCCCCAAAATAGTCAAGAAGTTCTTGGATGGACTGCTGAACCAGGCTGTCGACGTCTGCACCCTCATGCCACTAGAGTAGTGACTACCACATAGATCGCAGTATCGCCTAAGAACGTAGTGGAGAAAGCTTGTGTGGTCCAATGTTCAGTGAAAACCAATTATGTCACTATAGAGCACATTACAAATACCAATGTCAGAGTTATAAAAAAAAAAAGTGGGCATATACATGAGATTTTTATGCATTTGATCTGCCCAATGGAAAGATCAATAAGGTTGTTAGGCTGAAAAAAATTCTGGAAGTACAGGATGGATTAAAAAACAACTAAAATATTGTAAACTCACCCCTTTAATTCCTTTGACTTCAGCAAAGGCAGCTGCAGTTGTCAATGGCGGTTCCACCTTCTTCAGTCACCTGACTGCTGGGACATATGATTGGCTGTAGAGGTCAGGTGACTAGAATTCATTTGTCACCTAACCACTGTAAGGAATTCATCAGGTCTTGTGACTGAAGAAAGTGATATTGATGCTTTCTGACCACTGGAGTGTCCTATGTTTCACCACAGGGTTTAGAGCAAGTGAGTACACATCATCACTTTATTTTTTTACACTTCTTTTGTGTCTGTAAACAGATTTGCAAATCTGACAGTCCTTTGCCTTTTCCTTGTTTTTCTGAAGTTAAAAAAAGCCCTCCTCCCATCAAAGATTTTTTTTTCAGTCCTCATATTATGCATCAATGTGTACTTACAATTGCTCATTTTGCCTTTCCTCCCAGTGAATTCTTCTCTTTCCTCTGCTCTATGTAGAAACATGAAATCTCTTTTCCCTGCATGACTCAATCCCCTCAACTCCTGACACTGCTGCTCCTCCTTCCCTCACCCGGGATAGACTTTTGCAGTGACTTATGACCTGTGCAGAGAAAATTGACCTCCTATTTCTAAATAGGAGCTTGGAAGGATTCAGCTAATCAGTTTTTAATCACGTGATGTCATAAACCTCGTGGAAGAGTGAAGAATTAACTGGTTAGAAAGGACAAATGAGCAATTGTAAGTACACAATGCTATATAATATGACTGCTATATATTAAGAGGAGGTGGTGGGAGGAGGAGGGCTTCTTTAAGCAGTGCTGTCACATATACTTTTGTATATTCCTTTTCCCCTGGCCCCCCACTCCTCCTCAAACCCCTCTAACTTCCCATCCCTACCTCTCATATTCACTAAACAGCGCTACTTTCAGCTGATAATTGAGCTTGGATAATATTTTTATTTTTCCCCAGTATCTTAGGTGTGTAAGATATTGATTGATTAGGTGTGTAAGTGTTGATGCAATTTTTTTTTCCTCCTATAAATTGCTCCAACCCGTTTTGGCCATGAATTGATTGTTAGGGAATGTATCCGTATTGAAATCTGTGTATAGTAGAGTTTCTTGCCCTTGAATGTATGCTGTTTTGGAACGATTCTTGATTGCTGGACCTGCCAATGTTGTGTTCAATAAATTGTGAAAAGTTTTAAACATGGCTATGTGTGATTATCATTGTTGAAATTTCCTATATATCCAGGCAAAGCTGTGTGACCGCAGCCACTGTTAGTGGTAGGCCTTGGATACATGGCACAATCGGTGCAGTCAGTACATGGCAAGTAAACTGTTCAAAAATGCAAAAATTATCCCTTTCACGATGCTTTGCAAAACTAGCTCTGCCATCCAAGTAACCGTATCCAAATTACTGACAATGGAAAGGTTATCTTCCGTAAAGGTTTCCTAAAATCGTGTTATACTCTTCTTCGTTGGAGTCTAATTCCAAGAAAATTCAAATTAAGTAATAAATATGAATCTGGATCCAATCAACCAAACCAGACTTTTCTCACTTCTTCCCATGATCGATGTTTTCCAGTTCACTTTGGTTTTGGAAAAGAATGAAGCAAAAGTAAAATTGTCTTCTATCTAAAGTAAGCTGTCCATGACTCATTTGTTGGAAGATCAGCCCTGAAATATCTCCCCGGGAATACATGTTATTCTCTTGGCATCATATATTTGTTTTTTAATGTTTACGAAAAGTGATGAAAATGTTTTATCATGACATTTATAAAAATCTAGGTGTGCCGCGTGCTGTAACAATCCAGGAATTTGTTTTTGATTGAAAAAAAAAATACATTTACCAATAAAACTAGAAATCTATAGTGGGAGGTGGGCTATTCTGATGTGAATTTTCAATGTAAGTACACCAGCCTCATCTGGTCAAAGAGATTAGTGTAATAATGTATGACGTTTCTTATTGTGTAATCTGATAGTATCACTTTAAAATAACACAACACTATTTTCAGGCTTTTTCAATAGTTGAAGGTATTAGAAATCTAATTTGATGACTCCAAGAATATCTCCGTCAAAATGATGAGGAAGATCCAGACCGATATCCGGTCTATTCTGAAATCAGGCCTGTGTTTTTCCTAAAACAGCATCATACCTTTCAATCTTAAAATTGAGCCGCAGTACCACACACATCCTGTAGACAGGTGTAGCACTGTTTTTGGAACCAGCAGCTTTCTTTTTCTAATCCTGGATGACCATTTTAATCGGTTCCTGATGCAGGATGTACCAGTATGTTCTATGATGGGAGAGAGTTCCAGTATTGGGCTGAGGAGCTGAGCCCACCCTATACGCAGCGGTTGCTGGCTGTGTTAATGAGAGATTGGCATTGTTGCTACATAGTGCAATACAGGTGTAAGTCACCTAGGAAGACTGAACCAAATCAGTGAAAGTTAAGTGAAATTTGTCATCAGGTTTTTGCTATGTAATCTGAGTGCAGCATGATGTGGGAGCTGAGAGCCTGATTCCAGTGATGTCACTCACCAGGCTGTGTGTTGCTGCTTCAATAAAATCAGTGTTTTATCAGCAGGAGATTATGACTACAGGACTAGGTGTCTCGTTCCTCCTAGTCAACCGCTCAGTGTAAAGGGGGCTTTACACATAGCGATATCGCTAAAGCGTCACCGATTTTGTGACGCAGCAGTGATATCGCTACATGTGATACTTACCTCTGACCGGCTCCCCCACTGGCTATCGCTGATCGCTCGAGATCGTCCACGTCCATTTCTCGTCGTCGGCTTCCTGCTGGCGCCGACGAGCGAGCTATGGACGCGGGAGGAAGACGGCGGTCATCGCTTCGTCTGAAAGGTAAGTACGACCGCCGAGCATCGCTACATCGCTGTGAGATCTGCCTGTGTGGCAGCTCACTAGCGACCATTTAGCGATGCACCAGCGATCCTGACCGGGTCGTATCGTGGTCGGGATCGCTGGTGCATCGCTAAATGTAAAGGGGCCTTAACCCTAGCCCCCACCACTGATTAACAGCTTTCTGTAAGTGTACACAAAATTCTTCCAATCAGTGGTGTGCTCGGGGGTTCATACAGGGCTCAGCATTCTGAGCACTGCTAGATCTGCAGCAGAGAGAATGGCGATTGTATAAAAATGACAGCACTCGACAGTAAGTGACATATCGCTGCAATCGGGGTCTTTGCTGATACATCTCGGTGCTCTCAGATTACATACCAAAAACTTGATGACAGATTCACTTTTATTAAAGTTCTTAAAAACCTCAAAGTACGAGCCTTCTACTTTTTTTCCAATAAAAAAAACATTTGGTATTTCCACAGTCACAAGAGTCCAATGTCTGAAAATCGAAAAACAACTAACCGATATAGTAACTGCCACGAAAAATAAGGGAATCTCTCAAACTGGCATTTTTCACTAACCATTCCCCCTCCCAAAACTGCAATACAAAGTGATGAAACCTATATGTCCCTGAATTGTACCAATAAAATGGACACATGCAAATAAACCAACTCGCACACAGTCGTCACAGAAAATGGAGACACGATTCAGATTTTTTTTTTATTTTCACAACAGTTGTGATTTTTTTCAATCAATAAAATTATATATATTTATTTATTTTTGTAATTGTACTGACCTGAAAAATCAAGTTGCCTGGTCTTATTTTAATTTCTTACCGCGCAATGAGTGCCATAAAAAAAAATCAATGGCAGAATTGCAATTTTTTTTCACCCAATTCATTGCCTTGCCAAATCATTAAACAAAAACAGAGTTGTTTCATATGTCGAAGTTTTTGTTCTATGATACCATAAAATGTATATATTTGCAGAAGCCATCACTAAATTTGCTGGAAAAAGGAAGTGCCGAGAATGATTCTTCTACATTTTTAGTTAATCATGAGTGCCGGACATTATAAAGCTCCAAATAGAGAGCAAATCTGTCTGCAACACAAAAAACCTGAAACCTCTTCTGTGATACACTCAGAGCAACTCCCTACGGGCCCAGAAAGAATGTAAGGTGAGAAGAACAAGGAATCCTTCTGGATCCATAGATGAAGAACCTTCCTGTAATCCTGGGGCACAGATTACTTCCTAATAATCTTCACATACTTATTATTTGTACTTTAGATGCTTCCATGAATTTCTCATACAGTTTTTGTTTCATAGCTACAAATTCAAGTTAATAGACTGAAAAAAATATAAAAAAAAATATAAACGCAAGAAGAAATTCAAGGGAATTTGTCACCAGTATTTTTTGCCACCTAATCTGAGAACAGTATAATGTATAGACAGATACCCTGACTCCAGCGATGTGTCAGTAGGCTGTAATATTGATCAAGTCACTTTTATCAGCAGGAGATTATCACTAGAGGACTAGTAACCCTACTTTCAGGTAGTCCTCTATATTCATGAGCTCGGTATAACCACGCCCCCACAATTGATTGGCACCTTTCTGCCTATGCACAGTGTACACATAAAACTGCCAGTAAGTAACGGGGCGGCTCAGCTTTCCCAAAACTGGTGGATCTGCAGCTGAGAAAACTGTGATTTTATCAAAATGACAGGAATCAGCTCAGTAAGTGATACATCACTGTAATCAGGGTCTCTGCTCTCAGAGATGATCGCATGACAGATTCCCTTTTAAGCTCTTTCTATCCATTACACATACAGTTTATATTTTTCTCTGGTGAAGATATATAATTTTAGAAAATTGCAGGCATACGCACTGCCCAGGCTTCGCAGTATGGTCCCCAGTGTGTTCCCTTCTTTGTGGGCTGTGTGTGCATGCCGCATCTCCCGGTGATGTGCCTTGTGCACACTCACCTCCTCTGAAAAGGGCAGTGCGCGCATATATAATAATAATGCAATAATAAAATAACTGATTCCTTGTATAAATTTCAATCTTCATGGTCTTTTTGTAACACAAAACAGGTGTGTACAGGTGCAAACTAAGACTAGCCATTGCCATACATAGCCAACAAATAGCACTACAGAGTACAGCGTTATGTAGAAGAAAGAAGACGCGCACTCTTGCTGTAAGAGTAGGTGCTGACTGAGCATGGATACACCACAGGTAAAAAATCAATGGATGGACAGTCGCACTCAATTTGAATATCAATTGTACCAGAGTCATCAAAGAAATTAAGATTTTATATACTTATCATATATAAACTGCGCCATTCTGTGCCTTCATGCCCAGCACTGCAGACCCCTACCGCTCACATGCCACAGGTTAGTACAGCAGCATCCCCGGCGCCCTCCCTTACCTCTTTTCTGTTTACCTTATTATTTTTCTCCCCCTTTTTTCCACCGCCCCTGCTTTGGGTCTCTGAAAATAATCTCCTCTCTTTACATCTTGACACTTCTATTGAGGTTAGTACTTCATGCTTTCTATACTTCCCTGTGTCAGCCGTCCACCTCCACCATCCCTCCGTTTTACGGTTTTTTCAAGCATATTAAAATTGATTTCTTTTGCCAATAGTTTGCTATGCTCCCTATGACCATCTTCTTTCTAACATTGCATACTTTTTGTTATTGCTCAGATCCTTTTGTAGCCATGTGTGTATATATTTATGTTTATATACTTTGTAATTATAGGGTTTTCCAACAGTTACCCCCCTTTTTTTAAATGTTTATTTTTTAATGTTTACTATTTTTTGTATATATTCATGTCCACTATGCCTCCAGCCTTTTGTGTATTATTTTGTTCCCTCTGTTCAGTGTGTTAATTTTTTTCTTTGTATTTTATCTTACAGTGTAGTTTGAGAAAGACCTAGGTTTAGGTCGAAACGTAACCGTATAATACTCATATTTGGACACTGACCTTTTCTTTGCGGTGTTTTCACTTTTTTGACTTCTTGAAAAAGAAAAATAAATAATAAAAAAATCTTAATTTCTATGTAGTGCTATAGCTATAGCATGAAGTATATGATATCTGAATTGCATTACTGCTCTACAATTTAGAATACTTAGCGCATAAATTGGCCAATTCATGTGTACCCGGCTGCCACAATAAGGTGACTCATTGCTGGATCCTATCCACATAAATGTAGGCCCCCCGTTACTCGACTATCCCCTCTCCAGTCCATACTTAATGCAGCGGCCAGGATCGTCCATCTGGCTAATCGGTACTTGGACACGTCCGCTCTTCGCCAGTCCTTACATTGGCTGCCCATTCACTATAGGATCTAATTCAAAGTACTTGTTCTCACCCGCAAAGCTCTCTACAGTGCAGCACCCCCCTACATCTCCACCCTCATTTCTGTCTATCGGCCTAACCGACCGCTGCGCTCTGCAAACGACTTTCGACTAACCTCTGCACTAATCCGCACCTCCCACTCCCGACTCCAAGACTTCTCCCGCACTGCGCCAATCCTCTGGAATGCACTACCCCAAGAAATTAGGACTATCCACAATTTGCATAGTTTCAGGTGCTCCCTCAAAACACATTTGTTCAGAGCGGCCTATCACGTTCACTAATCAAAGTCATTCTATGTGTAAGTGTGCGTGTGTAGCCCATTCACTATCTCCATCCATCCCTCACTCCTTCAAGATGACTGGACCATCATTGTAAATACACCATTGTAAATACACACCTGTACTTTGTATCTCCCCCACCTCATTGTAGATTGTAAGCTCCCACGAGCAGGGGTGGCTTATTTTGCTTTAATTATTGTATTGTTAACGTTGTTACTTATGATGTATGTTTGGAACTGTTAAACTGTAAAGCGCTGAGGAATATGTTGGCGCTATATAAAGATTATTATTATTAGGCTTCAGCCTAGGAGAGGATTCACATTAGATAGGTTCCCAGCAATGAGAATCGCCTTTTTGTGGCTGCTGGGTACACATGAATTGGCCAATTTACACGCTAAGTATTCTCAATTTCATGCTACAGCGTAACAGAGTGCAACTTTACTTGTTTATATATACTTTATTTTTTTGCAAAGGGTTACAGCTGTGGTTAATAATAAGTTTCAGTATGCACTTAACTCCATCGGTGTCTCTACATGCTGTCCCAGTGATTGTCTGCAGTCATGATGTCACTGCTGCAACAAATCACCAAAGACCAAGACAATGATAGAGAGGCAGCACTGAACCGGTTGAGGGTTTATGTAGCTGAGTTTATTTTCCACAGCTGCAACCCTTAACCATTTTTTTTCCACCTAGACAACTATAAGATCATTACTGTAGTTCCTACTATGTTCTTCATCTGCCTTGAGGTGTTCTCCTGCCAACTACTTTTTTAAACCCCCCAAAAAATTTTAAAAAGTACCTGGGTTTAAATTTGGACTACAGCTATAGTCATTTCTGGACTGAATGTAGTCTGATCCGTCCAACCCACACCCTCTGGCTCTTACATAAGGCTTAGTGCAGATTTTGACCCATTCCAGACGAAAAATCTAAACTTGATTGCTTTAGTCCTCAGCAAAGGAGAGAAACATTCGTTTTGGGAGAGAAAAAATATATATATTTTTTACATGTATCCTTTCTATTTAACCCTAGAACTTAACAGCAAGGGCAATTGAACAACACTTATAAATGTGAAAATATGCCAATGTTAAATTTGCATTTAACGCAGATTCCAAGTTGCAATTTTTCCTACACCATCATGATATCAGTGTCTCAAATCCTGGTATGAAAATTATTCATCCTAAATATCTGGTGTTAAACCAGAATGTGTGAATGTGTTAAACCTTAATCTCTTTCTGACATTGGGCGTAATAGTACGCCAATATCGGACTCCTTCCTTTTTGATGTGGGCTCCGGCAGTGAGCCCACATCTTACCCGGATCATGTCAGCTGTTTTGAACAGCGGGCATGTGCCCGCAATAGCCGCGGGCGGAATTGTGATCCACCCGTGGCTATTAACCCCCCTTAAATGCCGCTGTCAAACTGACAGCGACATTTAACAAGCGCTTCCAGCAATCACCCAGTGGTCGGCGCTCATAGCAAGAGAGTAATTTGACTACATAGAGGCGTATATAGCAGAGCCGATCAGGTTATGGCAGCTTCTAGTCTCCTATGGAGACTATTGAAGCATTCCAAAAGTAGAAAAAGTTTTTTTTTGCCCCATTCAAAATAAAACAATAAAAATAAAATCAAACATACACATATTTGGTATCGCCGTGTTCAGAATCACCCGATCTATCAATAAAAAAGGATTAATCTGATCGCTAAACGGCATAGCGAGAAAAAAAAGTTAATGCCAGAATTAAGGGTTTTTTTGTCGCCGTGACATTGCAAATGCAATAACTGGCGATCAAAAGATCCTATCTGCACCAAAATTGTATAATTAAAAACATCAGCTCGGCACGCAAAAAATAAGCCCTCAGCCAAGCCGAGATCACGAAAAATGGAGACGCTATGGGTATCGGAATATGGCACTTTTTTTTTTTCTTCTTTAACAAAGTTTGGAATTTTTTTTCACCACTAAAAGAACCTAGATATGTTTGGTGTCTATGAACTCATAATGACGTGGAGAATCAGTTTTAGCATTCCACTTTTTTTTTTTTTGCAATTTCACCGCACTTGAAATTTCTTTCCCATTTTCTAGTACACGACATGGTAAAACCAATTATGTTGTTCAAACGTACAACTCACCCCGCAAAAAAACAAGCCCTTACATGGCCATTTTCACAGAAAAATAAAAAAGTTAAGGCTCTGGGAAGGAGGGGAGCGAAAAACGAAAATGCAAAACCAAAAAAAGCTCTGGGGATTAAGGGGTTAAATTAAATAAAATTAAAGTACCCTCATTTTACTCTGATGACAACTTTACTTTACATTTTCTCAGTAAGCTTCAATAGATAGTCACCTGTAATGGCTTCTAATCACCAAGTATGCCTCATCAAGAGTTCAGTTGTGGAATCACTGACCTTCAGTCTGTTTTTGCTACCATCATGTGTGTTTTGCAGAGGCATTGTTGGTGCACTGTTATATATAATGTGCAACCCTATTCGACAATATTCTAAGCCACAATATGGCAAGGACCACTCAAATAAGCAAAACAACCGTTCATCATTACTTTGATTATTTTTATTCCTTCAAGGTTCTAGCAATTTTCAGGATTGACTGACCTTCAAAGTCTTGATGGAGCTGGTTCTAATGAGGACCACCATAAGAAATGTAGACCAAGGATTAAAGGATAAATTCATCAGATTTACCAGTCTCAGAAACCACTCAATGCTGGAATGACACTCTCAATGCTGGAATGAATGTGTCGCATGGATTTATGTCTTTTTACATCAATTAAGTAATTTGCTCCTAAGACCTTGTGGGGGCATCACAACACATTAGGAGACCCCAATCAGAGGACAATAAAACATCCGGACTCCTTATCTATGAACTGGTCCAATATTTATGTTTCTCCCTCTCCCATAATCATAATTCTGCTTCACGTCACTTGTCTCATCTATTGCATTTTTTCTGTGCTGTATTGTGCATAAATATGTGACTCTTCAGATTTTGTATTAGTCTATGCCTGATGAAGAGACCTGAGTAGTCTCGAAAGCTTGCAATGTGTTACCATCTTTTCAGTTAGCCATTAAAAGGTGTCAACCACTGAGGACTCACAATCCTGAATATTTTTGTGTGTAGAGTGAGAGATTGTGCGTCATTTGCCACTTTTATATCCTCCGTAACAATGGTATTATTATGCCTCACACTTTGTCACTCCTTCCACCAGGCTTCAGGATTCTGCAGAACCTCAATTGTATATATAGACATACTGTATGTGCCTGCCATTTGCACAGGACATTGCCTCAAAGTCACACTTAAAAATAAAATGTTTCTCTCAGAAAACTATTGCAGTTACAAGTTGTTATATACAGGCTTGTTTTCTTTATGCGTATTGGAACAATGCAAAAAAACAGAAAACATAGCAAATTGGACATCATTTCACATAAAAACCCCAAAATGGGCCTGACAAAATTGTTGGCACCCTCAACTTAATATTTTGTTGCACACCCTTTGGAATAAATAACTGCAATCAGTCGCTTCCTATAACCATCAATAAGCTTCTTACAAGCTTCAAAAGGAATTTTGGTGCACTATTCTATTGAAAACTGCTCTAGGTCTCTCATATTTGAAGGCGCCTTCTCCCAATAGCAATTTTAAGATCTCTCCACAGGTGTTCAATGGAATTTAGATCCAGTCTCATTTCTGGCCACTTCAGAACACTCCATCGCTTTGTTTACATGCATTTCTGGGTGCTTCTTGAAGTATGTTTGGGGTTATTGTCCTGCTGGAAGACTGATCACCTAGGACACAAACCCAACTTTCTGACACTGGGCACTACATTGCAACCTAATATTCTTTGGTAATTGTAGGGCTGCTGCCAGCTCTCTGCATGGTTTCCCCTTCTCTCTCCATGTAGGGACATCGGCTTATTGCCCCAGCCCCAGTGTGCTCCTACTTCTTGGTCTGTGTGCGCACCACAGTTTCCGGAAGCGCACTCCTGTGATTTTCAAAGAGCAGCACACGCACATGGTAAAATGCCCCAGCTGACAGCAGGGAGGCATTTAGCTAATTTGTACTTCTGCTAGATGTGTCCCAGCCAATAGCTTGGAGGCATCTAGTATAAAAGACACCCTCCACAAATTAAAGGTGCCTGAGTAACCCCTATAGTTACTGTTAGGTGGTGTATGTTGCCATGTCCTCTGTCCCTAGTCTGTTACGGTTTCCTATGTCCCGTTAGTCCATCTTAGTCTTTTTCTCTGTGTCTGCTTCGGCGTTGTCCGTATTCTGAAATTGTATTGGCAGTACCTGAATTGTTTCCTGAGACCAGTGGGTCAAACCTGTCACTGTGGCCATCCCATCTACTATCCGGAGACTGCACACTTTGAATCTGTCACTGTGGCCATCCCGTCTGCTATTCTGAGACTGCACTCTCTGAACCTGTCCCTGTGGCTATCCCGTCTGCTATCCAGTGACTGAACAGTCCGAACCTGTCCCAAGTGGCCGTCATGTCCACACAGTCTGAACCTATCCCAAGTGGCCATCCTGTCTGGACATTCTGAACCTGTCTTTGTGGCTGTCCTCCCCTGTCTAGGAATCTGAGTAAATGGCTTAGACCATTGGGGTTAGCTGCTACTGTCGGACGTCGCCCTGAAGAGGCACCTGGCAGCTACCTGACATCACCACTAGCGGCTCCAGTGAACACCAAAGTAACTGCTTAGTCATGCTCCTCCAGGGTACGTCCATGAACCACGTGCACCACATTTGGGCGTAACAGTAATCTTCAGATTTCATGATGCATTGCAGAGAGTCAAGGCACCCAATGCCAGAGGCAGGAAAACAACTCCAAAACATCTTTGAAGCTCCAACATATTTGACTCTTGGTATTATATTCCTTTATTTGTAGGCCTTTCATTTTCAGTAATAAGTAGAATAATATGCTTTACCAAAAACCTCTATCTTGGTCTCATGTGTACACAAGACGCTTTCCCCGAATGATTTTGGCTTACTCATGTACATTTTTGCCAAACAGCGACTGGCTTTTTTATGTCTCTGTGTCAGCAGAAGGGTCCCCCTGGGTCTTCTGCCATAGCGCTTCATTTAATTCAAATGTCGACAGATAGTTCACGCTGACACTGATGCATCCTAAGCCTGCAGGACAGCTTGAACTTCTTTGGAATTTGATTTGGTCTGCTTATCCACCATCTGGACTATCCTGCGTTGCAACCTTTCATCAGTTTTTCTCTGCCGTCCACGTCCAGGGAGTTTAGATATTATGCCATGGGTTGAAAACTTCTTGATTATATGGTGCACTGTGGAGAAAGGAACATCAAGGTCTCTGGAGATGGACTTATAACCTTGAAGTTGTTGAAACTGCTCATTGATTTTGGTTCTCAAGTCCTCCAACAGTTCTCTTCTCTTCTTTCTGTTCTCCATGCTTATTGTGGCGCACACATACACGCAATGCAAAGACTGAGTCAACTTCTCCTTTTGTTAATCTGGTTTCTGATGTGATTTTCATATTGCCCTCACCTGTTACTTGCCAAGGGTGAGTTTGAACGAGCATTACCTGCTTGAAACAAAGTTGTTTAACCACAATTTTGGAAAGGTGCCAACAATTTGGGGGGTTTTGTGTGAAATGATGTCCAATTTGACTTTTTTTTCTCTTTTTTGTGTTGTTCCAAATCACACAAAGGAAAGAAACTTGTATAACAAAACATTTGTAATTGCAAAGTTACAATAATTTTCTGGGAGAAATAGTTTATTTTCTGGACCAATTTTAAGGGTGGCAACATTTTTGGCCATGAATATATATATATACATATATATATATATACATAATATATACAAACACACATGCATACATACATACATACATTCATAGATACAGTGGGTACCGATAGTATTCAGACCCCTTTAAATTTTTCACTCTTTGTTTCATTGCAGCCATTTGGTGAATTCAAAAAAGTTCATTTTTTTCTCATTAATGTACACTCTACACCCCATCTTGACTGAAAAAAACAGAAATGTAGAAATTTTTGCAAATTTAATAAAAAAGAAAAACTGAAATATCACATGGTCATAAGTATTCAGACCCTTTGCTCAGTATTGAGTAGAAGCACCCTTTTGAGTTAGTACAGCCATGAGTCTTCTTGAGAATGATGCAACAAGCTTTTCACACCTGGATTTGAGCATCCGCTGCCATTCTTCCTTGCAGATACTCTCCAGTTCCGTCAGGTTGGATGGTGAACGTTGATGGACAGCTGTTTTCACATCTCTCCAGAGATGCTCAATTGGGTTTAGGTCAGGGCTCTGGCTGGGACAGTCAAGAATGGTCAGAGAGTTGTTCTGAAGCCTCTCCTTTTATTTTAGCTGTGTGCTTAGGGTCATTGTCTTGTTGGAAGGTGAACCTTCGGCCAAGTCTGAGGTCCAGAGCACTCTGGAAGAGGTTTTCATCCAGGATATCTCTGTACTTGGCTGCATTCATGTTTCCTTCAATTGCAAACAGTCGTCCTGTCCCTGCAGCTGAAAAACACCCCAATAGCAGGATGCTGCCACCACCATGTTTCACTGTTGGGATTGTATTGGGCAGGTGATGAGCAGTGCCTGGTTTTCTCCACACATACTGCTTAGAATTATCACCAAAAAGTTCTATCTTCATCTCATCAGACCAGAGAATCTTATTTCTCATAGTCTGGGAGTCCTTCATGTGTTTTTTAGCAAACTCTATGTGGGTTTTCATATGTGTGGCACTGAGGAGAGGCTTCCGTCAGGCCACTCTACCATAAAGGCCCAACTGGTGGAGGACTGCAAGTGATAGTTGACTTTGTGGAACTCTCTCCCATCTCCCTACTGCATCTGTGGAGCTCAGCCACAGTGATCTTGGGGTTCTTCTTTACCTCTCTCACCAAGGCCCTTCTCCCAGGATTGTTCAGTTTGGCTGGATGGCCAGGTGTTATGATTGGGTCACTGAGGAGGAAAACAAGACCAAGCTAAGCTACAGAAAACCAGAGAGATTGGTAACTAAGCGGATTGCAGACCCCTGATCCACACAACTAGCAGTAGCCGTGGAGCGTGCCTACAATGATTATAGCTGCCTCGACACAGCTGGAGATCTAAATAAGCCTAAAGCAAGAAAAGGGGAAATCTAAACTGCCCCAGAGCAGACCCCAAAGGAATAGACAGCCCCCAAACATATATTGTCGGAGAGACAAGATGAAAACACAAACACAGGTAGGAAAATAGGCTGAGCAAACGATGGGGCCCACACTAACTAGAAAGGACAGGAAAGGAAAGACACTGTCTGCAATCACGCAAAAAACCCTGCAAAAATGTCCAACACTTCTGATCGCGAAAACTCTGAAGTCACTAGACTTCTCCCACTATATCAGCACTCTGACATATTCTGAAAGCAGAGCAAAAAGAGGCCAATCTAATAAGGGACAAAAAACAAACTGACACAAACCGTAACATAAGAATGGAAATTCAGCACAGCCCCAGCTGGGGCTAGCTGACCACACAAAACTGAATAGACAAAACCAAATCAAATGTGAACAATAGCAAAGAACACTTAGCTTGAGCATGCAGGGACTGAACTGAAAATTAAGACCTCAGGAGGCAGGAAAAGTCACCAGCAGGGATAGAGGGAGTCGGCTGTCTTAAATCCAGTCAGAGACTCCAGATGTCCAATCGTCATCCTCATTATCAGGTGGCAGGCCTCTGTCAATTAGATCAGCTCCATTACCTCCTGTAACCACCAGAGGGAGCCCAAAAAGAGAACTCGCGACTCCTCTGTCAATACTACCAGCTCCACTACCTTCACTAGCAACCAGAGGCAGGCCAGAAAGTGAATTCACAACAGCCAGGTCTAGGAAGACTTCTGGTGGTCCCAAACTTCTTCCATTTAAGGATTATGGAGGCCACTGTGCTTTTACAAACCTTGAGTACTGAAGAAATTATTTTGTAACCTTGGCCAGGTCTGTGCCTTGCCACAATTCTGTCTTTGAGCTTCTTGACCAGTTCCTTTGAACTCATGATTCTCATTTGGTCTGACATGCACTGTGAGCTGTGAGGTCTTATATAGACAGGTGTGTGCCTTTACAAATCAAGTCCTATCAGTATAATTAAACACAGCTGGACTCCAATGAAGGAGTAGAACCATCTCGAGGATCACAAGGAAATGGACAGCATGTGACTTAAATATGAGTGTCTGAGCAAAGGGTCTGAATACTTCTGATCATGTGATATTTCAGTTTTTATTTTTAATAAATTTGCAAAAATTTCTACATTTCTGATTTTTTTCCCATCTAGATGGGGTGAAGAGTGTACATTAATGAGAAAAAAAAATAACTTTTTTTGAATTTACCAAATGGCTGCAATGAAACAAAGAGTGAAAAATGTAAAGGGGTCTGAATACTTTCTGTACCCACTGTAAGTGTTGAACACTACACCAATTTTCTAAGTAAATATATTTCTACAGGTGGTATAGACATGACAATCTCACCAGATGTTGGTAACAACCCATCCAATCAAAACAGGCAAAGAAATCAAACCTTAGATGCCAATAAAATAAATTATGGCAATAAAATAAGTAATGTATAATAATGAGAAATGATACAGGGAAAAATATTGAACATATGAAGAAAGTGAGGTGTAAAAAGGTATGGAAAGTCAGGAACGCCAGCTGAAATCTATCAGTAATTAGAAAGCAATCCTGCCACTTAGTAAACAAAATGGTATGGAATGGACAAGGCAACTGTTAGGTGGATTCATAACTGGCTTAGTGATCGGACCCAAAGAGTGGTTGTAAATTGCTGCACATCCAGTTGGAATAATGTCTCAAGTGGGGTACCACAGGGCTCTGTCCTGGGCCCTGTATTGTTCAACATCTTTATCAACGATTTAGATGAAGGAATTGAGGGTAAACTGATTAAATTTGCTGATGACACAAAGCTAGGAGGGATAGCTAATACTAGAGAAGAGAGAGAGGATTCAAAAAGATATAAATAAACTGGAGCAGTGGGCAGCAACTAACAGAATGGTTTTTAACAGGGAAAAATGCAATGTACTACATCTGGGCAATAAAAATGAAAAAAGCATATACAGAATGGGAGGAATAGGGCTTAGCAACAGCACATGTGAAAAAGACTTGGGTATACTAATAGATCACAGACTGAATATGAGTCAACAGTGTGATGCAGCAGCAAAAAAGGCAAATGCAATTTTAGGATGTATTAAGAGAAGCATACAGTCTAGATCACGTGAAGTCATTATTGCCCTCTACTCTTCTTTGGTCAGACCTCATCTGGAATACTGTGTCCAGTTTTGGGTGCCACATTTTAAAAAAGACATTAACAAACTGGAGCAAGTTCAGAAAATAGCGACCAGAATGGTGACCGGTCTGCAAACCCTGTCTTATGAGGAAAGGTTGCAGTATTTGGGAATGTTTAGCTTGCAGAAGAGAAGACTGAGAGGAGACTTAATAGCTGTCTCCAAATATCTCAAGGGCTGTCACATTGTAGAAGGATCATCATTATTCTCATTTGCACAAGGAAAGACTAGAAGCAATGGGATGAAACTGAATGGGATGAGACACAGATTAGATATTAGAAAAAACTGAGTGGAACAGGCTGCCATGAGAGGTGGTGAGTTCTCCTTCAATAGAAGTCTTCAAACAGAGGCTGGACAGACATCTGTCTAGGATGATTTAGCGAATCCTGCTTTGAGCAGGGGGTTGGACCAGATGGCCCAGGAGGTCCCTTACAACTCTACGTTTCAATGATTCTACGGTTCTATGAAAATATCAGTTGGCTCAAATGATGGCCTATAAAAAGTTGTCTCATTATCAAGGTGCCACACAAGAAACATCTCATGATGTGTAAAAACAAGTGATCTCATAAGACCTTTGCAACCTTATTGTTGCAAAACATACTGACCGCATTGGTTACAGAAGAGTTTCTAAACTACTGAAAGTTACATTGAGCACTGATGAGCCCATAATTCTGAACTAGAAAAAACATCATTTCACCATGAACCAGCCACAACCAAGTGCTTCCCATAAGATTTCAAACAGGGGACTGAAAAGAATTATCAGAAGAGTTGTCTATGGGCTGCTGCTGGAAACAGCAGATACAACTGTTTCAAAGAAATTTAGTAGTGCACTCAAATTCCATGGCTTGTATGCACGTTCACCAAGCAAGACTCCATTGCTGTACAAAAAGCTTTTTTATTGATACCATTTGGGTCTAGATACAATGTTTTGATCAGCTGTTACTGTATTTTATTTCAGTGTTGCGGCAACTAAAAAACGTTTGGTATTTTTATTTTTTTCTTGTCACATCGTTTACCAATTAGATCAGATTTTTTTTACATATTTTGATTGAGCGATACCAAATATGTGTATTTTTGATGATTGTTTTCATTTTGAATGAGGAAATGGGGGTGATTTGAACTTTTGTATTTTTAAACATATTTTCGTATTTTTAAAAACTTTTTTTTTTACTTGCTTTTTAGAATACTTGAAGCTGTGATCTTCTGTGTAGCAGTAATGCTCATCTGCTATGAACGCCAGCCACCAGACAGCACTCATAGCAGATTGACATTGACACAACCACACGAGTCTCTTGCATACCCCGGGATGTCATGTCAACTGATCAGCACCCCATGATCATGTGACAGGGGCGTCAATGGGCTGAGCTAGTGAAGTGTTTCCGGTGCGGCAATTTAACATGATAACAGCAGCGGGTGGATCGCGATTCCACCTGTGGCTGTTAGGGGCACATGACAGCTGATCAGCTCAGCTGTCATGTGTCTGAAAGTATGTGGGTTCAGCGCCAGAGCCCACATCAAAAAGGATGAGGCAGTCTATGACGTATCTAAAAGTTTGCTCAACAACATTTAGGCAAGCCTGTGAAATACTGAGAAAATATAGTCTGGTCACATTAGACCAAAACTGAACTCTTAATACACACCATGTTTGGAGGCCAAAAGGCACTACATATCACCCTAAAAACATCATACCAAAGGTGAAGTTTTAAGGCGGGAACATCATGGTGTGGAGCTGTTTTTCAGCATATGGCACTGACAAACTTCATGTCATTGAAGGAAGGATAAACATACTGAGACATTTTTGATAAAAATCTGCTGCCATCTACCAAGATGATGAAGATGAAACGAGGGTGGACATCTCAGCAAGACATTTCACACAGAGTCCTGTAGGTTTGGATTTCTTTTTCCCTTAATAATAAACACCTTCATTTAAAAAATAAAAGCATTTTTGTGATTACTTGTGTTATCTTTGTCTAACATTTAAATTTGTTTGGTGATCTGAAACATTTAAGTATGACAAACATGAGTGAGGAGGCAATCACTTTTTCACACAACTGTGTATATATAGAGAGAGAATGTACCGTGCAAGTGTTTTTGGAATCTGTGGATTGAGTGCTGCAAAGTAAGAATACTCTCAAAAATACTCTCCTCAACATTGAAATTGCAACAAGAAGTAAGAGTTATGGAATATTGGAAATCACAGTATCGATAGATATGCTAATGATATGCAAGAGATAAAAAAATTGGAGACAAAATTTTGATAACATTTTGATTTGTTCAGTATCAAGTATGAATGCCACAAGCAGAAATCCCAGCACTGACACACCTTGTTATGATATCATTAAGGTTATTTCTGAGGAATGTTCTGCCATGCTGAATGCACGTGGACATGCAAATCGTCAAAATATGCTGCTGGCAATTACCAACCAATTATGTCCCATATGTACTGAAAGTTCAGAGAAGTTGCAACTTTACATTATGCCATCCCACACCATAATCCTGGGAGTAGGACTGGTGTGATGTTCCCTCATGAAGACCTTTACGCGGCGTTGCCCACATTGTTGTCATGGGAAGTCTAGGTAACTATAGGCTAAAAACCCCGGGGCCCCTGCGGTGTCCCTCAGACTAGGGGAAACCCTGTCTGTCCCTCAACCCAGGGTTTACACTGAAGGTGTGCCTGCCTGGGCCTCCACCCTGTCCTTGTCTCCTGTCCAGCCCTAAGCTGAACCCACCACCCTCCACCCAGTGAGGAGACCAAACACCAGACCCCACAAATAAGTATGGACAAGGATAAAGGAAACGCACCACACCGCGTACACACAGGAGAATACAATAATGTGCAAGGGCAACCAAAAAATACAACACAGGGAGGAAAAATGGCAACAACAGAATATACTACACCAGAAACAGTATGCTCCTTAGACCACCACTCCAGACCGGTATCGCTAGCACAAGGCAAGAGCTATAGTCGGCAACGCCCATAGTCACACAGGACAATTTAAAGACAGAGGGCGTGGCTAAGCCCTCAGCCAGAATGACAACCTGGTTAACCCAATCCAAGCCGGATCAGAAGACCAACCAGCGCCGCTGAGAACAAAGTGATAGGATGGGGTATTACCGCTGTCTGCCGGACACCTTGGTGCGAACAGTGTCCGTCCGACATGACAGTTGTCTCCTGACCAACCTCCAGCTATCATTGCATCCAAGACAAAAACAGGACTCATTGCTGAAGAAGAGGATAGACCTCCATTCCAATCTTCATTGCAGACTTTTCTCTGCTTTATGATAGCTTTCAAGAGCAATGGTATAAGGTCAATGGACCTCTTGTAGCTGAACATTTGGCTCATAGCCCATTGTGTACAAATGCCTTCTGATGGTTTATATGCACACTGTTTGACTTAGGCTCCTTAGGTAACGTTCAATTTTGCCTGCAATATAAAATGCATCAATCTTGGAACTGGTAGTACACTCATTTCTCTAAAGTGTCCTAGGTGCTGTTTTTCAACACAACACCGCCAGACTACATGATATTTGTGCTACTGTAAGCAGCCTGCATTGTCTAAATGTGCTGCCACTACAGCCTCTGTGGACTTGTCTCCTATCAAGCACATCTGGAACGTAATTGGTCAGTAATTATAAAGGGATCTGCCAGCAGCGGATTTTGGTGATTTGCTTGCCCAAGTGAATTTAGTGTGGTAGAACAATCCTCAGACATCCAAAAAGAACCTCATTGATAGCAGCCAATGCATGTGAGTGTGATGAATTTTGCTTCTGGCTCTCAAACTGGATACTGAATAAATTGATATGTTATGAAAGCTTTGTTTCCATTTTATTAAAATTTGCAAATCATTTACACATCTATCCATCCTGTGATATCTATAATTTCATACATTTTCCTTCTTTGTGTTGCAATATCAATGTTGAGGAATGTTGATATGTTAATAATATATTTTTATCAATTGACAAAATTCAAAACAGAACCAATTTTTTGACACGGGTACCGTTGCACACAGTTTTTGTAGGAACTTGGCAGGAAGGTTATTCCAAATCAAATAGCTTAGAGAATGAATCACATAGCTTCTGCGGAAGTTTCTTGTGCAAATCCTTCTGTCTCCGTATACTGAATGTATCATGTAATCTCTGATTTTTTTTTTAACCATTTTTTCTCCAAAATAGGTATTTGTGTGAATGGATGCCCACAAATAGCTACTCAACTTCATGAGCCTTGGACATCCATTACCCTGTCACAACTTCAATATTTGTCCATCTTGGACCACGTTTGGTAGGTTCTTGCCTTGACATGTCAATTACACCTCATCAGACCTAACATTTTGCAGATGATGTGACCTAATCAACTAGCCATCAAAATTTGGCCTGTGTCAAAGTTGCTTAGATCCTTTCCCATATTTTGTTTCCAACACATAAGCTTCAAAGGATGACTGTTAACTTGCTTCCTATTGTATCCTATCCCTTGACAGGCACTGTAGTAGGGAAAATGAATGTTAATCACTTTGCAAATGCAAGAAAACCAAGGCACTAAACAAATCAATGCAATGAGGGTACATTTTTAGACATCGCTTTTTTGACAATGTTATTCACCTATCAGTGGTTAAATGTTTATGAATCCCTGAAATCTCTAATTTCCTATTGCTATTTCAAGGGCTGCCATTAAATTACGGAGGAAATGTGGCATTCCATAGCACAGCTCACTCTGGTATTATCACTTCAGCATTTGGTACCTCCAGTGAACAATTGATACATTATCTATTGGAATACCTCTCAAAAAATTTTTTTCCATCTGAACTTCTTTCCAGCATGGTAACTTTGGGACTCCACTCTACAAACCCATGGGCAAGATGTAATACTACAACAAGAAATATGAATGGCCACACAAAGCTTACATTGCTCGTAGTGGGGTTTGTCACTACTCATCATGATTATCAAGATAGTTTTAATCTGAGAAGGAATATTTATACGGCGTAAAGCCATTTAAGAAAAACCTTCATGTACCTGGTTCTGCAGTTGTATGAAATTATGTAAAGTGCATATATCTTGAACTAAGTCATTAAAAGCTCTGTTGGCCTCCAAACAAAGCTTTTTTTTTTCTTCATTAAGTTTTCTAAAAAAAACACCCTCCATGCTCTTTTTTATATAACATTTGAATGCATCTATGGTGGTAGGCCTCACCACAGAAGAAAAAGGACAGCACACAGACAGCTTTCCTCTCTATCTTTTTTACATGGTTAGTGTGGCATGCACAGACACACAATACAAAGTCAACTTCTCCACTTTTTATCTGGTTTCAGGTGTGATTTTCATATTGCTAATACCTGTTACTTGCCACAGGTGAGTTTGAACGAGCATCACAAGCTTTGCCCACATTTGGGGGGTTTTGTGTGAAATTATGTCTGTTCAATTTGCCTTTTTACATCAGTTTTTTTGTGTGTTGTTCAAATACACACAAAAGAAAGGAACATGTGTATAACAAAACGTGTAATTGCAATACTTTTAATTTTATGGAACAATTTTGAGGGTGCCAACACTTTCGGCCATGACTATCATACTACTTGATCTAATGAACATATCGGGCGGTTTTTACGAACCTTCTTGTACATGATTAATAGCTCTTAGTAAAAACAGATTGCTCACGGTCAGCACACGGATGACAAGTGAGAAAAAAATCGGCCCACTTTTCAGGATGAAAATCGGACCGATTTTTTTATATTGTTGTGTGACCCAAACATAAATAGGCATAGCAAGCAACTATCAAATAGCAGTTTTTCATTTGATATTATACTATTATAACTATTATTGAACCTGTGTGTGCAGTGTTTGGACCAGTCATATCTCTCGTAATAACAGAAATTTTTTTCCTTCTGAAAATCCTTTCTTAGCATACATTGATACAATATACACTTCCCTTATGACCAAACCAATTTCAGTTTACATTTATTCTGCAATGCAGTTTCCATGTAATCAAATTTTAGGTGATTGCTTTTTGATGAAAAAAATAAAGGTTCACAACATTGCTGTGATATTCGGATACATCTGAAATTGTGTTTTTGGACCCAGCAGTTGCCCTGGAATATTACTTCTGTGTAATAAATGCATACTATCATAATTTTGCAGCTCGATGTCAATTGTCAATGTGTCGTTTTCTAATGAACTTTTTATCATTTTCTATTTAACATATATTTTATGACATATTGGTGAAAGATCAAGAGGATTTTTAAATGTTTCGCTTCTCATTCTGTCAGCTTTATTCTTTTTAATTTTAATTGAAGCCTTGTTTTTGGGAGCCTCATTTTCAGGAAGTAGTATTTAGTTAATATGGGCTTGTCTATTGAATTAGGATATTGGATGTCGTAGTGACTGATTTTAGACAAATTGTGTTCCCTCGAGGAGTCTACATTACATTTATCTTCATGATCATAATGCATGCTGTTATGTTTGATATGAACAAATAAACCACACTATATTCACCCGCCCTTGGTCCACTGGTGAGTCTGGCATTGGTTACAGTGCTAAGGTCTCACAGACAATGCAGTAACCAAACAGTGAACTCAAACGTTCTGTCAGAGTAGATGGAATACCCCATTCTGAGTCGATGAGCCTACTGATTGGGTGCCATGACTTCAGCACCGCAGTTAATGCCAAATACCGGAGCCCTGGCATAAACTCACCCAAGGACCCAAGGATGCTGAGTAAAGATCTATCAGTGTAGATGGAATGCCTTGCTCAGTATATACACTTTACCTTTTCTGAAAGGCCACATTGGCTGCAACACCATTAAGCAAGAGGCACCACTAAACAACCCATGAAGACCATGGAGATCTCCAGACAAGTCAGGGACAAAGTTAGTGAAAAGAACAAGTCATAGTTGGGTTATAAAAAAAATATTCCAATCTCTGATGATCCCCTGGAGCACTATCAAATCCATTATATTCAAATGGAAGGAACATGGTTCCACAACAAACCTGTAGAGAGAGAGCCGCCCACCAAAACTCTCCGCCCAGGCAAGGAGGGCATTAATCAGAGAGGCAGCACAGAGACCAAAGGTCTGAAGGAGCTGCAGAGTTCCTAAGCAAAAACTTGAATACCTGTCCATATGACCACAGTAAGCCTTACATGCCATAAATGCATTTATGGAAGAGTGGGCAGAAAAAAAGCCTTTACTTACACACAAAAAAAATGCAAGGCTTGTTTTGAGTTTGCCAAAAGATACGTGAGAGACTCCTCAAATGTTTGGAGGAAGGTGCTGTGGTCAGATGAGATGACTGAGGTAAACGCTACGTTTGGTGCCAAACCAATACAGCTCATCACCCCAAAAACACCAACCCCAGACTAAAACATGGTGGTGGCAGTATCATGTTGTGGGGATGTTTTTCCGCAGAAAGGACAGGGACAATAGTCTGAGTTGAGGGGAAGATTAATGGTGCAAAATTCAGGGATATTCTTGAGAAAATCCTGTTTCAGTCTGTCAGTGATTTGAGACTGGGACGGAGGTTCACCTTCCAATAAGACAATGACCCAAAGCATACTGCCAAAGTGACACTGGAGTGGTTTAAGTAGAAAAGTGTAAATGTTTTGCAGTGGCCTAGTTACATCTCAGACCTTAATCCAATTGAGAATCTATGGTCAGACTTGAATATTGCTGCTCAACCGGAGAAAACCATCTAACTTGAAGGAGCTGGAGCTGTTTTTCCATGATGAATGGGCAAAACTCCCAGTGGAAAGATGCGGAAAGCTCATAAAGACTTATTTAAATCGACTTGCAGCTATAATTGCTGGAAAAGGAGGCTCTACAAAGTACTGACTTTCGGGGGTGAAGTTTTCAGGCGTTTTGTCTTATTTGTTGCTTGCTTCACAATAAAAAAAACTTATGCAAACCCTCAAAAAACAAACAGTGAAATTCCAGGTTGTAAGGCAACAAAACACAAAAAAATTCCAATGATGGGAGGAGGGGGTTGAATACTTTTGCAACCCACTATATCTAAACCATTAATATGGGCATAGAGGCTATAGACTGCTGAAACTAGTGATATCTGTATGTCTCATATCAGATGTCTTGTATTTGATAAATCATCTTTTATTACTTTATATAAATGACCTCTTCCAGGCTCCAGGGCAGATGGTGCTTGGACATAACTCTGTTCCCAGAGCTTATTTTACATGAAGGGGAATTACTTGTGAGACAAGTAACCAACACAGAACAGCAGAACTGAACTTTGTCTTCTTTTTGCTTCTCTTTCAGCTCTCCTGCATTGAAACAATAATTCAACCCTGTCTGCCCGTGAGTTGGAAGCTGAAGCTGAGAGAAATCTGCGGATGTGTCAGGTATAATTAGGGCCGGTTTTAGGCAAAGTGGGGCCCTACGCAAAGTTTAAAATGGGACCCCAAATGCTAACATATTGCACATCACACAGAAGCACTCTGGTTGTAGTTACATGCACTGAGTTCAGGACGCTAAACGAGCGCGATTGACAATATTGAAATCGTTCAACACTTGTTTCCCGGCCTCTTTCCACCATCTGGGAAAGAATGATGGGGACAGAATGATCACTAATCAATCTGTCCCCATACAGTATCATGTTATCAGCAGCACATCTACTCTTTACACCAGCGATGTGTTGCTGAGAACAATGATTTTTTCCCAACATAAACAATCCAGTCACTCAATGAATATGCAGCATTTTGCTTGTTTAGTATAATACACCACATAGTCCTCCCTCCATATATTATAATGTGCCCCATAGTCCTCCATATAGTATAATACACCCCATAGTCCTCCATATATTATAATGTGCACCACAGTCCTCCATATGTAAAATGCACACCCCATAGTCCTCCATATAATATAGTATGCCCCATAGTCCTCCATATAGTATAATACACTCCCCATATTCCTCCATATAGTATAATACACTCCTCATAGTCCTCTATATAGTATAATACACTCCTCAGTCCTTCATATAGTATTATACACTTCCCATAGTCCTCCATATATCATAATACACTCCTCATAGTCCTCCATATATTAAAATACACTGCTCAGTCCTCCACATAGTATAATACACTTCTCATAGTGCTCCATATAGTATAATGCACCGCCATAGTCATCTATGTAGTAAAATTAATTTCCCATAGTATAATGCACCCCTATAGTTCTTCATATAGTATAATATATTCCCCATAGTCCTCGATACAATATAATGCAGTCCACATATAGTATAATGCAGCCACCCCATAGAGCACAATGCAGCCACCCCACAGAGTATAATACAACCACCCCACAGAGTATAATGTAACCCCCATAGAATATAATGCAGCCTCCCTCATATAGTATAATGTAGCCCCCTCATAGAGTATGATGCAATCACCCCTCATAGAATATAATATAATACAGCCCCCCATAGAATATTATGTAGCCCCAAATAGAATATAATACAGCCCACCTCCCCATAGAATATAATGTAGCCCCAAAAATATGATGCAATCTTCCCTCATAAAATCTAATACAGCCCCCCATGGAATATAATGTAGCCCCCATAGAATATAATACATCCCACCTCCCCATAGAATATAATGTAGCCCCTCATAGAATATAATGCAGCCCCCCCATAGTATATAACACAGCCTCCCCATAGAATATAATGTATAAAGTACCCCCCATGGTATATAACACAGCCACATAGTATATAACACAACCTCCCCCATAGAATATAATATACACCACATAGTATATAACACAGCCTCCCCCATAGAATATAATATAACCTCCAATAGTATATAACACAGCCCTCATAGTATATAGCACAGCCCGCATAGTATATAACACAGCCCGCATAGTATATAACACAGCCCGCATAGTATATAGCACAGTCCGCATAGTATATAGCCCAGCTCGCATAGTATATAACACAGCCCGCATAGTATATAACACAGCCCGCATAGTATATAGCAAGCCCACATAGTATATAGCACAGCCTGCTTAGTATATAACAGTCTGCATAGTATATAGCGCAGCCCGCATAGTATATAACACAGCCCACATAGTATATAGCACAGCCCGCATAGTATATAACACAGCCCGCATAGTATATACACAGTCCGCATAGTATATAGCACAACCCGCATAGTATATAGCACAGTCTGCATAGTATATAACACAGCGTGCATAGTATATAGCACAGCCCACATAGTATATAACACAGCCCGCATAGTATATAGCACAGCCCGCATAATATATAGCACAGTCCGCATAGTATATAGCATGGCCCGCATAGTATATAGCACAGTCCGCATAGTATATAGCACAGCCCGCACAGTATATGACACAGCCTGCATAGTATATAGCACAGCCCACATCTACCCCCCTGAGAATGGCCTCACAGTCCAGTACTCACTGTTATAGTAAAAAAACAACAAAAAAACCCACAATCCTCATCTCTCCTCATGCCCGCGCTGCTCCCGGCTCCTGTCTCGGCGGCTGCACTACCCGGCACACAGTGAGTGTGCGATGACGTCACCTGCAGTGTCAGAGGCAGAGTTTTGGCATAGTATAGTTTAATGCAGCGGCGGCGGGGGGAGTCGGCACTGGCGGCAGGTGGGCCCCCTGCCTCACAGGGGCCCCATAGCGGCTGTGTGATGTGCCGTTAGCTGGGGGCCCCTGGGGGAGTGGGGGCCCTAGGCAGCTGCCTGGTCTGCCTGCCTCTAACGCCGGCCCTGGGTATAATCACACACAGCTCTGCAGTGAGATCAGGAGAGCAGCCATTACACATCACACTGATAACTCCCCCTTATATTTACAATAATCTCTGGGGGCAGAGTTATCTTGCAGGCAGCATCCCCCCCAGAGCATGGAAGAGGTCATGTATATAAAGTAATAAATGACGATTTATCAGCAACAAGGCATTTGATATGGGGCACATCAGGGGCTCTCCAAACGCAACATGGCTTCTGCTCTTGATTACAGCTGGTTTTGCGCCAAAAATTTAAATGGTGCTCCTTCCCTTACGAGCCCTGCTGTGCGCCCAAATGGTAGTAATCCCCCACATATGGGGTAAATGGCGTACTTAGCAGAAAATGTACAACAAAATTTAGGGTCAATTTTCTCCTGTTACCCTTGTGAAAATAACAAATTTGGAGCTAAAGTAAATTTTTTAAAAAAAAAGTTAAATGTTCATTTTTTTCCTTCTATATAGCTTTAGTTCCTGTGAAGCACCGTAAGGGTTAATAAATTTCTTGAATGTGGTTTTGAGCACTTTGAGGGGTGCAGTTTTTAGTATGGTGTCTAGAGTTGAGCGATACCATCCGATACTTCAAAGTATCGTATCGGATGGTATCGGCCGATCTTTAAAAAAAGTATCGGTATCGCCGATTCCGATACCGGAAGTCCCATTCAAGTCTATGGGACTTCCGGTATCGGAATAAGAAAAACCCTTTCCTGCCCTTGTACAGCCTCTCTGGGGTCTGTACGGGCCTTTCGGGGGGCTGTGCCGGCCTGCCAGGGGGTCTGTGCAGGCTCCGGTGGTCTGTGCCGGCCTGCCGGTGGTCTGTGCAGGCTCCGGGGGGCTGTGCCGGCCTGCCGGGGGGCTGTGCCGGCCTGCCAGGGGGTCTGTGCAGGCTCCGGTGGTCTGTGCCGGCCTGCCGGTGGTCTGTGCAGGCTCCGGGGGGCTGTGCCGGCCTGCCGGGGGGCTGTGCCGGCCTGCCGGGGGGCTGTGCCGGCCTGCCGGTGGTCTGTGCAGGCTCCGGGGGTCTGTGCAGGCATCGTCCGATGGGACTACAAGTCCCATCTGGCGATGCCTGCTACCATGACAGTGATTGACACATTAGCCAATGATGGGACAGTAGTAGTCCCATCATCCGGCTAATGTGTTAAATGTAAAAAAAAAAAAAAAAAAAAATTACATGCTACATTCATACTACATACTACATACATGCTACATTCATACTACATACTACATACATGCTACATTCATACTACATGCAACATACATACTACATATATACTACATGCATGCTACATATATACTACATGCATGCTACATACATACTACATCATACATACTACATATATACTACATGCATGCTACATACATACTACATATATACTACATGCATGCTACATACATACTACATGCTACATGCATGCTACATACATACTACATGCTACATGCATGCTACATACATACTACATACATACTACATATATACTACATACATACTACATATATACTACATGCATGCTACATATATACTACATGCATGCTACATACATACTACATGCTACATACATACCACATATATACTACATACATACAATACATTCATACAATACATACATAGACATACAGTACATATAACATAGAGTAACATACTTACCAATACTTGTCACATTGTTCCCCGAAGCCATTGTCGTCTACGGAATAAATATTAACATAACAAACCACAAAAATACTCACCCACGATCCGAAGCAGTCCACGAGTGTGTCCCACGACGATCTTGGGTAGAGAACTGCAGCATCAGCTGATGCTGCCGTTCTCTACGGGCTGCAGGAATCCAATGACGGAAGGTAGGTATCCTTCCGCACTGTATTCCTCCGCCACTTAAAAAAAAAAAAAGTCCCTAGTCTCACTTTATGCCATTGCTGTGTGGGAATTTCCCACACAGCAATGGCATAAAGTGAGACTAGGGACTTTTTTTTTTTTAAGTGGCGGAGGAATACAGTGCGGAAGGATACCTACCTTCCGTCATTGGATTCCTGCAGCCCGTAGAGAACGGCAGCATCATCTGATGCTGCAGTTCTCTACCCAAGATCGTCGTGGGACACACTCGTGGACTGCTTCGGATCGTGGGTGAGTATTTTTGTGGTTTGTTATGTTAATATTTATTCCGGAAAGACAATGGCTTCGGGGAACAATGTGACAAGTATTGGTAAGTATGTTACTCTATGTTATATGTACTGTATGTCTATGTATGTATTGTATGAATGTATTGTATGTATGTAGTATATATGTGGTATGTATGTAGCATGTAGTATGTATGTAGTATGTATGTAGCATGCATGTAGCATGTAGTATGTATGTAGCATGCATGTAGTATATATGTAGTATGTATGTAGCATGCATGTAGTATATATGTAGCATGTATGTAGTATGTATGTGGTATGTATGTAGCATGTAGTATATATGTAGCATGCATGTAGTATATATGTAGTATGTATGTAGTATGTATGTAGCATGTATGTAGTATATATGTAGTATGTATGTAGTATATATGTAGCATGTATGTAGTATATATGTAGTATGTATGTAGTATATATGTAGCATGCATGTAGTATATATGTAGTATGTATGTAGTATATATGTAGCATGCATGTAGTATATATGTAGTATGTATGTAGTATATATGTAGCATGTATGTAGTATGTATGTAGCATGCATGTAGCATGTAGTATGTATGTAGCATGCATGTAGTATATATGTAGTATGTATGTAGCATGCATGTAGTATATATGTAGCATGCATGTAGTATGTATGTGGTATGTATGTAGCATGTAGTATATATGTAGCATGCATGTAGCATGTATGTAGTATGTATGTAGTATGTATGTAGCATGCAGTATGTATGTAGTATGTATGTAGTATATATGTAGTATGTATGTAGCATGCATGTAGTATGTATGTAGTATGTATGTAGTATATATGTAGTATGTATGTAGCATGTAGTATGTATGTAGTATTTTTTTTTTTTTTTTTTTTTTTTTTAACATTTAACACATTAGCCGGATGATGGGACTACTACTGTCCCATCATTGGCTAATGTGTCAATCACTGTCATGGTAGCAGGCATCGCCCGATGGGACTTGTAGTCCCATCGGACGATGCTTGCACAGACCCCCGGACATCAGCACAGCCCCCCGGCAGGCCGGCACAGCCCCCCGGCAGGCCGGTACAGACCCCCACAGGGTGCACAGCCCCCCGGCAGGCCGGCACAGCCCCCCGGCAGGCCGGCAGAGACCCCGGGCAGTCCACACAGCCCCCCGGCAGGCCGGCAGAGACCCCCGGAAGGCCCGAAATGACGGCGCATCATGATGCGCACACACCGCGCATCATGATGACGTCAGGCCGTCAATCAACTGAACTTCCGATTCCGATGCCGAATTCCGATATTGAAAAAATATCGGAAGTCGGTATCGGAATTCCGATACAGCAAGTATCGGCCGATACCCGATACTTGCGGTATCGGAATGCTCAACACTAATGGTGTCACTTTTGGGTGTTTTCTGTCATATAGGCTCCCCAGAGTCACTTTAAAAGTGAGGTGGTCCCTAAAAAAAATGGTTTTATAAGTTTTGTTGGAAAAATTAGAAATTACTGATCAATTTTTAACAATTGTAACTTCTTAACAAAAAAATGTTAAAAAAATGCTACAGATGTAAAGTAGACATGTAGGAAATGTGATTTATTAACTATTTTGTGTGACATAACTTTCTGATATAAGGGCATAAAAATTAAACATTTGAAAATTACAACATTTTCAACATTTTCACCATATTTCTGATATTTTCACAAATAACGCAAGTCATATCGAAGAAATGTTACCACCATCATGAAGGACAATATGTCATGAAAAAACAATCTGAGAATCAGTGAGAAACGTTCCAGAGTTATAACCATATAAAGTGACATTGGTCAGATTTAAAAAATTTGGCCTGGTCATTAAGGTCAAAATTGTCTCACTCATTAAGGAGTTAAGTGGATTTGCAATTATTAGTTTCACCAAAGGAAAAGACTTTTCAAAATGTGACTCTGGTGGGACTTGAACCCACAACCTTTGAATGTCTACACTCCACTAGAAGTCTAATGCGCTACATTGCGCCACAGAGCCACATTGTGCTGAGCCTTTAAAGGGACAGTACATGCAACGTAACCACCACCAATGTCTCAAAGTAGAAGTCACATAGATTTTGTGTCACACAATGTCACTTTGACAGCAGAAATGTATTTGTTGCCATTCATTATACTCTTTAGTTTAGTTCCAAGCTATAAGTAAAAGCTCCTCGAGATAAGTACATTTTTTCTATTTTATATCCTCCAACTTCCAGATTATTTAAATCAATAACTGGGATGAAATTGCATTTTTTAAAAAATGCAATTTCATCCCAGTTATTGATTTAAATAATCTGGAAGTTGGAGGATATAAAATAGAAAAATTTGACTTATCTTGAGGAGCTTTTACTTATAGCTTGGAACTAAACTAAAGAGTATAATGAATGGCAACAAATACATTTCTGCTGTCAAAGTGACATTGTGTGACACAAAATCTATGTGACTTCTACTTTGAGACATTGGTGGTGGTTACGTTGCATGTACTGTCCCTTTAAAGGCATAGAACACCTGGCTCTGTAGCGCAATGGCTAGCACATTGGACTTCTAGTGTAGTGTAGACATTCAAAGTTTGTGGGTTCAAGTCCCACCAGAGTCACATACTGCCAAAAGGTATCTAATGTTATATCACCATGTGGTGAATCTAAAAATTACAAATCCACGTAAAAGGGGCTGTATGATAGTAAAAGTTGTCTGTAATTACCCATCATCAATGAAAAAGAAAAGCATTTTCCTAACTTAGATTTTTAAAAAAATGTCACCTTCTGTTGATATCGCTCCTGATCACTGAGGTTTTTTACTTCCAATGATGTGTTGCGGGAAAGCACTGCCTCTCTGGGTAACACCCCCTGGGCTGCCCGAGAACTCCTACTTTTGGGTGAGGTTTGAAGACCCCCCACCCACTTTGGCTCAGAGCATCCTGGGAAATCCAGGCTAGATGGGTGATTAGGACTGGTTGGCATCTGAGAGCTGGATGTTATGTAACGGGCAGAGATATAGACCGGAGGGCGCACTTTTATTAATAAATGTAAAGCAGGAAATGCTTATTTAACCAAGATGAGATATTAGGAAGAACTGCTTTAATATCAGAAAATACCTTTAAAAAACTAAGATAACCAACACATGTACGGTGGGTAGTCCAATCACTGAGACTATGCAACTGCCAAACGAAGAGCCACAGGCACTCTCATAGGCTATATGAACACAGAGTCTCTTTGCTGAGATATCAGAGCATAAACTGAGCAGAAAGCCAAACTTTTTTATGCGTTTTTCTTAGAATTGAAGGAGTATTTGGATTGTTTCTGCTCCAAAAACTCCTAGAAAAACTCTATGTGGTCATAGCTTTGGGGTATATCCACACTGATTTTTTTTTATCTATGGATTTGGATGCTCTTCAAAATCCACCTCAAAAGCTGCTTCAAGTGCTCTCTGAATACTCTTCCCATTGATTTCAATGAGAGATTCACATTGCTTTTCATACAATGAGATTTCTTCCAATACATAACCTGTTTCATACAGATTCCTTGTTGAATCCACTCCAAATATTGAGTGGATCATTGGAAGTAACACATCATTGGAAGTAAAAAACCTCAGTGATCTGGAGCGATATCAACAGAAGGTGACATTTTTCAAAATAAATCTAAATTAGGAAAATGCTTTTTTTTCACTGACAATGGGAAATTGCAGACAACTTTTACTATCATACAGCCCCTTTAAGTGGATTTGCAATTTTGAGATTTGCCATAGAGAAATTATTTTTTTGTATTCAATGGTGATTTAATATTAGGTAAGCTTTTCAGCAGTATTTCCCCACACAAAATACAACTCTGGTGGGACTCAAACCCACAAGTTTGAATGTTGACACCACACTAGAAGTCTAATGCCAAATCCAGTGCACCACAGAGCTGGCAGCTTTTTATTTAAAGAGACATGCAACATAAAAATACACTAATGTCTTAAGGCAGAAGTGTTGTCACAGATCTTGTGTCACATATTGTCACTTTGACAGCAGAAATGTATTTATTACTCTATTCAATATACTCTTAAGTAAAAACTCCTTGAAATGAGTTACATTTTTCTATTTTATATCCTCTAACATCCAGATTATTTAAATCAACAACTGGGACAAAATTGCAGTTTTTGAAAGGTTTTGCAATTTTTTGTTTCATGGACATGTACTAAAATCATGCATAAAATGTGTCTCATTCCTGGCCCCTTGTGTCTCATTACTAGCCCCATGTGTCTCATTCCTGGCCCCTTTGTCTTATTCCAGGATTCCTGGCCCTTTCTGTCTCATTCCTGGTTCTTTCTGTCTCATTCCTGGTTCCAGGTGTCTCATTCCTGGCCGCTTGTGTCTCATTCCTGGCCCCATTCGTCTCATTCCTGGCCGCTTGTGTCTCATTCCTGGCCCCATTCGTCTCATTCCTGGCCCCTTGTGTCTCATTCCTGGCCCCTTGTGTCTCATTCCTGGCTCCATGTGTCTCATTCCTGGCCCCTTGTGTCTCATTCCTGGCCCCTTGTGTCTCATTCCTGGCTCCATGTGTCTCATTCCTGGCCCCTTGTGTCTCATTCCTGGCCCCATATTTTCTCTCATTCTGACCCATGTCACTCCATCCTGCCCCCATGTCTCTCCATTCTGCATCCATGTCTCGACATACTGCCCCATGTCTCTCCATTCTACCTCCATGTCTCTTCATTCTGCCCCCATGTGTCTCCATACTGACTCCATAGTGCAGCTTTACAAAACAAAGTAAAAAAGAGTTTCTCCTTATATGGCTGTGGTCCAGTGGTGTCCTCTCCCCGATTCATCTGCCAGCGTATGGCAGTGACGTCATATGCTGGCGACATTCGTGTTAACATCAGCTGCTGGCTTGTGATTGACTGGGGGCTGGGTGAGCAGAAGAGAGGGTGCCTGGCACTGGTCCCCTCTGCTCACGGGGCCCCATACGCCAGTAAGGGCAGTAATTCCCTGATGGCGGCTCAGTGCACAATAGTAATGGGGCCCATTTTGGGAGTCAAAGGCAAGTAATAGGTGACAAAGTCAACTACTAAAATTAATAAGATTGTGCATGTGTTGTTAAAGAAATTGTGGGATAGACTTTATTTATGAATTCATGTAGTGAGGTTCTTATCCTGCAGGAACCGAGTGATGATGGATATGCGTATAGTGACGCTAAGCCATTCAGTTCATTAGAGATGGAAATAATAAGTATTCAGTTGCGGGAACCTAGAGATAGCATGTATTTTATTTGATGGACTTACAATTTGTTTCTACTTCTAAATGAAGCTTTTAATATATTTTAGAACAATTTTATTTCTGGAAGTAATGTGCTCTCTGCGGGTGTCACAAGAAATCATTTATTCAGTAAATGTACAAACGGTAACAAATACAATGTAATAATAACACCAAGAAGAGCAAATGGCACCTGACGCTATAAAAATCTAACAAAACTGACACGTGATTACAGAGAGAGCAGGAAACTCCAGCACTAAAAGCATATTCAATAAAAGTGTCTCACTCATCAGGCAGCTGCGGCTTCATTTATCTCAAACATTATGCAGGTTTCTGGTGAACAGGTTAATATTTCATAAGTTTTGCCAATCGCTCTGTTGACTATTCCCAGAATCTTTCCATGTCAGGGAGAAAAACAGAAAATTGCAGCATTTTACGTTTGTCACCATGGTAGGGGCTGGCACTGTTACACGGTCATTGTGTGTTTTGTAATAATTTACGACACTGGGTGGCTGACACTTGTTGGCATTGTTATGAGGTCACTTTGTTGTTTGCATTGTTAGGAAACACTATATGGTTGGCACTGTTATGGGGTCGCTTTGTTGTTTGCATTGTTAGGAAACACTATATGGTTGGCACTGTTATGGGGTCGCTTTGTAGTTTGCATTATTAGGGGACACTATATGGTTGACACAATGATGGGGGCACTGTGCGGAAGTATAAGTTCTACTTTAAATAGCCTAAATGAGAAATCAGAAATATCTCCTGGCCCCTTTTTGGCACTCCAAAGAAGAAGAGAGGTGGATGTGTATACACGCTGTTGCACTGCACTTTGTAATGTGTGATTTATGTCGCTTTGCAGAACTTTCTACCATGTAAATGGTCCTGGGATGGCTAGCATACCCGGTAGTGATGAGCGAGTATACTCGTTGCTCGGGTTTTCTCGAGCATGCTCGGGTGTCCTCCGAGTATTTTGGCGTGCTTGGAGATTTAGTTTTCGTTTTCTCAGCTGCATGATTTGCGACTTGTAGACAGGCTGAATACATGTGGGAATTCCCTAATAAACAGGCATTCCACACATGTATTCAAGCTGTCTAGCCATTGCAATTCATGCAGATGAGATGACGAAAACTAAATCTCTGAGCACTACAAAATACTCGGAGGACACCCAAGCATGCTCGAAAAAACCCGAGCAACAAGTATACTCGCTCATCACTAATACCCGGGTGTCTTGGAAGGCAGGATGGTTGTTGAACGTTTATTCATTGCCACAGTGCTCTACCTAAAAGTGGGGCCAGAAGCTGTTATGTAGAAAAATAGTATGGTATATAAAGAGCAACTTTTGCACCATAAGGAAATGTGGGCCTATGCTGTGGTGGAAGACTACCATTCTGCCGGTTTTGAATGATTTTGAATCCTAATCAAGTAAAACTCAGCAATTTAAATGGATGAAATACCTTCACCAATAGACAATGAATACTTTCCAAAATGTTTATCCTCTTGATGCATCCAAATGTAATTGTACACGATGATTTGTCTTATCTAGAGGAACCACAATGTACAATGAAGACAAAATGATTGGTTGGACAAAGCAACTACATTGTGTTGATGTGGCGCCCCTGAGGCTCAGTCATCACAGAGGCACTGCACCTCCTCCTGAGGTGTGGCACCCCACAATCCAGGTAAGTTGGAGGCTCCTGACCACGGTCCAACACCTGCATCCCACACAACACGGTAGTTCAGCAAAGCCACATTGCGGCTCCCTGCTTGGAGTGTAGCAGAGCACCTTTAGTGGCTCCCTGCTTGGAACACTAAACGTGCTGGGAGGCGGGTGGAGTTAGAATACATAAAAGAGTGGGAAGGTTTAGAATTTCAGTGAGTTCGAGGTCAGTCAGTCGGAGAGAGACACTCAGAGAGGAGTGAGGAAAGAAGATCCCTGGAAGAGTGATGGAGGAAGGGGGTGCTGGCACGGGAAAGGAAAGAAGGAGAAAGAAATTGAACCGAAACCTGATCTTCCATAAGAAGGAAAGACTAGTACCGAACGTAGGAGTAAAAGGGAACAGAGGATGTGGGTTAGAGGAAAAACCCTGCCTAGAAGTTCTAAGCGCAAGGCCGGGGCCTGGTCCCCGAGGTTGTATGGACACTAATGGTTCTACAGCAGACACCGGTGGAGTAGTGGGCTGTAAATGCACTACTCCCATCTAAGACTTGGGGGCACAACAGCAACATTGATAGTGAGCCGCGACTCAGGAGTAAGGAGTCCCCGAAGCAGGCTACAGCTGTCAGCCGTACAAGTAGAGTTCTTGGGAACATCTGTCAGGAGGCACTCCAGTGTAACTCAGTACTAGGAGTACTTCACACTTAAAGGCGCTATAAGAGGAGACGTTCAGAAAGGCACATGTTGGCGGAATGTTGGAAGGGAGCATTCCATCTGGCCTGGAGGTTGACTGAGTCCCTGACCTGGAGGACACAGCACGGAGGCAGGCACCTGTGTGTACTACAGACTTGAGTAAAGCTTTGGAACTACAAGCCCTGGTGTCCTCCATTCATTCTTGTGCCAACGCACCCAGCACTGCTACATCTGGGTACCAGCTCCTGCACCGCCTGTGCCTCTCCTCTACCCCGACATCTACACTGCCCTGGGGCTACAGCTTCACCTGTGGGGAGTTTTTGCATCTTTGCTGCACCATACCATCAGTCCCAGCGGATCTGCATGCAGCGTCGGCTTAACATCTCACTTGCTGAACACCACAGGTGGCGTCACGAACTATTCCATTAACTACATTCCACCATTCAATCTCCCCTTTTTACATTGGGCGCCCAGGGCCACAGACCGGGTCACCGCTGCTGTGACACATCCCGCTGACACCGGTCCGATACAGAGTACCCCACAGCCCTGGGAGGGCGACCCATTGACGTTTAGATTCTGGCTTTAAAGAAAACCTGTCACTAGGTTAAATGGACAGTTATTGCTCCTATTTTATTCCTGCTACTCTCCTAAATATTCCATTTTTATTTTTACTTCTAATTCGCTATGCGGTTTCATAGATATGGGTCTTTTTGTTCAGGGTTACGTTTTAGAGTCTGACCCAAGGAGGCGGTGCTCACAAGATGCTCAGGGGCATGTCTATAGGATGCTCTGTATTTTGACCAAGAGAGCACCGCCTCCTTGGTAATGACCATAAAAATTGGCACTAAATAAAAAGGCACATGTCTCTGGAACCATAGGACGGATTTATAAGAAAACAAACTGAAAATACTCAGTAGAGCTGCAGGAATGAAAGAAAAGAAAAAAATTGCCATTTATGACCCAGTGACAGGTCTTCCTTAAAGTGACCATCTACCCTTGCACTGAAAAGTATATACTTGTAATGTATATTCACCCTACTTTCCATTCTGCTTCCAATACAACTTGGATATAGGAGAACGAGAGCATGGCTCACAGAGGAGAAAGTAACAGGAGGAGGAGGTGGACATACCATTTGTGCAATCTGTGCAGCCGCATTGGGGCCCAAGAAGTAAGGAGGCCAACTTCTATCTCTAAAGCTGGTGGAATTGTCCTATGGCCCCTAAAGGGCCCATATACTGTTCTTTCACATTGGCCCTTCTATATCTTTGTCTGCCAATGGCGGGAGGCAAATGTAGGGTTATTTTAAAGGTGAGCATCAGGGAAAGGTTACTACCTCGTTTTACCACTTATATACGGTAATTAAAACTGATTATGGCATTAAAAAAGTGTAAACAAAGTGAAGGGGGTGTTTTGTTTTCATCCTTGTTAGCCCCGACACTGATATCATCAGAGTTGATGGTTCAATACAGGCAGCCTGTGAGCTAAGAAAGTTCAGTATTAATACATATTTATTTCATAAGCATAGCAATGTACTAAAGTATAAATCTATTCCTATACATCACAGTTAAAAAAAAAGTTAAAAATGTTTTTAGGGGACTAAATAAATACTGTTATCATAAAATAATAAATAATAAATATTTTCTTTTTTATAAGTGATAATATTGATATAAATATCAGAAACACATTTACATATACAGGGTGGGCCATGTATATGGATACACCTAAATAAAATGGGAATGGTTGGTAATATCACCTTTCTGTTTGTGGAACATTAGTATAAGGGAGGGGGAAAACTTTTTAAGTTGGGTGGTGACCATGGTTGCCATTTTGAAGTCGGCCATTTTGGATCCAACTTTATTTTTTTCAATGGCAAGAGGGTCATGTGGCACATCAAACTTATTGAGAATTTCACAAGAAAAACAAAGGTGTGCTTGGTTTTAATGTAACTTCATTCTTTCATTAGTTATTTAAAATGTGTTCAAAGTGCTGCCCATTGTGTTGGATTGTCAATGCAACCTGAAAAAAATGTTCTTATGAGTCCTGATCCCTGTTCTTAGGATTACTGGGATGTAGTAAAGCATCATTGGCATGTGAGGAAATATTGCGTCCCCCACCAATTCAAAAAGCCTTTTCAGAGAACACAAATTCATAGAGATAAAAGCTATTTGTAGAGGTCTAGTGCAAAAAAGAGGGGAGAGAGGACAGCTGTGCAAGTACCTCTAAGGCCGGAGTCACACTAAACGTATGAAAAATTGGTCCGAGTCTCCCTGTCGAGAGTCGCACGAGTGTAATGTGACTGTCATACGAGTACAATGCGATTTTTCACAACTAGCATCCGATTTACATCCGAATGCAATGCGATTTTAACATGGGATTTTACATACAGCAATTCTCTATTTCATTTACACCTTGTTTTCAAAGGAAATATTCATCAAAACACACACATATATATACAGGTAGATAGAAGAAAAGGTGGTAATTTATGTGCCGTGTACAGTAAAATCACACTGACAGGTTAGAATAGAATAGAGACAATAGATATATACACATAGAATACATACAGTAGATATATAGATCTCAGTGATATATATATATATATATATATATACATACTGTACAGTATATATATTACATAGCTAAATAGAAGAAAAGCCGGTAAATCATTTGTCGTGTACTATAAAATCACTGCAGGAGCCGACAGGATAGAGGAAGTGGATGACATGCAGTAAATACAAATAGAATAGGTAGATATATAGATGTCAGTGACAAACAGAATTAGTACAGTGTGTGTGCAAATTACTGTACATGTATTTAATTAATAAAAGATTATTTTTTGGAAAAAACTGGTGTGGGCTCCCGTGTAATTTTCATAAACAGCAGAGGGAAAGCCAACAGCTTGTATTGTCAGGTGACATCAAGCCCATAGGCTTGCATTGGCGAGGAAATAAACTGTGATGTGAGCTGCCCCATAGATTCACACTGGTCTCTGTACTATGCAATGTTTTCTCGCATAGCACTCACTAGTATTCTATGGTAGTGTGATGCCGGCCTAACAGCACAAATGATTCTGAGAAAATCCCAAAAAAAGAGTTTTCTATTTTTAGGAATGTCTACCACAAATCCTCGAAACTTTGGGGTCCAAGTGGTGGAGATCAAGCACTTTACAAAAGGAGGGTGATACCTACTCTATTTGTTATTTTAGGTATTTTAAACATTTTTGGTCCACTTTTTTAATATCAACGTTGGCACATGGGTATCTTTACAACAATAACTCTAAAATAGTTTAGAAGAAGGATCACATTACACTGTTAACCTTAAGGTGTATGCACCTTAACCTGCACACAAAGAGAATGTGACGTGACCCACCATGACGCCATACTAATGATATTTTAAAATAAACGTTTCATATTCAATCAGCATGCATGAAATAGGGTATAACCTAGTATAGTAAAAATCACAGTCTCCTATGAAACCCAGCCACAGGCTAGACTTCACAGGCACACCCAAAATGGTAGGCATCAGGGCCTTCAGTGTTGTCACAATGGCTCCCTGTGATTCGGGTGCTTTAAATTCGACTTTCAGACATTGACAGTGGCATTTAAGGGGTTGACAGCAACAGGGAGACAACTCAACTTAACTAGCTGCTCCTAGTTGACAGATTAATGACTGGGTAACACTGCCATCATCTGCTGGGAATGATGCAAGCTCGGTGCCTAATCTTCCTTGAAAGATTGGAATTTCTTGTATTTTCTTTTGAATGTTCTGCTTATCAGAGCAGCAGCGAAACATTCAGAAGAAGAAACAGGTGCTGATATTTTCACTGCCATCATCAGTACTCCCAGAGCAGGCAAATAGATAGGGGAAGAGCAGGGGTTTGGAAACCACTTACATGCAATTTTTGTTCATAACTTCCCACAAGGGACAAAAGTATTTAAAACCAAAATGAGAATGTAGTTACTATTTAATAATTCCTCACGATATCTCTAAGACCCGGTTGTATCAAAACTATCAAATTGTACTTACCGTAATTAAAAAATAATTAAACTCCTCCATAACAGGTGACCTAATCTTTCAATAGAAGTGCTGTCCAAGAAGTATCATTTCTCCTTGCGGAGAATGACATGCTAAGCATGTCGAGATGAGGAGACTTAAAGCCGCAATGCTCCTCTGGGAAATATGCTAATTATGCAAATTGTCTCTTCAGAGAGGAAGAGGACTAGAACTCTAGTGCCACCTTTTGGAAGTAGCAATCCTAAAAGTCAATGTCGACCCTTTAACGAGCCTTGTTACATGACTTAGGATGAAAGACAAGCCAGAATCTCAATTTGCAGACACTGTGTTTCGGGGTACTGCCCCTCGTCAGTGTGAGATCTGGTTTGGCTGTCAGAGAGGCGTCTGACTGATATCCAAGAAGTATCATTTCTCCTTGCAGAGAATGACATGCTAAGCATGTCAAGATGAGGAGACTTAAAGCCGCAATGCTCCTCTGGGAAATATGCTAATTATGCAAGTGTTGGAATGTTTCGTTCTGCCAATTGTCCACATGATGCACTTTCTTTATTGATGTCTCACTTTCTCTTTCCAAGAGAATAAAAAAGTGCATATCATTGTGCAAAACTGTCACCCAGCAGACATAGATTCCAGGTCTGTTCTTTTCTACTCACAAACAAATGGTTAAGAATTAGTGATGAGCGAACGTGCTTGGATAACGTTTTATCCGAGCACGATCGGGTGTTATCCGAGTATCTCAGGCGTGCTCGTATATTATGTTCGAGTCTGTGCGACTGCAAGTGTTAGACAGCCTCAACACATACAGGGATTGCCTGTTTGTTATGCACTCCCACACCTCCAGATACTCGGATAACACCTGAGCATGCTCAGATAACATGTTATCCGAGCACGTTTGCTCATCACTAATAAGAATAGCAGTTCAAAGAGTCAACTCACATGGTGCAATCCAAGCAGCCCACACCCTGGTTTTGCCTGCACCAGCTTCTTCAGAGGCTTTACTGCCCAAACACAGGTCTCAAATACTGACGATTACAAAATGCATTAAAAATGCACTATAAATACAGTACAATGTATTTAAATGTATATACAGGTGCTTCTCACAAAATTAGAATATCATCAAAAAGTTAATTTATTTCAGTTCTTCAATAGAAAAAATGAAACTCATATATTATATAGAGTCATAAACAAAGTGATCTATTTCAAGTGTTTATTTCTAGTAATGTTGATTATTATGACTTACAGCCAATGAGATCTCAAAAGTTGTTATCTCAGAAAATTAGAATAATTAACAGAAAACACCTTCCTAAGCGCTTAAAAAGGTCCCTTACTCTGTTTCAGTAGGCTCCACAATCATGGGGAAGACTGCTGACTTGACAGATGTCCAGAAGACAGTCATTGACACACTCCACAAGGAGGGTAAGCCACGCAAGGTCATTGCTAAAGAAGCTTGCTGTTCACTGAGTCCTGTATCCAAGCATATTAATGGAAAGTTGAGTGGAAGGAAAAAGTGTGGTAGAAAAAGGTGCACAAGCAACTGGGTTAACCACAGCCTTGAAAGGATTGTTAAGAAAAGGCCATTCAAAAATTTGGGGGAGATTCACAACGAGTGGACTTCTACTGGAGTCATTGCCTCAAGAGCCACCACACACAGACATATCCAGGACATGGACTTACAGGTGTCACATTCCTTGTGTCAAGCCAATAGACAACGCCAGACCGTCTTACCTGAGTGAAGGAGAAAATTAACAGGTCTGTTGCTCAGTGGTCCAAGGTGTTGTTTTCATATGAAAGTAAATTTTGCATTTCATTTGGAAATCAAGGTCCCAGAGTCTGGAGGAAGAGAGGAGAGGACACAATCCAAGCTGCTGGAGGTCTAGTGTGAAGTTTCCACAATCACTGATGGTTTGGGGAGCCATGTCATCTGCTGGTATAGGTACATTGTGTTTTATCAAAACCAAAGTCAGTGCAGCCGTCTACCAGAACTTCCTTCTTCCCTCTGCCGACAAGCTTTTTGGAGATAGAAATTTCATTCTCCAGCAGGACTTGGCACCTGTCCACACTGCCAAAAGTACCAATACCTGGTTTAAAAACAACGGTATCACTGTGCTTGATTGACCAGCAAACTCGTCTGACCTGAGAATCTGAGGTATTGTCAAGAGGAAGATGAGAGACACCAGACCCAACAATGCAAACGAGCTGAAGGCTGCTATCAAAGCAACCTGGGCTTCTATAACACCTCAGCAGTGCCACAGGCTGATCGCCTCCATGCCACACCGCATTGATGCACTAAGGCTAGTTTCACACTTGCTTTTTTTTGCAGCGCTTTTTTCCCGCAAAAAAACGCATTGAAAAAACGCATACAAAAGCATACAACTGCTGCGTTTTTTTCAAGCATTTTTATGAGCATGCATGAAAAAAACGCAGCATTTTTATGCGTTTGTATGCGTTTTTAGTGCGTTTTTACCGCGTTTGCGTTTTTTTCCAACATTAGGTGGCCCCTCACACTAACCCAAACCATGACTTTACTAACCCTAACCCTGACCCTAACCCTTAACCCTAACCCTGACCCTAACCCTAACCCTGACCCTAACCCTTAACCAAACCATACTTAACCCTAACCCAAACCCTAAACCCTAACTAACCCTAACCCTGACCTTAACCCTGACCCTAACCCTTAACCAAACCATACTTAACCCTAACCCAAACCCTAAACCCTAACCTACCCTAACCCTGACCTTAACCCTGACCCTAACCCTAACCCTAACCCTGACCCTAACCCTAACCCTAACCCTGACCCTAACCCTAACCCTAACCCTTAACCAAACCATACTTAACCCTAACCCTGACCCTAACCCTGACCCTAACCCTTAACCAAACCATACTTAACCCTAACCCAAACCCTAAACCCTAACTAACCCTAACCCTGACCTTAACCCTGACCCTAACCCTAACCCTAACCCTGACCCTAACCCTAACCCTGACCCTAACCCTAACCCTAACCCTTAACCAAACCATACTTAACCCTAACCCTGACCCTAACCCTGACCCTAACCCTAACCCTAACCCTAACCCTGACCCTAACCCTTAACCAAACCATACTTAACCCTAACCCTGACCCTAACCCTTAATCAAACCATACTTAACCCTAACCCAAACCCTAACTAACCTTAACCCTAACCCTAACCCTGACCCTAACCCTAACCCTGACCCTAACCCTTAACCAAACCATACTTAACCCTAACCCTGACCCTAACCCTGACCCTAACCCTTAACCAAACCATACTTAACCCTAACCCTGACCCTAACCCTGACCCTAACCCTAACCCTAACCCTGACCCTGACCCTAACCCTAACCCTAACCCTTAACCAAACCATACTTAACCCTAACCCTGACCCTAACCCTTAACCAAACCATACTTAACCCTAACCCTGACCCTAACCCTGACCCTAACCCTAACCCTAACCCTAACCCTGACCCTAACCCTTAACCAAACCATACTTAACCCTAACCCTAACCCTAACCCTGACCCTAACCCTTAACCAAACCATACTTAACCCTAACCCTGACCCTAACCCTAACCCTAACCCTAACCCTGACCCTAACCCTAACCCTAAACCCCCTTAACTAACCCTAACTTTACCCAAACCCCTAAATTCCATTGTCTAAACTAATGGTAAAAAAAAAAACGCATGTGCAAAAAAACGCATACATGAGCATGCCAGTGCGCACATATGCGCATCCATAGGCTATAATGGCCAATTTTAGCGCAAAACGTGCGCATACGTGCGCATGCGCTTTTTTGCAGGGCCAAAAAATGCAACATGCTGCGTCTGGAAAATACAAACGCACACCCCAAAAAAACGCAGCGCATGAAAATCGCATACGTGCGCTTACCAGCGCGCAGGTATGCGCACCCATGTTAAATATAGGGGAAAAAACGCATGCGCAGGTATGCGTTTTTTTCCAGCGCAAAAAAACGCAAATGTGAAACCAGCCTAATTGATGTAAAAGGAGCCCCGACCAAGTACTGAGTGCATTTACTGACCATACATTTCAGTAGGCCAACATTTCAGATTTTAAAATCATTTTTCAAGCTGGTGTTATAAAGTATTCTAATTTACTGAGATATTGACTTTTGGGTTTTCATTGGCTGTAAGCCATAATCATCAACAGAAATAAACACTTGAAATAGATCACTCTGCTTGTAATGACTCTGTATAATATATGAGTTTCACTTTCTGTATTGAAGAACTGAAATAAATTAACTTTTTGATGATATTCTAATTTTGTGAGAAGCACCTGTATATCCATCAAAATAGAAGACGACTATTACCTGGCTTTTAATAATATATAATGATACCCATAGCTAGAAACTAACACCGGACTGCAACAAAATGATAAAGCTGTACATTAGTAATAGCTTCTTATCCTCCCCTATACCATATGGCATAATGCTTTCCATGGAAGGACGGGAGCTTTTCTTTCAATCTATGGAGCTCAAGTTGCAGCTTCAATCGTGTCTCACTTTCACATTCCCATTCATAAATGGGCAGGATGCTACACTGTAATTGTAAAACGTTGCTCACACTGCCACGATCCCTTCAGTCCATGTAAACAAAGCACCACTTATCTTGTATTGCAATACAAATAACAACCCAATCATTATAGTAAAGTGCTTTCTACTTGTTAGAGAGCCATTCTATTACTGTGCAGACTGAACTGTTAACGTTCGTTCACATATATTGCAAAACAATCTCACTTAGTAACAATAATGAACAACTTCTGATGGTACATTACCAACTATGACAAAAATACTTGATACAATATTTTTCCGTCAGACAAAATTTTCAAGCCTTCAGCTGATTTACCTTTTTTTGAATTGGTTGAAGACACAATTTGCCCCAATACACTTTTTAATAATATTCAAATGCTCGACTGTTCTAACTAGGTGGTTATTTTGGGGTATTTTTTTTTCTTGTGCATTGAATGACAACTATTGCCAGAAAGCTACTAAAGGTTCCCCTTCAACTTTTTATATCTAATGTTATCTTCATGTACTTTAATTATGGTTTCATTTATTTCCATTTGTTATCACTATAACATTTTCCTAAAAATCTTTTTTTTATATCAATTCCTTTTGACTTTCTGTGTTTGTCCAATTGGTATAGATTTTCTGTCAAGGTAAAAAAATGACAGCGATTTTTCATAATATCGCTGCTTCTGCCTGTAGGCTTGAAATAGGTTTTAGTTTTTAAAGCACCGCCTTCTAAAAGATGATTCAAAGGTAAGATTTAAGTAAAAAAAAAAAGATAACCTTATAAAGATGCAATTAAATAGAGATTATAAATTAGAGGGAATAGGAGTCAATATTAAATACCTCAATAGCCCTATAATATACCCCAAGGCGCAAAAAAATGAAAAATCTCTCTCTGGAAGCCCCATTATAGAAGATATTATGCTCCCTAGATGGAACATTGCTGAAAACATTTTCTTTAGGATATTGTCATTATAACTATTAGATTCGAAGCATTCGATAGCAGAAGAGAAAAAGTGGATGTTTGATGACATTTGTTTCCTCGTTATTGTAGATGTCAGTTTTCAGTACAGGATCATGATTGCCAAGTAAAGAGGGTATCGAAAGGAAAAACTGATCTACTATTGAGCGCTCTTTGAAATAACCGTATAGCCCAAAAAGAGAAAAGGAAGTAGGAGCATCTCAAATAAAATATACCGTAAACAATCTTTATTGAAAAATTATTTTAAAAGATACATAAAATATCAGTGGGCAGACAAAAATAACAAGTGACATGTTACACAAGGGAGTACAAGATGAGGCAAATAGCTGAGAATAACAGAGACAATGGATTTACCTAAAAGTTTAGTCTATGGATTATATATCATAAAGCTTCAGTGAGTATACTTAATATAAAAGGAAATACTAGACAGGTAAGCACAACACCCACTTGTGGACATTGGGCTATCTTACAACCCTCATGGAGTCTGTTTCTGACAGTTTGAGCAGACACATGGATGCTAGTAACCTGTTGGAGGTTGTTTTGCGGGGCTATGGCACTGCTCCTCCTGTTTCTCCTCGCACATAAGAGGAGAAAGTGGTCCTGCTGCTGGGTTGTTGCCCTCCCCCAGCCCCCTCCATGTCTCCTGGTGTACTGGCCTGTCTTCTGGTATCTGCTCCATTTTCTGGACATTGTGCTGACAGACACAGCTATCCTTCTTACCACAACTTGCATTGATGAGCCATCCTGGATGAGCTGCACTTCCTGAGCAACTTCTTTGGGTTGTAGATACCGCCACATGCTACTGTATAGTACCTCTAAGGGTGAGAGCAATTACACAACTGAGCATCATTTCCTTTTCTTGAGTCATTTCCATTAAAGTTGGATCAGCCTGCAATTTTATTTTCTGCTTTGATTTTGACTATCATTCCAGATCCAGACCTTCATGGAATGTTAATTTTTATTTACATTGATCATTTTTATGTTTTATTGTTCTCAACGCACAACACTATGTAATGAATAAAGATTTGCAACTGGAATATTTCATTCAGTGGTATCACCCACAATCACTACTTTTTCTTTTCAGTTTAGCATCTTTACGGCTTGAATTGGAGATCTGTATAACCGGTCTGATCAGGGAGGTGAAGTCTCAGAAAGTGTCTGTATATGGATATCTACAAAGCTTTTTGTCACCCCTTATTCAAAGTGAGGAATTTTGAACTTTTTGAATTGTCTGATTCCATAATGTGCTACCTCAGAGGAGCACCCTATCGGCTAGTGCGGAATCCATTTGTCTCTTCATGTAACGGTAGGAAAATTCGATGATGTTGACATCAGGGCTCCGCTTATTGCCCCAAAACACAATTTTCTTTGTTTTCAGCTGGTGGTGACGAGATGCTTGACACAAGGTGTAATGTTGATGGTGGGTCATTACTAGTGATGAGCAAGTATACTCGTTGCTCGGGTTTTCTCGAGCATGATCGGGTGTCCTCCGAGTATTTTGGCATGCTCGGAGATTTAGTTTGTGTTGAAGCAGCTACATGATTTGCGACTGCTAGACAGCCTGAATACATGTGGGGATTTCCTAACAAACAGGCATTCCTCACATGTATTCACCCTGTCCAGCAGCCGCAAGTCATGCAGCTACGTCGACACAAACTAAATCTCTGAGCATGCCAAAATACTCGGAGATCACCCAAGCATGCTCGGGGACACCCAAGCAACGAGTATACTCGCTAATCACTAGTCATTACTTGTCATGATATTGGTGTAAATAGTGATCTTCTGTTTACAGAAAAAAATTATAATGTAATAATCATTCTAACATTATATTACTGGAGGCTATTCAATGGAAGATTAAGAAATAGCAAACAGCTCACCATTGGGATAACAATATATTAGATAATCCCGTATGGCTCTAGCCTATGAACCAGTCACCATGAAAAATGTCACAATTTTATTAAAGGTTTGAGAGTAAATTCCCAATTTCTATTTTGTTAGATAATTTGTTATGAGATATTGGTACCATACAATCTCAACTGAATCGTTGCATCCGGAAAAGTTTCTTACCCTAGGGGTTTGCTGAATGAATCTTGTAATGTCAGCTACCATGAAATCATTTTTTTTATTTTAAAATTGCAAACAGTAATGTTTGGTTTAGAAGTGGTTTTATTGTTTAAAATATACTTTGCAGCACAATCATTGAGAATTTCTTGTCCATAATTTAATTTTTTCTAATTACTTAAAATAAAATCGTTTGACATTATACCCCTCATGTAAATACCTACAAGAAACGAAATAAACAAAAACCCTGCTATAACTAAATAAGTAAAAGTGCGTCTAAATAACACAGGGTTCTTAGCAATACGTTTTTTGATCAAAGATCGCATGAAAGCCATCTGACCATCGCCAAGGTGACCCTGATCGAGACAGTGCTACACTGTCTAATATTAAAACCTTACCATGTGTCAAAGTCGACCTCAGTGTGTGAATAAGGACAGATAAAAGGACCTAAGGACACCAGCCTGGGGAGGCTTTTAAATGTAATTTACAGCTCAAGAGGGTGAGGCCACACCCCAACTTGCATAGGATGCAAAAATACAAAAAAAAAAACACACAAAAATTGAGCTTAGTTAAAGTTAGTATACATGCAGCATATAAACGCATGTTCACTTTGGCCATAAAACATTGAAAAAACCTACAAGAAACAAAACAAAAAAAACCCCTGCTATAATTAAATAAGTAAAGAGCAAAAGTGCGTTTAAATGACAAAGGGTTCTTAGTAATATGTTTTTTGATCAAAAATCGCATGTTAGCAGCCATTTGTTAAATCCACATATATATTAGATTACTGTCCGCTGTCAGCTAAGTCTTCTGACTCCTCCATACACAGTAGTGCTCAGCTCAATGAGAGAGCTCACTGAACAAAAAGTCCTGCCGGTGGATATCCAACGTGCTGGATCTCTCACTTCCCTGGCATCATCTGTCAAAGGAGAGTTGGGAGGTCCCCACATACATTACACTGTTGTTTAACCCCACCAATGTAAGTGGGTTTGTCCGATTTTAGTCTAATTTTTTTCGGGGGCATTTAGTCATTTCCAAATAAGATAGTAGAAAGGAAGAGATACAATTAAGGCTATGTTTCCATGGTCAGGAAACCTTCAGGATTTGATGTGGATTGAACGCTGCCTACAGCCGCAGCGTCCAATCCGCAGCATCCAGATGTTACAGCATAGTGGAGAGGATTTTATGAAATCCCATCTCCACTATGCGTGCAGGGCCGCATCCAGCTGCCCTGCATAACCAGACATGCTGCACGTCTTTCCAGACCGTAGCATGTCTATTTATCTTGCGGAGACGCTCTGTCTCTGCAAGATAAATAGCCCATTCTATGAATATGATGCGGTGATTCCTCATGTGTTCAATGAACACATCCAGAATCATTGCAGGTACAACAGGGGGCGGTGCTTTGGGCGGAGTGGGATATCTGCTGCGTCCAAAGCGCAGGAAATCCTGAACGTGGAGACATAGCCTGAGTCTCAATAGCAATCGGTATGATGAAAAAAATATTAAGCAAATCACCTGTAACACATAAACTCATGTCTTTCAAACATTGCCTTAAAACATTCTCTCTATCATTATTCTGGCATTTGGCAAATATTAATAGTTATCGTAATCCTAATTGACCTTACACTGGAAAGGTTTATTCTGATTTCATGTCAGATAGTGAGAAAAACATGCAGATGTGTCTTTTTATATAGTGTAAGTAAACTTCTACTTTCAACTGTATACAGAGATACATATTTATATAATATATACAGTATATATATTGATTTATGCTGGTTATGCTGAGGTGGAGTTTCTGGTTTTAATTGTGTTTAATTATGGAGTTATTGAGCCTAATAAACTAATTTATATATTTTATACTCATAGGTGTGCACCTGTTTCTGTATTCCTTTGTCTCTTTTTTCATTCCTGTAAAAGTGGGCTAGCTGCAGGCAGGGTTAATGATTGGGCCAGCCCTGTATGGCAGGAGTTACGTGGGCACATGGAAATACAGTTTCCTTTTGTTAAGCAAATATGGAGAATATTGAGAAGTGAACAGACCTAGGATCTTGTTGCTTGCAGACCTGCAATGAAAAGTTTTGTGTGCTTCCTTAGAAAAGGTTCCAACATTTAGTAATAGAAGAAATGATATACCAAGATGTGGGTGATTCAACTCAATAGTACCAAGTCTCCAAGAATATGTGATTGGTAAAAGGGTATTTTATTTTTTATTAATAAAAGCCTCCAACATACTAGGATGCTAGAGAATACCAAAATACAATATTAAAACACAACGTGTATTGGCTATCCAGTCTTCATCAGGTGTATAATTGGCCTGATCTATGGAACCTATTTATCTACCTTTCACTAGTATTGGAAAGGGGTGGACTAATTAATGGATTTACCTCCCCCACTACCCATTCACCCATGCACTTGCATCAGTGAGTGGTAATGAACTACCATAGACAAGCATCAGCAGAAATGCTGTGAAAAATCCACAATTACATGTGAAAAGCAGCAAAAAAATCCCACTTAAAACATTCAACACCAACAGAAATGTAATACAATAACATATATTGTTATACGCATATTTATTACTCTTGTGTTTACTGGAACAAAAAAAAAAGCTGGACATAATTTCACACAAAACCTCCAAAATGGGCTGGATAAAATTGTTGGTGCCTTTTCAAAATTGTGGGTATACAACTTTATTTCAAGCATTTGATGCTCATTCAAGCTCACCTGTGGCAAGTAACAGGTCTGGGCTATATAAAAATCACACCTGAAACCAGATATAAAGGGAAGAAGTTGACTCAATCTTTTCATTGTGTGCCTTTGTGCACCACACTAAGCATGGCAAACAGAAAGAAGAGAAAATAACTGTCTAAGGACTTGAGAACCAAAATTGTTGAAAAATATCAACTATCAACAATCACAAGGTTACAATTCCATCTCCAGAGATCTTGATGTTTCTTTGTCCATGATGCGCAACATAATCAAGAAGTTTTTTTTTAATCAATGGCACTGTAACTAATGTCCCTGGACGGGGATGGCAGAGAAAAATTGATGAAAAGTTGCACACCATGATAGTCCAGATGGTGGATAAGCAGCCCCAATCCAGTTTCAAAGAAATTCAAGCTGTCCTACAGTCTCAGAGTGCATCAGTGTCAGCATGAACTATCCTTTGAAATTTGAGTGAAATGAAATGCTGACAGAAGTCCAGGAAGATCCCACTGCTGACACAGAGACATAAAAAGATAGATTGCAGTTTGTCAAAATGTTTGTCAACAAGAAAAAGTCCTTCTGGGAAAGCATCATGTGGACAAATGAGACTAAGATGGAGCTTTTTGTTAAAGCACATCATTCTACTGCTTACAAAAAAATAAAATGAGGCCTACTAAGAAAAGAACACAGTACATACAGTCAAATATGGTGGAGATTCAAAGATGTTTGGGGTTGATTTGCTGTCCCTTGCCCTAGGTGCCTTCACAGTGTGCAAGGCATTATGAAATCTGAAGATTAGCACAGTGTATTGTAAGGGTTCCAATGGATTGTAATGAATAAGAAAATGCTCACACAAGAACTGAATTTACTTAAATTAATTTACTTAATAAATGATAAGATTAAATAATAAACAATATAAAACTATAAATACATATGCATTAATCAGAAACAAGCATTATTCATACGTTACATTATTCAGATAGACATCGACCACTCATCCTCCAGGAGACAAAAGAGACCGAGCACATGAGTCCTGGTTCTTTTAATATGATATGACAAGAGAACATAGAATGGCAGATTTGCAAAAATTTGCAAAAATTCTCTGCAGCCAAAAAAATATGGCAATAATCAGCAAGTGCTGAATAACAAATACAGGGTGTTTAGTCGATATGTTTTTTTGCAAAAAAATGTATACCAAGATGCCTCAACAAAGTCAAGGTAACCCTGCTTCGACACGGGTTACCTTGACGTTGGTGAGGCAGCTTGGTATGGGGTGACTTCACTACATTCCCTGGTTAGCAAAAGAACAGACTCTAAAGAGCAATCTGTCCCTGCCCTTCATGATATTAACCCCTCAGTGCAGGTGTCCAATGACTGAGCATAAGAGTCCTTTCATCTTCTATTGCTGCAGCTGTTCAGGGCCTCACTTTATATGCCATTTGGTTTCCAGCAGAAGCATCTAGGGTTAGTTGTCCCCTCGCTTGTCATCAGCTGGCAGTCATGAGGATTCACCCTGGTGACGGTTCAGCATCATCTGGGCTCAGTCTCAGCGCTCAATTGGACATCTTCTGTCTACACACAAGACACAGCCTGCACTGAGGTAAAGTGAAATTCACAATCATACTTGAAAGTTCCAAAGTCTTGGCAGAGCTAACTCAGTCCAAAGCAACAGTCCAAAATAACTCAGTCCATGATATATTCACAGTCCAAGATAGAATAACTTGTCCAAGGTAACTCCGTCCTGGTGGCTTGTTTTCCGCCCCTTGATCAAATGAATCAAACAAAATTACTGTAGGTTTGTTGGTCCAAATTAATTGTGCCCAGAATGACTTTTGAAATTTTCTACTGTAGCAAATATTTCTACTCTGATAATAACTACTACATAAAATATATCATATGTGTATGGACTTATACACTGAAATAAATCATAATATCAAAATATCAGATACCAGTTATCAAACACATCAAATTCATGTCAATCACATTTGCATAATAGCGATGATCATAATTACCAGTACAATCATGTTCATGGAGATCACAAAATAATGTTACTAGTAGTCAGAATCAGTACAATTACATGTTAAGGAAAACAGAACCCAAACCATTTTGCTATTAACCCAATTCTAGCAAATTATTATTTTTACATAATAATATACACATTACATCAACACACACACTCTGGCTTCACCTAATGCATTCATTCAGTAAGCAGGAGAGATTCTCATTTAAATAGACAAACACACACTTTGGGTAACCACACATTTGCATTGCATGACTCAGGTGTAGGTGAACAAAGCTATATCGAGAACAAAAGACTAACATTAACAAACTAGCATTCATTGAAATCATTTAACATATATGTTCTACAAAATCCAATTTGCGTGGGAGCTCCCAAAAAATAAAAAATGTTAAAACTCAAAAATAAGTAATAAAATATCATCTTATATAAGGTAGATGGACTCCTTTTTCACTACTGCAGAAATGAACTATTTTACTGTGCACTGTATTTACATGTTAATTAAATGGCCAAGGTTTCTTCTTTTACTCCTGCAAACAAAAGATTAATTACACCCCCCACCCCCAAATCCAACATGTAGTGGACTGAAAAGAGAAAAAAAGCAATTCCTTTAAAAACCAAGAATGCTAAATACAGTACAATTAAAATTTAGAAAATGAGCTCATAAAAAATAAAAATATACCAAATAAAAAGTAAAAATAAAAATACCACTTGGATTTTTTCTTTGGCTGAACCAATTTTAACAAGGGATATCCATGACAAATACACAAAGCACATACAGTGACAAAGACAACAGTTAGTACAAATAAGTCATCTATTATCTTGTCAACCCCCCAGTATATTATCAGTCATCTAAGTTTAGGTCAGTCTTAAATTCATTGTCTGTACTGTCACTTTCTCTTTTCCTCGTATGTTTCTCTCACATGGCTCCCACATACAGAATCATCTTATATCTGCTGTGGTCTTTTGCCTTTTAAAACATCAAGGTCTATTACAAACCCTCAAATGCGAAATGCACATTTATGCATCACCAAGACCGAACCCAATTCATCATATATCAGCCAGCGCATATGTCACAGTATGCTCACAGGATTATTTCTCTTCATATATCAGCCAGCGCATACTTCATAGTATGTTCACAGGAATATTTCTCTAAGAAACTCTAGAACGAAAACAAACATCATTAGACATCAAAAAATGTCAAAACTGTTCAAACAACAATTTTCAGGGATGTTCCACAACTTTTATCTAAAATCTGCATTTAAAATTAGTCCATGAGGGAATCTTGGCAGGGGGTGTAGTATGCCATGGTATTGGAAGAGTGCAAGGGGCGGTTACAGTGGGGGCTTTGCATGCCTCCATCAGGTGTACCACCTCTATCTTTCCAACTTCCTATCTCATTTGTCGCCACCCTCTTGGGTCTGGCGAGTTGCAATTTACCTTTTCTCCTCAGATCTTGCCATCTTCTCAACAGGTCACTTGTAGAGATCCTATCTATCTCCTGGAATAGAACTCCACTAGCTATCAGGTCACAAAACAATTCCTTCCTGTTCTTTCTTATTTGGGTATCATCCTCTTTTCTCCTTTCTTGATCTACTCTCTCTACTGTACTATTTTTTGTTACTTTTGCTCTCTCTAGAGCAGATAGCTGGGAGATTAAATTTCATGCTGTGTAGACAGTAGTGGAATTTCCCATAAGTGCACTAAACATAGTGAACAATGAGGCTTTGTATGACGCTGGGGCACCTTCTATGAACTTATTCTTCATCAATACTGTCAATATTGCAGCATCTGGTCCCTTCCAATCCTCAACAACAGCAAAATGATCATTCATATCTGGCAAAGGATTGCGAGTTATGCCACCTATACCTGCGATTTCTCTCAATCTCTCAACTCCATCTGCAAGAGTCTCCCATCGTGTCTGTGGTATTAATTCCATGGGAGAGTCATACACTTGTGCCACAGAATCCCTCACCAAATGCAGCAAAGAGAAAGTCTCTGTAGTGTCCCTTGCACGTCTCATTTTTAGACACACCATAGGATCAATACAAATACTACAAAGTCCTACTGCCTCAAGACGGTTCAAAATTATAGTATCGGCTCCCTGATCCCATAATCTGAGAATCCATGCTAACAAAGGTTCTCCTGCTTGCTGCCTGTACCTGGTAGCTAATTCTGATAATTCTCCAGCTGTAATTGTATAGCTAAAAGGTTGAGACAAGAGCGCAATAGGGTCTTATCTGGGTAAAACGTATAAATAATTAGAGTATTTATACTCACCTTTTCAAAGAAAAAGTAAAGCCTGTATAGTATGTCAGCCTGCTGCACGTCCAACGGTCCACAGCGGAACCGCAACACAGTTACTTAGGAATAAATTCTTGGACTTTCAAGTGCGCTGCCAGACAAATTCCATAACACACCAGGTTAAAAAAGTTAACCCTTTAATCCCTACGCGTTTCGAAGCATAACACTTCTTCTTCAGGGGTTGACACATGAATACAGAGAGCTGTCACCACATTTATACATGCAGGATTCAAATTTGGCGCCATGAAGGACATGTACTGCGCCGTAAAGGTCAAGGATCAAAATAGTTCAAGTGTCAGGAAAAGTTCATTAAAGTGAACTGATCTATAATAAATAAAATCACTTATATGTTTATTTTATACTGCAGATGAAATAAAATGCAAATAGAAGAAAAAGAAAAAAATGTAAAAGAAAAAAATTGTGAAAGAAAAGGAAAAGGAGAAATGAACCCACAACCGTGGGAAAAAAGGAAGAAAGGGATCGCAGTCCAGCAAACATACCACCACACCAAGGAGAGTGTTTGGATTAAAAAAGGATAAAAGGGGAGAAACAAATCGTAATGCCCAACGATCATACAGAAATCGTATCTCTGAAATATATGTGTGAAAAATAAATATGTATGAATATATATGATGATTAGAAATCCGTATTGAAAAAAGATTTAGAAATATATAAATATGGAATAAAATAATTAAAAAAATAATTAAAGTGTCCCAATTATTTTACTTTTAGTCCACCAAGAGGCATTTTTCGATGTGGGAAGAAAAATTGTGCTTGTTGTAGTATTATAACGCATAGAATCAAATGGTTTAGATCAACTACTACGGATGAATCTTTTCCCATCCGAGAATTTCTTAATTGTACTTCTGAATATGTGATTTATTTAATTGAGTGTGACTGTGGGAGACAATATGTTGGTAGAACCACACAGCCGCTACATCTTAGAATTAATTCTCATAGGTACAATATTAAAAAAGGTTTTTTAATGCAAGGTCTGTCTAGACACTTCACTTTGAAACATGATAAAAACCCTAAAGGATTAAAGATTAGCCCCATTGAACAAATTCCTATTAACCATCCTGACAGGATGGGACAATTAAATAGGAAAGAAATTTACTGGATCTATAGGCTGAATACTCTGAAACCCAATGGGTTAAATGAAATTTCTGAAGTGTTTCTCTAATATCCTTGTTATTTTGTTATTTCTAACTTCCTCCAATGTGTTAATTTATCTATATCATTGTTTAGCATAGTCATTTATGCATATATATTTTACTAAGTTTTATCATACATTTTTTTATATGTATACATATATATTCTATATGTTTTCACTATACACTGTCCATTTAGATATATTTTCTTCTTCTTCTTTCATTTTACATCACATGTGGTCCCTCACTATGATTTTGGTTCTCTTTATACAAAACACAATGGGTTAATTACTTTTATACTTTCGTATTATAACTATAATTTTTCGTTTTTAATAATTTTTTCCTGTCAATCTGGTTTATGCTTATAAGATTCCAGATTTGCACTCTATCTTGGGAATTAATCCACTAATGCGTTTTTTTATTCTTTTTTCATTTATATTCCATATTTTTCACAGTAATAAAACTTTTCACAATTATGTATGCACGTAGTCATATTTTCTTCATTTACTTCCTTCCAGCGTTCTTTCTGTTGCATATAGTTGTATTCACTTATTATCACGTATGGTCCTTCACTCCCTTTTTGGTTTCCTTTTTCATACAGAACACAATGGGTTAATTTTATTTACATTTTTTCGGTATTATAATCATAATTTTTCGTTTTCAACAATTTTTTCCTGTTAGTCTGATTCATGCTTTTAAAATTCCATATCCACACTTTATCTTTGGATCCAAATTTCCAATGCGTTTTTTTTGTTCTTTTGGTCTTCATTTCTATATATGTTTTACTTTTTCATAGGAATAATTTAAAATTTTCCTCAGTAACCCTTATAGCGGTTTTTCTATTGATGTACAGTATATTCATGGGTTCTCCCTTTTTTACTATTTTTTCATGTTTTTAACGTTCCCTTTTTTAATAATATTAATATTAATGTTGTACTCTATTGCTTTTATCCTGAGCGGTGAATGATCTGATGATCGTTTACGGGCTGATTTTTTCGGATGTGTTTAGATCATTAAGTCGCGCCACTGACTTCCTTCGGAATAGAAAGTAAAATAATTGGGACACTTTAATTATTTTTTTAATTATTTTATTCCATATTTATATATTTATAAATCTTTTTTCAATACGGATTTCTAATCATCATATATATTCATACATATTTATTTTTCACACATATATTTCAGAGATACGATTTCTGTATGATCGTTGGGCATTACGATTTGTTTCTCCCCTTTTTTCCTTTTTTAGTCCAAACACTCTCCTTGGTGTGGTGGTATGTTTGCTGGACTGCGATCCCTTTCTTCCTTTTTTCCCACGGTTGTGGGTTCATTTCTCCTTTTCCTTTTCTTTCACAATTTTTTTCTTTTACATTTTTTTCTTTTTCTTCTATTTGCATTTTATTTCATCTGCAGTATAAAATAAACATATAAGTGATTTTATTTATTATAGATCAGTTAACTTTAATGAACTTTTCCTGACACTTGAACTATTTTGATCCTTGACCTTTACGGCGCAGCACATGTCCTTCATGGCGCCAAATTTGAATCCTGCATGTATAAATGTGGTGACAGCTCTCTGTATTCATGTGTCAACCCCTGAAGAAGAAGTGTTATGCTTCGAAACGCGTAGGGATTAAAGGGTTAACTTTTTTAACCTGGTGTTTTATGGAATTTGTCTGGCAGCGCACTTGAAAGTCCAAGAATTTATTCCTAAGTAACAATTCTCCAGCTGTATAATTCCTAGTTTCCTCGGTCATTGAAGCTTCTGCTCCTGTAGCTGCGTTTCCTGCATCCATCCTATCTCCACTACGCTGTGTGACTTCTCTCCTAGTTTTAGTAGTCACAATCGGTCTGGCTTGCTTTTCTTCCTCATCTGTCTCACTGTTACAGCCATCACATTCTAGCAAATCTGACCATTTCTCATGTGCAATCATGGTTCTAATCTGTGCAGTACAAATATCTGACACTGGCTGCTGTCTCCTCCTGCGCCTATTCTTATTCACATTTTTCATTACATAATCTTCAAAATTCCTTTGCATATTGTCATGCTGTTTCATTTGGTCTCTCAAGGCTGATTGCAAGCTAATCCTTTGCTCTATAACTGTGTGCAGCTCTAAACGCAAATTATCTATCTGCTCCTGTAAGCTTTGAGACACTTGCACACAGATCCATCCAACGGTTGCTGTAGCTTTCTGCTCTTTTGCATCATACCTTGAGAGGTCAAATTTGGCAGCCACATCCTGGGGATTTGGCAAGCGCTGTCCCTCCATATATTTGTTACATTCCTGTGCCATTGGGGTCCACTTTCCTGGTAACACCCATTCTGGCAAAGATCTGACACTACTCTCAACTGCTTTCCTACTCTTAACAAACTTATTCAATTTTGTAAACATTTTTATTCAAAACAATCCCACTTCTGACACCAATTTGTATTGTAAGGGCTCCAATGGATTGTAATGAATAAGAAAATGCTCACACAAGAACTGAATTCACTTAAATTGATTTACTTAATAAATGATAAGATTAATTAATAAACAATATAAAACTATAAATACATATGCATTAATCAGAAACAAGCATTATTCATATGTTACATTATTCAGATAGTCGTCGACCACTCATCCTCCTGGAGACAAAAGAGACCCAGCACATGTGTCCTGGTTCTTTTAATGTCCAGCTAAAAGGTGTGTCCAGCCCCACCATGTGGGGAATGATGTCACAAGTCTATTGTCCATTGGCTATAAACATATCCCCTCAATACCTGTTTTAACCAGTATACGAGGGGCGATCCAAAAGTAATGATAATCAATAATAAACACAATGAATATAGTCAAAAAATTTTTTTATTTTTCTACATAGTCTCCTAACAAGTCTATACATTTAGTCCATCTCTTTTCTAAACTTAGAATTCCCTTTGAAAAAAATTCTTGATCTTGACCCTCAAAAAACTCCCCAACAGCGGTTATCACGTCGCTATTGTCGTCAAATTTCTTGCCCCAGAGGTGTTCCTTGAGCCGAGGAAAGGGAAAGAAGTCACTGGGGGCTAGATCTGACGAATAGGGGGGGTGTTCCACCAGTTCGAAGCCCGTTTCTTGAATGGTAGCCATGTCAACTGCAGCTTTGTGAGCCGGTGCGTTATCTTGGTGAAACAGCACTCCAGCCCGCAGTTTGCCGCGCCTTTTCTCCTTGATAGCCTCCCTCAATCTTCTTATTTGTTCTGCGTAGTAGGAGCCCGTAATAGTGGCTCCCTTCTCCAAATAGTCCACCATAATAATTCTGTCAGCGTCCCAAAAACGGACGCCATAACCTTCCCTGCTGAGCTTGACACTTTGAATTTCTTCGGCGTCGGTTCGTTGGCTCATTTCCATGTCATCGATTGTTGTTTAGTTTCGGGATCAAAGTGGTGGATCCAGGTCTCATCCATGGTCAAAAAACCTGACAAAAAATTCTCCTTGTCTGCTTGGAACTTTTCGAGATTTGCTATTGAAATGTCAACTTGTTTCTTCTTTTGCTCATCGGTTAACAATTTTGGCACCCAACACACGGAGACCTTTCTCATATGCAATTCTTTTGCAAGGATTCTTTGAATACTGCCATATGAGATCCCTGTGACCTCAGCTACATGCCTGATAGTCACTCTTCGATCTGCCAACACAACTTCTTCAACTTTTTTCACATTTTCTTCATTGAGGGACGTGGATGGGCGTCCTTCGCGATGATCATCTTCCGTCGATGTTCTTCCCAGCTTAAATTCCTTGGCCCAGCGTGCAACTGTGGAATATGGAGAAAAGTCCCCCAATGTTTCCACCAAGTTGCTGTGTATGTCTTTGGTAGACATTTTTTTCAAGCAGAGGTATTTGATGACAGCTCTGAGCTCGTTTTTTTCCATTTTGATGTTCACTCCTTGGCAGTTCATATTCAAATGAATGTAGCTCCCGGGAATCGTGGCCTATTTAAGTGATATTTTTTTCCTGGACTAGTGGGTACCTAAGAGAGAAGAAAACATTTTATTTTAATTTCTGTGTGCAATAGAAATAACCGATTATCATTACTTTTGGATCGCCCCTCGTATAATACAGGAAACTAGAGGAGGGGGCCTCATGTGTGCCACATGGCAGAAATACAGCAAGCTGGAGGAGGGACTTCGTAGCACATGTGGGGGAATTATATATAGATATATATATATATTAGTAAAATAATTAATTGGAGTGTTGAAACCATTAAAAATAACTTTTACTATACACACAGCATTTTGGGTCCCAATGTAGTGCCCAATGTTAGAAAGTTGGGTTTGCATCCTAGGTCATGGATCTTCCAACAGGATAATGACCCCAAACATACTTCAAGAAGACCCCATAAATGGATGGAAAACAGAGCGCTGGAAAGTTCTGTAGTGGCCAGAAATGAGTCAAAATAAAAAAAAAAAACATTGAACATGTGGAGAGATCTTAAAATTGCTGTTGGGAGAAGACACCCTTCAAAAATGAGAGACCTGGAGCAGATTACAAAAGAAGAATGGTCCAAAATTGAGAGTTGTAAGAAGCTTGTTGATTTTTATAAGAAGCGATTGATTGCAGTATCTATTCCAAAGGGTGTGCAACCAAATATTAAGTTGAGGGTGCCAACAATTTTGTCCTATCCATTTTTAGCATTTTGTGTGAAGTTATGTCCAATTTGCCTTTTTTTCATCTTTTTGTGCTGTTCCAATACACATAAATGAAATAAATATGTGTATAACAAAACAGGAAACTGCAATAATTTTCTGAGTGAAATACTTCATTTTCTGGAACAATTTTATCAGTGCCAACACTTTTGGCCATGACTGTATATACTATTTTAGTTTTTCATGTATACAGAAGGTGAGAACTTTTGCTCCTTGTGTTGTGTTTTGGCCCATAACTTGTTTCAGATTTCAACGTACAGTAGCGTTTTCAGACATATTTTACTTGGGACATACAGCAACTATTATCTTTATGATTGCAATATTGGGGATAACAGGAAGAGGACAGTCATGAACCAAACCAGAGGACACACAGTGTAGTTTTAACAACCTCTAACAATTATGAAATCCCCATCCGCTGTCTGCTGTCCTTCCAGCATAGGCATGCTGCTGGTGAATGCTGCAATAATAATCACATTTGTTCAAAGTGATGTGAAGCATAGATTCAGCATGTTCCAATTTTAGTCTGCGTACACAGTCATCACGACTAAATCAAATTACTGACTCTATGTAAGACTGACGTAAGAGGTTCATCAACTGCATTCTCCTCGAGGCTTGGTCCTAGGTTTTTACTCGTTGCAGGAACAGAAGTTCATTACTTGATGCCCTGGGATGTTTTCCTGTGTGTTAGAACATGTTAAACATTTCTCTGATAACTTGACTTGGTTCAAAAACATTTTTTTAGCATTTTCGTTTTGATATTTTCATAGAGGAACTAATGACGATGATAGCGGGAAGCCACCTGAGCTTCTTTGCATCATAAGCTCTCATGCCGCCTAAGATTTCTCTTACTTTAATTGGATCTCTGAAGAATATAATGACTGAAATCCTAACACTGTATAGTTGCGCAAAGGAAATACGGAATCTTGAGAAGTCCTCAGCGTAATACAGAATGACTAGTTTCTTTAACATGGTCTTTATACAGACTAATAATATTAGGGTAGGAACCATCTGCGGCCAACATCAGAAGAACACTTAGGTTTGCTCAGTATTTTGTTATGTAATGAGTAATTTTATGTAGATAGATTCACAGAATCATAGAATGTTAGAGGTCGAAAGGGACCACAAGGGTCATTGTGTCCAACCCCCTGCTCAATGCAGGATTCAGATGCACAAATATTTTGGACTCTGATGTTGACTGAGAGTGTTCAGTAGCTTTTACATTAATAGCATAGAGCTTTGTGCATATCATGGTTGTGGGTTGTAATTGACAACAATACTGATAGAAAGTAGTCAGTGCTCTGAAATGGAAAACGTAATAAGTATGCATCATGGCCTTCTTTTTGCGGAAAACATTTCAGGCATTGCTTAATATTCATGGCTGTCAAGCTGTGCTATTCCCAGTGCTATTGGAACCCACATAGAAATATTAAGCAGCTCTTAATGCCATAGGTTTTATTCAATGTTATTGTTTTGCTTATCCACTAACGTGCAATACTTGTATTCTCCTGGTGCTGGATCTTAGCATCTTGACATCAGTATAACTCGCTATTGTTAGTGAGCAAAATTGAACAGTTTGTACAAGTACATTAGTAAATTATTATAGTATATTTGTACTTGAAGATATAGGAGTGTTGGAGCCATACAATACAGGTAGTTCAAGTATAATATAGCAAGAACATGTGTTTCAGCGCTTGTCTTCCTCGGGGGGGGGGACTCCAGGGGTGACTCCCCACTTTGTCTTCCTTGGGGGAACTTCGGGGGGCTAGGTAGCACTGGGAGCATCAAAGGACAATGGAACAGGGTTTGTTGGAATGGACCCATGAATTCAGGAGCCAGATCTTTGCAGAGAGCTCTTACAAATTGGCGGACAGTGTTTATCAGCACTTTTATTTGCTTTGAGTGCTGTCAAATTGTATTGCACCTCAGTCCAGCCTTATTGATCCTCTCAGTTTGTCCTTGACTTTTGGTGTGGAGATGTCAATTGTTTTTGTCTTCATTTGCATGTAGTCAAATAGAATTTAATAATGCTCTTTCTATTGCACAGCCTTTAAAGTAAAATTTGCATGCTAAGCATTTCAAGTTTAGTTAAAAGTATGCTTGAAAAACAGAATCATAATAATCCTTTTTTCATAAATAATAAGGGTTTTTTTTGGCAGGTACAAACAAATAAGGTTGTATTTATTATTCATAAAAAGCTCATTTTGTGTTTGAAATTAAAGTATTAAAAAATGTTACACTACCAGACTAAATTTCACATAATTAAGGATTTATTTCAGTGCAGTTCACACAAAGAAAGAGCTATTGGTTTAAAAAATGGAAATGGTCCCAAATATGAAAAACATTGTGCAAACTCCAACAGGTTTAAAGTGGCACAAAATAATAATGCTCATAAAAGTAAATTTATAAGCTAAATAATCAACTTGGTGAAAAACCACAAAACAAATCTATAAAAAGCCATATTGTGGCACACTGTCTTTGATGCATTTTGAATGCATTTTGACTCTTGGATATCGGTCAGATGCCTCTCACACAGCCAAACCAGATCTCACGCTTTGCACTGACAAGGGGCAGTACCCGGAAACACATTATCTGCAAATTGAGATTCTGGTTTTGGCTTTTATCCTATGTAACAAGGCCCGATAAAGGGTCGAAATTGACTTTTAGGATTGCGACTTCCAATAGGTGGCACTCACTAGAGTTCTAGTCCTCTTCCTCTCTGAAGAGATAATTTGCATATTTCCCAGAGGAGCATTGCGGCTTTAAGTCTCCTCATCTCGGCATGCTTAGCATGTCATTCTCCGCAAGGAGAAATGATACTTCTTGGACTGCATTTATATAATGTGGAAAAAAAAGCGCACCTGTGTTTTTTTTTTTTTTTTTAAATGCAATTTTGATGTGCTTCATATATACAGCTCTGGCAAAAATTAAGAGACCACCACATCAAAACCCTGTCATGGGCAGCCCATTCTCCAGACCTGAACCCCATTGAAAACCTCTGGAATGTAATCAAGAGGATGATGGATAGTCACTCACAAGCCATCAAACAAAGAAGAACTGCTTACATTTTTGCGCCAGAAGCAGTGTGAGAGGCTGGTGGCCAGGGCCGGACTGGGACAAAAAAGCAGCCCTGCCACACAAACCCCACCAGCCCACAAACTATAACACTCCTCACCCCGATCAGTGAATTTTGCTATACTTTGTCATGCCCCTCACTCTCCTAAAAGGAGATATTTGAAGAGCCACATGTGAATGGCGCCACAGTGCGTTTGATCGACCACAGCTGCATTTACATGGTGCTCTACAGAGCTCCGATTTTCAGGATCATGGAAGTCCCAGCAGTCGGATCTCCAGCAATTGGAAAGTTATCCCCTATCCAGTGGAGAGGGGATTACTTGGGATAATCCATTTAAACAGCTTTTCCAACATTTTATTTTTATTTGGCCATAGTAATATTGAAAATACTAAACCAACATTGACCCTTCCAAAGTCCAATGTCACCTCTTCGACAACAGGACAGGAGAAGTGGTATTGTGCAGTGTATACAGGGCCAGCTCCAGGTTTCTGTGGGCCCCGGGGTGAAAGTCTCAGTGGGCCTCTTTAACACGTACCACAATTCATAATGCACACATACAGCAAAGAAATATAGGTATACAATGCCAAAGATTTCACTTCTTACATTACATGAGTGATAACTATTGTACATTCTACAAGAGGTCATAAATCAGACAGTATAGTCCTCCATACAGTATTCTGGGCACCACATAACCCCCCATACAGAATAATAAACCCTATATATTGCTCCATACAGTATAATGAGCCCCATATATTGCTCCATACTGAATAATGAGCCACATATATTGCTCCATACAGTATTATGGGCACCACGTAGACCTCCACACATTATAATGAACCTCATATATTGCTTCATACAGTATAATGAGCCCCATATATTGCTCCATATGGAATAACTCCATATATTGCTCCATACAGTATTATGGGCACCACATAGTCATCCATACAGTATTGTGGGCACCACATAGCCCCCACACATTATAATGAGCCCCATATATTGCTCCATACAGTATAATGAGCCCCATATATTTCTCCATACAGAATAATGAGCCCCATATATTGCCCCATACAGAATAATGAGCCCCATATATTGCTCCATACAATATTATGGGCACCACATAGTCATCTATACAGTATTGTGGGCACCACATAGCGCCCACACATTATAATGAACCCCATATATTGCTCCATACAGTATAATGAGCCCCATATATTGCTCCATACTGAATAATGAGCCCCATATATTGCTCCATACAGTATTATGGGCACCACAAGCACATAGCCCTCCACACATTATAATGAACCCCATATTTTGCTCCATACAGTATACTGAGCCCCATATATTGCTCCATACAGAATAATAAGCCCCATATATTGCTCCATTCAGTATTATGGGCAACACATAGTGCTCCATTCAGAACATGCCCCATATATTGCTACATACAGAATAATGAGCCCCATATATTTCCCCATACAGTATAATGAGCCCCATATATTTGTCCATACAGAATAATAAGCCCCATATATTGCTCCATACAGTATTATGGGCACCACATAGTCCTCCATACAGCATTGTGGGCACCACATAGCGCTCCATACAGAACAATATATTGCTCCATACAGAACAATGATCCCCATATATTGCTCCATACAGTATTATGGGCACCACATAGTCCTCCATACAGTATTGTGGGCACCACATAACGCTCCATACAGTATAACAAGCTCATATATTGCTCCATACAGAACAATGAGCCCCATATATTGCTCCATACAGTATTATGGGCACCACATAGTCCTCCATACAGTTTTGTGGGCACCATATAGGTCTCCATACAGAATAACATGCCCCATATATTGCTCCACACAGTATTTTGGGTACCATATAGTGCTCCATACAGTATAATGAGCCCCATATATTGCTCCATGAGCCCCATATATTGCTCCATATAGTATAATGAGCACCATATAATGTTCCATACTGAATAATGATCCTCATATATTGCTCCATACAGTATAATGAGCCCCATATAATGCTACAAACAGTATAATGAGCCCCATATAATGCTCCATACAGTATAATGTGCCCCATATAACACTCCATACAGTTAAAATGAGCCCTATATATTGCTCCAAGCAGAATGGGCCCTATATTAGTCACAATATGAGGCTCCATATATACTGGTCCCCATATGATGCTCCAGTATATAATGGGCCCCATATGATGCTCCAAGGTATGATGGGTCCCATATATTGCTCAAAACATTAAAAACAAAAACTGAAATCCTCACCTCTCCTTGCTGGCCACTGCTCTGCTCTGAACTCCTAAACGTTGGCATCTTCCTGATCTCTGCACTGTGACTGTTCAGGCAGAGGGAGCACAGACGTGACGTCATTGTACCCTCTGACCCGAAACATCACAGTCAGAAGACGCCACAGTGGAGGAGCGGGAAGAGGTAAGTATCACAAATGTCGGGGCCCTGAGCAAGCGGGGAGGGGTGGACTCTTTATTAGCCCATGTGGCAACAATTGAGTTCCACAGCAGAGAAAGGTTATGTTATGGATCTGAAACGTTGCCACATGGGTTAATAAAGAGTCCGCCACTTTTTTCAAAACTTATAGGAGGATAGGAGAAGTATATACAGCTTCACACTATATACTGTGCTAAGGAATATTGAGTGGAGCTGTGTATATAATATATAGTGTAGAGCTGTGCCAGTGTATATAGTGTGGATTCCACACTATATACTATATACACAGCAACATACTATATAAACATCTGTACATTCTATACTATATACACACAACTCTACATTATACACTATATTAAGACAGCATTATACTATATACTATATTATGTTGCATATATCATATAGGTGAGTGCTGTATATACATTATATAGGTGCAGAATCACCTATGTAACATATCTACAGCAGTATCACCCATATATTGTATTTATAAGTCACAGTATCCCCTATATAATGTATATAGACTGCTGTATATACATTATATAGGTGATACTGTGAGTATACGCAGATTTAGCAGCCAGTATCACCTATATAATGTATATACAGTATACAGGTGATAGTGCAAGTGCTGTACATACATAAAACAAAGTTTCCATATTGGGACTCACCCAGGTCCCTGAGATGGGGAGGATGAACAGCTGAGGTGCGTCCATCGTTGGGTGTGCACAGGAGCGGGTCCCTGGCTTGGACAGTAAGTAGAGCAGGAAACAAAAATGGGGATATACAGCACTGGCGGGGACAGGCATCACCGGGGAGGCACATAGATCACCGGGGAAACACAGAAATCACAGGAGGGCACATAGCTGAAGGGCACAGAGATCACGGAGGGGCAAATAGCTGGAGGGGACAGAGATTTCAGGGGCACAGAGATCACAAGGGAGCACAAATATCACAGGGGGCACAGGGGTGCACATAGCTGGGGCCATAGATCACAGGGGGGCACATAGCTGGGGCCACAGAGATCACGGGGGGCACATAGCTGGGGCCAGAGTGATCATGGGGGGCACATAGCTGGTGCCATAGAGGTCACGGGGGGGCACATAGCTGAAGCCACAGAGATCACGGGGGGGCACATAGCTGGAGCCAGAGAGATCACAGAAGGGCACATAGCTGGAGCCACAGAGATCACAGGGGGGCATGTAGCTGGAGACAGAGAGATCACAGGGGGGCACGTAACTGGGGCCACAGAGATCACAGGGGGGCATGTAGCTGGGGCCACAGAGATCACAGGGGGGCATTTAGCTGGAGCCACAGATATCACAGGGGGCACGTAGCTGGAGCCACAGAGATCACAGGGGGCACATGGCTGGAGCCACAGAGATCACGGGGGGGCACATAGCTGGAGCCAGAGAGATCACAGGGGGGCACGTAGCTGGAGACAGAGAGATCACAGGGGGCATGTAACTGGGGCCACTGAGAGATCACAGGGGGCATGTAGCTGGGGCCACAAAGATCACAGGGGGGCACATACCTGGAGCCACAGAGATCACAGGGGGATGCATAGCTAGAGCCAGAGAGATCACAGAGGGGCACATAGCTGGAGCCACAGAGATCACAGGGGGGCACGTAGCTGGAGACAGAGAGATCACGGGGGGCATGTAAGTGGGGCCACAGAGATCACAGGGGGACATGTAGCTGGGGCCACAGAGATCACAGGGAGCATGTAGCTGGAGCCATAGAGATCACAGGGGGGCACATAGCTGGAGCCACAGAGATCACGGGGGGCATATGGCTGGAACCACAGAGATCACAGGGGCACATAGCTGGGGCCAGAGAGATCACAGGGGGCACATAGCTGGGGCCATAGAGGTCACAGGGGGCATATAGCTGGGGCCATAGAGGTCACAGGGGGCAAATAGCTGGAGCCACATAGATCACAGGGGGCACATAGCTGGAGCCACAGAGATCACAGGGGGTCACATAGCTGGGCTCACAGAGATCACAGGGGGTCATGTTATGAACTGGAAACCGAGGAGGAAAAACAAGACAACAAGCTAAGTCTCAGAAAACCAGAGAAGTTGGTAACTATGCAGATTGTAGATCCCTGATCTAAACCGCACAACTAGCAGCAGTCGTGGAGCGTTCCTACATTGGTCCTAGACACCTCGTCACAACCAGAGAACTACATAAGCCTAAAGCAGGAAAAGAGGAAAACTAACTGCCCCAGAGCAGACCCCAAAGGAAAGACAGCCCCCCACATGTATTGACGGTGAAACAAGATGAAAGCACAAACACAGGCAGGAAAATAGGCTGAGCAAACGATGGGGCCCAAACTAACTAGAAAGGACAGAAAAGGAAAGACACTGTCTGCAATCTGCCAAAAACAACCTACAAAAATATTGTCCAACACTTCTGATAGCAAAATTAACTCTGAAGTCACTAGACTTCTAAACCTATATCAGCACTCTGAAATATTCTGAGACAGAGCAAAAAAGAGGCCAATCTAATAAGGGACAAAAAGCAGATTGGCAAATACTGATTAATAGGAGTGGAATTTCAGCATAGCCCCAGCAGGGGCAGGCTGATTACACAACAAACTGAATTGACCAACAAGCGCAAGTGTGAACATTAGCAAAAAGCAAACTTAACTTGAGAAGACTGGAAGAGAGCTGAAGTCCAGGACCTGAGAAGCAGACTGAATCACCAGCACCCGGATAGGGCGTCGGCTGTCTTATATCCAGTCTGATACTCCAGAGATCCAATCGTTATTTTCCTCATCAGGTGGCAGATCATTACCACTTAAACCAACCGCACTACCTCCTGTCACCACCAGAGGGAGAACGGAAGGGGAACTCTCAACTGGTGGAGCAGAAAATGAGTTCATGACAGGGTCACATAGCTGGGGGCACATAGCTGGGGCCATAGAGATCACAGGGGGCACATAGCTGGGGCCATAGAGGTCACAGGGGGGCACATAGCTGGAGCCACAGAGATCACAGGGGGTCACAAAGCTGGGGTCACAGAGATCACAGGGGGTCACATAGCTGGGGCCAGAGAGATCATGGGGGCACATAGCTGGAGCCAGAGAGATCACAAGGGGGTATGTAGCTGGGGTCCAAGAGATCACAGGGGGTGGGGGGGCACATGGCTGGAACCACAGAGATCACGGGGGGCACATAGCTGGGGCCAGAGAGATCACAGGGGGCACATAGCTTGGGCCATAGAGGTCACAGGGGGGCACATATCTGGAGCCACAGAAATCACAGGGGGTCACATAGCTGGGGTCACAGAGATCACAGGGGGTCACATAGCTGGGGTCACAGAGATCACAGGGGGTCACATAGCTGGGGTCACAGAGATCACAGGGGGGGCACATAGCTGGGGCCATAGATGTCACAGGGGCACATAGCTGGGGCCATGGAGGTCACAGGGGGGCACATAGCTGGAGCCACAGAGATCACAGGGGGCACATAGCTGGAGCCACAGAGATCACAGGGGGTCACATAGCTGGGGTCACAGAGATCACAGGGGGCACATAGCTGGTGCCAGAGAGATTACATGGGGGGCACATAACTGGAGGGCACAGAAATCACAGGGGGAACAGAGATCATGGGGGGACATATAGCTATGGGACACAGATTACAGGGGGTGGGGCTCCTAGCTGGGGTCATAGAGATTACAGGGGGTCACATAGCTGGGGCCATAGAGATTACAGGGGGGTCACATAGCTGGGGCCATAGAGGTCACGGGGGCACATAGCTGGGAGGCACATAGTTGGGGAGGCCACAGAGATCACAGGGGGACATACATATCACAGGGGGGCACTTAGCTGAGGAGCACAGATCTCCAGCAGACAGTCACAGAGCTGCCGGCAAAGAGATCTCTCTGGCAGCAGCAGCTCCTCTAGTTCCGGGACAGTAGCAACTAGAATGGAGTTGATTGTATGAGGTAATGATGTCACTGGAAGGGGCGGGACTAGCACTGTCTAGATTAGAGTGACTAAAATGACGAGGATCACAAAAAATCAACTCCAATCTAGACGGCGCTAGTCCCGCCCCTTCCGGTGACATCATTACCTCATACAATCCACTACATTCTAGCTGCAACCCTCATGTCAGCAGATTTAAAGGGCCAGCGGACAGAAAAACGGGCCGGTAGTTGGCTCAGTGGGCATCACCGGCCCACGGCCCACTGCGATGGAAAACATCGCGGCCCAGCGGGAAAATGCCCGGTATGTTACATTGCCAATCCTGGCCTGCTAGTGGCAAGCATGCCAAGACGCATGAAAGCTGTGATTAAAAATCATGGTTATTCCACAAAATATTGATTTCAGTACTCTTCTTGAGTTAAAACATTAGTATTGTTGTTTCTAAATGATTGTGAACTTGTCTTCTTTGCATTATTTGAGGTCTGAAAGCACTATTTTTTTTAAAATTTTGACCCTTTTTATTTGTCAGAAAAAAAATACAAAATGTATTGCTTGGAAATTCGGCGACAAGTTGTCAGAAGTTTATAGACTAAAAGAACAATTTACATTTTACTCAAAAATATACCTATAAAGAGAAAAATCAGACAAACTGAACATTTGAAAGTGGTCTCTTAATTTTTGCCAGAGCTGTATTTTATGCCCAATGGGTTTAAACTCCTGCGGAAAGAATTTTATTAAAAAAAAAAACTTTCAGTCCAGTTGCACTAAGGGTATTAAGCTCATAAATACAAAACCCCTCCTTTTTCTTAATTCTTTTTGTAAATTACTCTAGTCAGTAGAGTTGAGCGATACCGTCCGATACTTCAAAGTATCGGATCGGAATGGATCGGCCGATCTTAAAAAAAAGTATCGGTATCACCGATTCCGATACCGGAAGTCCCATTCAAGTCTATGGGACTTCCGGTATCGGAATAAGAAAAACCCTGTTTTTGCCTTGTACAGCCTCTCTGGGGTCTGTACGGGCCTTTCGGGGGGCTGTGCCGGCCTGCCAGGGGGTCTGTGCAGGCTCCAGTGGTCTGTGCCGGCCTGCCGGGGGGATGTGCCGGCCTGCCGGGGGGGCTGTGCAGGCTCCGGTGGGCTGTGCCGGCCTGCCGGGGGGCTGTGCCAGCCTGCCGGTGGTCTGTGCAGGCTCCGGTGGGCTGTGCCGGCCTGCCGGGGGGCTGTGCCGGCCTGCCGGGGGGCTGTGCAGGCTTCGGGGGTCTGTGCAGGCATCGTCCGATGGGACTACAAGTCCCATCGGGCGATGCCTGATACCATGACAGTGATTGACACATTAGCCAATGATGGGACAGTAGTAGTCCCATCATCCGGCTAATGTGTTGAATGTAAAAAAAAAAAAAAAAATTACATGCTACATACATGCTACATTCATACTACATACATGCTACATTCATACTACATATATACTACATGCAACATACATACTACATATATACTACATGCATGCAACATGCATACTACATATATACTACATGCATGCAACATGCATACTACATACATACTACATGCATGCTACATACATACTACATGCATGCTACATACATACTACATACATACTACATGCATGCTACATACATACTACATGCTACATACATACTACATATATACTACATGCATGCTACATACATACTACATGCTACATACATACCACATACATACTACATATATACTACATGCATGCTACATACATACTGCATGCTACATGCATGCTACATACATACTACATACATACTACATGCTACATACATACCACATATATACTACATACATACTACATACAATACATTCATACAATACATACATAGACATACAGTACATATAACATAGAGTAACATACTTACCAATACTTGTCACATTGTTCCCCGAAGCCATTGTCTTTTAAAGGAATAAATATTAACATAACAAACCACAAAAATACTCACCCACGATCCGAAGCAGTCCACGAGTGTGTCCCACGACGATCTTGGGTAGAGAACTGCAGCATCAGCTGATGCCGCCGTTCTCTACGGGCTGCAGGAATCCAATGACGGAAGGTAGGTATCCTTCCGCACTGTATTCCTCCGCCACTTAAAAAAAAAATGTCCCTAGTCTCACTTTATGCCATTGCTGTGTGGGAATTTCCCACGCAGCAATGGCATAAAGTGAGACTAGGGACTTTTTTTTTTTAAGTGGCGGAGGAATACAGTGCGGAAGGATACCTACCTTCCGTCATTGGATCCCTGCAGCCCGTAGAGAACGGCGGCATCAGCTGATGCTGCAGTTCTCTACCCAAGATCGTCATGGGACACACTCGTGGACTGCTTCGGATCGTGGGTGAGTATTTTTGTGGTTTGTTATGTTAATATTTATTCCTTTAAAAGACAATGGCTTCGGGGAACAATGTGACAAGTATTGGTAAGTATGTTACTCTATGTTATATGTACTGTATGTCTATGTATGTATTGTATGAATGTATTGTATGTAGTATGTATGTAGTATATATGTGGTATGTATGTAGCATGTAGTATGTATGTAGTATGTATGTAGCATGCATGTAGTATGTATGTAGTATGTATGTAGCATGTAGTATGTATGTAGTATGTATGTAGCATGCATGTAGTATGTATGTAGCATGTAGTATATATGTAGCATGTAGTATGTATGTAGCATGCATGTAGTATGTATGTAGCATGTAGTATATATGTAGCATGTAGTATGTATGTAGCATGCATGTAGTATATACAGTCATGGCCAAAAGTATTGACACCCCTGCAATTCTGTCAGATAATATTCAGTTTCTTCCTGAAAATGATTGCAAACACAAATTCTTTGGTATTATTATCTTCATTTAATTTGTCTTAAATGAAAAAACACAAAAGAGAATGAAGCAAAAAGCAAAACATTGATCATTTCACACAAAACTCCAAAAATGGGCCGGACAAAAGTATTGGCACCCTCAGCCTAATACTTGGTTGCACAACCTTTAGCCAAAATAACTGCGACCAACCGCTTCCGGTAACCATCAATGAGTTTCTTACAATGCTCTGCTGGAATTTTAGACCATTCTTCTTTGGCAAACTACTCCAGGTCCCTGATATTTGAAGGGTGCCTTCTCCAAACTGCCATTTTTAGATCTCTCCACAGGTGTTCTATGGGATTCAGGTCTGGACTCATTGCTGGCCACCTTAGAAGTCTCCAGTGCTTTCTCTCAAACCATTTTCTAGTGCTTTTTGAAGTGTGTTTTGGGTTATTGTCCTGCTGGAAGACCCATGACCTCTGAGGTAGACCCAGCTTTCTCACACTGGGCCCTAAATTATGCTGCAAAATTTGTTGGTAGTCTTCTGACTTCATAATGCCATGCACACGGTCAAGCAGTCCAGTGCCAGAGGCAGCAAAGCAACCCCAAAACATAAGGGAACCTCCGCCACGTTTGATTGTAGGGACCGTGTACTTTTCTTTGAATGCCTCTTTTTTCTCCTGTAAACTCTATGTTGATGTTTTTGCTCTAAAAGCTCTACTTTTGTCTCATCTGACCAGAGAACATTCTTCCAAAATGTTTTAGGCTTTTTCAGGTAAGTTTTGGCAAACTCCAGCCTGGCTTTTTTATGTCTCGGGGTAAAAAGTGGAGTCTTCCTGGGTCTCCTACCATACAGTCCCTTTTCATTCAGATGCCGACGGATAGTACGGGTTGACACCGTTGTACCCTCGGACTGCAGGGCAGCTTGAACTTGTTTGGATGTTAGTGGAGGTTTTTTATCCAACATCCGCACAATCTTGCGTTGAAATCTCTTGTCAATTTTTCTTTTCCGGCCACATCTAGGGAGGTTAGCCACAGTGCCATGGGCTTTAAACTTCTTGATGACACTGCGCACGGTAGACACAGGAACATTCAGGTCTTTGGAGATAGACTTGTAGCCTTGAGATTGCTCATGCTTCCTCACAATTTGGTTTCTCAAGTCCTCAGACAGTTCTTTGGTCTTCTTTCTTTTCTCCGTGCTCAATGTGGTACACACAAGGACACAGGACAGAGGTTGAGTCAACTTTAATCCATGTCAACTGGCTGCAGGTGTGATTTAGTTATTGCCAACACCTGTTAGGTGCCACAGGTAAGTTATAGGTGCTGTTAATTACACAAATTAGAGAAGCATCACATGATTTTTCGAACAGTGCCAATACTTTTGTCCACCCTCTTTGTTATGTTTGGTGTGGAATTGTATCCAGTTTGGCTTTAGGACAATTCTTTTTGTGTTTTTTCATTTAAGACAAATTAAATGAAGATAATAATACCAAAGAATTTGTGTTTGCAATCATTTTCAGGAAGAAACTGAGTATTATCTGACAGAATTGCAGGGGTGTCAATACTTTTGGCCATGACTGTATGTAGTATGTATGTAGCATGCAGTATGTATGTAGCATGCATGTAGTATATATGTAGTATGTATGTAGCATGTAGTATGTATGTAGCATGCATGTAGTATGTATGTAGTATTTTTTTTTTTTTAACATTTAACACATTAGCCGGATGATGGGACTACTACTGTCCCATCATTGGCTAATGTGTCAATCACTGTCATGGTAGCAGGCATCGCCAGATGGGACTTATAGTCCCATCGGACGATGCTTGCACAGACCCCCGGACATCAGCACAGCCCCCGGCAGGCCGGCACAGCCCCCCGGCAGGCCGGTACAGACCCCCACAGGGTGCACAGACCACCGGCAGGCCGGCACAGCCCCCCGGCAGGCCGGTACAGACCCCGGGCAGTCCACACAGCCCCCCGGCAGGCCGCACAGCCCCCCGGCAGGCCGGCAGAGACCCCCGGAAGGCCCGAAATGACGGCGCATCATGATGCGCACACACCGCGCATCATGATGACGTCAGGCTGTCAATCAACTTTGAACTTCCGATTCCGATGCCGACTTCCGATATTGAAAAAATATCGGAAGTCTGTATCGGAATTCCGATACAGCAAGTATCGGCCGATACCCGATACTTGCGGTATCGGAATGCTCAACACTACTAGTCAGTATTAACCAATTCAGTCCCCAAGAAAAAAATACCATCAGGGTTACTATTTTGTGTAGAATTGAAATGAACTGATAAACTGTGTTAAAATTTGTTTTCTAATATTCATTAGTCTTCCCTAATTCTAGTTTTTAGCTTACATTCAGTTCTCCCTATATATTGAAATCCACAAGGGCACATGATACAATACTACATTGTGATGGTCACATGAGATGTAAGCTTTTATGGTAAATTCTTTATCTTTGGAAAACATAATGAACTTTTATTGCTTAGTTGTCCTTTTTTGCCAGCAACGTCCTTACACCCTTTGCATTTACCACAATTATTAAAGCCCTTTATACTCAAATAATTATTTATTTAATTTTTAACATAACTTTTTTGTGACAAAATATGACATGCTCTTTGGAAGATAATTAACCCTTCCCTAGATTTGTCCAAAACCCCAGTAAGTGCTCTGTTAGTCTTATTCAATAAACTTTATACCAGGCTATTTGCGCTCCTGTAGGTGTAGCATCCGAGGCTTCTTATTATCCAAAAAAGGTTTTTATTATTTCTCAAGAAAAAGCACATACAATGCATTTCGTCAGTATAAAATGTCTTCCTCAGGTATATTGTGATAAGTGTTCCAAAATTGTGGATAGCTTTATAAGAAGTAGTATTATGCTAAATAGGGTGTGGACCACTAAAATTAGTTCCTAACACACCCACTATATAGCTGCTATACAAGTTAGAAGTCTACAAGAGGACATAATGATGGTAAAAGCACATGCATTACATAAATATATAAAAAACATAATAAAATTAGATTATTACAGATTTTTCTCATTTCTCTGTTATTTCAATTGTATGTTTTTCCAAAAGCGAATCTCCTATTTTTTAATGGGAAAATGTTTTATAAAACATTAAAATAGTTGTGCATTAGTAACTCAAATGGGGCTATGGTGCGTCTCACATTTTTATTCTTCCAAACCTTTTTTTAAAAATGGGCATGGACTACCATATTTTTTGGACTATTGGATGCACTTTTTTCGCCCCCTGACAAAGCTCCGGGTGAAATGCGCGTAGGGGACATTGGACTAGGTTACACACATCTTCCCCTCTTGGACACACCACTTTATGTAAGAACCACCTGCCTCCATAGGCAGTGATAAGTTCTCTATGGACTGTATTGGCACAAAGCCTTTAGATTAGGGGATTTATAATACTCTTATTCTATATTCACTCCGTCATTATGTATTACTTTATATATAAATGTGTTTACTGGACCAATCTTTTAGGAATACTCTGTTTTTCTTGTTGTCTAACTGTTTTTTTTGTACTAATAAGGAAATTAATCTTATGAGACCTATTGGCATTTTGTTTCTTGCATTAGTCATACAGATACCAAAGATGTATAGGTTTGTGTTATTTAAGTATTGAAAAAAAATTTGGACTTTTTTTTAATTATATCTCCATTTTCCAAGACCTTTAAAAATTTCATTTTTCAGAATATTGGGCTGTGTGAGGGCTTATTGTTTGAGCCCTGTGCTGACATTATTATTGATACCATTTTGGAGCAGATTCAATGTTTTGAACGCCTCCTATTGCATTTTATTTCAAAATTGCGGTGGCCAAAAAAACACAATTTTGGCATTTTTATTTTTTCACTTTACGCTGTTTACTGATCTGCTTCAATTACTTTATATTTGGATAATTTGGACTTTAACAAATGCAGTGATAACAAATACGTGTATTTTTGTTACGTTGTTTTATTTTTATTGGGGAACTTTTGTGTTTTTTTAGCTTTTTAAAAAACTTTTGTTTTTAACTGAATTTAATAGTCCCTTTAGGAGATTTGAAGATTCTGTATAGAGAAGGGCTTCAGCACTGATATGTATAGCTAAAATCACAATCTCTTATTAACGCTGTCCATGGGTAGGCATTCACAGGAAAATCATGATGACGGGTATGGGAGTCATCAGCAGACTCACCAGCTGCATGACAACCCATCAGTGCCCCACGATCACGTGACAGGGGCATCAATGGGTGGGATGAATGATGCGCTTCCGGATGGCAAAAGTTAAATCCTGCTGTCAGTGATTGACAGTGGGATATAACTGGTTAACATCCATGGGTGGAGCACCACTCTATTCTCGGCTGTTAAAGGCACACGTTGACTGATTGCACTGCAGCCTTGCAACGCTGGAGTCCTTTGTTCAAATCTCAAGGACAACATCTGCAAGGACTTTGTGTCATGATCCAGTTTGCATCTGACAGTTTGAATGCACAATGTGAGTTTTTTTTCCTTTGGCTTGGTGCCAAAGTGATGTGATTGCCCCCGGTGGCCATTAGAATTATCACACGTGGTGTCGTTCATTCTGAGTTGCCCCGGTGGTGGTGAGTGGTAGTGCACTTTAGTTTCTTTGGTTTAATGTGCACTTAATTACAAAGCAGGTGTTAGTCTCTATAAAAGAGAGTCAGAGGTTTTCAATCACGGTTGGTGATATTGATTTTGTGTTCATTTGGCAAGTAAGCCTGGGGTGAGGAAGGAGCTGAACATGAGTCCTGCGCAGCCCAGCCAGAGGGGATGAGTGGCAGCTATGTGGTCTGCAAGAAGGGCTGGCATGGCGTGGTGGAGTCACAGTTTATGGTGTCGGCAGGGCGTGCTTGCATGGCTTGGTGGAGTGGCGACTTTGGAGAGAGTTGCACTCAGCATGCGGGACTTGGTTGCTGAGAGCTGGACTCAAGCATGCTGGACTTCTTGGGCAGGAGCTGAACTCATCTTTGGGACTTTGTTACTGGACAGCTGCAACTGGTGGTGGACTCTGCTCCAAGGCTGCACTATGGTGAAGGATCCAGTTATGGTGTTGGATCCGGGTGGAGGAGAAGATGCACGTAGGTGGTGGGCTCTGTTGCTAGGAGCGTACTGTTGTGAGTTCATTTTTCCCTTCACCATTGAGGTCTGATGAACTCCCTCCTCTGGTGAAGGAAGGTAGTGAGGCTGATTACCAAACACATGGGCAGCTAGATGATGACTGGGTGGCTAGAATTGAGGACTGGATATAAGGCTGCCGACGCCCTTCTTCCTGGCTGGTGATTTTCCTGCTGGATTCTTGGAGACCAGTCTGATTCCTGCATCTCAAAGCTAAGTTTTCTGCTCTTCTTTGTACTCTTCAGTTTTGTTTTTCTGTTTTGCCTTGTTTTTTGGGAGTTCTGCCATCCCCGGCCGGGGGTGAGCTGAACTCCATTTTTGTCTCTGATCTGTTGATATTTTGCTCTGTCTTCAGAATATACCTGTGTGCTGATATAGTCTTTTGAAGCCTAGCGACTTCAGGGCCTGTTTTTCCTATCAGTCGGTTGACTCATTTTGATAGGGTTTTTGCGGATGGCAGACAGCAGCTTTCCTATCCTGTCCTATGTAGTTAGCTTGGGCCCCATCATTTGCTCAACCTATCTTTCTATCTGTGTTAGTGTTTTCATCTTGCTTCACTGTCATTATATGTTGGGGGATGCCTATTGCTTTGGGGTCTGCTCTGGGGCAGTTTAGTTTTTCCCCTTTCTGTCTTTAGGCTATATAGTTCTCCGGCTGTGATCGAGGGGTCTAGGGCACCGTAGGAACCCCCCACGGCTACTGCTAGTTGTTGTGGATAGGTTCAGGGGTCTGCAATCCGATAGCTGCCAACCTCTCTGGTTTTTCTGGACTTAGCTGGTATTTTGTTTTTTCCTCCTTCGGTGTCTCATCATAGCAGAAAAAACAAAACTGAAGACTACAAAGAAGAGCAGAAAACTTAGCTTTGAGATGCAGGAATCAGACTGGTCTCCACGAATCCTGCAGGAAAATCACCAGCCAGGAAGAAGGGCGTCGGCAGCCTTATATCCAGTCCTCAATTCCAGCCACCCAGTCATCATCTAGCTGCCCATGTGTTTAGTAATCAGCCTCACTACCTTCCTTCACCAGAGGAGGGAGTTCATCAGACCTCAATGGTGAAGGGAAAAATGAACTCACAACAGCGTACGCAACAGAGCAAAGCTAAGTGGTGTTTCCCCTGTTTTGTCATCTTTCCTCATGTGTGTTTTAGTGCAGTGGTGGGAATAGTTTCCGAACCGACCAATTCCCTAGTGAGGGTTTAGGTCAGGGCGAGTCAGGGTTTGAGGTACGCATGCGTCGCCCGGTGCAGAACTGGCATAGGGAACGTTAGGAGTACAGGGACACTGGCTCAGGGGAGCTCAGGAGGTCTCCACTTCCCTATTCCCTATCGCAGGGCCCACCATTGTTAATGTTTCCCAGGTTTCCCATATTGTTTAAATTCGCCTTACTAGAGGCGGGGTTTTCAGACTTGTATATACGTGTAATGTCTAAATTCGCCAGTTGGAGGCGGTGTATCCAGCTGCACGTGTTTATTATTTAAATTCGCCCCACTGGAGGCGGTGTATCCAGGGTCACGTGTGTCATATGGGTTCGCCTTGTGGTACTCGCTGCGTCCAGACACACGTGACCATGACAGTTTGTATGTTCTCCCGTGTTTGCGTGGGTTTCCTCCCAGTACTTCGATTTCCTCCCACATTCCAAAGACATACTGATAGGGAATTTAGATTGTGAGCCCCATCGGGGACAGTGCCAATAATGTCTGTAAAGTGCTGTGGAATTAATGGCGCTTTATAAATGAGTAAAGTAAAATAAATAAATAAAAATTAAATCAGTCATCATGTGCGGTGGAAGATGTAGTCTTCGCATTTGAGCCCACTATAAAGGCAGGGACACAACGATTGACATAAATATATATCAAAGGTTGTGAAGGGGTTAAAGTCATCCATAAAAAAGTAGGTGTTTCACAAAAATGGGAATTTAAGAGATCAAGGAACTGGTGGCATGACAACTTCCTTTCTCAAGAAAAATATGTGAAAAGAATTTGATGGTAACAAGTTACAAGTTGGGGATTGCCTTAAAGTGTGACATAGAAAGTGATAATAGTATACCTACTCCTTCAGCCTTTCTTTTTTCAGGTCTCAGAGTTTGAGGAAAGTGAAGTTCACCATAGGTTAGAGCAGCAGTATGTGAAATAGTATCATTAGAATACATGGTAAAAGTTGATAATAAATAAAGATTAGTTTGTTGCATACTGACTAAGTCCAGATTCACACATTTGACCGAGATGGTTGGACCGGCCACGTGTCACCAGATGTAACCCTCATAACTTCATCGGCATACATGAGGGTATAAAGTTCGGGTCAGGAGAACCGCGGGCTGGTCTGTGTATCGCGGTAAGAGTTATAAAGAGAAGTAGGGGGAGTGTCTTGTTTTATAAAGGCTTTGTGGGATTCCATTTTTAGGAAAGCCTTATTACTCTTTTCCGTGGACTGTGTCAGTTGTCGCAAATTATTTGCATTCGGATCTACAAACTCAGAAGCACTCCATGAACAAGACAGGTGTTAATTTTGAGAGAAGAAAAAGCAAACTTATTTTCTGATCTCAGACAACCAACAGAAAGTGGGAATCTTCTTAAGAAAAATCAAAGTAAAAAAAGTACCTGTTTTCTGAGTTCAAATTTCGGATCTGACTTCAATTAAACCGAGACCTAGCAAATGACAGAAGATCCCCCATGCGCACAACCCATCTCCAGGACACAGTCATTGTCACATGTACTAGCTTTCATTAACAAATGTTGGAAAAAGGAGTTCAAAGGCAAATACAGCCCAACTACATAACATCTGAATATATTACGTACTGAAGTTTAAACCGGGACAGGCAATTAATATGTGTTTTCCGTGTTTAATTATGTAAAAGTGAGAGAGTTATCATTTTATGTAGTGAATGCAAGTCAAAGAACACAATGTATGATCAATAAATTGTAAAACAAGGTTTTGCGTACATTTTGCTCTTGTAGATAAAAAGCTAAGCCGAAGCCTGCAGCGTATAAAACAAGTGAAATCCAATTTACTACTCTGGAGGAATAGCAAATGAAGCAATAGAGGCTTTTTACATGCCTATTATGTATATATTAAAGCTTGGGTAAGTTAAGTGCATAGAGGTGGGATTTTAATTGAAACTAATCTATTGCGTACCTCTAAATGTCATGTCAGACCACTAGTCCTACCATTAAAGTAAAAATTAGATCTATTCCATATACAGTATTAATGCGCTAAAAGTGTTCATTTTGGAAATGTTGGCCGTCGCTATCAATCCTTCTTTACATATAGTTCCTATTGTCGTTTCTGATTTCTTGCAGTAAATTTACCAAAATGGCACATGTGATAAATATGGTACATACACCTCATCGTTTATACTAATATATAAAACGTTATGTGCAAATTTGGAATTATCCCAGAATTAATCGTTCCTGCAAATGTTAATATGCTGGTTTTCTTTGACATCAAATTAGTCACATATAGATCAGGAGTCTTCACTTCTTCAGTAGCTTATAGATACTTATTTGTGCTCTAGAAAATAACACGAACACAACGTAGCCATCCACAATAGTGAAGATCTGCTGAACCAGAATTAAAGCACAAGATTTTTTTCTACTTACAAAATGCCATAGATGAAACACAATATCATAAAAACTTATTGAATTCAGTAACCCGACTCGAGTTTCACCTTTTGGCTTCCTCTGAGGCGTCCTTCCTATTTAATTTCCTTTTATCTGCCTGCATCCTGTGTGCCTCTTCTGATTAGGAGGCCCCACAACGTCATATCATTGTGGTATGATACAGTAAATCATGACATTGCAGGGGCCTCATAATCAGGAGAGATGGCCAGGATTCTGGCAATTAGTGGGACATTGGAGGTGCTGTGATCTCGCTGCCACAGAGTATCGACGTGACCACTACAGCAAGGTATTAAGAACAGCAATAGCTTCATATAGAAAGTCCTGACCCCAACAAGCAGAATTAGGGACTTTTTCTATCTGGCCATTTGAGGGAGCCCCAGGATTGTGAGTAATGCAGGGTAAGCAGTCTACACTATGTAATAAAAAAGTAGTCCAATTGGAATCTCTCCTTTAGGTCACATAATTTGCCCCTAGTAATGAGTTGAACGTGTATTGTACATCCTACTATAAGAATTCTAAAAATCAGAGTTATCAACCCCCTTAACCACCTTGGGATTTTTTTTTTACTTTTCATGTTTTTGCTTCCTTTCTTCCCAGATCCACGCCTTTTTTATTTTTCAGTCAATATGTCCGTGTGAGGGCCATTTTTTTGCCGGACGAGTTTTCAATGACACCTGTTGTGAGCTCTCTTGATCCGACTTTTGAGGCAAGGCTCCCTCTGGTGGATACTGCCGGTAGTGGTGCTGGTCAACATGATGTTAACCAACAGCTGCAGCTTGGAGGAGTGGTGGTAGTGACTGGGACTACATAAACGAGCAGACTTCTCTCAGTGACTGCCGGTGATACTCCTTTCTTTGCCTACTGAGGATTTCTGTCTGCTGCCTGATCCTGCATTTTTTCAGCTAAGTGTCGTTTGTTAAACACTTTGCATTTTTTTTGCCTTGCTGTCAGGGGTCTGCTTGCTCCCCCTGGGGCTGCTGGCTCCTGTCCTGTATTTTTGTATCTTGTGTTTGTTTGCTCATTCCCCTGCTGTATTAACCTGTTGCTAGCCGCCAGTTCACATCTAAGTGCTGATATAGTGGGGGCGAGGTTGTTCAAAACTCAGTATTTTTGTACATCAGTTGTGTTGGAATTATTAGGGTTTTTGCGTGATTGCAGACAGTGCCTTTTCTGTCCTGTCCTATCTAATCAGTGTGGGCCTCATCATTTGCTCAGTCTATTTTCTGTCTGTGTTTGTGCTTCATCTTGTCACCAACAATATATGGTTGGGGGCTGTCTATTCCTTTGGGGATCTGCTCCGGGGCAGTTTAGATTTCACCTTTCTGTCTTTAGGCTTAGTTAGTCCTCCGGCTGTGACGAGACGTCTAGGGCAACGTAGGAACGCTCCACGACTACTGCTAGTTGTGTTGTTAAGATCAGGGGTCTGCAATCTGCTGAGTGACCAACCTCTCTGGTGTTCTCCTGGCATAGCCTATTGCGCTCTCCTCCTCGGTGACCCATTCATAACAGACACCATTGATTTTACTATATAGTGTATTAGAAAATGGGACAAAAAATCCAAATGCGGTTAAATTGCCAAAAAAGTGCAATTCCACAATGTGCCCGAAGCACAAACAGTCTCACTCTGTCTCTATGATGAGGAACATGTTTGTGCTTTTGGATGGTCTGTGGGCAGGTCTCTTCTTGGTTTCTTTACCTTAGAGCAGGCGAATGTGACTCTGCCTACAGTCCCACCCCAGAGTACCGGCATATCATTAACTGAAAACTTCTAACATGGATTACACAAGAACCAAAGGACGGATTTCTTCACTCCAGGCATCATTTCATTCAGTATAACAGCAGCAGCCTGACAATGTCTGTAGTTTACTTAGCAAAATCCTGCTGGCAGGTTCGCTTTAAGTGGTAAAAAAAATCCAAAATTTAAAAAAAATAAAATAAAATAAAACAAAAGGCTTCATTTTCCGAGACCCATAGTGTCTCCATTTTTTGAGATCTGGGGCTAGATGAGGGCTTATGTTTTGCTCATTTAGCTGACGATTTTATTGATACCATTTGGGGGGTAGATTTAAGAGGTTTTATCGCCTGTTATTACATTTTATTGCAATGTTCTGGTGTTTTGATTTTTTCCAAGGCCGTTTACTGATCGGATTCTTTTTCTATTTTGATAGATCAGGTGTTTCTGAACATGGCGATAACAAATATGTGCATTTTTTGTTGTTGTCTTATTTTGAATGGGAAAAAAGAAGGTGATCTGAAGTTTTATATTTTTACGTTATTTAAAACTTTTTTTCTACTTTTTACTTGCTGCAATAGTCTTCATAGGAGACTTGAAGCTGCAATCTTCTGATCGCTTGTGCTACACATAGCAGAGCTCCAGCTGTGTGTAGCAGAAATGGTTATCTGATATGAATGTCAGCCATGGGGTGGCGCTCTTAGCAGATCAGCAATGACAACCACAGGAGGTCTGCTGCAGACGCTGGGGTCTCATACCAACCCATTAGCTCCCTGTGTCTATATGACAGGGGTGCCAATGCGCGGAGCTAGTGACGTGCTTCCGGTGCGGGCTTGTTAAATGTCGTTGTCAGAGATTGATAGCGGCATTTAACATGTTAACAGCCTCAGGAGGATCGCAATTCCACCCTCGACTGTTAGGGGCACATGACAGCTGATCAGATCTCCTGTCATGTTCCTGAAAACATGTGAGCTCTATATAGCAGTCACTTTGTAAAGAGGTGGACATATTGTCCTGCTAGCCCTGGATGACATCAGTGCTGTCTATTATGTCTTGTGTAATCTGAATAATGTCATGCATCTTGTGTACATATTGTGTCATTTGAAGTGTAAGACATTTTTCTATGTAATGTATGCAGTAATGTAAGCGATGTACAGTACATGATGTGTTAGTACAGGATAAGCATTATAAGTGCAACAGATTCAGTGTATAGTATTATAGATTATACATTGTTAGTATGAAGCTGTAGTCTGCCCAGCCACAGGTAGCTGGCACAGACAGGGAGAGTTATGATGCAGTTAATGTTTGGGAATAGCCCACAGTGGGAGGGGCTAGTACCAGGGGCAGCAGATTACTTCCTGAACAGAAGCAGTGAGAAGTTGGAGAGCAAGGAGTGCTAGAAGGAGATGGGAAGTGACAGAAAGCACAGAGTGTCCTTCCACCTTAAAGGGATCCTTGGATAGGATGACATGTCATAAGAAACCCTGAGCTTGAAAAACACCGAAGGTATGGACCTTAAGAGTACCGAGACTGTGGGACTACTGAGGGTCCTGAGCGGTGAATCCAGAACGTCCACAGTGATAGGAGGTGGAGATGCTGAACGGGTTTAGAGAAACTCGCTGAACTGTAGTGTGGCGACCAGCCAGGCTGTGGCGAAGTAGAGGGAAGCAGTGTGCTATACTGGCCCTGGAGTAGACTACAGTGGAAGGAAACAATGTCTGTGAAAAGGCTTCTTGGTGTGAATTAAACGTACTTGAGACTGTGTACTCGCTATTCCTTGTACATAACCCTCATAAAGTTCAGTAAAGTCCCCATGTTTGCATGCAAGGCCCACCAACATCAACACCCAGCCAGGACCCACACAATTTTCGTGTAAAGCGCTAGAGCGTGATGGGACAGCAGCTCGGTCATGACTACCACTCTGCCGCACTTATACAAATTTATGGTTGATTCAGGAGAATGCCATTTCTGCATATACTGGCTCTATAGAAGATCAGCAGGGTCAATGTATCATCACTATTATCAGACATCACAATCTCACAGGGACAGTTCCCACATTTGGGGAATTCTTTTCAATGTAAATTTGGGCATAATTTGCTCCATAAAACTGTCTTTGATGCCTCGCACCTTATTTACTATGTGTTTTAGACACCTTCTTCACCTTATCCTACAATGGGACATGGCCAAGTTTAAAATGTTATTTGCTGGAATAATGTGACACTGTGTGCCAGAAAAGGCACAAAATATGAGTGTATATTTCTGGCACATAGTAAACCAACTAATTGGTGGTGTGACTTGGGAGAGGGGGTGGGAGACTCATAAAACAAATTTCACAAGAAAAATGCCCCTTAGACCAGACAGTTCTAAAATATGCCATATTTAGCAAGTAGCATGAACTTATATTATAAATTTAGCACATTTTAAGACTTTCTAGCCTAATTGACACTGAATAAGAATTAAACTGTATTTAAATGGATAAATAAGCCAGATAAAGTTTTTAGAAAAAATGTTGTGTTCTGTGGCACCTGTCCTGACTCTTTCAGCTATTTTTCCAGCCAAAACACCAGATGTTAGATGAAAGTCAATAATGAAATGTAAAATTCATTACAAACAAGTGATTTTCTTTGTTTTATTTGCCCCTAGGTTTCTTTATTAGATATGGAAATGTGAGAAAAAAATGCATGTAAAAAAAGTATGAATTAAGAAAAGGTATGGGGAAAAAGCATAACATTCATGGCATTTTTAAAAGCCAAAAAGAACCTGCTGAAAAACTTAGCTTCTTAAGGTGACCTTATCCAATTCTTATTTATAGATGTACTGTATATGAAAATCTTATGTTTTATCCCATAGAGATCCTGAGCTGTGTATACAGTTCTACATAATTCAGTCAACCATCGTCTCACTTGATTTACTTGCCATGTTTGCTTTCTGATTAATGAAAAGCTTCAAAAAATATCTCATCCTGGACTGTTTCATCTCTAGTTTTATAGATGATTCATTTAATTTATATGCTGAATTTATGGAGCTTTAAGTCTTCATGGTATGCTGGTTTATAATCATTGCACAAAACAAGCTGTTGTAAAAATTCAAAGGGTTTAGTGGATCATAATGTCCTGGAGAACCTGCTAAAACATTATTTTTCTGTCTGGTTTCTTGTGTCAGATTTTCTGTCTTTATATGTCAGGAGGCTATTGTTTATTGTCAAGCATTTCTCGGATATAACCCTTTAATAATTGATGTGAATAGTGTCATGAAGCTTCACAGTTTTTTCCCTTTGAGAACGAAATGTCAAAACTGTTGACCATTCCTCTGGCACAGTGACTATTTATGGTCATTACAGAATAATGATGCTGAAACAATGTCTATCTGATGATTGTATATCTAGTGTCTAATGAGTTGTACCTTTCCCAGTGTTACAAAGAATACAGTCTGTAAGGATATAAAACAAAATGTTCTCAGTTGCGCCTTAAAGGGAAGGTGTCATCTGATTCATGCAGCCCAAACCATCAGCAGCCAGACTCAGTGGCGGCTCCTGCATTACAAATAGAGTTGAGCAAGTATGTTCGGATTCGGTAGCTGAATATGAATTTGCCATATTTGTGTCATATTGCTACCAAATTTATGTTTGATGATCTGTTCCTGAACATATTCATTCATTTCTACTCCCATTGACTCCATCAATGTTTGGCTGTGTTCGGCGAATATTGAAAAAACAATATTCACCACCTATCGTAATCTGAACCTAATTTTGAAAAAATCATTCAACTCTAATTACAAACTCTACATTTACTCTAAAATTTGTTCAACTCTAATTACAAACTCTACATTTACTCTAAAATATTGTAGGGTTTCAATAAAAATCAGGACTGGGGGCAAGCTGACTAGTCCAAAAGATGTTTCCCTTGATGCCTTCTCCCGATCCACCCATCTAGACTGGTAGGTCTCCTCTTATTTGTCTGTATAGAGAGAAACCTGTCAGTCTACCCGAGCAGGCAGAATTTGGTGGGAACGTTTTTGGACTGGTTACTCAGCCATGCTTTCAACTTAGTTTGTCTCTGAAATGCTGCAACATTTTATGGCAAAATATACTGTATATGTTTGCCGTACAGGAGTTGGTCTCTAATTCATGTTTCCCTTGGTTCGGGAATTAAGAGTTTGCTTCCTTTAAAAGGAAAGTGTGGAAGAGAAGGTAAAAAAAGCAAAATTTCAGATTTCACAAATTTAATTTAGCTGATGTCATGTTATTCATAAGAATCATCTGATGCATTTGGCTTTTAATACATTACATGTTATGTACCATATTGTCTTGAGACTTATGGACTGCCAGTCATGGCTATGCACTTCAGGTGTGCCAGTCAGATCTGTTTTATTGTTGGACTACAGTGTTGAAGGGAACCCGTCATCAAACTGATGCTGCCCAAACTACAGACATCATGAATCAGACACTGAATGTAAGATTGCAGCCTGAAAAGATTGTGGTGTTTCAACAAAACTTAATTTGAAAAGCTGTCTAGAGTCTATGGCACCGATTCATTAAATAAATTTTGATAGGATTCTGGAGTAAAATGCATTGACTAGCTGCAAAATTTGGAAGCAACTAAGAGTAGTGTAAAAATGCTGCGACTCTTGGAATTCTCACAACAAGCTTCTCCTCCACAAACACTGCTTCAGGTGTCTCATATTTGAAGGGTACCTTCTCCCAACAGCAATTTTAAGATTTCGCTAATGGTGTTCAATGAGATTTAGATCCGGACTCATGGCTGGTCATTTCACATCTCTCCAGGACCTTGTTTCCATCCATTTCTGAGTTCTTCTTAAAGTATGTTTGTGATCATTGTCCAGCTGCAACCCAAACTCATCTGGTAATTTTCAGATTTCATGACGCCTTGCACACAGTCAAGCTACCCAGTGCTAGAGGCAGCAAAACAATCCTAAACCATCTTTGAACCTCCACCATATTTGATTGTAGGTGATGTGTTGTTTTCTTTGTAGGCCTCATTCCATTTTGGTAAACAGAAGAATGATGTGCTTTACCAAAAAGCTCAATCTTGGTCTCTTGTGTCCACAACACACTTTCCCAGAAGGATTTTGGCTTACTAATATAAATTTTCATACATTTTGGCAATCTTCAGTCTAGCTTTTTATGTCTCTGTGTCAGCAGTTGGGGTCTTCCTGGGTCTCCTGCCATAATGTTTAATTTTATTCAAATGTTAATGGATAATTCATGTTGACACTGGTACACCCTGAGTCTACAGGACAGCTTGAGTTTCTTTGGAATTTGATTGGGGCTGCTTATTCCCCATCCAGACAATCCTGCGTTGCAACCTTCATCAATTTTTCTCTGTGGTCCCTGTCCAAGGAGATTAGCTGCAGAGCCATGGGTTGTAAACTTCTTGATTATGTTTTGCATCATGTACAAAGGAACATCAAAATGTCTGCAGATGGAGTTGTAACCTTGAGCTTGATTATATTTTTCAACAATTTTGGTTTTCAGGTCCTCAGACAGTTTTCTTCTCTTTCTGTTCTCCATGCTTAGTGTAGAACACAAAGGCACATAGTGCAAAGATTGAATCAACTTCTCCCCTTTTTATCTGATTTCAGGTTTTATTTTCATATTGCCCATGACTGTTACATTCTACATGTGAGTGTGAATGAGCTTCACATGCTTGAAAGTTGTTTACCCACAATTTTGGAAAGGTGTCAAAAATTTTGTCAGGCCCATCTTTGGGGTTTTGTATGAAATTATGTCCAATTTGCCTTTGTGTCTGTTTTTGTTGTGTTGTTCCAAAACACACAAACAAAATAAACGTATATAATCAAACATGTGTAATTGCAGTAATTTTCTGTGAGGAATATCTCATTTTCTGGAACAATTTCAAGGGTGCCAATGGTTTTGGCAGTGACTGCATAGCAATCCTTAGAAATGACAGGCGTTCATGTTAAATTGTAATACTTATTATGAGATCGCATGGCCTTATATGCAGACAGCAATATTTTAAAAGCTGTTTTAGGAAATTAAAGTGCCGGTGTAAGTCTGTCTGCAATAATGATTATGGTACTCTATTTTTACTGCAATAAAGATTCAAAACACTATGGGTGAGTGCTGCATTTATTTCTGAACTTTATGCTACATCTTCAATTTCTTGGGATGTCACCGTTTTTTTACATATTGTGTGAGAATCATGTGGGAATAGTGGATGAGGGCAGGTATATTTCGCCCAGATTCCTTTCCTATGTGGCCTAGTCTGGTCAGTATCGCACCTGCCTGCTAATGAATAATGGGAGGTGGATATAAAAGGATGCCAGGTGGTTGTGTGAGTGTCTCAGCCTGGGAACACAGAGAGCCTGTCTGTGTGAGAGACACACGTGAGTGGAAGCAGTGCCCACTGCAACTGTGGTTTGGCTGGACGGGAGAAGCCCGCCAGTTGGTAGTTAGGTTGTCCATTGTTTAGTTAGTGCCGGACAGGCAAGGATTTGTTTTATGTTTTATTTCCTTTTGCATTGCTTTCACCGTTAATAAACCTGACCCAGGGTCAGTTACACCCGAATCCCAGCTCTGCGCCTGAGTTTCATGCTGAATGCACGTGACCTTTGACCCCAGCAAAGGCGATACCGGAGTGTTTTATCACATTGTGGTGGAGAACGCGGGCATCACGTTGCAAGCATGAGCATGGAGGATGTGGTGAAAGCGCTGGTACAGTCCACCGCCATCCAGCAAGAAGCTAATCGGGTGATGATGGCCCAGCTGAAGGAGTTGGTGGACATGACAGTTACCGATCGTTCGCTTCTCCAGCAGGTGGCGCAGCGCTTGGCAAGCTTACCTGAGCTTAACCTGGAAGCCGAGTCGAGAGTGATTCACGTGAGTCGGTACTGGCAGAAAATGACGACCGAAGATGACGTCGAGGCATACCTGACCACGTTTGAACGGACGGCGGTGCGAGAAAAATGGCCGAAGGCACGATGGGCCGGCCTGATTGCCCCGTTTCTTTCCGGTGAGGCCCAAAAGGCTTATTATGACTTAGAGCCTGAAGCCGCGCAGGACTTTGACAAACTGAAAGCCGAGATCTTGGCCCGGCTGGGAGTGACGACCGCTGTCCGTGCACAGAGAGTGCATCAATGGACTTATCAGCCGGATAAACCACCGCGGTCACAGTTGTTTGACCTGATCCACGTGACGAAGAAGTGGCTACAACCCGAGGTGCTGACAGCGCCAGAGATAATCCAGAGAGTCGTCATGGACAAGTACCTGAGAGCTCTACCGCCAGCCCTGAGGAAGTGGGTAAGCCATGGAAATCCTACGACGGCAGATCAACTGGTGGATCTGGTTGAACGTTACTCCGTGGCGGAAGGACTCCGAGACGACGCTACCCCACCTCGTTCTTCATCATCTCCACGTGGAACCGGTAAGACTGTTCCAGGGAGTAGTGGAGATGGAAAAATCCCTAAGACAGTGGGGGAGGAAAACGGGACTGCCCGCCCTGCGAGGCCGAGAGTAACGAACTATGGTCTAAGCAAGGGGCCCGTTAGGTGTTTCCGCTGCCAAGAGATGGGACATATTGCTGCGAACTGTCCGGTCACTACTGAACCCATGCAGTGCGACGTCACAGACTCTAAAAACCGCATGTCTATGGTTGCACGGGTAGTGAGTGTGAATGCCGGTCAAAAGGATGTGGAAAAACACTTGTGTGATTTAACTGTTGATGGCAAAAATGTGGTGGCATTGTTAGACTCGGGAAGTGTGGTGACTCTGGTGAAGGCTAGTCTGGTGTCAGCCCCGACTGGACCATCAGACAAATTTTCTGTAACGTGTGTGCATGGAGACACCTGTTCGTACCTCACCACGGTCATATGCATTACTACTTCCTATGGGTCTGTGCAACATAAAGTGGGACTCGTCCCGGGGTTATTGCATGATGTTATCCTGGGCCGGGATTTTCCCCACTTCTGGCAATTGTGGGAGAATCAGTTGATGCCTTCGGGTAATGGTGTACATGATTCTTCTCCCAGGGCGCGTGTGGGTCCCGAACCCCGGGAAGAGGTCTCCCTGGAAGACTCGGGGGAAGAGTCTGCGGGAAATGACCTGCAGTTCCCGTTTTCAGTCATGGCGGGTGATACGGAGGAGACCGGGGAAGAGGAGGAGGCTGACAGCCGTCCACCTCCCCGTTTGCCGGATTTGGAAGTTCAGAAAGATGACTTCCAAAGCGAGCAAATAAAGGATCCTACCCTTTCTCAGGCTAGGACAAATGTAAAAGTGATAAATGGGGTACCCGTAGAACCTGGCTCTAGGCTGGCATATCCTTACATGGTTCTGGAGAATGATTTACTCTATCAGATAGAGAAAAAGGGGGAAGATACGGTGCAACTATTAGTCGTGCCAAAACCCTACCGGCGGCAGGTGCTGGACCTGGCCCACGGACATGTGATGGGAGGTCACCTGGGAGTCCAGAAAACCACCGAAAGGATATTACACTGTTTTGTTTGGCCAGGCATGCATCACGATATCCGTGTATATTGTGAGTCTTGTCCTGACTGCCAAGCCTCTGCACCTAAGCCCCGGTTCTGTAGCCCTTTGGTACCCCTACCTATTATTGAAGTCCCCTTTGAGAGGATTGGGATGGATTTAGTTGGGCCCCTTCCACGGTCTGCACGTGGACACCAACATATCCTGGTCATCTTGGATTATGCCACTCGTTACCCGGAGGCCATCCCTTTGCGTAACACGGCCACCAAGACGATTGCCAAGGAACTGGTGCATGTGTTTAGTCGGGTCGGTATACCAAAACAGATACTCACCGACCAGGGGACCCCCTTTATGTCCAGGGTAATGAAGGAGCTCTGCCGATTGTTACAAATCGAACCGTTACGCACATCCGTGTATCACCCTCAAACAGACGGGTTGGTCGAACGGTTCAATAAAACTCTGAAGCAGATGCTGAGAAAGGTGATAGACAAGGATGGGAAGAACTGGGACTATTTACTTCCGTATTTGCTTTTTGCCATCAGGGAAGTACCCCAGTCTTCCATGGGATTCTCGCCTTTCGAGTTATTGTACGCCCGACGTCCTCGCGGACTGTTAGACGTTGCAAAAGAAACCTGGGAGGGTCAGGTCACTCCGTTTAAAACAGTGATAGATCACGTCACACAAATGCAGGACCGTATTGCGGCTGTTATGCCTATCGTCAAAGAGCACATGATGCATGCTCAAGGAGCCCAAAAAAGAATCTATGATAGGGGCGCCAAGATCCGTACGTTTGCACCCGGAGATAGGGTGTTGATCCTGGTCCCCATGGTGGACAGTAAGTTCCTGGCAAAGTGGCAGGGCCCCTTTGAGATCAAGGAAAAAGTTGGTGAAGTAAACTACAAAGTATACCAGGCAGGTAAACGGAAACCTGAACAGATTTATCATGTAAATCTGATAAAGCCCTGGAAGGATCGGTCTGCCTTGTCAGCGGAGCTGGCCCGTCCTGTCTGCTCGCATACCGTACCGGAGGTACGGGTTGCAGAGACTCTCTCGGAGTGGCAAAAGACTGAGGTCAGGCAGTTTCTACTTCACAACCAAAAGTTTTTCTCAGAAAAACCCGGGCAGACTACGCTAATAAAACATGACATCGTAACGGAACCTGGTGTCACAGTTCACGTAAAGCCCTACCGAATCCCGGAAGCGCGCCGTGAAGCCGTTTCCCGAGAAGTGAAGGCAATGTTAGAGTTAGGTGTCATTAAGGAATCGCACAGTGCTTGGTCCAGCCCGATTGTGCTAATTCCTAAACCGGACGGCACCATCCGGTTCTGCAATGACTTCAGGAAACTGAATGCGGTCTCAAAATTTAATGCCTACCCCATGCCCCGGGTCGACGAGTTAATAGATCGGTTAGGAAAAGCCCGGTATATTACGACCCTAGACCTAACAAAGGGGTATTGGCAGATCCCTCTGATGGAGGCTGCCAGAGAAAAGACAGCATTTGCTACCCCAGAAGGTCTATTTCAGTATGTGTATATGCCGTTTGGACTGCACGGAGCACCGGCGACCTTCCAGAGACTGATGGATCGAGTCCTGAGGCCACATAGGCAGTACGCTTCGGCCTATTTGGACGACATTGTCATTTACAGCTTGGACTGGGAGACTCATCTCCAGAAAGTACAAGCTGTGATTGACAACCTGTGGGAGGCAGGTCTAACCGCGAACCCCAAGAAATGTCACATCGGGCTAGAAGAAGCCCGGTATTTGGGGTATGTAATTGGGAGAGGTGTTGTTAAACCCCAGGTTGATAAGATTCAGGCGGTTCAGGACTGGCCACAACCTGTCAACAAGAAGCAGGTGCAAGCCTTCCTGGGGATCGCCGGTTATTATCGCCGGTTCATACCCAATTTTGCAGCTATCGCTACCCCCCTGACGGATCTTACAAAAGGGAAAGACTCCGTCATGATTAAATGGAGTTTAGCGGCTGAAGAAGCCTTCCATAGCCTAAAACGGGCACTTTGCTCTCAGCCCGTACTGGTGACTCCGGACTTCCGCAGTGAGTTTGTGGTACAAACGGATGCCTCTGATACCGGTATCGGGGCCGTACTCTCACAAGTGAGGGACGGAGTGGAACACCCAGTCCTCTTTCTCAGCAGGAAGCTGAATAAACACGAGCAAAGATATGCAGTTGTAGAAAAAGAGTGCCTCGCCATTAAGTGGGCTCTAGAGGCCCTCAAATATTACCTGGTGGGCCGAAAGTTCAGGCTGATCACTGACCATGCCCCTCTCAAGTGGATGCACTTGAACAAGGAACGGAATAGCCGGGTGACCCGGTGGTTCCTTGCCCTGCAGGCCTACACTTTTACGGTGGAGCACCGCCCAGGGGTACAGATGGGAAATGCAGATGCCCTGTCCTGAGTGCACTGTTTGGCGGGTGTCATTGCTCGACCGGAGTGGTCTGAGCAGAAGGGGGGGATATGTGAGAATCATGTGGGAATAGTGGATGAGGGCAGGTATATCTCGCCCAGATTCCTTTCCTATGTGGCCTAGTCTGGTCAGCATCGCACCTGCCTGCTAATGAATAATGGGAGGTGGATATAAAAGGATGCCAGGTGGTTGTGTGAGTGTCTCAGCCTGGGAACACAGAGAGCCTGTCTGTGTGAGAGACACACGTGAGTGGAAGCAGTGCCCACTGCAACTGTGATTTGGCTGGACGGGAGAAGCCCGCCAGTTGGTAGTTAGGTTGTCCATTGTTTAGTTAGTGCCGGACAGGCAAGGATTTGTTTTATGTTTTATTTCCTTTTGCATTGCTTTCACCGTTAATAAACCTGACCCAGGGTCAGTTACACCCGAATCCCAGCTCTGCGCCTGAGTTTCATGCTGAATGCACGTGACCTTTGACCCCAGGAAAGGCGATACCGGAGTGTTTTATCACAATTGATACTGAACTCAACCTGGTGAACTTAGGCTGTTATAGGTAAATGTACAATATATGTTGGAGGTTATAGTACCCATCTTAAACTGTACATAATATTTTTAATATGTCTTCATAGCGATTAGAGCTTGGTTTTTCCTTATACAGAGCTCCAAATCTACCACATAGGAATAAATTTAAAGGGAATGTGTCAGTAGAATCAAGCATCGTACACTGTTGATATGGCCATGGCCATGATACCTTGATCTGCGATCTGATGTCTTGCTCCACAGAAATCCTTGTTTTTCTTCTTATGTAAATGAGCTATTCACCTATGAGCCGGACATAGATCTTCCAGAGACTCTGTATCCAGAGCTTATTTTAAATGAAAGAAAGTGTTTCTAGTGTGGGACATGTAATGACAGACGGTCTGCTCTTCTGATCTCAATACAGATCTGTGTGTGATTACAAGTTCCCAGAGTAGAGCAGACATATGTGTGATTACATGCACTTCTTTGTTCTCTGCAGATTTCTACAACACTGACTAAAGGGCCTGTCACACTAAGCGATATCGCTAGCAATATCGCTATAACGTCACTGGTTTTTGTGACGTTATAGCGATATTGCTAGCGATATCGCTATGTCTGATACTTACCTCCGACCGCTCCCCCGCTGGTTATCGCTGATCGCACGATAACGTCCTGGACTATTTCTCGTCGTCAGCTTCCTGCTGGGCTTCCTGCTGTGACGACAAGCGACGTGTGGACGCGGGCGGGAGGACGCAGGATCGCCTAGTGTGACAGGTGAGTAGTGACCCCCGTCCCCAGCGATGTCGCTAGTGAGATCTGCCTGTGTGGCAGCTCACTAGCGACCACTTAGCGATGTACCAGCGATCCTCACCGCTTCATATCGCTGGTCAAGATCGCTGGTACATCGCTAAGTGTGACAGTACCTTAATTCAGGATCATGCAGAAAATGTTGCAGGCTAAAAACAGTGAGGGAAAAAAAACGTTCTTGTTTAACTTAAATTTTATTAATTCCTAAATGTAGTATTTATTTAAACTCTTTTGACATCTTCTTTGTATATACTTCACTGCCAGGAAAACCTTCTCTGCAATTTACCATACATGTGCATATGTTGGCAAAAGCTAAGGAGTTGAGTCTACACTATTTGTGAAAGATTTCAACTGTACATAAAACCACAGGCATAATTGTAGTGGATGCAGGAGTTGCAATCTTGACCTTTGAGTCTAGGGGGGAATAAAAGAACCCATTGGCCCATATGAAAAGACCATCTTTATTAAAGATTTGTGATAGTTAGGGGCCATGTTGGGGATCTTTGCATTGGGGGCCATGAGCTTCAAGTTACACCACTGTATAAAACTGTCATACACAACTGATACCCATTGCAAACGACACAGGCTCAAAATTGTATGTATATTTTTCACGCTATTTCCAGGGACAGCGGGCTTCTATCCTGTCCCTCGAGCTAGCAGAACCCTAGGCTATCCCTTTCCCTCCAGATTTATCCTGATAATGGTGATACCATGATCTTGTACCTTGCTATGCTCCTACTAGGGTATGTGCACACGATGCGGATTTGTGTGCGGATTTTTCCGTGCGGAATCTGCAGAATCCGCAGGTCAAAATGCCTGCGTTTTACCTGCGGATTTACTGCAGATTTCTAGTGGATTTACTGTGGATACTGTACATCCCTTGGAAAACTGCTGCGGATCTGCAGGGCCAAATCCGCTACGGATCCGCAGACGAATCCGCAACATGTACACATACCCTAATAACACTTATCTGTTCCCTCCACCACCCAAGGAGATATGAGACAGAAGTGTATAGGATAACACAAACCAAACAGACCGGGATAGAAGAAAACTACAGTCAAACAAATACACTCACCAAACAACCAAGTGGGAAGAAAGTAAGGAATGGGTGGGAAAAAAACAAATGAGAGGAGGATTGGGAGGAATCACACAAACCAAATCAAAGCAGATATCTCCTGAACACAACTCCAATAGCTTTCTACAAACTGGAAACTTCAAAGACTCCATACTAGGAAGTGCTAAAACTATCACTAGTAAGTTCAGAAGCAAAGAGGAGGGTTCTTATGCCTGCTGGGAGTAAGGAACTCAGAACAGCTGATACAACCTAAGACAGAGAACTCCAGGAGTCAAACTAAATAGTTTAACCCATGCAGCACCAGAGCAGAAAAAGCCAGTACTGCTAAAAGGAAAGGTGAACCTGCTCTAACTACTGCAGGTGTATGTGTCACAAGATGTTGTAATCATCTGACCCCACTCTCTCACAGTATCTTCGTGACACTATTTCAATAACATTTTAAATCTATGTTTTATTTTTACCATGCCTTTCAATCACACACAGATTTATTGTGCAATAGAGTAATTGAATGTGAAATTATATGTTCTCTATTGTTTGTATTGTTTGCTGAATTCCTCTTTGAATGTTAGACTTTTTGTTTCATTGTGCCCTATGCAAACTGTATTGAGAGAGGTCAAAATAATTAATCACTTACATTTCCAGAGACTATGCACAATATAAAATCATGAACAAAAAAGCCAAACATAATTAAAATAAGACTATAAGACTTAGGGCCCTATAGAGAAGTAAACATGAAAGTAGAAAAAAACACCTAAAGACAATTTTATTTAAATATTAAAAAGTTAAAACCAGTTTAGTGGCTTCCACATATATAGTAAGTGGACAAATCTGAAAAATTGATAGGGCTTTAAGGTACAAGAGAGATAAAATGCGCAATGTCTTATAAAAGGACTCAGGACACAGCCCTAGTATATCCCTATAAATTCCTGCCCAACCGTGGAGCTGCAAGGATGTAGCGGGGACCCTCATGTACCTTCTCTCTCCTGAACGTTGTTTGTACGATTACATGTGGCACTTCATTATTTATTAGTAATGTGTAATGTAATGTTTATGTACTGTGATGTCATGTATTGCCATGTATTGTGTATATGTTTAGGATTAGAGATAGAAGTTAGCATAGAGTAATAGCGGGGTTAGAACAGAGGGGGACAATTTAGAGATAGAGACTAGGATAGATAATGGTATTAGTTTAGGCACAGGCAGCAAGGAGTTAAGTAGATGGGAGGGGCACAGAGCAGGGAGATATAGGAAAGGCACTTCCTGTTTAGAATCAGACACCCAGGCAGTCTGCCCAAGGGCAGGACGTATGCAGTGGACAGTAGCAAGCTGTGGGGATAAGTCTGCGGATGGCAGTAAGGGGCCTCAGCTGAAGAATAGTGTAAATGGGCACCGGATTAAAGGAATCCCCAGGAAGGATTTGGGGTCTACGACCAGGGCTGGAGCAGCTGAGATGGCGTTCCCGCTACATTTCCCAATTGGAACTGAACGAGGGGCTGACAGGGAGCTGATGAAGCTGAAGGTTCAGATGGGACACGAACTGTCCAAAGATGCTGCCCGGATGGCAGCAGAAAGGAAAGTGCAGACAGGACAGGGTCTGGCTAGAAGTACAGCCGTGAACACCAAGAGTAAAGAGAGAGAAATGACAGATACCAGAATTTGCCGAGAAGGCAGGGAATGGACAGGAGATGTTGTTCTGTGTGAACTGTGCTGCTGATGTAACGAATGGCTTGCCATTCAGTAAAGTTCAACTGTTAGAAAAGAACTGTGACTTTGTGGTGTTTCCTGGAGCCTTGGAGCTGAAAACTGAGGGAATTCCAGAGACAGAAGTGAGTACCTGCCTGTACCCATCTCTCCATGTGCAAGGTGCCGGGGGGCTCACTGACTGCTACCGCCCCATGCCACCTTGTTACAGAGCAATGCGCAATGTCGCCCCCAGCCTAAAAATAACAGCCTACAGTTGCCCTAGAAAAGGCGCAGCCATTAAATGTGCCAATTCTGGCAATTTGCCTGGCTCTTCCTGCTTGCCCTGGTGCGTTGGCAAGTGGGGTAATATTTTGGGGATGATGTCAGCTATGTAATGTTTGCTAACATCAAGCTTAGAGGTTAGTAATGGGGCAGTGTCTATCAGACCCCCATTACTAATCCACTAATTGAAGAGTTAAAAAGTACAGACACCCAGGAAAATAATACTTTATTTGAATAAAGACTCCCCCACATTCCCTCATTTACCCATTTATTAATTAAAAATAAATCCAGGAATATCTGACAGTAATCCAATAGTGAAATGTCCCACGACTTCCAGTGAACCCTATGGAGTTTCATTGTGAGTTACCTGTAGTTCTCAGAACAAGATTTCATAGTTCTCTCACGGTCAGCAGCAGGCACAGAAATTCTCATACTTCGGTCTGCCACTGACTGGTCATTAGTCTGGCACTCGCGCAGCCCTCATGAGAAACGGCTGCTGTCAGTAAGGTTACCTCAGTTCACAGCATCGCTGCCTTAGTGAGAACCGGCCTCTGTGTACTGAGATAACCTTACTGGCATCATCTCAGTTGACAGCAGCCATGTCTCGCTTAGTACTGCATCAGTCCCGGTAGTGGCTTCTACTCCAGTCTATGGAGCTGTGTGCTCTGAACAGAACTCTATAGACTGGATGAAGAAGACTGGGATCATCATGGGACCTCCATATTATGAATTAAGGCAGAGCTAGTGGATTTTTATTATTATTATTACTATTATTATAGTGGTTTGAAAAAACCACTATATTGTAATCCGAACACTGCTAACTTCTTCTTCTTCTTCTTCTTCTTCTTATTATTATTATTAAGTTGATTTCTGCAATTAATACAGCCCGAACCGCTACACGCACAGACGCCGTTAAGGTGTTGTTTCGAAGCCAGCGTCCACGAGAGGTGTGATAAGTATTTTTCGTGTCGATCGGATTTGTAGTTTTTGCGCAATTTGCGTTTGAAATTTTTTTTTCCCGTCATTGGAATGCACTGTCTCCAATGCTTTTCAATGGGTAATGGCAAAACGTGCCCTGAGGCGATTGAAATGGCAGTTGAGCTCATTGATATGCGCAGGCAGACCCAGTTACTATGCCAACGCCTACGAACGTCACATGACATCCCAAGGACAGAGCTTCTGCCACATAATATCAGCTCTTAAAGTGAAACCCACAGCACAAATGCAAATCTAGCTTCATCACATGACACATGCCCCTGAGATAGAATGTGCGACAAAGTGGATTTAGAAGCCCAGTGAGCCATCCTGGCTCTTAAAGGGCCGACGTGCCACAGTGATTCTTAAAGGGCCAGCGCACCGAAATGAGTCTTAAAGGGCCGGCGCGCCAAATCGAAAGCTGAGTGACCCCGGCCTCCAAATCGGAGGCTGAGCCACCCTGGCCTCCAAATCGGAGGCTGAGCCACCCTGGCCTCCAAATCGGACCCAGTGTGGTCCCGCTCAAAAAATCAGACCCAGAGTAGCACAGCCCACCAAATCGGATCCTGAGGGGCCCCGCCCACCAAATCAGACTCCGAGTGGCCCCGCCCACCAAATCGGACCCTGAAGGGCCCCGTCCACCAAATCGGACCCTGAGGAGCCCCACCCACCAAATCAGACCCTGAGAAGCCCCGCCCACCAAATCGGACCCAGAGTGACCCCGCCCACCAAATCGGACCCTGAAGGGCCCCGCCCATCAAATCGGACCCAAAGTGGCCCCGCCCACCAAATCGGACCCAGAGGGGCCCCGCCCATCAAATCGGACCCTGAGGGGCCCCGCCCACCAAATCAGAACCTGAGGAGCCCCGCCCACCAAATTGGACCCAGATTGACCCCGCCCACCAAATTGGACCCCGAGGAGCCCCGCCCACCAAATCGGACCCAGATTGACCCCGCTCACCAAATCGGACCCTGAAGGGCCCCGCCCACCAAATCGGACCCAGAGGTGCCCCGCCCACCAAATCGGACCCTGAAGGGCCCCGCCCACCAAATCGGACCCAGAGGGGCCCCGCCCACCAAATCGGACCCAGGGGGGCCCCGCCCACCAAATCGGACCATGAGGGGCCCCGCCCACCAAATCGGACCATGAGGGGCACCGCCCACTAAATCGGACCCAGAGTGACCCCGCCCACCAAAATGGACCCAGGGGGCTCCACCCACAAAATCAGACCCTAAGGGGCCCCACCCACAAAATCAGACCCTGAGTGGGCCCGGCCACAAAATCAGACCCTGAGGGGCCCCAACCACAAAATCGGACCCTGAGAGACCCCGGCCACAAAATCGAACCTAGAGGGGCCCCAGTCACAAAATAGGACCCTCAGGGGCCCCAACCACAAAATCAGACCCTGAGGTGCCCCGGTCACAAAATCGGACCCTGAGGGGCCCCACCCACAAAATCAGACCTTGAGGGGCCCCACCCACAAAACCAGACCCTGAGGGGCCCCAGCCGCAAAATAAGACCCTGAGGGGCCCCACCCACAAAATCGGACCCTGAGAGACCCCAGCCACAAAATCGAACCCAGAGGGGCCCCAGTCACAAAATCAGACCCTAAGGGGCCCAGGTCACGAAATCGGACCCTGAGGGGCCCCACCCACAAAATTAGACCCTGAGGGGCCCCACCCTCAAAATCAGACCCTGAGGGGCCCCAGCCACAAAATCAGACCCTGAGAGGCCCCAGCCACAAAATCGGACTCTGAGGGGCCCCACCCACAAAATCGGACCCTGAGGGGCCCCACCCACAAATCCAGACCCTGAGGGGACCAGGCCACAAAATCGGACCCTGAGAGATCCCGGCCACAAAATCGGACCCTGAGGGGCCCCAACCACAAAATCAGACCCTGAGGGGCCCCAGTCACAAAATCAGACCCTGAGGGGCCCCACCCACAAAATCAGACCCTGAGGGACCCCAGCCACAAAATCAGAACCTGAGGGGCCCCAACCACAAAATCAGAACCTGAGGGGCCCCACCCACAAAATCAGACCATGAGGGACCCCACCCACAAAATCGGACCCTGAGGGGCCCCGCCCACCAAATTAGACCCTGAGAGGCCCCACCCTCAAAATCGGTCGCTGAGGGGCCCCACCCACAAAATCGGACCCTGAGAGACCCCGGCCACAAAATCAAACCCAGAGGGGCCTCAGTCACAAAATCAGACCCTAAGGGGCCCCGGCCACAAAATCAGACCCTGAGGGGCCCCACCCACAAAATCAGACCCTGAGGGACTCCAGCCACAAAATCGGATCCTGAGGGGCCCCACCCACAAAATCAGACCCTGAGGGTCCCCGGTCACAAAATCGGACCCTGAGGGGCCCCACCAACAGAATCGGACCCTGATGGGCCCCACCCACAAAATCAGACCCTGAGGGGCCCCAGCCACAAAATCGGACCCTGAGGGGCCCCACCCACAAAATCGGACCCTGAGGGGCCCCACCCACAAAATCGGACCCTGAGGGGCCCCGCCCACCAAATTAGACCCTGAGGGGCCCCACCCTCATAATCAGACCCTGAGGGGCCACAGCCACAAAATCAGACCATGAGGGGCCCCAGCCACAAAATCGGACCCTGAGGGGCCCCACCCACAAAATCGGACCCTGATGGGCCCCACCCACAAATCCAGACCCTGAGGGGCCCCAGCCACAAAATCGGACCCTGAGAGACCCCGGCCACAAAATTGGACCCTGAGGGGCCCCAACCACAAAATCAGACCCTGAGGGGCCCCGATCACAAAATCGGACCCTGAGGGGCCCCACCCACAAAATCAGACCCTGAGGGACCCCAGCCACAAAATCAGACCCTGAGGGGCCCCAGCCACAAAATCGGACCCTGAGGGGCCCCACCCACAAAATCGGACCCTGAGGGGCCCCGCCCACCAAATTAGACCCTGAGGGGCCCCACCCTCAAAATCGGTCCCTGAGGGGCCCCGGCCACAAAATCGGACCCTGAGGGGCCCCGGCCACAAAATCGGACCCTGAGGGGCCCCACCTGCAAAATCAGATCCTAAGGGGCCCCGGCCACAAAATCGGACCCTGAGGGGCCCCACCCGCAAAATCGGACCCTAAGGGGCCCCACCCGCAAAATTGGACCCTGAGGGGCCCCACCCACAAAATCGGACCTGAGGGGCCCCACCCGCAAAATCGGACCCTGAGGGGCTCCACCCGCAAAATTGGACCCTGAGGGGCCCCGGCCCCAAAAATCGGACCCTGAGGGGCCCCAACCACAAAATCGGACCCTGAGGGGCCCCGGACACAAAATCGGACCCTGAGGGGTCCCGGCCACAAAATCGGACCCTGAGGGGCCCAACCCACAAAATCAGACTCAGTGTCCCCGCCCACCAAATTGCACCCTGAAGGGTCCAGTCCACCAAATCGGACCCAAAGTGGCCTCGCCCACCAAATCAGACCCAGAGTGGCCCCGCCCACCAAATCGGACCCTGAGGGGCCCCGCCCACCAAATGAGACCCTGAGGGACCCCGCCCACCAAATTGGACCCTGAGGGGACCCGCCCACCAAATCGGACCCTGAGGGGACCCGCCCACCAAATCGGACCCTGAGGGGCCCCGCCCACTAAATCGGATTCTGAAAGGCCCCAACCACAAAATCGGACCCTGAGGGGCCCCACCCACAAAATCGGACCCAGAGTGGCCCGCCCACCAAATCAGACCTAGAGTGGCCCGGCTCACCAAATCGGACCCCGAGGGGCCCCACCCACCAAATCGGACCCCGAGGGGCCCCGCCCACCAAATCGGACCCCGAGGGGCCCCGCCCACCAAATCGGACCCCGAGGGGCCCCGCCCACCAAATCGGACCCCGAGGGATCCCGCCCACCAAATCGGACCCCGAGGGTCCCCGCCAACCAAATTGGACCCTGATGGGCCCCGCCCACCAAATCGGACTCTGATAGATCCCGCCCACCAAATCAGACCCTGAGGGGCCCAGCTCACCAAATCGGACCCAGAGTGGCCCCGCCCACCAAATCGGACCCAGAGTGGCCCCGCCCACCAAATCAGACCCAGAGTGGCCCCGCCCACCAAATTGTACCCTGAGGGGCCCCACCCACAAAATCGGACCCTAAGTGGCCCCACCCACAGAATTGGACCCTGAGGGGCCCCGGCCACAAAATTGGACCCTGAGGGGCCCCACCCACAAAATCGGACCCTGAGGGGATCCGGCCACAACATCGGACCCTGAGTGGCCCCACTCTCAAAATCGGACCTTGAGGGGCCCTACCCACAAAATCGGACCCTGAGGGGCCCCAACCACAAAATCGGACCCTGACGGGCCCCGGCCACAAAATCGGACCCTGAGGGGCCCCGGCCACAAAATCGGACCCTGAGGGACCCCACCTACAAAATTGAACCCTGAGGGGCCCCAACCACAAAATCGGATCCTGAGGGGCCCCACCCACAAAATCGGACCCTGAGAGGCTCCGGCTGCAAAATCGGACCCTGAGGGGCCCCAACCACAAAATCGGACCCTGAGAGGCACCGGCCTCAAAATCGGACCCTGAGGGGCCCCAACCACAAAATCGGACCCTGAGAGGCACCGGCCACAAAATCGGACCCTGAGGGGCCCCGGACACAAAATCGGACCCTGAGGGGCCCCGGCCACAAAATCAGACCCTGAGGGGCCCAACCCACAAAATCAGACCCTGAGGGGCCCGCCCACCAAATTAGACCCTGAGGGGCCCCACCCTCAAAATCGGACCCTGAGGGGCCCCAGCCACAAAGTCAGACCCTGAGGGGCCCCAGCCACAAAATCGGACTCTGAGGGGCCCCACCCACAAAATCGGACCCTGAGGGGCCCCACCCACAAATCCAGACCCTGAGGGGACCCGGCCACAAAATCGGACCCTGAGGGGCCCCGCCCACCAAATCGGACCCTGAGGGGCCCCGCCCACTAAATCGGATTCTGAAAGGCCCCAACCACAAAATCGGACCCTGAGGGGCCCCGCTGACCAAATTGAACTCTGAGGGGCCCCGCCCACCAAATCGGACCCAGAGTGGCCTGCCTACCAAATCAGACCTAGAGTGGCCCCGCTCACCAAATCGGACCCCGAGGGGCCCCACCCACCAAATCGGACCCGAGGGTCCCCGCCCACCAAATCGGACCCTGAGGGGCCCCGCCCACCAAATCGGACCCCGAGGGATCCCGCCCACCAAATCGGACCCCGAGGGTCCCCGCCCACCAAATTGGACCCTGAGGGGCCCCGCTGACCAAATCGGACTCTGATAGATCCCGCCCACCAAATCAGACCCTGAGGGGCCCTGCTCACCAAATCGGACCCTGAGGGGCCCCGCTCACCAAATCGGACCCTGAGGGGCCCCACCCACCAAATCGGACCCTGAGGGGCCCCGGCCACAAAATCGGACCCTGAGGGGCCCCACCCACAAAATTGGACCCTGAGGGGCCCCGGCCACAAGATTGGACCCTGAGGGGCCCCAACCACCAAATCAGACCCTGAGGGGCCCCGGCCACAAAATCGGACCCTTAGGGGCCCCACCCACCAAATCAGCCCCTGAGGGGACCCGGCCACCAAATCGGACCCTGAGGGGCCCCACCCACCAAATCTGACCCTGAGGTGCCCCACCCACAAAATCGGGCCCTGAGGGCTCCACCCACCAAATCAGACCCTGAGGCCAAAAGTGTCCCCTGAGAGGCACCCACACTTAAAACGAATCCTGAGTTGAAAGTCTTGCAGGGGCAGCAGGCAAGTCTCTCTTAAAGGGGCAGCCCGGGCACCATTTCAAACCACTATCTGTACTTCCTTCAGGAAATACACATCTAGTTATTATTATTATTATTATTATTTTTTTTTTTTTAAATAAATGGGGGAAAGAGGGAAATTGTTGGTGAGTTTTTTTCAACTAAAGGTTTTTTCAGTGTGTTTTTTTCTATTTTTACTTACTGGGTTAGTAATTCAGGTCGCCTCTCCATTATTAACTCATGGACTTGATGTCAGCGGACATTACACAGCTGACATCAACCCTGCAATCCCACTACCCTGATTGCCACCGCACCAGGGCACCAGGGCAATTGGGAAGAGCCAAGAATAAGTGCCAGAATTCATACATCTAATAGTAGCGCCATTTCTGGGGTTGCTGAGGGCTGATTTTGTTATTCAGGGAAGGGACCAATATCCATGGCTCTTCCCATTCTATTAATATCAGCTCTCAGCTGCCTGCTTTGCCTTAGCTACTTATTAAATATAAGGGGACCCCGCATCATGTTTTTATGGTCCCTCCATTTTTAATGACTAGCAAAGACAAAGCAGACAGCTGGGGGCTGATATTAATAGGTTGGGAAGGTCTATGTATATTGGCCCCTTGCCAGAATAAGACCAGCTAATAGCTGTCCACTTTCCCTTGGCTGGTTATTAAATATAGGGGGACTCCAAGTCGTTTTTTCTATTTATTTATTTATTAGTATTTTTCATTCATTTATATACTTATTAGTAATAAAAAAAAATTTGATGTGCCAATTCTGGGGTTGAGCCTCAGCTCTTTCTGATTTTCCTGGTGTTGAGGAAATCAGGTAATTGTTTTTGAGGTTAGTAAAGGAGAGGTGTCAGTCAGACACCCCCATTGCTAACCTAGTAGTAAAAATAAACACACACACATTCACACAAACACAGAATTTTTTTCTTTATTTGAACAAAGATTCCCCCACACTAATCCTCATTCACTCATTTGCCAAGTAAATGATCCCACAAAGTAACCCACATTCATTTTCTTCTTTGTCTCTGGCATCTGTGGATAGCAGTAAAGCTACCACTATGCACAGGTGATGACAGAAAACTGTCATCAGCGTCACATGCTCTCGCTGTTACCAGTGAGAGCAGGAGACGCTGATGAGAGTGGTAGTCATCAGCCACTGCCTGACCTGCGATAACCTTGTCACCGCGGGTTACAGTGGGAATAGGGATACCCAGCGGCTGTCACTGGTAGAGATGAGCGAATATTTCAATATTTGTTTCGGATTACGATGGCCGAATTTGCACTATTCACCGATTAATTTGTAAAATATTCACCAAACATAACTGAACGCCATTCGTGTCAATGGGAGGCAAAAACAAACGCATGCACAACACCTTATAACGGCCCAAAATGCTGCCAAAACACATCAAATGAGGGACAGATATCAAGAAAGTGGCCTCAATTCGCCCACAGTACAAATTGTAGCATGGCACTGCAGCAATCAGCCAGGCATGAGGTATCGGGGTCTGGGACAGCATTTACAGCTTTCAAGTGAACGTCATGGTAAGATGAGGTGGGTGAGGGATTGGTGTAGGCCTGCTTTCCTTTGAGCCCTGATACCACATGCAACACCTCTACCTGCTTTCATGCTGAGCCACACTCAGGTGGCACAAATATCAGTTTTGTAGACTACCACTGTCCGAAAAATTTAAGGATAGTAACATGGGTAGTTGAGTCCAAGAAAGTGGAGGCCTGATGGTTTTGGAGGCCTACTGCTACAGGCAACACCATGAAGGAGACCCAACTAGAAGTGTTCACATTTCCAAAAATTATTGGCAGACAATATCAAAGTGGCATCAATTTCACCACTGTAGAAATAGTATAATAGGGACTGAAAGGTCTTCCACTACACCCTATCCAGCAGATGGACAGCCAACAAGGAGTGTTCACATTTCCAAAAAATATTGGCAGACAATATCAAAGTGGCATCAATTTGTCCACAGTAGAAATAGTATAATAAGGACCGTCACGTCTTCCGCTATGCCCAAACCAGCAGATGGACACCTAAGCAGGAATGTTCACATTTCCAAAAATTATTAGCAGACAATAACAAACTGGCATCAATTTCACCACAGTAGAAATAGTATAATAAGGGCCGACAGGTCTTCCACAGCACCCAATACAGTAGATGAACACCCAACTAAGGCCGGTTTCACACTAGCGCATTTTCAACGCGCGCACGGCCGGGGGTAGCTCCGCCCCCGATCCGGCTCTCTGCCCGGCGTGCCCGCCCCTTCCTTGTAGCGCCGCCTCCTAGCGGACAGCGGCGCCTGCGATCGGCGCACCCTATCTTTAGCATAGGGTGCGCCGATCGTGCGCAGGCCGTGCGCTAGTTGCGCTTTGACCTGCGCTGCGCACTTTTGACGGTGCGCCGTGCGCGCCAAAATCCGAAAAGTTTGATTTTGGCGCGCACGGCGCACCGTCAAAAGTGCGCAGCGCAGGTCAAAGCGCAACTAGCGCACGGCCTGCGCACGATCGGCGCACCCTATGCTAAAGATAGGGTGCGCCGATCGCAGGCGCCGCTGTCCGCTAGGAGGCGGCGCTACAAGGAAGGGGCGGGCACGCCGGGCAGAGAGCCGGATCGGGGGCGGAGCTACCCCCGGCCGTGCGCGCGTTGAAAATGCGCTAGTGTGAAACCGGCCTTAGAATGTTCACATTTTAAAAAATGAGAGCCTGACACCACCGAAGTGGAATAAATGTCATAAGAATAGAAATAATATAATTAGGACGACACATGTTCCAATACAGCCAACCCAGCAGATGTAGACCAATCATGACTATTCACATTTCCACAAACTTGTGTTAATATCAGCAGCAGCAGCCACAGCAGGAATAGAAGCCACACTAAAGTTATCACAGAGTTCAATTACGTGACATTAAAGCATCACACTAAAAAATGCAATATCACCTAGTCTGTACAGTCTGCAATTGGGGTGCAAAAGTCCTTGGAGATCCATGACTTGTTTCTCTTGATGAAAGTTAGGTGGTCTACACATTTGGGGAACAGTCGGCTGCACTTATCCATCAGGAGTCAGGACACTACCAGCAGCACTGAAGACACGTTCTGAGAGAACGCTGGCTGCCGGGTTCGATAAAACCTCCAAGGTGTGTGAGGTGAGCTCAGGCTACTCATCCATTTTGGAAGCCCAAAATGGGAAAGGATCAAAAGCCTCCCTGATGGTATTAATATTCAGTTCTAGATACTCCTGCATCATCCTCTCCATTCGTTCACCATGTGTAAGACTTGGACTCTATTGTGCTGGTGCATGAGCTGGTACAAAAAAGTGTCAAACTACTCACAGAAATGTAATCTTCCACTTACACCACTGCTACATCTGCTGCTGCGGCTAATGTTTTGGTGTTGATGAATTGACGTGCCGGAGGTTGGAAGTCTAGAGCTGCGATGCGAATTGTGTTCTTCACTGCTGTCTTAGGGAAAAGCTCTCTTAAGGATGTGTAAAAGCGTGTTTTGATACTCCAGCATTCGTGAGACCCTTTACAGGGCGGGAAGCATCTTGCTGTGTTGGTGGCTGGGTAACAATGATGCTTGTTTCCTCTGTCCCCTCCCACCAACCACGAACAACAGAGAGGGGAGATTATCCTCTTCATCTGACAGTTGCTCGCCCATCACTTCTTCCTCCTCCATTTGTTCCTCGGATCTTGCACCTTCGATAACAATTTGTCTGTTATCACCAGCTCCTCTCCATCGCAGTAATCCACCCTCCCTTGGCAACCACCTGTGTGACGACAGTCTGGAACTTAGAGACAATGTTATCCCTTCTGCATCCTCCTCTCCTTCCTCCTCTTCTTCTGGGACCACCATCTCCTCCCACAGGCTATTCAAAGTCTGCTACAGCATATAGATGACCGAAATAGTGATGCTGATGATGGCGTCGTCAATGCTAATCATCTTAGTAGTCATTTCAAAACTGTGCAGAAGGCTGCAGAGGTCCTTAATATGTGCACACTCTGTAAACGTGATATGCGCCACGTCCATACTGCGTTGGCCCAGGCTATATGACATGACATACTGTGTCAGGGCTCGTTGCTCCTGCCACAGTCGCTGCAACATGTGCAGAGTGGAATTACACCATGTCGGCACATCTCATATCAACCTATTAACGGGCATGGACAAAGACCTATGTATCGATGCAAGTCGATGACCTGTGGGGTGCGAATTGCGGAAGTGAGCACACAGCTTCCGTGCTTTTTGGAGCAGCTCACCCAGGCAAAGGATAGTGGCGGAGAAAATGCTGCACCACCAAGTTGAGGACATGAGCCATGCAAGGCACATGTGTGAGCTTGCCTCGGCGTAGGGCCGGCACCAGGTTATTGGACATGGCCTTCCCAGGATGTAGGTTCAGTGAAGACAGCCATTGCTCAAACTCGGCCCAGAGAGCTGTCCACAACTCTTCAGCTATACAGCTGTAAGACTGCGTTCTCCAAGGCATATCAACTTTAACACTGCCTGATTGCGGTGAGCCCTGGCTGCGCAGCATGGAGGTGGCAGGGATTCACTGTGCACTGTTGGAACGCTTTGGGCTATCCATGCATGTGCTGTGACTGTGACACAGCTGCGACACATGTAGCTGTGGTGGCGATCAGCTGTTCAGCAGGAGTGATCCAGGAAGCCTGGTTTACTTTTTTGCCGCAATTTTTCTATGTAGCGTTGTCACAAAATCTGAAGACTTTCCAGATACCAGCAAAGTGAATGAGAATCCAGAAGTATCATGCACAAGTTGCTTATTTTTGACTTGCAGATTTGGAAGAGACTTAAATCTGCAGTATGTCAATTCTTTTAGCATTTTTGCTGCAGATTTTAGGAAAGATCAGCACCAAAAACGCTTGCAAAAATGCAACAAAAACACTGCAAAAAGGTGCATGTGTTATGCTGCATTTCTCCTGCCGAGACATACAGAAATGATGCAGAAATTTCTGCACCAAATACTTAACGTATGCACATACCCAAGTGCAGAATAAGCCAGAAATAGTGAAACAGATTAAACTTACTGCTCTCTTTTCATGGCAGAAATACTTCTTCAGCAGTTTGATAATTCAGTAGAGGCAAAGGAAAATTTCCTGTAGTTGCTGTACAAAAACAACATAAGCTTCATATGATAGTAAAAGAGAGTTCTAAATAAATACTAAGCTAGAAACCTAATCATTCTTTTTTCTTGGAAGAAATAAGCCCTTAGAGATTTCAGATTAGTTTTTCAAGCCATGACAAAATCGCCATAATACATCATGCCATTTGCCATAATTATTTTTGCTATAATATTTCCATATGCCATAATTCATTTTGATATTCCCAGAGTGCAATTCGGTAGTTGTTTAATAGCCTCAGAAGCTTACAGAGCAATCTGTAATAAGAATACAGGGCTGTAGCTATCTGATCTTTTGTGCAGACATTTTGGTTCCTCCATTCTACTGAGCATTACCCACTGCTCCCCAGATCTCTAGCACAGTATAGCTGTCTTCAGCTTAGAAAACACCACAAGCAAACCACAGTGATATAGTCCAAGATAATAGTAACTATATTGCAAAATTTATTAAATCACACAAGATCAAGATGAAGAAAACAGGGCTAAAAGTGACAGACAAAAAAACGCGTAAGCCAAGGCGGTAAAAACATCATACGGAACACAGCAAGCAACCAGGAGGCACATACATGCAAAACATTCAGGATAACAGCCCATGTGAGGTTTATGATGGTACAAATAAAAGTGCAATCATTGAGTCAACTACTCTAACTACCTTCCCCACATAGAGCAGTCATACAAAAGGTTAAATATGCATGTAAATGCAGATAAAGAAAGGGGTGTAAAACATACCGGGTCCGTGCGCTGTCTCCTGCCCACCCCTGTCGGGAGACAGCGCACGGACCCGGTATGTTTTACACCCCTTTCTTTATCTGCATTTACATGCATATTTAATCCTTTGTATGACTGCTCTATGTGGGGAAGGTAGTTCGAGTAGTTGACTCAATGATTGCACTTTTATTTCTACCATCATAAACCTCACATGGACTGTTATCCTGAACGTTTTGCATGTATGTGCCTCCTGGTTGCTTGCTGTGTTCTGTATACTGTTTTTACCGCCTTGGTTTATGCGTTTTTTTGTCTGTCACTTTTAGCCCTGCTTTCTGCATCTTGATCTTGTGTGATTTAATAAATTTTGCAATATAGTTACTATTGTCTTGGACTATATCACTGTGGTTTGCTTGTGGTGTTTTCTCTCTAGAGTCACAGTGTGTCCTACATTGTCCTGATGTAGAGGCTAGTGATATTCCATACTTCATACCTGGGACATGTTTGATATGTTACTTTATCATGGTATATTACACTAGCCCTTGGTGTTTTTCGCTTAGTTATCTGTCTTCAGCTTAGTAGGGTAGCACCTTCATCACCTGTCACCCTATTATCGGTAGTAGGGTTACACTTACTGCGGCCCCCTGTCCATGAGGTGTGCAGGACTGAACAACTCTGCTTAGGCAAGTCCTTACTTCTCACTTTATTTACATGAGCTGCCTGCTATTTTTTGAAATTTGGGCAAATGTATTCCCATAATCTAACTAAATAAGGAGGAAAACTTCTATTGAATAGGAAATTTGAATCGTTTGCATGAACTACATACAGTATATAGCAAATAGACTATATGGTCAAAAGTATTGGAACACCTACACAGAATATCCACAAAAGCTTTTATAACTTCTGAAGCTAAACTCAAAGGTATTGATATGGAGTTGGTTTCCACTTTGCAGCCATAATAGCTTTCTACAAGATTTTGGGAGAGTTTGTGGAAATTTTTGCTCATTCATCCAGAAGAGCATTTGTGAGATCAAAAACTGATGTACGAGAGGACCTAGTTTGCAATCTCAACTTATAAGTCATCCAAAAAACGAACCACAGATTTAAGGTTATGGGCCTCTTTTTGCAGCCTGTCATGTTCTTCCACACCATACTCGCCCACCCATGCATTTCTGGACCTTGATTTGTGCAATTTACGCAGTCATACTGTAACAGAAAAGGGCTTTTTCCAAAAACTTCTCACAAAGTTCGTTGCATAGAGTTGTCCAAAACTTTTTGGTATGCTTAACCATTAAAATTTCCGTTCACTAGAAACAAGAGGTCAACATTTGAAAAACAACTCCTCCCCCACAAAACTTTGCAGTTGGCACATTGTACAGTGGGCACGGAAAGTATTCAGACCCCTTTAAATTTTTCACTCTTTGTTTCATTGCAGCCATTTGGGAAGTCCAAAAAAGTTAATTTTTTTCTTATTAATGCACACTCTGCACCCCATCTTGACTGAAAAAAACAGAAATATAGAAATTTTTGCAAATTTATTAAAAAAGAAAAAAAATACGCAATTTTCCGAGACTCGTAGAGTCTCCTTTTTTTTTTTTTAGCAAATTTAGAATTTTTTTCACCACTTAGATAAAAGAGAACCTAGACATGTTTGGTGTGTATTAACTCGAAATGACCTGGAGAATCATAATGGCATGTCAGTTTTAGCATTTAGTAAACCTAGCAAACAAAAAAAACAAGTGTGGGATTGCACTTTTTTTGCAATTTCACCGCACTTGGGGAATTTTTTCTCCCATTTTCAAGTACACTACATGGTAAAACCAATGGTGTTGTTCAAAAGTACAACTTGTCCTGCAAAAAATAAGCCCTCACATGGCCATATTGACGGAACAATAAAAAAGTTATGGCTCTGGAAAGAAGGGGAGCGAAAAACAAAAATGAAAAATCGAAAAAAGCTCCTGTCATTAAGGGGATAATAATACCATACAGTTGTGGCCAAAAGTATTGACACCCCTGCAATTTTGTCAGATAATACTCAGTTTCTTCCTGAAAATGATTGCAAACACAAATTCTTTGGTATTATTATCTTCATTTAATTTGTCTTAAATGAAAAAACACAAAAGAGAATGAAGCAAAAAGCAAAACAGTGATCATTTCACACAAAACTCCAAAAATTGGCCAGACAAAAGTATTGGCACCCTCAGCCTAATACTTGGTTGCACAACCTTTAGCCAAAATAACTGCGACCAACCGCTTCCAGTAACCATCAATTAGTTTCTTACAATGCTCTGCTGGAATTTTAGACCATTCTTCTTTGGCAAACTGCTCCAGATCCTTGATATTAGAAGGGTGCCTTCTCCAAACTGCCATTTTTAGATCTCTCCACAGGTGTTCTATGGGATTCAGGTCTGGACTCATTGCTGGCCACCTTAGAAGTGTCCAGTGCTTTCTCTCAAACTATTTTCTAGTGCTTTTTGAAGTGTGTTTTGGGTCATTGTCCTGCTGGAAGACCCATGACCTCTGAGGGAGACTCAGCTTTCTCACACTGGGCCCTACATTATGCTGCAAAATTTGTTGGTAGTCTTCAGACTTCATATGCCATGCACAAGGTCAAGCAGTCCAGTGCCAGAGGCAGCAAAGCAACCCCAAAACATCAGGGAACCTCCGCCATGTTTGACTGTAGGGACCATGTTTTTTCTTTGAACTCCTCTTTTTTCTCCTGTAAACTCTATGTTGATACCTTTGCAAAAAAAGCTCTACTTTTGTCTCATCTGACCAGAGAACATTCTTCCAAAACATTTTAGGCTTTTTCAGGTAAGTTTTGGCAAACTCCAGCCTTACTTTTTTATGTCTCGGGGTAAGAAGTGGGGTCTTCCTGGGTCTCCTACCATAAAGTCCCTTTTCATTCAGATGCCGACTGATAGTATGGGTTGACACTGTTGTACCCTCGTACTGCAGGGCAGCTTGAACTTGTTTGGATGTTAGTCGAGGTTTTTTATCCAACATCCGCACAATCTTGCGCTGAAATCTCTTATCAATTTTTCTTTTCCATCCACATCTAGGGAGGTTAGCCACAGTACCATGGGCTTTATACTTCTTGATGACACTGCGCACGGTAGGCACAGGAACATTAAGGTCTTTGGAGATGGACTTGTAGCCTTGAGATTGCTCATGCTTCCTCACAATTTGGTTTCTCAAGTCCTCAGACAGTTCTTTGGTCTTCTTTCTTTTCTCCATGCTCAATGTGGTACACACAAGGACACAGGACAGAGGTTGAGTCAACTTTAATCCATGTCAACTGGCTGCAAGTGTGATTTAGCTATTGCCAACACCTGTTAGGTGCCACAGGTAAGTTACAGGTGCTGTTAATTACACAAATTAGAGGAGCGTCACATGATTTTTTGAACAGTGCCAATACTTTTGTCAACCCAATTTTTCATGTTTGGTGTGGAATTATATCCAATTTGGCTTTAGGACAATTCTTTTTGTGTTTTTTCATTTAAGACCAATTAAATGAAGATAATAATACCAAAGAATTTGTGTTTGCAATCATTTTCAGGAAGAAAATGAGTATTATCTGACAGAATTGCAGGAGTGTCAATACTTTTGGCCACAACTGTAAATAATTCAAATATACATTTCATGAACTGACTTCTTACAGTGATTACATTCAATTATTGTACCAAATTTAGTGATTTCTTTAGATTGACCCATTCTTTCTCAAATGTTAGTAAAGGCAGACTGCATGGCTAAGGGCTAGATTTTATACATTTGTGGCAATGGGACGGTACAAAAAAAAACTGAATTCATGATTAATCCCTACACCACCTAGGGATTTTCCTTTTTTGCATTGTGCTCGATAAAGTGAAATTTGGATATGGACTCAATTTAATAATATCTGTGAAATAGAATAAGTAGTGGTTCGCCACTATAGAGGTATTGTTGGACTCAATGTCATTAGCTATAGGAGCATCTGTAGAAATCTAGCAGGTAGGGTTCCTTAGAGGTTCTTTGGTGAAAAGTAGGAAATAGAAAAAAATTATTCAGTGTCATCAAAAAATCTGTTGTATGCAGCAGCACTGGATATAGTAACTTATGGAGGAAGCCTCACAGGACATGACCCACAGATCTTTTCCACTGGAATAAAGTGGAAACCAATACAGCAGTCAGTCATATCACTCATATCATTTGCATTGACAATTCAAAATATTAATTATATCTTTCATTAGATGATTTCAAGTGTTTTCCATTACTCAGATATTGATCAGCATAGTTCATCAATATTGGATCAGTGGGGACGCCACTATCACTCATCAGATACCTACAGATGAAAGTGTACCACATAGCGAGCCAAAACACCATAGCTTCATACACTGTTAGCCATTCTTGAATACTAAGATCACATTCACTTTTATGGGAGCTGATCTACAGTACCCTGGAACATGCACTGCTCAGTATTTGACACTATTTGTTCTAACTCTTCCGAACTGTTCTGCACTTCTAGAGGCCACGGGACCAATGAGTCAGCTGAGATATGGGATTCGACACTCAGTTCCTCCACTGCGCAGATAATATTTGTTGCAGGGAAAGTTTATAGTGTATATTCAATCATGCACAGTGCCATATCAAGCTGAGAATGTATATTAAAAAATATGCCAGAAATAATTTCACAATTATGACCCATAGTGTAATGCACATTGCCATGTCCATATCTATAAGTAATAGCAACCACCAATCATATTTGTATAATATACATTTTGACTGTTCGCCAAAATTGAATTAGAAACTACGACCTGTTCTGTACAATTCATAACTCCATGGCGCTATGGTGATGTAGAAATGAATTGTTATTTTCATTAGCATGCCAAAATAATCCAAACATTTTATGTGAGCGTTAATGGTAAAAAATGGCTCGATCCTCTATTCTAATACCATAATGATAGGCAATTGTTTTGTGCGATTCTTTAGTAATTTATTTTATGTGCCTCAATAAATCCATTGACAAATGTTTTGTTTGCTGTGATACATTCTTCCAAATAACCATGCATAATAATAAATCACTTCATTAGCATACTGTTAGAAACTCAAGTGCTGAGAATGTTTCCTCTGCAATGTTATTATGACCATGGAAATAACTTAGCTGCATTCACCACATAAACAACTCTGTAATTTTCTCTAACCGTTTCCTTTACATTTGCTTTATTCATTTCAACCTTTCAGAATTAGAATTTGCCCATTAGCCTAAGGAGACAGCAGTCATAATTCAGTGGTGCAAATATTTAACTTTACTTAGTGTAAAGAGAGAATGTTGGATTTTTAATGCAGCGCACGGCTTATCTCTCAGGATCTGAACATGCATTTTCATTTTTTTGGGCTTGTATACAAATTCATAAATGACTATTTTGCCACATTACACTATAAAGATAAGTTATGGCAATTTTGTCTTTGAGTTAACATTCGTGGCTGATTGGACAAATGCCAGGGTGCTTTTTGGGGTGGAGCTGTATTGCCGGCTGCCCTTTAAGTAGCTGTCACAAGAAGATGACCTATGGTTTAAATCAGGTTTTTGAGTGAAATATTTTTTTTTTTCATTTTTGGTGATGCTGTTTTCTCTCTAAATGACAATCTTTATTAAAACTAGAAATCTTGTAGTATTCACATTGGCCACTGCTTTTTTTGTGGATTCTAACTTCCTGTAGGTTCAGGAAATCCACAAGTTCTTTAGTAGCAATGAGCAGACTTTGCACCAATATTTTAATTGAAGCATTTAACAATCCTGTGCAAGTGTCATTGAGAAGTGAGGAAGAGAAGGGTCAGCTGTGACATCACTTATTGAGAATTTTGGATCTTGTTTTACCAGCTGTGTATAGAGGTGTTACCTGTCATTGTTTTGAACTCCAGTAATGGAATGTAAAGTGCACCATAAGGATACAAATTCTCTTTTTATTTCCAAAAAAGTTAATAACATTTCTTAACAAAGAGGTGAGTTGCTGCCCAAAGCTTCTTGTTGCAAATTACTGTGTTTGTAATCTTGCTAAAAATAAGTCCAAAAATTTCTAGTGGCCAGTGTAATGATTATTTATTTTATTTCTTTAGCGCATACATATGCCGCGGCACTTTACAATTGAGATTCATCTTTTTATTGACTCAATGCCTGTTCTACTTAGCATGGATTTGTGGAATTTTGTAATTTTATACATATAATGTCTTCCCATCATTTTACATTTATTGACCTTTTGACATAGTGATTGTCACACACGGACAAGGGTAAGTCCGGCGGACAACTCAGCATATAAATTGAACGGGATGAAAAAAGGAGAGGAAAACCCTAAAGGTAGGGAGAGATGGATGGGACACCTCCTGACTCCAACCTGTGCCTTTCCTAAGCTCCCCTAATGCCCTATGTGGGTCCTTCCCCCCGCCGCCATCATGTGCCTAGTCCATGACTGACTCCTCAATGTGCCCTGTCTAGTGCACTGGCTGGCAAGAACGCTAGCCTCACCACTGCAGAAGGTAATACACAGGGGAAGAGACAAACTCGGGACAGACAAAAAAAAGGAAAAAATACTCAGATAAGGCTCAGCTGCTAAGCTCCACAGCAGCAGAGAAAGTGGCACTAGGAAACTGAACTCACACAGCATTACTTCACCACCTTCACAGGAGAGCTCCACACACCTCGAGGGTCTGCATAGAACTCTATAACTGACGATCAGCTCATGGGTCATGTGGCTATTTAAGGGGAGGTAGGAGTGGTTGCTAACCAACATCAGCTGACCATTTTAAAAAGTCAAAAATAGCATTACAGGAGTATAAAGATCGCAATAGGAAATGTAAAAGGATATAAAGCGGGCAAAGTTAGCAACAGAGAGAGAAAAGAAAATCTCTTGGTACCGCCCCATAAAAAATGATCAGCTCAATGATGTTAAAGAGAAGATGATTATCTCAATGAGGGTACAGAGAAGGCTGAGATATTAATCCCTTCACGCCATGGCCATTTTTCATTTTTTTTTTCGGTTTCAATTTTTCCTCCCCTTCTTTCAAGAGCCATAACTTTTTAATTATTTTGACAATATGGACATATGAAGGCTTGTTTTTTGTGGGACAAGTTGTACTTTTGAATGACGAGATTGATTTTAGCACATTGTGTACTGTTAAAAGGGAAAAAATTCCAAATGTGGAGAAATTGCAAGAAAAGTTCAATTCCACATTTTTTTTTTATTTACCATGTTCACTATGCAGTAAAACTGACCTGGAAATATGATTCCTCAGGTCAGGAAGAGTATGCAGATACCAATGATGTAATGTTTATTTTTTATTTTAGTGGTGAAAAAAATCTAAAATTTGAATGAAAAAAAGGTTTTCTTTTGTTGGCATCTTCTGAGTATAGTAGTGTTTCCATTTTTCAGGATCTGGGGCTTGTTGATGGCTTACTTTTTGTGGCCGTAGCTGATATTTTTATGATTTAAAAAGAGAAAACACAGTAGTTTGACAATAAATGGCTTCACCTAACCACTAACCTTGAGTGGAGAAAAAGTTTTGGTGTTATCATTCATATTCTCTGAAAAAAAGGCCAAGAACGCAAAAATTCTGCTGGGGTATGTAAACTTTTGAGCACAACTCTGATACAAGTTAAAGAATAGAAGCATCATCAGCCACCTCCTCTACATGGATGACATCAAGCTCTTTGTGAAAAACGAAGGAGACATCAATTCACTAATCCACCTGACACGGATCTACAGCAAAGACATCGGGATGTCCTTGGGACTGGAGAAGTGCAGCCAATTGGTAATAAAGAGAGCCAAGGTAGTGAAGACTGACAGAATGGAATTATCAGCAGGGCACATAGCAGATGTACAGGCATGCTACAAGTACCTTGGCATCCCATAGGGATATGGTAACCATGATGAGAAGGTAAGGAAAGCAGTAACATCTAAATACCATCAAAGGGTAAGACAGGTCCTGAAGAGCCAGCTCAATGGGAAGAATAAACTCTGCACCATCAATACATATTCCCTGCCAGTTATCAGATACCCTGCTAGCATAGTGTGCTGGCCCAAAGAAGAGATGGAAGCTGGAGATGTGAAGACATGAAAGCTCTTCACAATGCATGGAGGTCTCCACCCTAAGTCTAGCACCCAAAGATTGTATACCAACAGAAAGGAGGGTGGTTGAGGCTTGATAAGCATCCAAGCCACTATCGCAGATGAAACAAGGAGTATCCAGGAATACATCAGAAGAATGGCACCAAAAGATGAGATGCTGAGAGAAACCCTAAGGCAGCAACAACAACAGATCTGGAAGGAAGAACAGGAACATGAAGCGACATGGCAAGACAAGCCGCTGCATGGGATGTACCATCGACAGATAATGGAAGTGGCTGACATGGAGAAATCCTACCAATGGATGGTGAAAGCTGGACTCCGAGACAGCAGAGGCACTAATCATAGTGGCACAAGAGCAAGCACTAAGTACCAGATCAGTAGAAGCAGGAATCTACCACACAAGATAAGATCCAAGGTGTAGACTATGCAAAGAAACCTCAGAAACAGTCAAACACATAGTGGCAAGATGCAAAATGCAAGCAGAAACAGTGTATTCTGAACGCCACCACCAAGTAGTGGGAATTACAGTATATACAGGAACATCTGCACAGCATATGGGCTAAGTCCCCTTAAGACCAGGTGGGAGACCCCAGAAAAAGTGGTGGAGAATGAAAGGGAAAAAATCCCATGGGACTTCAAGATCCAGACGGATAAGCAGGTGTTGGCTAACCAACCAGACATTGTGATAGTAGTCAAGGATCAGAAGACAGCAATGGATGTGGCAGTGCCAAGTGATGGCAACATCAGAAAGAAGGAATATGAAAAGCTGGAGAAATACCAGGGCCTCAAAGGAGAACTGGAGAAGATGTGGAAGGTGAAGGCAACAGTGATTCCAGTGGTGATAGGAGCACTTGGAGCAGTGACCCCTAAATTGGAAGAATGGCTACAACAGATCCCAAATGCAACATCTGAGCTCTGTCCAGAAAAGCACAATGATGGGAACAACTAAGATCCTGCGCAGAACCCTCAAACTCTCAGTCCTCTGGTAGAGGACCCGAGAATGAGAAAGGACAAAAAAAGACCACCCTCATAGGGGGATGAGAAAGAATATTTTTTATATATTATGGCTTGCTTTCAAAGTTAGCTTCTTTTTTGCCTCTCTTCCATAAAGGTCAGATTTGTGGAGTATTTGAATAATAATCTTGCGGAAAGATTCTCCTAGTTGAGCTGTGGATCTGTGCAGGTCCTTCAAAGTGACAATGGGTCTCTCGGCTGCTTCTCTAATTAGTGCTCTCCTTGCTTAGGATGTCAGTTTATCCCTGACCTGGTGTGATCTTTGATTTTCATGATGATTTAAAGTTCTCAAACAAACCTCTGAGGTTTTCATAGAACAGCTGAAGTTACCCTGAGAATAAATTACATACAGATGGACTTAATTTTCTAACCATGTAACTTCTGGAGGCAACTGGTTACTCAAGATTTTATTTTGGGGTATCAGAGTATAAGGGGCTAAATCCAAATGCATTTTTAAAATAATTAGAAAACCATGCATCATTTACTTTACACTTTACAAATACTTGCTACTTTGTGTTGGCATGATCAGATAAAATCCCAATAAAATATATTTATGTTTGTGGGTGTAACATTAAATAATATGGAAAAGTTTACTGCCGCTATTTAGATATATTTGAGCAACACAAATTTCCAAAAATTCAAATTTTGCCAAATCCAATTTTTTATTGAAATTCAATTCAAATTTAATTAATTTGCTCATGTCTATTCTACATAAATCATAAATTTATCTGTCAAAATAAACACCAAAATGGTAGAAATTCAAATTTTTTGTGTAAATATTCTTTTCTTTTATAAGATGATGCGGTCATGTTGTCAAAAATTGTAATCTGTAATCATAACATGCAGAAGAAAAAAATTTGACGCTTTAATAAATCTTATGCCTGATAAATCTGGGAAACTCACTTTAGCTGCCACTGACAGATGTGTTGTAAAATACTGACAGTTCATAGTACCATAGGTTACCATGGAAACAAATTGGGCTATGCTCATTGATTCTATGGCAATGGATATTATCACGTTAGATTGTTCATGTAAAGCTGAGATGTCCAGTTGCGACCTTTGTACGTAACATTGTACTTTGTAGTCTTATTTAAAAAAATTATCAATTTACATTAAAATATTTAATATAATTATTTTAATATCAATAAATTGTAATTTTTAGATGTGTTTATCTTGGGCAAGTGTCACCCGGCAAGTCTACATGATCGCACAGAACAAACAGCTGTACTCATGAGATCATCAATATGAAAATAGATTAACAACCAAACTGAGATTGAATTAGTCATTCATCTTGGCTATTTACACCTTTTTATGCCTTTTGACTATTTATACATTTACATTGGCAATAATCAGGGATGAGCGCTCCTAAGAATCTGGTTAGTCAGGTGGATAATCGGGAATGAGTGTTCCTAGGAATGATTGCTCCAAATTGTCAGCCTGCCAATCACTTGTCAAAGGAGCAAAACGCTCGTTCGTTGGGTGAAATGATTTTTAGCGTGACAAAGTAGAAAAGGCGGACGGCACCGCTATTACCATTACCATATATCAACTGATGGTATGTGTCTGGCAGCAAGCTGTCATCCTGGACTCCCGGGTGCTTGACCTCGCAGCAATCAAATCTTTGAATCCATGTAGAGGAAAGGTCGTACTCAGCAGGATAAAGTATAACTCATTTATTGACACATACAATACATGTCAGGTCAGAGTAGGGGTGGCATGAGTGCTACAAGCTGACAACGGCCGTTTCGCGCTGTTCTAGCGCTTCCACGGGTCAAAGAGCAGGAGGAAATCACGGACTCATATGCTGCTCGCCTCATCTCGTCTCTCCTCCTGCTACAGCTGTTAATTAAGTGACAAGTGAATTAAAACCATATGACCATGAAATACACATTCCATTAACCGCTAAACTGCGGGATGAAAATTCATCATATAGAGAGACAACAAAATTACACTACCCTTTCTAAATACTATTTTTTACATAACGGACTATTACTTATTATAATTCTTTTTACTTCCTTTTTGTGGAACAATTAGAAAAAACTTATGTCTATTAATGTAAACATGTATAACGCACGTACATCAATAAAATTCTGCCATGATTTTTAGGTTTGCTTAAGAGTCATGTTGCTCGGCAGCGCATCATTCTGTGTGAACAGGATATATGCTGCCGAGAACAATCACAGGATGATCATATTAATGATTCTTTTGTGAGCATGGAAGTGTAGTTGGCCTGTTTAACAAGGCTATTAAATTTCCGTCTATCGGATTACGTGAGGCCAATCGTTTAATAGCTGTGATTGTTCTGTACAAATGCAGCCTCAGTTACATATTATTTTAAAGGGTTCACTGGAGGCATTTACTGTGTAAATATCTCATGTGCTATATATAAATATTAGATAGCGCATTATAGATGAAAATGATTTAAAACATAAATTGAAAAAAATATATATATACTGTATATCATATCATTTAAACATAGTGAAATTTAATACATTTATTCAAGGGAATTGAACTGCAAGGCATCTTGAATCTAGACCTCTGGGGCCTGGTTGCAACAGGAAATCTACGGTTGAAGATGCGACAGCAGAAAGAGAGGACCAGACAACGGGCACTGCTGCTTGCTGCCTGCCTTCTGGTCCTCAGGTCTCTTCTTTCTGCTCTCATAGCTACAGGCTGTTGACTCTAGGCTGGGACTTGCAGCCATGACCAGGCCTCAGGTAACACTGTGCATCACACATCCTCACTGTTATGACGTGCAATGTGTATGACCTCCGAGGCACGAAGTCCTGACATAGTGAACAGGCCGAGATATGCAACTCGCAATGGAGAAAAGAGGAGACAGCTTTGAAGACCAAAAGTTGGGCAGTGAGCAGCAGAGCGGCTGGACAGATGAGCAATGAGGTGAGTAAATGTTGCTTTTTTAACATCTTTATTATGCTCAGTGGTCTGGAGAAAACTCAGAGCACAAGAAGGGACACTCAGATGACAGAGAAAAACTTTGATGTGAATCGAATTTCCTGGGAAAATCTTTGTGATTTGGTGATTGAGAAATATATCAGATCCACTTGTCTCTATGGTTAACGTTTTCTTCAGCTGGCTACGTGCAGTGAAGTATACAGGCTGTCGGAACCAAATGATTCAACATTTGCAATGTAATACAAAGACAAAAAATAATTTTAGCCCACCATGCATGCATATAAGTAATAAAAAAGTTGCCCTAAAGTTGTCAGACCTGTGTGCTACCCCTCCGTGTCGCAAATTCATAATGATGTCACACCCATTATCACCTGGCTCGTTGTGTTCAGGTAATGAAATATGGATGTTACTCCTCAAGCTCGGTGGCGCTCAGTTGGAGATATGCCACCAATCAACTGTGCTCATTTATCTTACAATTATTGGCGTCACTGGACTGGCTATAAAATCTCTTATTCATCCTTGTCTCATAACTCGTGATATAGTCGCAGTGTATCGGTGAAACATGTGTAGAAGAAGTATGTTCTTACTCCACCTGGTTGTCTTATGGTATATTTGGGAATTTATTATTTTTTTTATACTACGATCTGTTTGATAGAAGCATAGGTGTATCAAATTTTATCCTAGTATATCTCTTATGACTCATGGACACCCCCCATATTTTCTATTTTATGTGCATTCATAGAATCTGCAGTTTATTACTATGTTATCTATTGAAATGCTATTAATACATATTTTACCTTTGTGTATTTACTTTTTTGCACCTTAATACCTTAGTGGCTTCAGATAGGAGGTGCGCGCTACTGTTTTAAGAAGGTTTTCTCCTCCTATTTTGCCCTTCTCTTTTCTTGTACAGTAGTGTAGTTAGCATTTTTCTTCATTTTATTATTTAAATATTAGTATTTTTATACTTAATCATTGGTCTGTATTTTCCTTAAACTTTGTACAGGGATTTCTCAAATCAAGCAAAGTCATTTCAATAGAACTAACCTCTATCCCTAAGGATGCAAGTTGTTAAAATGTATGAAGGGGGTCTCTAGTATTTATTTTTAATTTATCCCAAATACAGATATCTGCAGATACTGTAGAACATTTTGAGAATAAGTTGTAAAATAACATTCCATAAGAGACTTACCTTCTTCTTCTGGAGTTTCTTTTCCAGTTCTTTAGAGGTAAACTGTGAACAACTCGATATTTCGGTATATAACCACATTCTCCATTCTTATAATCTCACTGACAAAGGGTCAATCTCAGTTTTTCACATATGCTTTATGTTTCCCTTTGGCGAATTATGTTTTATAGGTTAGTTTCAGAACATCTTGTTCTGAAAGGTGCATTATCACACAGGCAGAACACAGCATGGAGAGAAATTAGAGAGGGTGGCTAAAGAAAGCAAAGATAACCTTTGTATCCAACTAAAATCATGATCGAGTGTAGAATCATTGCAATATTCTTGATAATATCAGCATGGAAAACAGAATAAAAAATGAATAGATTATTTGGGAAATTTATATCTAATCTAAATATGCAAGGTATAAAAATGCAATATTTTTAATGGAATTATAAATCTAAAATAAAAATATATAGCTATGTAAATGAAATATAATAAGAAAATATAACAATAAATATAAAATACCTAACGGCGCTAAGCGTAAGACCTTAGAGTGCACAGCAGCAAGTAATAGGACAAAAAACCATTCAATTTGTCCTGAAACATATAAAATAAAAATATATAGGGTTAACTTGCGCTAAAGTGTACACAGGTTATATGCAAAATATCCAGCTAAAGCAAGTACAATGACCCCATGAGAGGGCGAATTACCTTGAATAAACTTTAGTTGGCAAGGGAGGAATTATACCGAGGAAGAGAATCTTCAGGAAGAATCCAAGGTAAAAGGTCCTTTCCACTGATAATCAGTCGCTCTGAGATAACAGTTGTCTCTGATGCAAACAAGGGGGTCTAATCTCCCTGCACGTCGCTGTCCCGGCCGGAAACTAGCGTGCGGCTGGAGATATGAAGCGCCGACCTATGCAGCTTACAGACGCTGCATAAGGGGCAAGCCTGCAAGGTCCAAAAATGCTGCAGGACCTTGCGTGACGTCACAGTCACGTGATGTGTCACGTGACAGGCAGAGAATAGCTAAGGAGCACTGTGAGAGCCAAAAACAGGCAGAAATCCTACGCGTTACGGAATTCTCGGATTCCTTCTTCAGGGTTAAAAAAGTTTATTCAAGGTAATTCGCCCTCTCATGTGGTCATTGTACTTGTTTTAGCTGGATATTTTGCATATAACCTGTGTACACTTTAGCGCAAGTTAACCCTATATATTTTTAAGAACATATAACAGTTTGGCCGCTAGTCACATTAAATTAGCCGATAGTGATACAATTATGGTGTCTTTAATGAAGTGGTCTTGTGCTAATTCAAGCTTCCCTTCATTTTTTATCAAATTTATCACCATTGAATGTACTCAAATCTAAAACAGAGTCAAGATCATGATAAAAAAAAAGTAATTCACAGAGCACAAAACTTCAACTTTAGTTCACAGAGAGAAATATAATAATGATATCAATTAGTTTGCTATCTGTTAGGAAAATCAAGAGTCAAAATCAAATTGTAGCAAAATGTTTTCATGGCAGGAACAAAAGAAAGTTTGTAGGGTTGTACTTATCAAACGTCTGTTTCTGGGATAGTGCTAGAACGGGCAGCACCCTGGCTCAGTGGTTGGCACTGCAGCCTTGCAGCGATGGGGTCCTGGGTTCAAGTCCAACCAAGGACAACATCTGCAAGGAGTTTGTATGTTCTTCTCGTGTTTGCGTGGGTTTCCTCCAGGTTCTTTGGTTTCCTCCCACATTCCAAATACATCCTAATAGGGAATTTAGATTGTGAGCCCCATCGGGGACAGTGCAGATAATGTCTGTAAAGTGCTGTGGAATTAATGGCGCTATGTAAGTGAGACTGGATTTATACAGGACTTGTGTTATCAAATCCTGTGGGTTAGATCAGCATGCGTATTTGGTGAAGACAGTTAAAGACAGCGTCGTCGCTTCAAGTCTATTTTGTGTGATAAATAACATTCTGAGAAGTTGATTATGCAAATAGATAATAACCAATGAGAAATGGACAAGTATATCTGAATCACGCTATATTGTATTCTAAGAGTATAAAAAGTCCGTTGATGTACAATAAATTGGACAACGCTTATGACCAATGCCGACCACTGCCTTCTCCACTTGCTGCACTGCAAGATAACAATAAAGAACTACCTTGATTTATATGATTTTGTGCCTTGGGAGATATCCAACACTAACTCAGTTCCCTCATGGCAACCTTTAAAAATAATTTGAAATTAGACATTGTTTAGGATATTATATTAACAATCTACTACCAGTGTTAAAAAAGTTTTCACTGATGTTTCTGGCACAGTAATAAATATATACATCCACTGGAAGGAAGCTATCCATCGACCATCCATTCATCATTCATGACCTACAGGCTCCCATGTAAAAACAAATAACAATAATAAAAAATATATATACTGTATATCTATTTATCTATATACTGTGTATATATATATATATACCATATATATCTCCATCATCAATCATCTATACATATCTAAAACAGTAATGTCTAAATGTGTGCACCAGCTGTGCCTCATACGCTCACGGGCTCATGAGAATGTTAGCAATTTGCGTTGGATGAATTAGATCAAATGCAAATTTTATGCAAATTATATTGGATTGTGCATAGATGCACAAATTTGACTTCCAATGAGTTATTTCTGCCACTTTAAATGTAATGACTAGGAAGAAAATGTTTTGATATTAGTTGTTTCTACTTTGTCCAGATTTCAGTTTGCAAATGGTCTGAGCATTTTTGCCGCTTTTACATTATTCTATATAGAATGAAAAATATGGAGAAACATGAAAACATTATGAAGTTATTCATAATAATAGAAAATCCAGCATGTACATTTTTTTTAACTGCCTCCAAAAAACATCAAACCTTTTTACCCTTTTACCCCTGGTCGATTTTTATTTTTTTTAGGATTTTCTTCCCTTTCTTCCATGAGCCATAACTTTTTTATTTTCCCATTCCCATAGCTGTATGAGGTCTTGTAAAAAAAAAAAACAACTTTGCTGAAATTGTAAAAAAAAGTGCAAATACATATATTTTTTTGGGGGGGCTGTAGTAGGGGGCGGAAGTGGGGTTATGTACCATGTTCACTATATGGTAAAACTAAAACTAGCTATATGATTCTTCAGGTCAGTACTGTTTCGCAGATGCCAAACTTTTATATTTTTTTTTTTATTTAGGTGGTGAAAAAATGTTTGGAAATTTATAAAAAAAAATTCCTTTTCTTGTGTCATCATGTTCATGTTCGGAGATCAGTAACATTTTCAATTTTTGACTTATAGTGCTGAGTGATGACTTATTTTTTGTGCCCTGAGCTGACACTTTTACTGATACCATCTTGGGGTAGATGCGATGTTTTGATCACCTCTTATTGCATTTTATTGCAAGGTTGCAGTGGGAAAAAAACGTACTTCCGGAGTCTTGATTTTCTTTTCTCGTTACACCATTTACCATTGGGATTTTTTTATTTTATATTTTCATAGATCAGACTTATACAAACGTGGCGATACTAAATATGGGTATTTTTTATGTTTTTTTATTGTTTTACTTTTAATGGGGCAAAAGGGGGAAGAGGTGGGTACAGCACAAGGCCGGCCTACCCTAGTAAGTCTTCCATCTCTGTTTTGTGCAGTATATATGACTAAGGACCCATGTATAATCCGAAAACATACAATTATCATTTTCTAAACTCCTTCATGAAAAGAGGTAAATTCACGACACCCACCGCATGAATGACAAAGCATCTGAGGACGTGAAACAACTGTTAGCTGCTACTACACATTTGTCTCCCTTATATTACATACTGTATGCACCTTATGTAAATGAACGGAAATCTTGGATGAAAATTTTTGCAGCGAGTGTCGTGAGTATACCTCTTTTTATGAAGGATTTTGTTGTATCTCTCAGCTCAGAGTATCATTCATTTTTAATGTAGAAACCCAGCCAGCCTTTTTTTCTTTTTCATAATATGTTTAACTCTGCTACAATTAAAAGTAACTTTTTACCATTTTTGTTTATGCTGAACTTTCTACTATTTTAAATTACGGTACTTTGTTATGCAAACCTAAGACCTGGCTCGGGGCTTCTTTTTTCCATGCACCCCACCTTAGTATAGACCCTACAATGCTTTATTTTTCCTTTAACGTGCTCCTAAACAGGGTTTATTATTGGTGCTTATGTGATGGTGCTCTTGTGAATTTATTATAGTAGACAATGGGCCGCCGATGCGTCATCTATGACATATTGAAGTTGCTAGGACGGACTGTAGTGAGATGCAGCAAAAAAATGGGACATTTGGTTAAGTCGCATGAATTTTTCTAAAATATTTGGATATGTAAAGTTGTCTAGGAGAACAAAAAAAAGACTTAAAAAATGGACATTTTTAAAAATGGCAAAAAAACTTATAGAGAATTAGGCACAAATACTAAAGCCTTTAAAAAGGAGCAAGTTAGTCCAGAAAGGGGAACAACAGTAATGATGAATTGGGGCCTATAAGTTATTTTTTTTTTGTCACTATTCTGCTTATTATACCTTATTTTACGATATTGTTACTAATTCCTTTGCTATATCTCAGACTGTTATTCTGCCTATTTTGCCTATTAACAGCCTTTTCTCATTGACTGTAGTGACTCCTATAAGCAGCTTTCTCCCATATATTTCAGCTTTCTTGTAATGACTGTTCCATTATTTCAATTAGAGATACCTACTAATAATAGTCACTGTAGCCTGGGATACAGAATATATTATTCTTTATCAACTTAAAATGTGTAGTTATAGAACAAAGGTGAACACTATACAATCAACTATATATGCTAATAATGGGTGTGAAGAAAAACAAAAGAAAAAGGAGTCCAAGAAAGCTCAATAAAAATTACTAACTTGTATTTAAATAATTGCAAAACAAATAATGAGATTCTACACAATTTGGTCACTGGTGAAAGAGTTGGTGGCACGGGTTGGATAGTATTGTCTCTCAGTGTAGTATTTGCAATCTCCTACATACAGTCATGGCCAAAAGTATTGACACCCCTGCAATTCTGTCAGATAATACTCAGTTTCTTCCTGAAAGTGATTGCAAACACAAATTCTTTGGTATTATTATCTTCATTTAATTTGTCTTAAATGAAAAAACACAAAAGAGAATGAAGCAAAAAGCAAAACATTGATCATTTCACACAAAACTCCAAAAATGGGCCGGACAAAAGTATTGGCACCCTCAGCCTAATACTTGGTTGCACAACCTTTAGCCAAAATAACTGCGACCAACTGCTTCCGGTAACCATCAATGAGTTTCTTACAATGCTCTGCTGGAATTTTAGACCATTCTTCTTTGGCAAACCACTCCAGGTCCCTGATATTTGAAGGGTGCCTACTCCAAACTGCCATTTTTAGATCTCTCCACAGGTGTTCTATGGGATTCAGGTCTGGACTCATTGCTGGCCACCTTAGAAGTCTCCAGTGCTTTCTCTCAAACTATTTTCTAGTGCTTTTTGAAGTGTGTTTTGGGTTATTGTCCTGCTGGAAGACCCATGACCTCTGAGGTAGACCCAGCTTTCTCACACTGGGCCCTATATTATGCTGCAAAATTTGTTGGTAGTCTTCTGACTTCATAATGCCAAGCACACGGTCAAGCAGTCCAGTGCCAGAGGCAGCAAAGCAACCCCAAAACATCAGGGAACCTCTGCCATGTTTGACTGTAGGGACCGTGTACTCTTCTTTGAATGCCTCTTTTTTCTCCTGTAAACTCTATGTTGATGCTTTTTCCCTAAAAGCTCTACTTTTGTCTCATCTGACCAGAGAACATTCTTCCAAAATGTTTTAGGCTTTTTCAGGTAAGTTTTGGCAAACTCCAGCCTTGCTTTTTTATGTCTCGGGGTAAGAAGTGGAGTCTTCCTGGGTCTCCTACCATACAGTCCCTTTTCATTCAGATGCCGACGGATAGTACGGGTTGACACCGTTGTACCCTCGGACTGCAGGGCAGCTTGAACTTGTTTGGATGTTAGTGGAGGTTCTTTATCCAACATCCGCACAATCTTGCATTGAAATCTCTTGTCAATTTTTCTTTTCCGGCCATATCTAGGGAGGTTAGCCACAGTGCCATGGGCTTTAAGCTTCTTGATGACACTGCGTACGGTAGACACAGGAACATTCAGGTCTTTGGAGATGGACTTGTAGCCTTGATATTGCTCATGCTTCCTCACAATTTGGTTTCTCAAGTCCTCAGACAGTTCTTTGGTCTTCTTTCTTTTCTCCATGCTCAATGTGGTACACACAAGGACACAGGACAGAGGTTGAGTCAACTTTAATCCATGTCAACTGGCTGCAAGTGTGATTTAGTTATTGCCAACACCTGTTAGGTGCCACAGGTAAGTTATAGGTGCTGTTAATTACACAAATTAGAGGAGCATCACATGATTTTTCGAACAGTGCCAATACTTTTGTCCACCCTCTTTGTTATGTTTGGTGTGGAATTATATCCAATTTGGCTTTAGGACAATTCTTTTTGTGTTTTTTCATTTAAGACAAATTAAATGAAGATAATAATACCAAAGAATTTGTGTTTGCAATCATTTTCAGGAAGAAACTGAGTATTATCTGACAGAATTGCAGGGGTGTCAATACTTTTGGCCATGACTGTAGCTTGTTTATCTATAATTCAAGATATTACTTTGTATATACATATATATATATATATATATATATATATATACACTGTATATAATACATGGTTCGAACCAGATACATAGGGATGGAGTGATTTTAACCAATCTATATACAGTTATCAAAATTATCTCTGGAACATGTTTCCAAAATAAATTGGCATCCTATTATTCCATATACTACCCCACATATCTTAGGTCAGGTTCACATAGCATTAATGCAGTCAGTTCAACGCATAGAGTTGACGGACTGCATTAATGCTACCCCCATAACGCGATCGCGTTATGTGATCCCGCTAGATCTGCGCTAGCAGTGACGGACCCTCTGACGCTGCAGACCGCTTCCGAGGGTCCGTCACAGAATGACGGCACATCGCTAACGCATGCCGCTTATGACTGGATGTCTTTATTGAAAAGTATAATATTACAGGTTATATACACTAGTTTCCTTAATGTTGCATTGATCCAGGGAGCTAGTCTGATTGCCGTATGTGGAGTCGGGAAGTAATTTTTTTCCCCAATGTGAAGCTTACGGTTTGTCACATGGGTTTTTTTTTGCCTTCCTCTGGATCAACATGTTAGGATAGGATATGGGTTGAACTAGAAGGACTTAAAATTTTACTTCAACCTTAATAACCAAGTTACTATGTTGCTATGTCTATAGGAGTGTATGGGTGTGTTAGCGCATCCGGTACATAGCGTTAATGCCGCTGTGTAACGGATGCGTTAAATGCAGCCCCCGAACGCTATGTGAACCCAGCCTTACACATATTTTTTGTGAATAACATTCAGATAGTTCAGATAGTTTGTATACCATAATAAGAGAACATTCACAAACTACATGAAATGGAATATTGTGTCTATACATGAGATATTATAATAAACAGTGTCACATCATATGAGAGCAGGTAATTACCCATAATGATGTCCACAACAGCACTGCACCCCAGCTAATCAATCATGGGTGTTAGGTCTCACCTGATAAAGTCTTTTAGTTCTGTATGAGCAGTGGTAGTTCAGCATGGACTGATAACATTGGTACAGCAAGATGGCCCAGTTGGAACAATGGAGGCAGTAGTGGCTGAACAGCAACAGACGAAAATGAGTCAAGGCAATGACAGCTGGTGTAACAGAGTTGTAGTTTATGAAGGAACTAAGTAGACCTAGTGATAAGGAAATGGGGTAGCAGACCTGTGTTACACAGAAGGTTCTAAGACAGGACTGGAGCTGAAATTACGATATGGCAAAGTTTACTCAACAATGTTACAGAGCTGAGTTTGTCACAGAGTCTAATTCTGAGCTAGCATTGGTAAGACAGCATTTATTGCAAGATGTAATGTAGAGTTGCCCAGTGTTGTAACAGAACCTGGTTTGTCTCATTAGTGTGTCAGCAGCTTCAAGGAACTTGAAATTAATTCCTTTGAATGCCAGTGTTGCATAGACCATGACTCAAGTCATTAAATTGCTCTTAATGTAGTTAATGTTATCAAAGACACGCCACATCTTAATGAAAGAAAATTTATTCTGGATCTGTCAAAAGGTTAACTCTTTGCTATTAAGTCTAAAATCTGGGAAGATTTCCAAATTATAATTATTGTTTCAGTTTCCATATAAGTTACTTCTTGCTGTGTGTCAGCAACATAGCTAATTATGTTTAATATCAAAAGAAAATTAGATTAGTCCTGAATAATATGCAATCATTAAATACCTAGGTCTTGAGTGCGGCAAGCTGAAGGAAATCTTTAACTCCAAGGTACGATGTTACATCTTACTAGTTTGCACTGACTATTTCTGCTCACCATTGTGCTATTTAATTAGTCACCTAGAATTAGGAAAACGTTACTGAATTCTTCAGAAAACAGTATCTAAAGCTGTAATATCAGACACAACTATCAGGCAGCACCGTGACTCAGTACTGGGGTCCTTGGTTTAAATCTCACCAAGGATACTGTGAGGGGTTTCTTTATTCTACCCATATTTGTATTGATTTCCTCCGGGTTCTTCAGTTTCGTGATAGAGAAGTTAGATTGTAAGCTCCATTAGGGACAGCAATGAGAAACTATGTAAAGTACTGCGGAATATGATAGCGCTATATAAGCAATGGATAATAATGATTATGAATGTTCTATCCAAAATTGAAACATTTTTAGGATGAAATGTTGTAAAAAGCCACCAGTAAAGGCTATGTAGAGAGAAAAAAAATGTAACACTAGTAATAAGCTGACCTAAGCCTAAAGATATAGGTTCTCATATATTGTAAAATTGCATCCGGTGATTCTCTGAGATTGTTTTTTCAAGTCATATTGTTCTTTATGATGGTAGCAAAATTTGCTCGATATGACTTATGTTTATTTGTGAAAATATCGGAAATTTTGAGAAAATGTTGAAAATTTTACAATGATGAAATTTTAATTTTTCTGCTCTTGAGCTAGAGAATTTATCAGCAATTTCTCATACTTCCATCAAAATTTACAAAACCATTATTTTAGAGACCACATCACATTTGAAATGATTTTGAAGGACCTATAAGACGAAAAAAAACAAGTGACACCATTCTAAAAACTACACCCCTCAAACTACTCAAAACCATATTCAAGAACTTTAGTCACCCTTTCATGTGTTCCACAGGAATTAAAGCAATATTGAAGGAAAAAATGCAAATTTTACTTTTTCCTACAAAAATTTTATTTTAGCTCAAATTTTTGCATTTTCACAAGGGTACCAGGAGAAAATACACCATAGATTTGTTGTGCAATTGCTCCTGAGTACACCAATACCCCATATGTGGTGTAAAACTACTGTTTGGGCGCAAGGCAGGGCTTGGATGGAACTTGACTTTTGGAGCGCAAAACTGGCTGGAATCATTAGTGGGCGCCATGCTGTGTTTGAAGAGCCCCTGATGTGCCTTAACACTGGAAAATCCCCACAAGTGACTCCATTTTGGAAACTACACTGTTCAAGGAATTTATTTAGATGTGTGGTGAACACTTTGAACTCCCAGGTGTTTCACAGAATTTTATAACATTGAGCCATGAAAATAAAAAATCATATTTTTTCCACAAAAATGTTGTTTTAGCCCCAAATTTTTCATCTTTACAATGGTAACAGGAGATAATACACCATACAATTTGTTGTGCAATTTCTCTTGAGTAGGCTGATAGCCCATATGTGGTGGAAACTACTATTTGGGCGCACAGCAAGGCCCAAAAGGGAAGGAGCGCCAACTATACAGTATAATGTTGAGCTGTGAAAATGAAAAATTAAATCTTTCTCTCAAAAATGTTGCTTTTGCACCAAATTTTTCATTTTCAAAAGGGTAACTGGTGCAGAATCGATCAGGCAATTTGTTGTACAATTTCTTCTGAGTACATCGACACCCAATATTTTTTATCTATTATACTCATTTATACAGCAAAATTAATTCCACAGCACTTTACAGACATTATTGACTCTGTCCCCGATGGGGGTCACAATCTAAATTCCCTATCAGTATGTCTTTGGAATGTGGGAGGAAACCAGAGTACCCGGATGAAACCCACGCAAACACGGCGAGAATATAGAAGCTCTTTGCAGATGTTGTCCTTGGTGGTATTTGAACACAGGACCCCAGCGCTGCAAGGGTGCAGTGCTAACCAATCTATGTGGTAAAAAACTACTTTTGAGGCACAGTGCAAAGTACTAAAGGGAAAAAGTGCCGCATTGGAGTTCAGATTTAGCTGGAATAGTGAGAGAGTGCCATGTCATATTGGCAGAGCCCCTGAGATGCCAGAACAGCAGAAACCCCCCATAAGTGATCTCATTCTACAAACTACAGCCCCCAATAAATTGATCTAGGAGTGCAGTGAACTTGTTGACACCATATGAAGTTCACAAAATTTTATACCACTGGGTGGTGAAGAAAGAATAATTACATTTTTACCACTAAAATGTTGTTTTAGCCCCCAAACCGCTCCTGGTTGTGACAATTGGGTCTCGGCTGTCACATAATCTGAGTTCCTGCTGGTGATCCCATAGGCACAGCTCCTGTGCCCATACAATCGCCAGGATGTACCCATACGTTCTAGGTTGGAAACCCCTTTCCAACTAGGTTGCATAGGTATGTACAAGGTTGCAACAAGGGCAACCGGGGAAGGGTAGTTGTGGCCGAGTTATTTAAAGGCACAGTTTACAGACAGAGTCCACTGAGTAAACGGTCAGCAAGCACCCCTGGCCCCTTGCACATAAATAGACGAAACCGACACAGCTTTCACCAGTTTACCTTGTTCTTTCTCTGGCCATGGTAGTCCAGGCGAAATAGAGTCCACTAAGGCAACTGTTGTCCATCAGGGAATAACATTTAATGAACAGGTATGGCATAGAATGAAAAGAGTAAAGCACTGGATTTCCTGATCTCTCCCTGCACTCTACACAACCCAACCCACAACAGCTGCAGCAGCCGAAGATCTCCAGTAGTCCATTTGCTGGAATCTGGGTACCTGAGACCCCTTCAGCGGGAGCCCTTCTTGAGTCCTGGGGCTCGTCTTGCAGTCGTTAGTCCTCCTTTAGTCCTTAGGGCCTTTTAGTCCTTGGGGCCTTTTTAGTCCTCAGTTTGGGGCAACAGATCTCTCCCCTCTGGGAGTTTGGCAGTGCCCCATCTATTCAGCACATCTGCTCTGGGTTAGCGTACCTGAGCTTCCATCTGGGAAGCTGTGCCTCTTCCATCGAAGCTGCAAAGTAAACACCCTTAGTAAACTAGTTCTGTCCTTAACTATGTACAGTCATTAAAGGACCGCGTAGGCCCCTATGTGGGGGAGGGGCAAATGAGGGGTCCTGCCACCTCCTTACATGGTCATGAAAGGGTTAAAGAAACACTCTAATAAAAATGTTGCTCTCCTAATATACTGAAATCATCATATTATGTGGCATTGTGTGCTTACTATTGCTCATTTTGCTTTTCTTCCCAGCTAATTCTTCTCTCTTCTCTGCTCTATGTAGAAACAGGAAGTCTCTTGTCCCTGGATTTATCATTTCCATTTTCAGCTCCTAACCCAGCTGCTCCCTCCTCCCACCTGCCTGCCAGAGTTTGCAATGACTCATGAATCATACAGGGAAAATTGACCCCCTGTTTCTACAAAAAGCTTAGAGGGATTCAGCTAGTCAGTTTTTAATCACTTGATGCCATAAACATAATGAAAAAGAAAAGAATAAGCCTTGGTAGAAGGGCCAAATGAGCAATTGTATGTCCACAATGCTATAAAATATGATGATTGCAATATTTTAAGAGGATAAAAATGTTGATGGGAGTGCTTCTTTAATATGTGTAGTTTGAGTATAGAAATGTGTTGGGTTTTACACTTATTAGTTGTAAGAAATTCCTTACTGAGAGTTGGAAGAACCGAGAAGATACTGTAAACATTTTTTCTTTTTTAAGCTGAAGATGAAGTTTGCTCAGAAATACAGACCAACAACCTAGTGAGAATCACTCACTTAATATTCAAATCGCGTATATGGATATTCATAGGAGACAATAAAAACTTTCTCAAATAAATATGAATAAGCCAAAATAAAGTCCAAATTAATAAAGACTTGAAAAGTTTTTATTTAATTACACAATAAAAGGAAAACCAAACAATTGGACGTAATACAATACCATAATATATCATAGCAAAAGGAGATAGTTACATAGTGAACACATGGGCCTTGAATAAATATAGTGATCATAAAAAATCCATAAGCAATATAAAGTGCATATAATGAACAGACCTAAAGTCTGAAAGCGCAAATAAAGTGCATAGGAAATGTAATAGGATCATAAATACCCGTGATCAGTGGCTCAATGTGTCTCCAGCTCCCTCCAACATACGTTTCGCCTACCGTGGCTTTCTCAAGGAGCCTTGAAGGACCCGGAAGACAGAGCAGGTGCAGCGATGGACCGGGAACAGGTGAATATCACAGGTGCCTGGGCCCTGAGCCAGCGGAGACACCGGCACCTTTCCCCGCCTGCTCAGGACACCGGCACCTGGCCCCCAGCAACTAGAGGTGAGTATGTCATTTTTTTAATCAGCAGCGGCAGCATATGGGGCAAAATCTATGGAGCATTTTTGGGGGCAGCATATGGGGGCATAATCTATGAAGCATCTTATGGAGCATCTTATGGGGGCATAATCTATGGAGCATCTTATTGGGCCAAAATCTATGAAGCATCTTATGGGGGCATAATCTATGGAGCATCTTTTGGGGGCATAATCTATGGAGCATTTTATGGGGCCATAACTTTTATGGAGCAGCATATGGGGCATATTATTCTATGGAGCATCTTATGGGGCCATTATTAACCTTTGTGCAGCATTATATGTGGCTAATTTGTATGGAGCATCTTATGGGGCCATCATGAACTGTATGGAGCATTATATGGGGCTCCTGATTCAATATAGATATTCAAAAACATTTAAGCTACTGAAGTCTCAATTAATTTTACTTTTGTTGGTATCAATAAGTTTTCCCAGTTTTTTGTGGCCTATACTCAAGTCCGCTTATACACGAGTATATACAGTAAATAACTTTGATATGAGGTATTTTTTCAGATGTTTGCTGCTGTTTATACTTGATTTGAGCCATTGCACATGCATTTTTAAATGCTCCCCTATTTTGCAGCACTACGTGATATTAATTTTGGCAAGAAAAAACTTGAGTTACCTCATCATTGTCAGACTAATATCTCATATTTTGTATGTTTTTGGATATATACTATCATAGTTAATATTTTCTGTGGGTGCTTGTATCTCCTTTTATTGTTTTTTGCCCAGCTGGGGGCTGGTATTCCTAGACTGGTAAGGGGCCTTGGATATTGCCCCTCCAGCCTAAGTATAGCAGCCCGCAGCTGCCCAGAAAAGGTGCATCTATTAGATGTGCCAATTCTGGCACTTTGCCTGGCTCTTCCCACTTGCCCTGTAACAGTGGCAAGTGAGGTTCATATTTGTGGGGTTGATGTCACCTTTTTATTGTCCAGTGACATTAAGCCCATGGATTTGTAGGGAGATGGATCGGGCCAGTAGTACCTCTCTCGTGTCAGGGCTGGAATTATCGGAGCTGTCACCATTGTTCCCAGGGGGAGAGCTTTTTGGCCTGCACAGATCTTTGCGCTTGACTGTAGGGGGTGGGTAAGACTTAAATGGGATGGAGCGCGCCTATGCGAGAGACTTGGTGGGAAGACAGACAGCGCAGCAGGAGAAGGTTGATTAACTCTCCGTACAGCGATGCCAGAGTACAGGCACACGCTGCATTTCACCAGCCCCTGCGCATACTAACTGTGAGCTGAGTGTAGCAGTGTGCCCGCTCACTCCTGACACAGAGTGCATGTCACGCACTGCTCCGCTGACCGTTGCTGTCGTGCAGCCTAGTACTGACCGAGTGAAACATGCAGAGCCAGTTAACAGGGCCCTGTCCCCCACCTCTGTACTTAGTCACTCTCTGGCGGCCCAACAGACTACTTCCCATCAAGAAATATGCCCTGGTACCGCAAAGTTTCACCTGAGAGAGCCAGGATATGCCGCTGCCATCAGGAAACAGTGCCTCCAGGACCAGGCCAAAGACTTCACGTGTCAGTTGCGGCGCCACAGTGGGAATTCAAGTCTCCACCATCCAGAAACATGAGACTGATAAGTTTACCTGATATATGAACATTTATTCTCCTCCTGTTATTATATTAAGCTTTACCTCCCCTATCTCATATCTTCTCACTGCATGGAGTATCCCCTGTAATAAACCCGGTAACTCTTGCTCTGCCTTCTGCTCGTCATTGCATCCTGCGTTACTGCTATCTAACAGATTAGTAATGGAGAGGCATCTATAACATACCTATCCATTACTAATCCTATAATTGTATAGTAAATAAAGACACAGCCAGAATAAAGTCCTTTATTTGAAATAAAACAAAACACACTTATCCTTTTTTATTTAAAAATAGCAAACACAGTTATACTTACCTAACACCCATTTCATTGAATCCCTGGTCTTCCATACTGAAACAAAAATAAAAAAACAACAATATCCCTCACCTGTCTGTCATTCTGTTCCACGCCGTAATCCATGTCTGAGGGACGAACAGTTTTTAACCAGGATGGTGCCAAGATACGACCGTCCAGGCTGAGAACCACTGGGGATGAGCTGCTGCGAGCTCAGCTTTAGTGACTAGCGGTGACATCATCGAGGTCGCTGAGGCTGCGTCCCAGCTGGCAAATGAACTGCAGTGACCTTGGTGAGATCACGGCTGGCACTGTCAGAAATAGCCTCATGGTGCAGAGGCGAGTTCACCGCAGTTCAAATTCACAACAGTGAAATTCTCCCGGTGAACTCGCCTCTGCACTGTGAGTCATTTGACTGGTTGTCAAAAATGGATGGATCCCACTCCATTTTTTTTATTTATTTAAATATTTAATACCAGCCCCCAGCTGTGAATTTTGCCTGGCTGGTCATCAAAAATACAGGGGAACCCACGCCGGTTTTTCTTTAAAGCTATTTATTTACAGCGTGGGCGCCGGCTGATGAATATTCCCATCAGCCGCTCCTGCTCTCACTGTTATTAGTGGTAACAGGTGTCAGTTGATGTGAGCAGCAGACCCATCAGTTGACACCAGTGACCGGAGGTAAACTTTATACCTCCGATCACAGCTGTGCGCTCATGCTGTCTTTTGACAGTATGGGAACCGCGGCTGTCTGACCAGCGGTGATGATTTTACCGCCAATCAGAAGTGGTGTTTGCATAACAGCGTGGCAAATACTGGATGTTCAGGGCCTCCATTCACGTGAATGTTGTCCGGGTTGGGTTCAGGTCCTGGTACGGTTGTGGTACCCGAACCCAAACTTTTTGCAACCGTTTGGCCGAACCCGCTAGACCCGAACATCCAGGTGTCTACCCATCTCTACCAATTACATTAACTAGTTTGCTATACACAACATACAATACTGTAGTTGAAAAAAAACTTGCAAGAAAAATCTGGAAAGGAAACTTTCCAGACATAGAGGAATCTTTTAAATACTTCTTTTACAAAGTGTATAAATAGCTCCATGTGCCAAGAAACAACTTACATCATGCATAACACTTGGCAGAGATCTCGCATTCATTTTTCTCCCGTTGCATGCTAAAGTAACACAGGTAAGGAATAATTTGGCTATATAAGACTGGAGCAGTGTTCACAATGTATACAGCCACCGAAGAGGTGTAACAATCAGCAGGGCAAGAAAGGAAATTGTCCAGCGATGACAGAAATTGTAGATGTAAAACTTCACATTTATTTCTGCTTTAAAAAAATGGCGGTGCCTCCATTGTGAGAACAAGCCTACTTGTTTCGGTTACAAAGCCTAGTCATGGTTCAAGGATTGTTGAACCTATTGTTACAACATGTGTTTGTATTATGTGTTTGTCATCAGGTGAAATGCATAATGCGCACTTTACTCGCATTGGCTATTAACCAGACATGATTTTTAACAAACATCATTAAATAGTATATTTTCAGCAATACTTGAACCATGATTAATGCTTTGTATCTCTGACATTTTTTAATGCAAAAATAAATATTAAGTTTTAAATCCACAATTTGTGTCATCGCTGGGGGATTTCCTTTCTTTCCTGAATAAAATGTAATGGTGTCATGTCGTTCATTGATTTATTCATGTGTTTTTGTAGCAGATGCTCATTAGAGGTTGAATATTGGAAATTAAATCTACAAATTAGTATCTTTGTATAGTTAATTGGCACCAGCAGGAATGACGGATTGTGTGACAATTTCTTCTTTCAATGACAACAATTGATGTGTGTTATGTAACATGTTAGTACAGGCTTATCTATTTGGTGGTTTGATATCACATTTGTTAGGTTACTTATTTATAATAATGCTATTATATTACAGCTTTGTTTGGTTGCCAGTATCTGTACCATATTGTTTCAACTGTGATCTAATTTTGATCATTCTTCTGTTTTTTAAACATCACTTTTTTCATCATGGTTTGTGATGATGGGCATTTTTGGTTTGTTTTTGCATAGTAAATTTGTTCATATAGTGTAAGTAAGAAGAGGATATGATTCCGCAAATTAGTTTATTATTAAAGGAATCATGCAACATCCAGAAATGTTACCTGCCCTAAAACATATCATTCCACTAACAAAAAAAAGTGACTGGTCTCAGAAAATGGTCACACATTCTATTTTTTTTTAGAAAGTTCGGCATTTTTTAGTTTTCTTTGACATGCAAACAGTATAGCATCCTGAGACCATTCATGGGTCGGGTTGCTTTTCATCCAAGGTAATTAGCTCGTTCACAAGTTTTCACTAAGAACACTGCCATGAATAAAGAATGGTATCTAAACATCATCCAACTGCAACTTCTCTCAGTGATCCAAAACAATTTGGTGATGATCTTTGCTTTCTCCAGCATGAAGAAGCACCATGTCAAGGCAAAAGTGTTAACTACAGTTATGCTCAAAAGTTTACACATCCCAGCAGAATTTTTGCTTTCTTGGCCTTTTTTCAGAGAATATGAATGATAACACAAAAACTTTTTCTCCACTCATGGTTAGTGGTTGGGTGAAGCCATTTATTGTCAAACGACTGTGTTTTCTCTTTTTAAATCATAATGACAACCCAAAACATCCAAATGACCCTGATCAAAAGTTCACATGCCCTGTTGATTTTGGCCTGATAACATACACAGAAGTTAACACAAACAGGTTTGAATAGCTAATAAAGGTAACATCCTCACCGGTGACCTGTTTGCTTGTAATCAGTTTGTGTGCATAAAAGCTGAGTGAATTTCTGGGATCCAGACAGACTCTTGTATCTTTCATCCAGCCACTGACGTTTCTGAATTGTGAGTCATGGGGAAAGCAAAAGTGAGTGGACAAGCAAAAACACAGAAATTTTGATGACCCTACATGCATTGATTAGGTGAGAATGTGTTGTCATCAGTTAGGATATGGCTCAGAAGATAATATCCAGCTGCCAGAGCGAATTGCAGAAGTCTTGAAAAATAAGGGTCAACACTTTAGCCTTTACATAAACTTCATGTATTTGTCAAAATAAAATAGTTATTCAGACCATAAATAATGAAAAAAGGCAGGCATTTTATGATTTTTTTATAAATGGAAAATGTTTATTAGATTGCAACTTGATATCATAAACTTGTTTTTGCAGAATTTTGTTTTGATGTCATCTGCCAATGATAGTATAGGGGCTAGCGGCTGAATTCTTCCCATCCTTTTATATGACTTGTACAGAACTTGGAGATTACAGTTTGTACTTCAGATGTTGTTAAAGAAGAACTATCACCATTTTTAAAAAAAATAGGTATGCACTAATGTATGAATTTTCTAAATGTAAGTAATTAAAATAAAACCTGTAGGCATACAGTATTAGAGCCATGGTGATAGTTAGCTTTCCGCTGAAGCCAAGAGAATCTGTCAGCACAGAATGGTTGTTCAAACCAACTACAGGCGCTCGGTGCTCTATAGAGAAGGGTGGAGATAGATGGAAGATATTAAGCTGGGAAGGTGCACTCAAATGTTTGTCCACTTCCTTTAAAATCTTGTGATGACTTATGAGATCTGTTTTACTTATATACAGTTTATCCATCATATAATCCATTTTTTTTTCTATTTTTGACTTTTTTTAATCTTAATTATGTAAACATCAAAACAATATAAAAACATTATTCAGTACCGATACAAACGTGTGAACTCATAATTCTCCCCGACCATTCTCTTTAATTCTCAGATGGAGGAGAGAAAGAAAAAGAGGGAAGAAGAAAAAATTATATCCTTATTTCTTTGTCCCATTCCTTCTTTTCCAACTCATTATTTCCAACTCCTCTGCCCATTGGGTAAATCATTTATCATCAGATCCTGTTTCTCCAAGATGTCTTTCAATATTATAGGATTGTCTACAAAGTTAAGCTCAAATATTGTAACGAAGACCTTTTTGAGCAATCCATTGTCGTATATGATTAATCTACCCAAAAATAAAAGCTTTCCTTATAACTTTTTTGATCTAATAATGAAAAGATGCATATATTTTTCATTTGCTTATACCTAAAAATACTATTACATTTTAATTTCTATTATTTAAAAATGGTAATACGGCATCATAGAAAGATACATTTTAGTAATCTCTACCTACCAACGTTAGTAATTCAAATGCCTTGGATCAACAATACTGTATGTGGACTGATGCAATAGAGGGTACGTTAAAATATGTCATTCTTGTATATTCTATGTGAAGGCCTAGTGACTTCATTTTATAGTTTATTTATGAACAGTTCTAAATGGATACTCCAAATTCATCGGAACAAGTCCTCCTAAGTCATTTATGAATAAAAGTGATGAGAGAATGTGCTCAGATAAGGTGTTATCTAAGCATGCTCGGGTGTTAACCGAGTGACTTCGGCGTATGTTCGAGTCCCCGTGGCTGCATGTTTGGCAGCTGTGTGACAGCCGCAACACATATATGGATTGCCTAGCAAACAGGCAATCCCTGCAGCGAGACATAAACCTGGGGGGACTCAACCATATTATTCGAGCACGCCGAAGACACTCGGTTAGCACCCGAGCATGCTCAGATAAAACCTTATCCGAGCACATTCACTCATTACTATTGAATAAATTGACAATTTGGTGATGCTGTTCACCTTGCATAGGAGTGAGACAGTTCTGCACTGTGTAGGGACAATTGTTATGGAAATATATATGTACAGTATATGTATTTCATATAGATCTCATTTGCCTGCTATAGGCTATATACTGCTATATACTCCATATACTCATGTATTCTTATATAGCCATACTGAACACAGATACATATTCACAGTTTGAACCTTATAACTAGTTGGTGGAAATAACCTGCTACCCCCCCATGAGAGAGTCTGGGGAGCTGATGTGATCTCATGATAGCATTGTCTTGTGACATGTCTCCAGACACACAGAAGAGGAAGTTAGGCCAGATGGTCCAGCCGATATTGTAGACTTGCTGACATTGGAATACAAGGGGCAGTATATCATCTGATTCTTAAGTCACCTTAGGTCGGACGCCCATATATGTTCATTTATTTAAACTGACCAATTAGATAAGAAGTAAAGCCTTTATGTTAATGAATAACCACTCCTTTCTGTATGAACTGATAAAAGACCATGACTGTGAATAAAGCTTCCAGAGTTCTGCTGGAATGAGTTGTTGCTAACCAAGTGTAGCTTCCTCTTTTCCTTTGAGCGCTCAATAAGACTCTGTCTAATTAGGGCAGGCCACAGTACGCACAGGGGTAAATTCACCCAACCAAAAAATCCACAAAACAATCACTTTAACAATGGGAATGATAATGCCCCATTGTCAATTTATTAGGGCTCTTTGACTTGCAATATTCAGGCACATTGTGACATATGGTTTGCATTTTTGTGAGAGCTCTGTGCATAGTACTGTATATGGAGCCGATATATGGGGGGTGTAACTGAGGAGTCAGTTGTACTTTGCTGCTGATTTTTTTTTAAACTTATCATTTAAGTAAATTAGATCTTTAACGGTTTGACATCTTGCTGTGATTCTGTGTGTGGAAATCTCCCGTCAAGACAAGAGTGCAGTGACAGGAGAGAAATAGATCATACATAACATGATCAGAATGGTTATTCTTGCTGCTACAATCCATCCTTCCTACAACGAGCAGCTCAGCAGCATAAACCGTGGGGGTGGCAAAGAAAAGGTCAATAGACAATGTGTTTTTTCATATTTAATTAGAAAATTGTCCATTTTATTACAGTAGTAAACCATTATATCAGTCTAACCCTTTCAAGAAACCTGTTTTAACCTTCATGCACTAAAACAAGTCCCAGTGTGCATGTTTCCTAAGCATCGAAATAACGGCATTTATATTAATGTAAAAGAAGTACAGCACAGACCACATTTACTTATCATGGTTTGTGAATGTGCAGCAAAAATACCATATTTAAAATATATTTTGCAAAGTGCAAGTTACACATAGACATTTTAGACATTTAATGTACATAGTGTGGAATTACAATTTTTTTTTACATTTGGCACACCATAAAAGTTCATATAATACTGTATATTGTACAATTTACATTAAAAAATAATTTTATTCCTAACAAAAAAAGTGTAGCTTTTTTGTATAATCCACTGAGGTACAAAAATATAAAAGTCCTTAAAGAAGCCCTCTTACCATCAAAATGTTATCCTCTTAATATATTGCAATCATATTATAAAGCACTGTGTACTTACAATTGCTCATTTTTCCTTTCTACCCAGATAATTCTTCTCTTTTCTGTGCTCTATGTAGAAACAGGAAATCTCTTGTCCCTTCATTTATTATCCCCCTCTTCAACTCCTGACCCAGCTGCACCACTCCTGTTCCCTGCCATGGACTTTTGCAGTGATGACTCACGCAGGAAAAATTGACCTCCTGTTTCTACATAGAGCTTAGAATGATTCAGCTAGTTAGTATTTAATCATGTGATGTCAGAAATCTAATGGAAAAGAGAAGAATTATCTGGGTAGAAAGGCAAAATAAGCAATTGGGAGTACACAGTGCAGTATAATATGATTGCAATATATTAAGAGGATAACAATTTTGATAGGAGTGCTTCTTTAAGCTTTCTAAAGGTGTTTTTATTAATATGATACATGTTTAAAATTGCAGAGCACAAAACAAGCAACTTTGCAATTTACTTATTTTTTACAAATCCTCTCCACAATCCTCCATAGGTTTCCTAGGTAAAGAGCGCGTGCGTGTGAGCTGTTTGCTATACAGCTTGAAAAAGCCGCTATGAAGCTGAATGGATCAGCTTCAGTCTTCAGTCCTTATAATTCTCCAATACTCTAGAGGCAAAGTTACCTCTGCTAGCATCAATGGAGAGTGAGCAACTCTGGCCAGCAGCTCAATAATGCAGCTCGTCAAAACAATTAATCTTCAAGAGCGCACCGTTTTCTGGCATGCAAGAAGCTGGGCCGGAAGGCAGGGAAGCGGTGCGCTCCTGAATATTGAAGATATTTCATATTGCATTTGATTTGTTATTTATTAAATGTTAGAACACAATCAATAAATATAGAATTAGAAACTAAATGCATTGATATATACTGTATTAAATGACAAGTTCCATGGTACCTTTCTTGCATCAAAGATATTTTCCACTGATAGAGTAAATGGATGAAAGGTGGAAGTAAATTGAGAATATGCTGATGCATAGCTATTGCTTTGTATTGTCTCAATATTTGTGTCTTCTCACTGCATCTAAAGCCCCCGTCTCACATAGCGAGATCGCTGTTGCGTCACCGATTTTGTGACGCAACAGCGAACTCGCTGCGTGTGACACATAGCGGCAATCGGGCCCCTGCTGCAATGTCGCTGATCGTGCTCGAATGTCCTGGGCCATTTTTTGAACGCTGGTGTCCCACTGGCCAGCAATGCATCGCTGTGTTTGACAGGGACAACGACGAACGACCTCAATACTACAGGTTACAGGTCTGAGAGACAGGGTCCCAACTACCGTCATATCATTCTGTATCATTGCTGCGCCACTGTTGAGATCTGACTGTTTGACATCTCACCAGCGACCTCGTAGCGGCACACCAGCAATCCCTACCAGGTCGCATCATTGTCAAGATCGCTGGTGCGTCGCCAAGTGTGACGATACCCTAAGTTTTTCGTTGACATCTTATCACTACCATTATGTCTGTGGTATTGTCCAGGCATTGTCTATATATTGCTCTACCTTCTGTGGGCAAAGGTATCGGTATATTTTATTCTGGTTTTGTCTTTTATCCTGTCATGTGACAAGGCTAGTTAAACGGTAGACATTGACTTTTAGGATTGATACTTCCTATAGGTGGCGCTAGAGTTCTAGTCCTCTTCCCTCTCTGAAGAGACCATGTGCATATTCCCCAAGAAGAGATTGTAAGAGGTAATGTGCAAAATTTTACAGCCAATACACATAACATAATGGTTAGTAAAGACTGAGTTGCATCAAAGCTCTAAGAGTGATTTGACCCAGTGTCGATGCACTTCCAGCCTTATTTTCAAAATGGTCATAGGAGTTATCCATCACTTTAGATATTTTTTTCTATGGAACTTGCAGTAAGGTACTGTAGTCGCTAATCATCTACCTGTTCTACCCAATGACGATCTTTGCTGGCTTAGAGCAATCTTGTTAACTATTTTCATGCTTCCAGTGATGTCACATGACAGACCAGCTTCTTCTCTTCTGCTCTGCGCTGTCAACGGGGCTTCACTGCCAGTGTCATGCTATCTGACGGCCAGCTCCCTGCTGCTTAACTGTGGGGAGCTGGCTTTGAATCACCAAGATTTTGGAAGTGATGCTCCGTCTACGTGAGGTGAGATGAAGTGGAATAGTCACCGCTTGAACTGGCAAAACAGGAAAGTAGTTATCAGTACCTGTCAGTTCTTAGTGCCAGGGGGAAAAAATAACCAAAGTCACAGATAATCTCTTTAAGTGTGGATTTTCTCTTCAATGGAACAACACTGTGGGGCATAAAATTACATCGAAACTTGCCTTTTAATGGCCTACATAGCAATGTATTTACGTTCTTCACAGATTACTATTATCGATTGCGTTACTGCTATTCTTCATGGATCATGAGGTCATGACATACAATTCATTCTAATGGTTCATGTCTACAAGTAGAACTTGCAAAAATCTGAGATGCACCTGGTTGATGTTCCTCAAGATTTATTGGAAATCTGTTCTTTTGTATGCTGATGATTTTCACAATTCTCCATTACAATAAGACCGTGATCTCCACACAGGGCCAGTTTTAGACAAGGAAAAGGGGCCTCAAATGATAACATATTGCATCATCACATAGAATCATTTAGGGTACATTTACAGGGGCCGATGTTAGATGTTCAAACTAGCACCGTCTTACTACACTCAGGTCGATCAGCGCTTTTAGCATTTATCAGCCTTTTTAGACAAGCTGATGAAGAATGATTGCGACAGAAAGATAACTAATATACTTGTTCTGACCTCATATAGTTACATGTTATCGGAAGCGCATGTCCCGTATATACTTGGTGATTTGATGCCGACATAAATTTTTGTTCGACATAAATGTTTTACTTGGTTTTTGGTCGATGGCCAACATATTTGCTCCTACAAACCTTCATCTGCAGTGTCGGTATTTTTAAATGTGGATGTTACACACACAAACACATTGTATGTTACACACAACACACACTGCATGTAACATACACACTGCATATTACACACTGCATATTACATACCCGACATGTTACACACACATTGCATGTCAAACATGCAGACTATATGTTAAACACATATTGAATGTTATATACACACACGGTATGTCATACATATACACATGATGACATGTTACACAGAAACACACCCACTAAATGGTTAGCACATTTTATGTTACGCTCATGCTTAAAGGTGCATACTTGTATGTTACATGAATGCACATATACACACACACACACCGCATGCCACACATGCACACTACATGTTACACACACACTGCACGTCACACAAAACATCTGTATATTAAATGTACTACATGTTACTCACACTGCAAGCCAGACACACACAATGCATGTTACATACACATTGCTGCTGCTGCATACACACACATCATGTTAGACACAAGCACTGCATGTTACATATACTTTTCTGCATTTTCCACACACACACACACACACACACACACACACACACACACACACACACACCATGGTACACTCATACAAACATATATACATACACATTGCATGTAACATACTGTATAGTACACACACACTTCATATCAAACAAACAAAAAATTCATATATACATTTCACATTATCCACACACTGCATGCTACCCACACACGCTAAGATACTCACAAACAAAGAGTGTAGAGGACATACAAGTCTCTCTTCTGTTCCTTTAGTCTGTTTTCCCTTCAGTTTCTCTATACTCTAGAAGTTGGTCAGATGATCCTGACGTCACCTGAGGTGCTTCTACAAATCTAATATTGGAAGTTGGATTGATCATGCAGGACTGGCATTATCAGTTTAGTTTCTGGTTTGAAAAGACTGAGGAGCGATTTAAGGATGGTGTTTCAGGTTAATTACCTTATTTGTTCCCCTATGCTGACCCTACATTCATATTTGACCTTTTTCTTTAATAAAATTGTTAGCGTACAACTAATCATCAGTGATTGATAGGTTTTATGATGGATTTGTAAGCTGTTTCTGACACATGCATCTTCAAAAAAGGCAGAATATTCAAGATCAACGAATTTCCTGAAGTTTCTTCCGGTGTCATTTCACCAGTCTGAAAAATTAAATTTGGTCTAAAGGCCCCTTTACATTTAGCGATGCACCAGCGATCCCGACCACGATACGACCCGGTCAGGATCGCTGGTGCATCGCTAAATGGTTGCTACTAGTGAGCTGCCAAACAGGCAGATCTCATAGCGATGCAGCAGCGATACAACGGACGATACTTACCTTTCAGACGCGGCGATCCGGACGTCCTCCCGCCCGCCTCCACACGTCGCTCGTTGGCGCCAGCAGGAAGCCCAGCAGGAAGCGCCCGACGAGAAATGGAGCTGCGTGAGCTCGGGCGATCAGCGGGGGAGCCGGTCGGAGGTAAGTATCACACATAGCGATATCGCTGCTGCGTCACCAAATCGGTGATGCTTTAGCGATATTGCTAGCGATATCGCTATGTGTAAAACTCCCTTTAATCTCTTGGTCACGAATGGGAACTTTTCCAAAGCCTCCAATTTCCTTGACAAGATAAGTATAACACTCAAGGTCTTCTATGACTGTTTCCAACTCATTTCAAACTCTTTTATGTCAAGACATCCTTAGTAATGTCAAAGGGATGTCATCATATATAGTTATGGGTAAATAGGTGGTAACAAACAGGCTGTTTTATAATATAATGCACTGTCGGATATTTTTTTTTAAAAAAATTTTAAATTAAAAATATTAAACTGGTAACTAATATTAATTTTTTACTTTTTCTAAACAAAATGTACATTTTTCAATATATCACATTTTTATTAAATAATACGCCTAGCGGATACCACAGACAACTGTTGCCTGTGCCTGCTACTACTGGCCAGATGGCTGGTGCTGAAATTGCTGCTCTTTGTGCTATAGCCTCCCACATTCTTCTCAGATGATGTGGTAGGATGTTTCCTTTATTTTAACACAGCCATTGCCATTTTTTTAACCATTTTTTTCATGAGGCACCACTGAGCGTGCGTTAGTTATTGGGTGTGCTGCTTTACTAAATTATTACAAACCGAACTTAAATAATTGACACAATGGTGTTTTAATGCTATTAATTTGACTCTAAAATAAAGTAGTATTTGATGTGACAAAATCAAATACTACGTAGGTGAAAACAATAAGTGCAGTACTGCACTAATTTTTCACAGACTGAACTAGAACCAACTGTAACCAATTGTGCAGTATTTAAAGGGAATCTGTCACCTCATTTTTTGCATATAAGCTGCAGCCACCGCCATCAGGGGCTTATCTACAGCATTCTGTAATGCTGTAGATAAGCCCCCAATGTAACCTGAAAGATAAGAAAAACGAGTTAGATTATACTCACCAGGGGGTCCAGTCCAGTGTGGTGGGTGTCACGGTCTGGTCCAGTGCCTCCCATCTTCTAGCGATGATGTCCTCTTCCTTACTTCTGTGCAGGCGTACTATATCTGCCCTGTTGAAAGCAGAGCAGAGTACTGCAGTACGCAGGTGCCGGGAAAGGTCAGAGAGGTCCGGCGCCTGCGCACTGCATTACTTTACTCTGCCCTCAACAGGGCAGATAAACTACGCTAGAAGTAAGAAGAAGGACGTCATCACTAGAAGATGGGAGGCGCCAGACTGGACCGCGACACCCATCGGACCGGACCCCGGGTGAGTATAAACTAACTCGGTTTTCTTATCTTTCAGGTTACATCAGGGGCTTATCTACAGCATTACAGAATGCTGTAGATAAGCCCCTGATGGCTGTGGCCTCATCTCATAGGCCAAAAATGAGGTGACAGTTTCCCTTTAAATGTTAGTAGTTTGATGGAGAAAATACAGCAACATCGGGTGCTGTAAAGCAGACACTGGACAGGTGCAAACACTGAGTGAGCAAACTTCTATCTCACTCACTCTGTATCAATTTCTTGTAATTTTATTCTTCTCACCCTCTCATCATCATAATGTGTACTACATGTCACTCACTAAGCTCCGAGGTACTCTCTCCTATCCATAATTCTTATAAAATGGCACCAGCATTTCCTGCTTGGACTTTTATAGTGGCTGTAACTCATCTGTGATCTCTGAACTATGGTCCCTCATAAGTGGATGCGGTGGGAGACTGCAAGGCATTATGGGGGAGCTTGCTGGGTATCACATAAGGTTATGTGATCCTTCTTTTCTATCTTATACTGTCTCTAACATGGTGTCACCAGATCACAAATTATTCAGATGAACAAACTTCAACAAATTTTGAAAAATTTGTATCAAACTCAATTTGTGCGAAATTGATTCATTCAACTGTAATTAATATTACTGGAAAAAAGGAGAACAGTATTTGAAGGAGACAACCTATTGAATCCATCCATCTAATATATCAAATGTAATGTTTGTGATGTTATCCTTTTAGTGAATATAACCTTATCAATAAATTACTTTAGTTTGATACAATCCACCTCTTCTGTAATAGGCACTGCACTAGTTTTGATGTCAATCTCAGTACTACATTTACTTGCACTGTAATTGGATCTCCATTTCAGAAACATTATCTTTTTGAAATACTTCATGGTATTATTTTTGACAGTCACAAAGCACATGGTATTAATCATGCTGTTACTCATAGCGATGCATTCCACAATGTAAAAAGCCGAAAGAAAATGTTTCTCTTTTACAAAAACAGTCGGGAAAAAATCACGAACAATGGTGAATCCATAAAATGGTGCCCAGCACAAGACATATGCGATGAGGATGCACATCAGAACCAAAACTGTTTTCCTTCGACATCTCAGACGTTTACGAATTTGCTCAGTCTGGAACCCAGGAACTGTTTTAAACCAAAGTTCTCTAGAGATCCTCGCGTAGCATAAAGTCATTGTTAAAACTGGGCCAACAAACTCAATGGCAAAAATGAAAAGAAAATACGATTTATAATAAATCCGTTGGTCGACTGGCCAAATCTGACCGCAAAATATCTTTTCTTGATTGTCAACAATAAAGAGCACAGTTTCTGTAGCAAAGTATGCCGATGGGATGGCTATGAGCAAAGATATAATCCAGACCAACACAATCAGAAATGAGGCCGTTTGATAATTCATCCGAGGTTTCAGAGGATGTACAATGGCCAAGTACCTGCAAGAAAAAAAAGTTTTAAAATTTAATGCCAAATCAAATAGGACTTAATACTACACATTTCAGCAGTTTCCCTTCTGTGCCAGTTTTACAAACACAGAGAAAATGACATCTAACTTCTAGAGCTAGGACTCTAGCAGCTTACCTGAAAGAAAGACACAGACTCCTTTATTTGAAATAAACACTCTTCACCCTTTTTTACCTATTTATTAGTGTAGAATTCAAAATTAAAAAAACACCATATTCGTCACCTGTCCAAAGATAATCCAATTGTCCCATGCCGTAATCCATCTCTGCTTCATCTGTATGCCTCACTGAACGGTGGCATGATGCAACCGTTCAGCATGACATTAGGAGACACTGAGCTGAGCGTCATTGAGGTAACTGCAGGTCACTGAAGCTGTGGTTCCCACGGGCAGCTCATTGTGAGCGGTCCGATAAACTGCGGTGACCTGAATGACCACCACTAGCACCGTGAGGAATTCTCAGGACAAATGGATTATCGTTGGACAGGTGAGGAATATGGTGTTTTTTTTATTTTTAATTTTACACTAATAAATAGGTGAAAAAGGGTGAGAAGTGTTTATTTCAAATAACGGAGTCTCTGTCTATCTTTCAATTAAAGGACTTTATTCTGGCTGTGTATTTTTTGCAATAATACTATGACGCTAGTAATGCGGGTGACTTATAGACTCCTCTACATTACTAACCCCTGGCTTGATGTCAGCGGCCATACAAAAGCTGACATCAACCCCAACCCTATAACTCCATTTGCCATGGCCCAAGGGCAAGTGGGAAGAGCGACGCTATTCAACTGGTTGGGCGTATCCTGTTGATGCGCCATTTCTGTGGCCGATGAATGCTGATGCAATTAGCCTGGGAGGGGTGGCTAATATCCATTGCCCCTTCACTGGCTATTAATATCAGCTCACAACTGTCTGTTTAGCCTTTGCTGCTTAGAATTTATAGGGGGATCCTACATCATTTTTTTTCTGGGGTCCCCTGTAAACTAACTAGTAAAAGCTAAGCAAACAGCCGTGACCCGTTATTAATAGCCTGGAAACATTTATGGCTAATGGCCCCTTTCTTAGAATATTAACATTAGCCCCCAGCAGTCAGCTTTCTCTCTGCTGGTTTTGAAAAATATGTGGGAACCCACACCGTGTTTTTTTAATGTAAATATATTGATTTATCTAACAAATTCAAGTAGAGGGAAAAAAACCCACACAATTCCTATGCAATTTCCCTCAGCTTACACAGATGAAATCAATTGTTTAGCTATCATGCACAGATGTTGCACATGGACACACGGATGGCACATGGATATGGACATATGGGCACACGGATGCCACACAGATGGCACACAGACATTGCACATGGACATTCGGATGTCACACGGACATACAGACACACGGATGGAGCACACTGTCACATGGTTGGCACACAGACACAGACCACTGATCACACCTGTACTTGTTTTTACTGTACAGAAATCACAAGCAGTGACACGCACGTAAATCATGTGGCCCCAATACTGCATTATTAAGTTTTAACCAAATTCCTTTCTCATCATGATGTAACAAATGAAATGAAAAAATATAAAAAAAACAAAAAAATGAAGTAAAAATTAATATTTTATTCTGACAATCTTCTCTTCAATTGTTTTTCAGACCCAGCTAGTTGTACATGCGATTTGGCTGGGATTATGACCACTGGAATTAATAAAGGCAGTTGTTAGTACAGCTGCCTTCATTGCATATTAAGCACAAGAGTTGAGAAAAATGATATGCAGAGGACTACGTACTTTCTACTCCCTGAAAGTGGTGCCCTGGGGTTCTGAATACCTCTTCTGATTAGAAGGACACTGCAGAATCATGACCTTGGTAGTACAAGGTTAACATGTCGGCAGGAAGTAGGAAATTCGTGGTGCTCTGTCTACCATGGGATACCGATGTGGCAGCTAGACCAAGGTTTTGCAAATCATCAACTCAATTCTAATTAGTGGTAAAATGCTGTTTCAGACAGTCAGGCTCCTGAGCCATGGTAGAGTGATTTCCTGTTCAGCTTTTATATTAAAAATATATGGCATTTTAGAATAAAGAACATTAGAGGCGGCGGTAATAAGGCATACCAATAGTCATAAAGGGGTCAGGGGTAAACACGACAAACGGAATGATCGTGTAACTTGTAAAGAGTTTGAGTCACATAGAGTAATTGTATGAATTGACATAATACAGTATAAAGTTTGCTAAAAAGGAAAATACTACAAAAAACCCCTCAAAACCTCAAAATAATTTTTAATCAATCACTAAACTATGACAAGCACAAAGATATTAAACAGAAAATGTTCTATCGAAAGCAAAGAAGCCTACTTCTTTTTTAATCCCATATATTCTGTTTAAATGACCCGGAATTATTTTTATGGATCAAAAGTAAAGTAATCTTGTAAATGACAATACTACTGGTAATTCCATATTGCTGTTCATGAAGCATGAAAGCTCTGTACATTTCATTGCTTAACATACTGAATAATGATTCCATTTACTTTTCCGGCTAAATTACCATGCACAGTTATAGCAAAAATGAAATAGGATAGAGGTTAGAAAATGAATAGAAAAGGACGACACAAAGAAATACATAACATTAGAGTTGCCAACATGAATTTTTCTTCCTTTTCTGAACATCTCATCTAAGACTCATAACTGGCTTAGTGATCGGACCCAAAGAGTGGTCGTAAATGGCTGCACATCCAGTTGGAAGAATGTCTCAAGTGGGGTACCACAGGGCTCTGTCCAGGGCCCTGTATTGTTCAACATCTTTATCAATGATTTAGATGAAGGAATTGAGGGTAAACTGATTAAATTTGCTGATGACACAAAGCTAGGAGGGATAGCTAATACTAGAGAAGAGAGAGAGGATTCAAAAAGATATAAATAAACTGGAGCAGTGGGCAGCAACTAACAGAATGGTTTTTAACAGGGAAAAATGCAAAGTACTACATCTGCGCAATAAAAATAAAAAAAGCATATACAGAATGGGAGGATTAGGGCTAAGCAACAGCACATGTGAAAAAGACTTGGTTATACTAACAGATCACAGACTGAATATGAGTCAACAGTGTGATGCAGCAGCAAAAAAGGCAAATATATTTCTAGGATGTATTAACAGAAGCATATAGTCTAGATCCCGTGAAGTCATTATTGCCCTCTACTCCTCTTTGGTCAGACCTCATCTGGAATACTGTGTCAAGTTTTGGGCGCCACATTTTAAAAAAGATATCAACAAACTGGAGCAAGTTCAGAGAAGAGTGACCAGAATGGTGACCGGTCTGCAAACCCTGTCTTATGAGGAAAGGTTGCAGGATTTGGGAATGTTTAGCTTGCAAAAGAGAAGACTGAGAGGAGACTTAATGGCTGTCTCCAAATATCTCAAGGGCTGTCACATTGTAGAAGAATCATCTTTATTCTCATTTGCACAAGGAAAGACTAAAAGCAATTGGATGAAACTGAATGGGAGGAGACAAATTAGATATTAAAAAAACCTTTTTGACAGTTAGGGTTATCAATGAGTGGAACAGGCTGCCACGAGAGGGGGTGAGTTCTCCTTCAATAGAAGTCTTCAAATAGAGGCTGGACAGACATCTGTCTGGGATGATTTAGTGAATCCTGCTTTGAGCAGGGAGTTGGACCAGATGACCCAGGAGGTCTCTTCCAACTCTACCATTCTATGATTCTATGAATATAATAAATTTTTTATGGGCAAAATGAAAAATCATGATGACTAACAAACATTATAATCCATGTTTGTAGCGCAATACACTGATTTGAGTGAGTTTTTAATAATAATCTTTATTTTTATATAGCGCTAACATATTCCGCAGCGCTTTACAGTTTGCACACATTTCACCACTGTCCCCGATGGGGCTCACAATCTAAATTCCCTATCAGTATGTCTTTGGAGTGTGGGAGGAAACCGGAGTGCCCGGAGGAAACCCACGCAAACACGGGGAGAACATACAAACTCCTTGCAGATGTTGTCCTTGGTGGGATGCGAACCCAGGACCCCAGCGCTGCAAGGCTGCAGCGCTAACCACTGAGCCACCGTGCTGCCCAGTGAGTTGAAAAAATCCCCTGAAATGCGAGTAATGAAGATTTGCTAAATTTAAGAGAAAATTAGATTTGTATTGAACAAGTTTGAAGCAAATTGAAATGGCCAGGAAGATAAAAAAAATCTTGAGTCTTCCCTGTACTTGAGCCACCTATGTTGGTCCTCTGAATAGCTCTTCTATTCTTCTATCTTCTTTTATCATTCCAGACTTCCAGTCACTTCCATCCGGGAATTCCATCTATTAGGTCCCATGTCGTCGCATAGGACATGATTCACGTATGGCATGGGGCCTATTCAATGGAATACACGTTGACAGAAGTGATTGGAAGGCCCAGAACAAAGATATAAAACAGAAGTTGGAAGACAGAAGAGCCAATTGGAGGATCAACAAGGGTTGGAAATATACAGGAAGGCCATAAGAGAGGTAAGTATAAGATCATTTTAACACCCTCCTGTTCCTCTTTATAGCGCCACTCCAGCAGTTTTTATTTCAGTGCTGGAGTGACGCTTTAAATGTAAGTTCCCTGCCCCCGATCATACACTCCCCCTCGGCATCTTCACCTTTTTTGGCACCACTCCAGTCACACAATGCCATCTTGTGAGCGCAGCTTCGGATTAGCCGTAACACAGAAGCTACATCACAATCTCTCAATGCAAGTCTATGGGGCCAGAACGAGGCTCTCATAGACTTGTATTGAAAAGTGACCTCCGTGCAGCTCCATGAAGCACTGGAATTGCAGGCAGGACACTTTTTGCCAGAGACTGACGCTGGAAAATGATGAAAGCAGGTGAATATGAGGCATAAGGCAGAGGACTAACATTTAAAGCACCACTCCAGCGGTGCAATAAAAAAAACAATGGAGTGGTGCTTTAATTAAGTAAAAGCTTCACTATTTTACTGGGTTAATCTGTAGCAAGTTGGAAAATATATTCGGAATTTGGCAAATCCAATTATTTATAAAATCAAAGAGAATTTACACCTCTCCAATGATTACAATAGCAATGAGCTACTCAAGTAACACCAGCCTCGTAAAAATAATTTATTTCTTTCATTGGTGCTGGAAAAAAAGCGCTCTCTTTTTACAGACTCTCCAGGAATTTTGGAATGACTGTCAATTCAACATGAAAGTAAAGTTTAAAGATTGTAAATACCGTATTTTCCGCTTTGTAAGACGCACTTTTTTTCCCCAAAATTTGGGGGGAAAACAGGGGTGCGTCTTACAAAGCGGACATGCCTTACCTAGGCTGTGATCGGGGGCGTCCGGCGGTTGCTGGCCGCTGCTGCGGGTGTGTCCGGTGCTGCGTTGTGTGCCCGTCGATGCCCGGGGCTCTGCCAACATTGTGCGACAGGCCAGAGCCCCGGCATTTCCTCGGTTCCCTGTGTGCCGGTAAAAAGATGGCCGCCGGCGCGTGCGCAGATGAGATCTCGGGACCCAGTTCTCGAGAGATGAGATTTGAAATCTCATCTCTCGAGAGCTGGGTCCCGAGATCCCATCTGCGCACGCGCCGGCGGCCATTTTCCCTGGGTTCCCTGTGTGCGCGCGGTGGTGCCTGCAGAAAAATGGCCGCCGCGTGTGCGCAGATGGGATCTCGGGACCCAGCTCTCGAGAGATGAGATTTCAGATCTCATCTCTCGAGAACTGGGTCCCGAGATCCCATCTGCGCACGCGCCGGCGGCCATTTTTTTTTTTTACCGGCACTTCAGCGCACGTATACAGGGAACTGAGGAAATGCTGGGGCTCTGGTCTGTCGAACAATGTCGGCAGAGCCCTGGGCATCGATGGGCACACAACGCCGCACCGGAGGCACCCGCAGCACCGGCCTCCAACCGCCGGACAAGTGGAGAAACCTGACACCAGCACAAGACTCTGCAGCAGCAACGGCACACATCGGAGCCCCCCCTCATCCCTGAATGCGGCCTGCAGCATCACTCCACGCCTGCCTCCTCCAGCAGCGAGCCTGGGACCCCGCTACACCGCAGCCACCAACCCTGGTAAGCAATAAGATGCAAGGATTATAAGAGGCACCACCATTTTATTAAAAAATATTTTTTTCTTATTTTTCTCCTCAAAAATTGTGGTGCGTCTTATAATCCGGAGCGTCTTACAAAGCGAAAAATACGGTAAGTATCTGCAGGTTTATTGTGGTCACTTTTCACTGTGCAGTGATAGAGAAAGCATTATCATTAAGTTTCTGAGAGTAGATTTCATTTGATTTATTATTTATTGTATCATGCAGACTTATGAATCCTTCTAACACACGCACTGTGCACTGTAAGGATTCGCCATTCTCTGCCCCAGGAATGGAAGTCGTGCATGTGATATGCATACTCCCAGGCAGAAACTGTCTAGTGGGCACAGCCTTGCTCAATGCACTTCTTATGGAGAGGCCACGTCCTCTACATGGTCGCGTCAACTATACTGCGTGCAGAATTATTAGGCAAGTTGTATTTGAGAGGATTCTTTTTATTATTGAACAACAACTATGTTCTCAATCGACCCAAAACACTCATAAATATCAAAGCTTAATATTTTTGGAAGTTGGAGTGGTTTTTTTTTAGATTTGGCTATCTTAGGAGGATATCTGTTTGTGCAGGTAAGGCTGGTTTCACATTCGCGTTAAAACAACGCTGCGCCCTGCGTCGTTAAGCCCCGCCCCGATCCGCAACATGCTGCATTTCGGCGCGCACCGTCAAAAGTGCGCAGCACGCTACTTTCACACTGGCAGCGCATGATCTGCGCACCCTATGCTAAAGATAGGGTGCGCCGATCGCATGCGTGCAAATGCGAAAGTAGGCGGTGATCCTGGATGGGGCGGGCAGGGAGCCGGATCGGGGCGGGGTTTAACGACGCAGGGTGCAGCGTTGTTTTAACGCCAATGTGAAACCAGCCTAACTATTACTGTGCAGATTTATTAGGCAACTTAATAAAAACCAAATATATACCCATCTCACATGTTTATTTTCACCAGGTAAACCAATATAATGACACAAAATTTAGAAGTAAGCATTTCTGACATTCAAAAACAACAAAAAAAATCAGTGACTAATATAGCCACCTTTCTTTACGATGACACTCAAAAGCCTTCCATCCATAGATTCTGTCAGTTGCTTGATCTGTTTGCGATCACCATTGCGTGCCGCAGCCACCACAGCCTCCCAGACACTGTTCCTAGAGGTGTACTGTTTTCACTCCCTGTAGATCTCACATTTTATGAGGGACCACAGGTTCTCTATGGGGTTCAGATCAGGTGAACAAGGGGGCCATGTCATTATTTTTTCATCTTTTAGACCTTTACTGGCCAGCCATGCTGTGGAATATTTTGATGAATGTGATGGAGCATTGTCCTGCATGAAAATCATGTTTTTCTTGAACGATACTGACTTCTTCCTGTACCACTGCTTGAAGAAGGTGTCTTCCAGAAACTGGCAGTACATCTGGGAGCTGAGCTTCACTCCATCCTCAACCCGAAAAGGTCCCACAAGTTCATCTTTGATGGTACCAGCCCATACCAGTACCCCACCTCCACCTTGCTGGCGTCTGAGTCAGAGTGGAGCTCTCTGCCTTTTACTGATCCAGCCTCGGGCCCATCCATCTGGCCCATTAAGACTCACTCTCATTTCATCAGTCTATAAAACCTTAGAAAAATCAGTCTTAAGATATTTCTTGGCCCAGTCTTAACGTTTTATCTTATGTTTTTTGTTCAAAGGTGGTCGTTTTTCAGCCTTCCTTACCTTGGCCATGTCCCTGAGAATGGCACACCTTGAGCTTTTTGATACTCCAATAACGTTGCAGCTCCGAAATATGGCAAAACTGGTGGCAAATGGCATCTTGGCAGCTTCACGCTTGATTTTCCTCAATTCATGGGCAGTTATTTTACGTCTTTTTTTATCAAAACGCTACTTGCGACCCTGTTGGTTATTTGCCATGAAACGCTTGACTGTTCAGTGATCACTCTTCAAAAGTTTGGCAGTTTCAAGACTGCTGCATCCCTCTGCAAGACATCTCACAATTTTTGACTTTTCAGAGTCTGTCAAATCTCTCTTCTGACCCATTTTGCCAAAGGAAAGGAAGTTGCCTAATAAGCACATCTCATATAGGGTGTTGATGTCATTAGACCACACCCCTCCTCATTACAGAGATGCAAATCACCTGATTTATATAATTGGCAGTTGGCTTTCAAGCCTATACAGCTTGCAGAAGGACAACATGTATAAAAAGGATGATGTGATCAAAATACTCATTTGCCTAATAATTCTGCACACTAGGGTGACCAGATCTCTTATGGGGGGAAAAAAATGTCGGAATCTTGTTCGTCTGGACCCCACAAAACGATTCCCCTTTCCAGATATTGAGATAGCCAAAATTTGAGCTCGATCAAACGACGTTAACCCGTGCCGCTCGTTGCTCAAAGTTTGAAAAAAATCCAAATTTTTGGACAAAAAGCTGACATATGGAGCCATAACTCCAGAACGGTAAATAATAAAAACACGCTTAATATCTCAAAAGAAAGCTAATGTTGTTCTTCAAAATTTATATTTTATACATAATTGTTGTTATTTTAAGTCAAACTGAGTTACAACAGCTTTTAGCCCCAAGAACGTGACCTGGTACCACTAGGAGCAATGGAGCATACTTCGTATATTTTGTTATTAAGTGATAAATTTTGTTTTTTTTTGGTATATTTTTGAGTTTAAAGTAGAAATATAACAAAAAAACAAGTAATACTGGTAAGTCTAATGACATTTTTTATTGAAATTAAAGTTTGTAATATATTTTGTTTCGTTTTTCTAGTTAACTGTTATTTACCTATTGGACTCTGAAATGGCATTCACATCAGGTGTACAAAGCCAGAACAAGGATAAATTATTTCTTGTGGGCTATCCCATTCACCAGATCACCGGTTGTAAACTACCCTCAAATCGTCAAGTCTTATGTGCTTTATTTTATAATTTACGTACTGTGAAATTAACTGTAAGAGAATCAGCAAAACTGACCATACGAGAAGTGTTCATTTTTTGGGGGAAATCCCGACTAAACATGAGCAAGATGCAATTACTAAGCTGGAAAAACTTCACGCCGAGTGGAGAAGTCTTCAAAAAGACCGGAAGAAAACATCGGAAACGGCCAAGAACAAATTTAAACAGTTTGTTGAAAAGTTGAATGATCTCTTTGATATTGCTCAACAAGATGCCTTGGCTCTGATGAAATTGGAAGAAGATAAGGCATTTCTCGTGAAACAGAGGCAGAAGGGCCGCCCAGGTTCCATGGCTGGAGTGGATCTCAAGTTGTCTCGAGCTGAAGAAATCAAGGCGCAAAAGGAACTTGCAAAAATGAACCGACAAATCCAAGAAGAAACTTTTGATATTGGTGAGTTTATTTTATTATTATTATTATTATTATTATTATTATTATTCTAAAAATTAGATAAACAAATAAGTAAATAGTTTCATTATAATTGAAAGAAAATTGTACATGAGAGCATCATTTGGCATCTTTATGATTGAGTTTATATTCTTAAAATAATACCTATTGATAATTAGAAGTAGGTAATTTAGTACCTATGTATTATTACTATTCTGCTAAAACGACAAGTTTTTATAGTCTTTTTTTTCTCTTTCTTTTGTTGCTTCTTAGAGACGGATGATGAAGACAAGCTCGAAGAAGGAAACGAAGAAGAAGATACTGAAGAGGACAGCATCTACCAGGAACTTGAGAGCTTGGAGGAAATGGACATCCCTGAAGAAGCTGCAGAAGATCCAGGACCATCTGAGAGCAAGAGGATGAAAGTTTCATTTGCAAGGGGCGTTAAAGAGATTTTAAATATGAAATTATCCATTGTGTTAGATCGATGTAAGGTATCCGACAGAAATGCCACAAGAATTTTAATAGCTACTCTAGAAGCACTAAACCTTGACCCTCTTGAGTACAAAGTCTCGAAAACTTTATTACATTCTAGAAGGCAAATGTTCAGAGAACAATATACTAAATTTTTTTTAGATAAAGTAAAGATTCCTGAAAAAGAGCCCGTGGTTGTCCATTGGGATGGTAAACTTTTACCGGGTGTTTTAAAACATGAGCAATGTGAGCGAATAGCTATTGCTATTTCATATGGCGAAAAGGAACAGCTGCTGGGAGTTCCTGTAACAGCAAGCAGCTCTGGAGAAGAGCAAGCCGTAGCCGTATATGAATGCCTACAGGAATGGGGTCTTCCCAACACCGTCAAGGCGATGTGCTTCGACACTGCAGCATCGAACACGGGAAGACTCAAAGGAGCATGCGTCCTATTGGAGCAAATGTTAGGAAGAGAATTGCTACACCTAGCTTGCCGTCACCATATCTTGGAAATTGTGTTAAGAGGCGTATTCGACACAAAAGTGGGATCAACCACTGGACCTCATCGAGACATTTTCAAAAGATTCCTCACTGCGTGGCCCAAGATAGACAAAGGAAAATACGACACAGGTATCAGTGACACTCTAATACAAAAGCAGCTAACTCCAGAAGTAATTGCAAATGTTACTGCTGAATTCGAGACCAAATTAACTGAGAGCCACCCCAGAGATGACTACAAGGAACTGTTGCAGTTGGTTCTCGTATTTGTTGGATCACTAGACGGCAATGTTGTGGGTTTTAGAACTCCCGGAGCCATTCATCACGCTAGGTGGATGGCAAAGGCTATTTACTGCTTAAAAATGTTCATTTTTCGTCGTCAATTTAAGATGTCTAAAGAAGAAGAAAGTTCTGTGCGTGCCATTTCTGTTTTCCTAGTTAAAATTTATTGTAAAGCTTGGTTCAATGCTCCAAAAGCTCATCTTGCGCCAAAGCAAGATTTAGGTATTTTGCATAGTCTGTTAGACTATATAGAATGTGACAATGACATTGCAGAAATAGCCCTGACCCAATTTTCAAACCATTTGTGGTATTTGAATGCAGAGTTGGTGGGATTATCGTTTTTTGATCCCACCATTACAGACGATGAAAAGTTGTTAATGGCTAATAAATTGCTCAGTAGCACAGATGAACCATCAGAGCATGCTAGGGTTGTAAATCCAAAAGTTAGGAAAGAAAAATTAAAAGAGGTAGTTGATGGAGGATTGGTAAATTTACTTACCAAAGAAACATTTACATTCTTTGACCGATTTAATATAAAAACAGATTTCCTAAGACAAAATCCAAACACCTGGCCTCAAAATAATGACTTCCAAGAAGGATTGAAAATTGTCAAAACATTAAAAGTAGTTAATGATATGGCTGAGCGTGGTGTTAAATTAATAACCGACTTTAACGACCTTCTGACAAAAGATGAAGAACAAAAGCAATATGTCCTGCAAGTTGTAAGCAAATGCCGAACATTATATTCTGACGTTTCAAAAACTACTTTAACAAAAGGTCTAGAATAGATTAGATAACTATGTAAAATTATCAACTCATGTAGGTACTACGTCTGTATCTTTTCTGTGTCTGTTTTGTATGTATTATATACCTCATTTTTTTATTTTAAAATAAAAAATGTCATTAGACTTATCAGTATTACTTGTTTTTTTGTTATATTTCTACTTTAAACTCAAAAATATACCAAAAAAAAACAAAATTTATCACTTAATAACAAAATATACGAAGTATGCTCCATTGCTCCTAGTGGTACCAGGTCACGTTCTTGGGGCTAAAAGCTGTTGTAACTCAGTTTGACTTAAAATAACAACAATTATGTATAAAATATAAATTTTGAAGAACAACATTAGCTTTCTTTTGAGATATTAAGCGTGTTTTTATTATTTACCGTTCTGGAGTTATGGCTCCATATGTCAGCTTTTTGTCCAAAAATTTGGATTTTTTCAAACTTTGAGCAGCGAGCGGCATGGGTTAACATCGTTTGATCGAGTTCAAATTTTGGCTATCTCAATATGTGGAAAGGGGAATCGTTTTGTGGGGTCCAGACGGACAAAATTCCGACATCGATTTTTTGTGGTCACCCTACTGCACACAGTGTAGATGGATTTGCCCACTAGACGGCCTTGCTCAATAATTTTGTTTTGAGCAAGGCAGCGCCCACTAGACAGATTCTGCCAAGGAGTATGCCTATTACGTACCTGACCTACATTCCCGGGGCAGAGGTCTGCGAAACCTTGCAGTACACAGTGACAGATTGACTGACGACTTTTCATTTTAGACCTGACAACCCCTTTCATACTGGCACTGTACACCCACATGCCTCCAATTTCAAAAGTTCAGACTCATTTTATTTGGAGGGATGGTCCAATGTGTTTTACATCAGCTACATTGACCATTTGAAATAATAGTCTGGAGATGTTCATTAACTTTTATGGGAAAGTACTGTGGGCATGCTCTGTGACCTGTGCAGAGGCCAGTGTGCAGGGAGAGGCAGGAGGTGAGATGTGACATTACAGATTTTAAAAGATGGATCCATTGTTATGGATACGCATATGGAGGTTTTACCCTTCATTGTATTCCTCCCTCTGATATCCATCAGATACAGTAATTTCTGAGAATTGACAGCTCAGTGTTAATTGTGAAAACTGCAAGATTTCATGATTTTTTTATGATATGGAAAAAAAATCACAGAACGTAAAAAACATTTAAACAGTAGACCATGTCTGGATGACATTTTATATAACATACTGTTGGAATTAAAAGAAAATAGTTTACTATTTTCAGAAAATTCTCAAATTGAGTTTTGACTGACAATCTAGTTCATCTCTCTTTAAGTGAAAGGGGTTGCAATACCAGACAAAACCGTTTTACATCAATGGGTCGATTTCAAGACAAAAGCAACAAAAAGTATTTTTAAATGCCATATGCCCCTTATAAGGGAACCTGTCTCTATGAAAATGGTCTCAATCTCTGACAGCGGCATTTAGCTCATGCTTCCAGGAAGCTCGCCGGAAATCCTGGTCATCGGTGAACCCGTCACATGATCGCAGGCCACTGATGGGTTGGCATGAAAACTAGAAGTCTCCAGCAGAGCTCTATGGTTGTCATAGCAGGATTGCTATGAGTGCTGCCCGGTGGTCGGCGCTCATAGCAAGTGAGTATTTCTGTTATATGCAGGTGATCTGATCATCGCCTGTATATAAGCAGAGCCGATCGGACAAGTGCAGCTTCTAATCTCGCATGGAGACTATTGAAGCATACCAAAAGTAAACTAAAAATGTTTTTAAAAATATGAAAAAAAAAATAGAAAAGTTCAAGTCATCCCCCTTTCACCCTATTCAAAATAAAACAAAAAAAATCAAACACACACATATTTGGTATCGCCGCGTTCAGAATCGCCTGATCTATCAAGCTATAAAAAGAATCAATCTGGTTGGCAAACGGCGTAGTGAATAAAAAAGTCAAAACCCCAGAATTACTTTTTTTTTGGTCGCCGCAACATTGCAATGAAATACAATAACAGGCGATCAAAAGATCGCATCTGCACCAAAATGGCAATTTCACCACACTTGGAATTTTCTTCCTGTTCTCAAGTACATGATATGGAAAAACCAATGATGTTGTTCAAAATTACAGCTCGTCCCGCAAAAAACAAGCACCGCACATGGCCATATTGACAGAAAAATAAAAAAGTTATGGCTCTGGGAAGAAAGGGAGCGAAAAGCAGAAACGCAAAAATGAAAAGGGGTTCCGTAATGGAGGGGTTAATCATTTAAACCTCTGCTTTGTTTTTTTTCTGGGATTTTGGGTCCAGTGGGCGTTCTGATCAGTGACTGGCAGCTTTCTTTCTATATGTGTGCATGCAGAGATAACTGTCAGTCACTGATAGGACCGCCCACTGGACCAGTGATCCCAGAAACAGCAGAGGTTTAAATGATTGAAAACACAAGTTCTGCTGAATATTTTCTCACAAAACTATATATCAATCGACTCAGCTTCCCTTGCTCTATTTTTTGATGATAGTAGATTAGACAGCATTTTTTATAGTGATATGTTCCCTTTAAGTTGATTTTTATCATTACAGCACAAAACCACAATTCATGACCAATGCACTTTTGATTTAACTAAGCAAACTATGAGTATATTATTAGGCCTTACATGCAACATGATTCTCCCATAGGAATGTACAATTTCTTTTTTATCCTTGCAGATGTATATAGTTATAATTGTGTCTTGTCATCGAGCACTGCAGCGTGATGCCATCGTGTTTGATGTATGATACTGACTGCCTGGCATATACAACATTTCCACAACAATTGGTCTTTTTCAAGTATAGCACACAGCATCTATGGCGGCCTTATATAGAGAGGAACATCCAATCGACGTTGTATGTCTTTTTAATGGCAGAATAAACTTTTGTACATTTTTTCATCCGGATTGGATGCTGCTCCTTTACGTTATTTCTCTGGATTTTTTATGTCCAATTGGGTCCTTGGACTGGGAGCGTGCATCTCCTTCATTCTGAATGTGCTGTCGGCTGCTTTCTTTTCTGGCTTGTGCCTGGCATATACTGCCAGCAGGTGGCAATACCCACTATGATATGTAAGATTGTAATGACAGGTGACAATCCAGCCTTGGTTACATCTTTGGGGGACCTTCTTAACAAGCTGGATGCCCTTGATGATTTGATTGCATCTATGTAAAATATATTTCCCAAAAAAGATAGTCACCCCTTACATTAAATGATTAGTATTAAACTAAGCCCCAGGCATCGTTCCCCCATGAGGGGTCTCCTCACTATTTATGCAGTTTAATGCTAATTCACACAACCATGTTCCAAAATCTAGTGAAAAGGATAAGTGAGGAGTAGTATGGCAGAAACATGAAAAGGAAACAACAATAAAATAATTGAGTATGTACATGTAAGGGGTGTAACCAATATTCCCAACTCCCCTTTTAAGGTGGTGAATGTTCCCATTTACAAATCCTAGTGAGAGGTTGTCCTTTTGATATGATGTCACTGTATAACCTCATCATGTTTTTTTTACTTATTTGTATTCTGTAAGCCAAAAAATGTTTTTTGTTTTTTTTTGGCTTTCAGTTGTAGGAAGGGGAATTTAATACAGCTGTAAGTTTGGGTCCATGGAGGGTTAACCTTGAAACTAGAGGTAGGTGAATTTTTTTTTTACTACAGTGTCAGTGCATTTTTATTACTGTGTCAGTGCATTTTTCAGTGCATGTTTCTGTGATGGAAGGAGAGACCCTGTTCTATATTGTGGGGCCTGTGAGAGCATCATTCTGCATTGGGGGAATCATACTGTATTTGGGGCACTGTGGTTGCATCCTACTGGACTGGGGGCTCAGTGGAAGCATTATACGGTGCTGGGGCACTGGCGGTGTCATACTGTATTGGGCATCATATTATGGGGATATAATACTGTTTCTAGAAAAGCTCTGTGGGGTGTCATACTGCATAGGAAAGTTTCATACTGAGGACACAACAGGATGTCACTAGGGGCAATGCTTCTTCCGTTGTGTAACTTGCATCCACTCTATTTAGCTGGAATCTTCTCTTTAGCATTCCGTCAGCACTACATGTGCTGGAAATGCCATCTTCCTCACTTCCCCGCATGCACTGCTCCTATCAGTGTCCAAAGAGATGCCTGTTCTGAACTGAAAGCTCATCCCTGTGTTATGCTGGTATGTAATTTAACAGACAGGAGCCCAGAAGAAGCAAGATAAAGAGCTGCTCCCACTCTCAGTAAAGGGACAAAGACCCCTCCTCACTTCTTGTAATCGGTCTCTAAAGTCTCTGCTGCTTATGACAAATTACACTTAAAGGGAATCTGTAATCAGGCTTGTGTTTTGTAATCCAAGAGCAGCATGATGTAGGGACAGATACCCTGACTCTAGTTATGTATTAATTACTAGTCTGCTTTATGCAATTTTACTGAAATCACTATTTTCTCTATGGCAGATCTACTGATTGCTGAGCCCTGTACAGTATAATCCCGCACACACCACTGATTGGCAGCTTTCTGTGTACACTGTGGATAGGCAGAAAGCTGCCAATCAGTGCTGGGGGTGAGGTTATACAGGGCATGACACAAGAGAACTAGTCATCTATTGATAATCTTCTGCTGATAAAAAAAAAAAGATTTTATAGGAATTTCAACAAGCAGCTCAATAAGAGACCCATCGCTGAAATGTCTACCTCAATAGATTTTCTTTAACAACAGACAGCAAGTGAAAAAGATGGGAGACAGAGAGAGGTCATCACTTCAAAGTGATTCTTCGGGATTAAGGGAACATATATTTTTAGATTTACAGATTATTTATTTATAACATTATCTGATGAGACTAAGTTGTTTTGTATAGCGATTGTACAAAATATTCGCATAATCCCTTTTAATAACTTTCTTTGCCAAAATTGAAATTCTTTCATTTTCTGCCACACATTGCGCTGACAATACGATACCTTAAAAGAATTATACTTGAAATTGGCGAGCTGGTCAAAGCAACTGACATTCTTTCTTACTGGCTGTTTACAGTAGCTAAGGGCTCATGCAGACAACTACATTATCAGACCAAGTGCGATTCGATAAACATCGGATCGCGCACGAAGCAGTGCTATAGTAAGGGGCCGTGCTCATGTGCGATTTTTGGCTCGGTCTGTCCAAGCAAAAAAAAAATTGCTACATGCCCTAGTTGGATCCGATTTTTGGATTGCACTCCACCATGCAAGTCTATGAGTCCATTTAAATCATCGGACCGCACTTAGATGACATCTGAACGTGACCGATTTCCACGGACTGACACAATGGAGAAGATGGAGAATTTTTAGTCCAATTTCCACATACTGACACAATGGAGAAGATGGAGAATTTTTAGTCTGATTTCCATGGACCGACACAATGGAGAAGATGGAGAATTTTTATTCTCCATCTTCTCCTCATCTGAGAGAATCGAATTACACTATGCTGACACTCTAATCAACGGTGATCCAATTTTCTGGGGTGACAAAACATAAGCTTGTCTGTTCATAGCCTAATAGAGGGCAATCCCAAACAGGTAAACGTCCCTCCATTACGTCCATATAACTTATTTATTTTACTTTCTTTTATTGCGCCGACATATTTCAACAGTGCTTTACAGATATTATCATTACTGTCCCCATTTGGGCTCGCAATCTAAATAACCTGTCAGTATGTCTTTGGCGTTAATGGACTATACGAAAATGAAGTTGTCTTCATCTTGTAAACCTCCAGTTTTTAAATACTGATGTGATTATTACTGTTATGAAAATATATATGTATATGTATTTCATATAGATATAGACAATATGGAAAATGGGAGAGGTCGTAGAGCCGGACGGCTACTACATGACGACTGAAGACGAGAAAACCTGGCAAACAGAAGTCAATGGGAAAACCGTTGAAGATGCCATCTCTGAATTGGACAGAAGTGCTGCCTCTTCCTTCACCAGCCAACAAGCTGAATCACTTCCAGGATGAAGACTCTGACGTGGATATGAATTCTGAGGCAGAAGAATGGTGCCCACCTTTCCAGAAAGGACGTATTTGATGGAGAACATTCCAGAAGATTGTCCTCCACCACTCTCTCATGGGGAAGCTTCTTCTCCAGCACAGTCCTATGATTGGCAGTCCACGGCAACACTCCCCGAGACGAGCTGCATGAGCCCGAAGGCATCCCAAGGCTACAACAGTTTTGACCTTTCCCCCTCATTACCGGAGAATACCAGCTGGATCTGTACTAATGCAAAGAGTCCCAAGTCCTCCTCTGACACAGTCTAACCCGAGTCTTCATACAGAGGGAGGCGCGGACATAGACGAAACCTCAGCTAAAATCCCATTATCAGCTCAGAGAATGTCAATTACCACAACCTAGTCACTAAACCTGACAAAATGACTTCCTGAAACCTGTACAAGAAGTAACAGGATCAGACTCGGAAGGAGGAGAAGGAAAGCTGGATGCTGAAGGCCAAAAGCACTGGGCTCCAAGAAACCGTCTACATCAAAATGTCTACCTCAAGACAGACCTAGTCTACCTCAAACCGTCTACCTCAAGACAGACCCAGTCTATCTCAAAGTGTGTACCCTACGGTGGTTCAATGGGCACATGGCCCCCACACAGAATTGAAGACACAGATGATGACCTGATTGGACTCAACTCACACCTTAACAGCAAGGATTCCCAGCAGCTGTTTGGCCTCCGACAAAATTCAACATCGGACAAGCAGGAAAAGTTCCCCCACATCGTCTGGCCTGAAGACTTCCCAGTAAGGAACCAGTTGGCGAAGACTACTGCGAAGAAGATACTCTCAAAAATAGTGTGCAGATATGGGGTTTCCAGAAGCAATAGCAAGTGATCAGGGACCCGCATACACAGCAAACCTGACACAAGGGACCTGATCAGCAGTAGGGTCAGACTTAGGCCAACACACTTCCCACCATCCCGCATCATAGACTAGGTGGGACACTTAAGAGCAGTATCCTAAAAAAAATTTGCCCAAGAGACAGACAAACCCTGGCATTAGACACTCCCATAGGCTCAGAAAAAGCTGTCACCAATATGAAACTTTATTTGGGTAAAAGACCCAGTTTAGGGGTATTCTTCACTTAGCAGTTGACTAGGCAATATGATACTTTGTCTGCATGTGTAATTGAATTTATCAAGAATTTTGCTAATGTCCATTCTCGAGTTTCTCTCCTTCATTGCCAGGTCCAGATTCGGTGCCTGGTATGCACGACCTGAAGTCAGGAGACTGAGTGTGGGTGGAAAAAGTCTGAAAAGAGAAGCACTCAATCCCAGATCTGATGGCCCTTCACCAAGTGCTGACGCCACCAACCTGGAGAGAGAACCCCCACCTGGATCCACGCACCGCATTGCAGGAAAAAGCCTTCATACCAGAAGATACACCTGAGCTGGAATGATGCTGTGGATGACCTCCCTGACTGAATAAATTACCTACCTGACAGAGAATACACATGCACTGACTGCATAGACTGCTAACTAAGAGACTTTGATTACGTTGCACCACACCCCCTTTAGGGACAGATCTCCTGACCGCCCATTTGCGAAAAGTCTGTACAGAGGAGGATGTATGCACTAGGCATATGTCAGTCCATTGGCAGCATAAAAGAGTTGCAGCGCTTTGGGCCAGGAGCAGGATTTTAGGGCAAGTGTTATCTAAAGGGGGATTGTTATGGAAATATATATGTACAGTATATGTATTTCATATAGATCTCACTTGCCTGCTATAGGTTATATACTCCATATACTGCTATATACTTATGTACTCTTATATATTCTTATATGCACACAGATACATATTTACAGTTTGAACCTTATAACTAGTTGGTGGAAATAACCTGCTACCCAGTCATCTCATTGTCTTGTGACTTGAGAAATATCTAGCAGACATAGGGAATGAGGAACTTAGGCCAGGTGGTAAGGCCGATATTGGAGACTTGCTGACAAGTGCAAGACTCCGGACAGTAAATCAGGTGGTGTCTAAGTAACCCCAGGTCGGACACCCATATATGTTCATGCATTTAAACTGACCAATTAGCTAAGAAGTAAAGCCATTATGTTAATGAGTAACCACTCCTTTATACGAACTGAGAAAAGACCATGAATATGAATAAAGTGTCCAGAGTTCTGCTGGAAGGTATTGCTGCTAACAATGTGTGGCGTCTTTCCTTCCTTGAGCGCTCAACAAGACTCTGTCTAATCAGGACAGGTCACAGTACACACAGGGGTAAATTCACCCAACCAAAAAATCCACATCATTACTATTGTACACGTTGGTAAAGCTTGTAGAAAAGATGGGTAGGACCTACCTGTCAACAGCTATTGCCAGCAGAGCGTTGGTCGAGACATAGAGGGAAACAGTCCTTAGGTAATTTACAGAGGCACATAAGATGTGACCATGCTCCCAAGAAAGCTGTTTTATAACATAATAGTCCATTTCAAAAGGGCAGCAAACTATGGCTACGATGAAATCAGAAATGGCCAGGTTGGCTATCAGAAGATTGGTCAAATTTCTGAGTTTTTTGTATCTTGCCAATGCTGCAATAAATATAAAGTTCCCAATGCCGCATATCAGCATAATGCAGACAAGAGCCACCCCGATGACAATTTTAGCAGCGTAAAAAGTCCTGGTTTTGGTGACATCATCATCGTCTAATTCGTAGTCACTGTAGTTGTAATCTGGTAGTGGGGTTAAATTTTTGTTGTAGTCCATAGTAAGAGACATCATGGGAGCAATGCCTAGTGTATGGAGAATTGGTTGAAGAAGACACAAGTAGTCACTTCGATTGAGATAAAAGATGATTGGGAGCAGTCTTGAAATTCCAGATCATTTCTTTAGTGAACGTCATGAGAAATACCAGAGTTATGAATTTTGATCTGAAGATAATCTGTAAAAAAAATCATCAGTTAATTGCATTTGTCACCTATGATCATGAGTAAAAGAAAAATACAAGTTACTGATATAGCAATCTACATCTCCCCATGCACCTAAATACCATGATATTTTACCTCCATTTTCCTATAACAGATAAAGAAAAAAAAAAGTCAGCTTAAAGGGATTTCTAGTTTTATGTAAAGGGAAACAAATCGGTGTTTAAATCTCAAATTAGAATGTAGAATTTTTATTAAACATTGTCTCCTCCATGAGACAGGATCATTTGCCAAAAAGACATATTAAAGGGAACCTGTCATCCCCCCAGGGTGTTTTTAACTAAAAGAGCCACCTTCAGCACCACTAAGGCTGCATTCTGTGAAGGTGGCTCTTCTGTTTCTGACCCCCATTAACGCCAAAATATAGACTTTTATAAATAGGTCCTCATACCTGCATTCCGTCACAGAGGTATGGAGTGTCCCTCTGTTTAAGTCGCCTCCCAGCTGTCCATCAACCCCCCTCTATAGCGTCCCTGCACCGCCTCCTCCCGTGTTGTTGCCGTTACATGTTGTCAGGCGCCTGCACTGTGACAACAGTTCTCGGGCATGCACAGTGCGCGCTGCCCAGGAACTGCCATCAGGCTATCGCGCCTGCGTGTTTCTGAATTCCCAGATCCCGCCCCGCAGTGTGTTATGAAGTATAGGAGGTGGCTCTTTTAGTTAAAAATGGTGACAGGTTCCCTTTAAGTTTCATTCTATGGGCAAATAAATGAATGGGTTTGCATTTGTACAGTTGCAATCAAAATTATACAATTCCTTGTGCAAATTAGATTTAACACCAAAATGTACTAACTTTCTAATAATAGTTATAGACCAAGAACAATTTAAAGGGAAGCTGTCATCAGGTTTTTCCTATGTAAAGTACAGCCACCACCATTAGCGTCTTTTTAAAAGCATACTGGAATGCTGCAAAAAAAGTCACCAATCCAGTTTGCCGATCCCAAAAAAAGCATGCTTATTATATTTACAGATGGTGCAGTCCGGTCCGATGGGTGTCTCTGGTTTTGAAGCGGTGCCTCCACTCTTATGATTGCCATCCTCCTTCCCTTGTTCCTTCCCTATGTCATCCACACAGTATCCTCCATCACGCTCCTGTGCAGGTGCACGTCTCTCTACCCTGCCGAGGCAGAGTAAAGTATTGTAGTGCGCATGCGCTGACAAAGGCTAAAGAGTGGCCATGACCCGGAAGCAAAGCCAGCGCATGCGCATTACAGTACTTTGCTCTGCCCTTGGCAGGGCAGAAAGAAGTGCACATGTGCAGGAACGCAATGGAGGATGCTGTGTGGATGATGTAGCATTTGGGATTGGGGACTTTTTGTACAGCATTCCAGAATGCTGTAAATAAAAGCCCTGATGGTGGCAGCTGTACTTTATATGGGGAAAACTTTGTGACAGGTTCCCTCTATATACCTTAGCAAAACTAATAACAAGTGGTTTCTCTAAATTTTACACAAAATGTCATTTTTCCTCAGCCACTGAAAATCTGCAATAATGGTGGCGGGGGGGGATGGATTCTCTCAGGTGCCAGGAAATTCTAGAAGAAAACATCCTGCCTTAATGTGGGGAAGTTGAAGCAAGGGCCTCATTAGACCTTCCAGCAAGAAAATGATCCCAAGCATTCCTCAAAGTCTGCCAAGCATTGGCTTCTGAACATGTCCTGCAAGATTGTGGAGAAGGAACGAAAAACAAGAATATTAGTGAATTGGAGGGCAATGATCATGAGGAGTGGACTAAGATTTTCAGGAACGCTGCCAGAAGCTGAGGCCTGGCTAGACATTACATTTGCAGCAGGTCACAACAGCCAGAGGTGCTCAACTAAATACTAAAAGATACTTGTCATGAAGGGAGAAATAATGCAAAGACAGAAGTAATCATTAAAAGTGTAATTTATGCTGAATTTAGTGAAACCGCTCATTATATTAGTTATGTTCGGCTATTTAACTTATTATTGTTTGATTAGCTTATTGCATGCACACGTTGCTAATAATCCGAATTTGCAATGGGTGTGTCATGATCCATGCTGGATCATGACTGATAAAAAGCACAGGTAACCTTTTTTTTTCTGTGCTTAAGTGTGGTTTTTGCCCCCAGTGGCCATTAGGATTATTGCACTGTGGTGTCGTTTGTTCTAAGTTTGCCCCGGTGGTGGTGAGCGTCATTGCACTCTAGTTTCTTTAGTTAAGTGCACATGATTATAATGCAGGTGTGATTGCTGGCTCTGCTATAAAAGAGTCACAGGTGTTGCAATCAGTGTTGGTGATAGTGTTCATTTCAACCATCCTTGGTGAAGGAAGGAGCTGGAGAACGTTCCTTGCAGCACTGTCTTAGCCCTGGTGTGGAAGGAGTCATATAGGATTTCCTTGTAGCTCTTACAGACCTTGGTGGCAGCGATTCAGGAGGAGAGCTGCATTCTGGTGGTGGACTCTGTTGCCAGAAGCAAGTGCAACAGAGTAAAGCTAAGTTGTGTTTCCCCGTTTGTGTTTTTCCTTAGTGTGTATTAGTACAGCGGTGGGGCCAGTGCCTGCACCACCCAGCTCCCTAGCAAGGGATAGGTGTAGGGTGTGCTAGGGCGTCAGGTATCCTGAGCAGCATCCGGTGCGGAAACGGCATAGGGAACGTTAGGAGCGTTAGGGACACTGACTCAGGGGAGTGCAGGAGGTCTCCACGTCCCCTTTTCCTATTGCAGGGCCCACCGCTGTAACTGTTTCCCTACCCCTTGTCTTGTCGTTTTAGTTACCGGCCTGCTAGCCGTGTCACACAGGACAGTATCACATGCCGCGTCTTGTTGTTCTATTTATCGGCCTGCTGGTCGCGTCACACAGGACGGGTCATCGTGACAGGGAGTCGAATAATTTTGAATGTAACTGTATGTCCCAATCTTTTGTCATTTTTTTTTAGGACTTAATAATTAAAAAAAATTCTCAAGCCCTTAAACTAACTTTGACCATATATATAAGTAATGAAAGCAACTGCAGTAGAAACTCATTAACAATGAATCCAATGATAAGGAAAATGTTGGCGACCTCATTCACTAACCTCTGTCTGTAAGATTTGTCACTCATTAAAGGGAACCTGCAACCAGTTTTTGAGCCTGTGAACAAATGGCACCACTTTTAACTGCTCCTGTGCTGCATCCCACAAACGTGCCTTGCTGCTACGTGTGTCCCTCCTCGCTTCTCCTAATGACATCCTTCTGCTTTGATTAATGTGTATGAAGCGCCCTCCACATTGCGAACAAGACCGCGCAGGCGCACTCTGCTCTGCTCTACTGTGAGCAGAGCATAAACAGCACCGCGCAAGGGTATAGCGACATTATTGGCATCAATCACATCAATCAAAGCTAGGCGCTTGAGCAGTGCTGTTTTATGCTCTGATCACAGTAGGGAAGAGCAGAATGCGCCTGCACGGTCCAGTGATGTTACTGAGCAAATGCAATATCTCAGTTTACAATGTGGATGACGCGTCCACATCAATCAAAGCAGGAGGACGTGATTAGGACCAGAGAGGAGGCACTGATGCCGCAGAGAGAATTCCCATCGGGCCGGACCACCCTCATTTACATGGCAGCACAGGAGCATATCAAGTGGTATTTTTGGGTGTTTACAGTCAGGAGCTGGTAGGTAGACACGTTTTTGGGATGCAGAACAGGAGCAGTTAAAGGTGGTACCATTTGTTCATAGGCTTTGTTCTTTTCCACCATGAGATGCAATGATTTGCCAAAGCACAAATTCACCTGGATAAATTTTTGAATTGGGTTAAACACAAATTTAATTACCGTATTTATTTTAATAGATGACATCAACAATTGGCTTGAATTTAGCAGAGAAATTATTCATTATAATATTGAGCCATTACTGTGGCTTGTAATAACACGTATGGTTTTGCTTTATTTCTATATGACTACTGTTATAACCTGGGCCAAGTCTGAATTTTATGCACAAGGAATGTGATCATTATAGTTCCAATCCCTATACATGGGAAAACAGCGTTCAGCAAACTAACGGTTTGTAGGAGAAATCTGGGGACTATGCTTTTGGCACTAATTTACAGTTTTCGGAGGGAAGCCCTATGGAAGGTTATTGCTTCTGCCATCGTTCCAAGACAGAACTGATGGAGTTCGATTTTCTACAGAGCAACACAATAAATAAGATAATCAGCGAGATGTCTGTATCTAAAATGGTGTTCTGCTTGTTTAAAAGAATTAATCATGATAAGAAACAGAACAGATAGGAAAGAATAAAAAAATAGCATAATAGTAATACAAAAACAGACAATATTAACAACAATAATTAAAACAGAGTACCCTGCAAGCCTTCAGGACCTAGACCTTTCTTCACCACTTTGGAACCAGCTTTGGACTTCTACCAAAAACTGATGCAAAATACTGACCAAACACTGAGCGTGTGAACATGGCCCAATAGTGTGAATGAGCAAAACTCAAAAACATTTGTAATTGCAAAAATACAATATCTGAATTATTTTATTACAGTGTGTATATATGGTGACCTAAACAGATAGATACAAAAAAATAAAGCAGCACTCCGTGTAAGCGCTAAGGCCTCTTTCACACTTCAGTTGTTTGACGTCAGTCAAAATCCGCCCTTTTTTAGAAAAAAGCGGATCCGCCATTCCCTTGGCGGATCCGTTTTTTTTTCCCCATAGACTTGCATTAGCGGCGGATTATGACTGATGGCCGTCCATTGCATCCATTTTTTGACGGATCCGTTTGAATTTTAGCGTCTGCCAGCTGGAGTAGACGGACAAAGGAGCGTTTTTTTCCAGCAGCGGACCGCTATTTTAAACTGCGCAAGATTTTTCCTTTCATGTATTTTAACCCTAAACGGCGTTCTGGAAGTGGCGAAAAACTCTCTCTCCCTCTCCCTCTCTCTCTCTCTCTTCTTTTCCAGAACTCTGTTCCTTTAAATTTCATGCACTTAGCGGCTGCAGCGGATCCGTCCAGAAAACGGATCCGCTGCATCTGTTTTTTAATAAGCGGAAACGGATCTGTTATTTCACGCTTTGACGGTTTGCAACTGACGTCAAACAACTAAAGTTTGAGAAACAGCACTAAGATGTATGAAAACATTGAATATGTAAAATTTAGACTGCATTACTGCTATATAGAATATACTGATAAAATGAAGGTACATAGCTCACAAATTGACCAATTCCTGGGAGCCCACCAGCCATGACAAGGCATACCTTTCTTTGATGGAACCCTAAACCTAATATTTATCAAGCATGACTCTCCTGGGGCAAAATCCTATTAACTTTAAGGGCAGGTGGGATCCAGCACTAATTAAAAACAGGAGGAAGAGCTCATCCAAATATGGAAGAAGTTATCATCTCTAATGGTACACTGCAAAAAAACCTTATCTGCTACTTTATACAAAATAAAAGCAAGTGTGAACAGGTGCAAACTGGTGACTGCACAATACCCAAACAAAAGAATGCAAAAGCCTCTGTAAGCACTAAGATACACAGATAGATAGATAGATAGATAGATAGATAGATAATAGATAGATAGATGGATTTAGTGATTAGTAGATTTAGAATTGGAAATTTTACAGATAGTGTTGAGCGACTTTTGTTTTTTTAGGGTTTAGTTTCGTTTCATGAAACCCGACTTTTCCAAAAGTCGGGTCGAGCAAAATCGGCCGACTATAGGGAAAAGTCGGGGTCGTCCCGAAACACGAAACCCAATGTAAGTCAATGGAGAATTAAAGTCGGCAGTGAGAGGAGGACAGGAAACACACCAACAGTGCCCATTTGAGTGCCAAAAGCATAAATTCTTGTTACTGAAGCTTGTCAACCTTAATTAACTTCATAATACTAGTTACGCACTGAAAAATGGGGGTTATTTGGCTACAGTTGTGGGGAGGGAGGGCTGGCTCCAGGTTTTCGTGGGCCCAGGACCAAAGAGCGCCCCTTTAACACATACCACAACTCATGATGCTCCGATACGGCAGAGAAATAGCAGTATAGTACAATGAAAAATACTTCACTTCTTACATCTCATGACTGATATCCATTTTAAATTCTCCAATACCTCCAAAAACGGACAGTATATAACTCCATACAGTATTATGGCCAGCGCTTAGAGCGCTATACAGAGTAATGAGGCCCATATATTTCTCCATACGGAATCATTATTCCCATATAATGTTTCAAACCGTATATGATGAGCTCCACATAATGCTACAGTATATGTTGGTCCCAATGGATGAAGCTCCACTGTCTTATGGGCCCAAATAATGCTCCATATATAATGGGCCCCATTTCTACTGCTCTAGTGTATAATGGGCCCTGTAAATGCTGCTCCAGTGTCTGATGTCCACCTTTGGAATGCTCCAGTGTATGGTGGGCCCCATATATCATTCACCAGTGTATAATGCTCCCCAAAAATTGCTGTCCCAACATTGAAAACAATTACATAACTCTCCTTGCTAGGGAATCCCTGCAGTACTCTGAACTCCTTGTCGTCCCCATCTTCCATCTCACAGCATTTGGCTGTTTAGGCCCTCCCACCGGCAGAGACACTTTTGCGTACTATGCGGTGCCCTGTGCCAGTGCCATCGCCCATGAGTATGCCCCCCCACCTGCTCAAGGAACCTGCACTTTCATCTGCACCTTCCTCTTTGTCACCGTGTAAGGTGGTATAGTATGCGGGAAGGGGAACATGAGTTTCCTCTGGGTCAGATTCTGGCTGTGTAGAGTGCGAGGGGAATGTAGTGGTCTGGGTCAATGTACCAGCAGCATCATCCAGCAGTGGCTGGGCCTCAGTGCACTTGTGGCGTCCCCAAGAGTACGGTCGCCACTGTGGCATTGCCTTCCTCCTAGGGAGTGTGTTGTCAAGCTTGGGAGCAACGAAGGATCTCTCTAGCAGTGAAACCAACACACAACACATTTCCCACTCCAGGCCAGCAGGGAGACCTCTGAACCTGACTGCTGAGGAGCTGCTCTCTGTGGTCGGGAGGAGGTAAGTTAGGGCACTCTGTGCAGGGAAGGGGAAGTGTGTGGACGTGAGAAGGGGAGCTGGAGGATGAGCAGAGTTAAAGCTCACTCCTAGCTGGAGCGCATGGTCCGGATTCCGGTCTCCGAGTTTGTAGGGACACTGATGTTCCTGCAGCAGAAACCGGGGGAAGTAGTAGCTATAAATGCTCTGTACCCAACTAAGGCTCGGAGGCCCCAGCATCGACGTGTGCGAGGCAGAAGGAAAAGGCTACAGCTGTCTGCCATACAAGTAAAGTCTGAGGAACATCTGTTAGACAGGAGGCGTTTCAGTGAACCACGGTCCTGTGAGTGCTTCCCCCACAAGCGCTAGAAAGGAGACGTTCAGGAAGGTACATGTTGGCGGAGTGTTGGAAGGGAGCTTTCCATTCTGGTCCCGGAGGTTGGCAGAGGTCCTGACCCGGAGGACACAGCACGGAGGCAGGCATCTGTGTAACCTGCAGACTGTGAGTAAAGCTTTGGAACTGTACGCTCTGGTGTCCTACAGTTATTCCAGCACCGCTAGATCTGGGTACCAGCACCTACACCGCCTGTGCCTTTCCCCCATCACTACATCTACACTTCCCTGGGACTCCAGCTCCACCTGTGGGGAGCTTCACCATCTTTGCTGCACAACACCATCAGTCCCAGAGGATCTGCATGCAGCGTCGGCCTAACATCTATGTTGCCGAATACCACAGGTGGCGTCAAACTATCTATATAAACTCTTTACCATTATACCACGTCATTTACATGGGCGCCCAGGGCCACCGTCCGGGTCACCGCTGCTGTGACACATCCCACTGACACCGGCCCGGTACTGAGTACCTGGGAGGGCGACCCATATGCTGACTGCTGATCGGGCGGCGTTATTCCCACGAACCTCCAAACAGCGTCCCTGAAGTCAAAGTTTTTGGTTTCCGGGGGCAGTATGATTGCAAAGCTGAACCTTAAATGAATGTCCAAAAGGGCACCACCAGGAGTGGAGCCTGTGGCTTAATTGGACTGCACCCGGGAAACCACTACCATACAAGCTACAGAAAAAATGGACAGATTGCAAGCTTTGTCGATTCTGTGTGTGGTGTGGTATGTCCGTTTGTAGTTGTGCTAGCGATTTCTCAGCTTTATTCCGTTAACGACCGAGACTCCGGCATGGCCCCGCGGTACGCGTCAAGCTTACTGGAGGGATACGCGAGGCTGTGGCTCGTGAGATCGAGCAATAACAGGTCTAGCATTCCAGTACATGTCCGGGGCTGCATGCACGCTACACTGAAAGGACCAGCTTTTGTCGCTTACAGGTGCAGATAACCTGCTGAACTCCGTTAGTGATGGGGATCTGGGATTCAGATTATTCCCCACGAACGATGATTTCCCAGTAAGTTCAGGTCAACCGCAATTCCGGAGTTAGGCCTAACCGTCATTCCTGAAAAAATTACGTGTCCAAACCACAGGTGCTGTAGCTTGCTTAACAGCTCGGCAGCCGTTCTCAGGCCCAGTAAGGATTCAACAACATTGTAGAAAGTTGATAAAGGGTACAGTTTCACCGGATAACATGTATATATGTAGCCTAGTTTACACATTAAAAATATATGTCTATAGATCAGGAGGCAGACTCAGATGTTCTCAGGCCCAGTATGGATTTGACCAGATTGTACAAAGTTGAGGTAGGGTACTTTATCACTGGATAGCAGGTATATATAGCATAGTTTAAACATGTAAAATCTCCGTGTTCTCAGTATGGATTACCCAGCAATCTAAAAAGTGGAAAAAAGGAAATGCATTTGAGGCGTACACAACTATATACTTTTGGTGTTATTTTTAAATCTTCATATATATTTCTGTCTCAGTAATACAGTCCAGCCTCTCCGCAATAGGAAATGAGATGCATAAAATTAGTGAGATAAAGACTATTGATTGCAGAAATCTAGGAATTATTATTCACGGGAAAAACTTCCGTCACAATTCTCATAGGCGATGCTGACCCTCAATTAATTTGTGTGTTGAGACAGTGAAAACATTAATTTGTGAATAAAGTCTTGCTGTATCGCACTTCCGTTGATTCCATCACTGTTACTCATCTCAATCCAATTTTTATCACAGGGAGCGATGTAAACATGGTGCTCACTGGCTATCATGATCTGTCACGTTACTTTGGAGTGCACAGAAGCCACAGGCCGTAGGCAATTCTATTTGATTGGCATGAGAGGGCACATTTTGAAATGTGCGCCGGAATGTCACACGTTTGTGAGTAGGAAAACTGTGAAAGCTGATGATAAACCACCACTGCATGTAATTGTGAGTCGACGTCCATAAGAAATGGAAGCCACTGATCATCTGAAGCTAGAGCCCGGCCAGCAGGACAGGGCATAGCTACATCTTAACCATCATCTCTCAGTTCAATCAATTTGTAGTGGCAGTCCCAGTGAAGGATTTGACAGCCCAGACTACACAGCGGAGGAGCAGGGAGAGGTAAACATTGCAAATGCTGGGGCCCTGCCCACGCAAGGTGGGCACACTCGTGGGCGCGGTACTGGCACTGGGCCCCTCATAGTACGGCGGTGTGTCTGATGGTGGGTGTGCACCACCACTGACAGAGACACTTGATTGCACTATGAGGGACCCTATGCCAGTGCCCGCGCCCAAGAGTCAGCCTACCCACCTGTCCAGGGCAACAGCACTCGCACGGTTTTGTGCGCTAGGTGGTGACCCCGGCCATGGGGGGGGCCGCCCACTTAGGGATGTTTACAAAGTGGCATATGTAGATGTGGGTCATTCAGCTGCTGCAAAAGGCGAAATAGGTCAAGTTCGCGGAATAGGAGGGGGACCAAAGCAAGCCATTTTACTGGCAACCTATGTGTCATCAAGGGAAGGTGGGATAAAATCCTTGGAAACCCATGCATGGTTCATTTTAATGAAGGTTAGATCATCCACATTTTGGGTTGACAGACGGGTCCTTTTTTCTGTCAGGATTGATCCAGCTGCACTGAAGACTCTTTCCGATAGCACATTTGGAGCTGGGCAAGCGAGCTCCTGTAAGGCATATTGTACCAATTCAGGCCAGGTGTCCAGTTTAGCGGCCCAATAGTCAAAGGGGAATGACCTGTGTGGGAGAACATCGATATGGGAGGAAAAGTAGTTGTTAACCATAGTTGACAACTGCTGTCTCCTGTAACTTTCCATCGATGTAGTATTACCAGTTGTGTGAGCGGTCCGTGAAAAATCAGTCCACAACATTGTCATGAAACCCCTGTCTCCATCACCACTTCTGCTGTGTGCACCATGAACACCTCTGCCAAGCTGCCCCCGGCCCGTACGGCTCGTGTGAGAACCATCACCGCTGCTGTGTGCTGGGAATGCCTCAACCAACCGGTTAACCAGAGTTGCTTGTTTAGTAGCCAATATTAGGTCAAGGTTCTCCTGTGGCATGATGTTTTGCAATTTGCCTTTATAGCGTCGATCCAGGATGCTGGCCAACCAGTAGTCGTCATCGTTCATCATTTTGGCAATGCGGGGGTCCCTTTTTAGGATCTGCAAGGCATAAACTGACATGTGGGCCAATTTTCCCGGTGTCAATGATGCACTGCGAGTGCTGGGTGGAGGAGCACTTTCTGGCAAATCCACATCCCTCCAGTCACGCACAAACCCTGTACCAGACCTTGCCACGCCAACATTTTCACTTGCCCCACGAGATGCATCCTCCTCCCCTAAGTAATCATCCCCATCATCATCCTCCTCCTCTTCTTCCTCCGCCTCGTCCAGGAGAGGTCCCTGAGCAGACAATGGCTGAATGTCATCAAGGATTCCCTCCACCTCTTCCTCCTCGTCAACATTGGCTGCAGACGCCTGCTCCTTAAGGTGCGTCAAAGTTTGCATGAGCAGACGCATAAGTGGGATGCTCATGCTTAGGATGGAGTTGTCTGCGCTTACCAGCCGTGTGCATTCCTCAAAACACTGAAGGACTTTACAGAGGTCTTTCAGCTTCGACCACTGCACACCTGTCAACTCCATGTCTGCTCTCAAAGTGCCTGGCCGTGTATCCTCCCACAAATGCATTATGGCCTGCCTCTGCTCGCACAGCCGCTCAACCATGTGCAGGGTGGAGTTCCACCTTGTTGCAATGTCGATAATGAGGCGGTGGTTGGGAAGGTGGAGCAATCGCTGCAGCTTCTGCATACGAATGGAGTGTACAGGCGACCGGCGGGTGTGCGCACACAGTCTTCGCACCTTCTGGAGCAGGGCTGTTAATTCCGGATAATTATTGAGGAAGCACTGCACCACCAGGTTCAAGGTGTGAGCCAAGCAAGGTATGTGGCTGAGTTTTGAAAGGGCTATGGCTGCCACAAAATTACGGCCGTTATCACTACCTTGCCTGCCTCAAGATGTACACTGCCCAGCCATGACTCAGTTTGTCGCTGAAAGTACTCGGCCAGCACCTCAGCAGTGTGTCTGTCGCCCAAACACATCATCTGCAACACAGCCTGCTGACGCTTTCCACTAGCTGCTCGATAGGGGGACACCTCGTGTGCAACAGTGGCAGCTGCAGATGGAGTGCTCGTACGACTGCGCTCTGTGGACGAACTTTCGCTTCTGGAGGAGGAGGAGGAGGGTCAAACGCCTACAGCCAACTGTTTCCTATACTGTGGGCTAGGCAGCACTGTCCCACCACCGCTGTCCCCTGTGGACCCTGCATCCACCACATTAACCCAGTGCGCAGTGATGGACACGTAACAGCCCTGGCCATGCCGACTGGACCATGCATCAGTTGTGAGGTGCACCTTTCCACTCACTGACTGCTTGAGTTCATGGACAATGCCGTCTTTCACATGATGGTGGAGGGCTGGGATGGCTTTGCGAGAGAAGAAGTGGCGACTGGGTAGGTCATAGCGTGGTACTGCATAGGCTATGAGTTCGTGGAAAGCTGCGCTTTCCACCAACCGATAGGGCATCATCTCTAACGAGATTAGTTTGGCAATGTGGGCGTTCAAACCCAGTGTACGCGGATGAGAGACTGAGTACTTTCTTGACCTACTCATAGTGTCTGGGAGGGTGAGCTGGACTTGAGAGCTGCATATGGTGGAAGTAGTGGTGGACAGGGCGGACTGAGAGAGGGTTGATGATGGTGATGGAGTTGGTGTTCTTTCTGATGGCCTAGATTCAGTCTTTCGTTGATATAACAGTGGGATTCCCTGACTGCTGTGACCTTGCAACGACACCTCAACATTTGCTGCTGTTCTAACCGGTGGGCTTACAGTGGGGGAAACAATGTAGCGTTGCTGACTACCTTCTTTGTGATCAGTTGCACATGTGGTACTTGAGGTTTGGTGTTATGTCCACGCTTGCAACTGCATGCTGGTTAAATGTCTAAGCATGCAACTGGTATTCAAATTTTTCAGATTTTTCCCTCGGCTAAAGGTCTTTGCGCACTTCTTACAGATAACCTTGGCCTGATCATGAGGATTTTGTTCAAAAAAGTGCCACACTGCACTCTTCCTACTTTGGCAGACATTTTGCGGCCTAGCACGCTGTGATATTTTGACCCTCTGGACAAGCTGTCCAGCAACTCTTTTGATTTTTGGAACCTGTCTTTGGAGTGCTCCGGGCCTGCCAGATAACAGCTGTTGCGATGTCGATGTCTGCTGTGGATGCTCCTCCTCCTCATCTGAGCTATTGGAAGCAGCACCCTCTTCCCCCAATGGATGCCAATCTGGGTCAACAACTGGGTCATCCATCACCTCCTCTTCAATGTCATGTGCACCTTCCTCGGTGTTACCGTGTATGGTGGTATAGTGTGCGGGAAGGGGCACCTGAGTCTCATCAGGGTCAGAATCTGGCTCTGGACACTGCGAGGACAATGTAGTGCTCTGAGTGAATGTACCAGCAGAATCATCTATCAGTGGCTGTGCATCAGTGCACTCCATGTCAGATTCATCTTGGCCTGGGTAATTCACCATTTCACTTGATAATCCAGGCATGGTATGTGAAAACAGCTCCATGGAGTAATCATTAGTATGGCCTGCGTCATCCTTCAATCATGGTTGGGGTGAAGGACACAAGGAAAGGTGTAGTTCATGAACATGAGCCTCCAATGATGACTCATTGGAGGCTGAGTCAGCAATGTAAGACAAAACTTTTTCCTGAAGCTCTGGCTTTAAAAGCGGTTTGCCAACTCCTAGAAAACTAAGCCTTTGAGGCCTTGTGGAGCCAGACGATGACGCAGGCTCAACACCTCCTGCATTCGGTCCTATTTTGCTTTTGCCACTACCATCAGATCCACCACCAACACCATCATTACCAGCTGCCAACCCTCGCCCGATTCCACGGCCTCTTCCACCAGCCTTCCTCATTTTTGGTAGAAATGTAGACAAAATCCAACAAACTATATAGTAAAGTAAAACAAGGTACAAGGTGTCTATAGGACAGAGGAGATTTTGAATTTCTGCACACACTTGTGGACACTGGACACTTTTGGATTGTGTGAGGCCCACTGAATATCACAGCGCTATGTCACAGGTTTGATGTCGCAGGTGTGAAAAATGTCACTAGAGGATAACAGAGATTTTCAATTTCCGCACACACTTGTGGACACTGGACACTTTTGGATTGTGTGAGGCCCACTGAATATCACAGTGCTATGTCACAGGCTCGATGTCGCAGGTGTGAAAAATGTCACTAGAGGATAATGGAGATTTTGAATTTCTACACACTTGTGGACACTGGACACTTTTGGATTGTGTGAGGCCCACTGAATATGACAGCGCTATGTCACAAGCTTGATGTCGCAGGTGTGAAAAATGTCACTAGAGGATAACGGAAATTTTGAATTTCTGCACACACTTGTGGACACTGGACACTTTTGGATTGTGTGAGGCCCACTGAATATCACAGCGCTATGTCACAGGCTCGATGTCGCAGGTGTGAAAAATGTCACTAGAGGATAACAGAGATTTTCAATTTCTGCACACACTTGTGGACACTGGACACTTTTGGATTGTGTGAGGCCCACTGAATATCACAGCGCTATGTCACAGGCTTGATGTCGCAGGTGTGAAAAATGTGACTAGAGGATAACGGAGATTTTGAATTTCAGCACACACTTGTGGACACTGGACACTTTTGGATTGTGTGAGGCTCAGTGAATATCACAGCGCTATGTCACAGGCAGAAATTGGCTAGTGTATGACAAACTACAAGGTGTATATAGAATTGGGCAGAATAGGAATCTCCCTAGAGTGTAGGTCTGTAAGAACGGAACAAGTCCTCGACTTATCCTTACAGAGCGACACACAGATAGCTTCACTGTGGCCGTGATAACAGCCGTTACACGGTACTGAGAGAGGAGCGTGCACGTACACGGCTGTCCGGTGTACGTAAAGTTGTCAAGCTCTGTGTTTTTTAAGTATACGAACTGACACACGCTGTCTCTCTATAGTTTTGAATGTGATCAAACAGGAAATATATTTAACTGTTTGAAAACTAGACAAAACTAGAAGGTGCAGGTCTGTAAGAACGGAACATGTCCTCGACTTATCCTTACAGAGCGACACACAGATAGCTTCACTGTGGCCGTGATAACAGCCGTTACACGGTACAGAGAGAGGAGCGTGCACGTACACGGCTGTCCGGTGTACGTAAAATTGTCAAGCTCCGTGTTTTTTAAGTATACGGACTGACACACGCTGTCTCTCTATAGTTTTGAATGTGATCAAACAACAAATATATTTAACTGTTTGAAAACTAGACAAAACTAGAAGGTGCAGGTCTGTAAGAACAGAACATGTCCTCGACTTATCCTTACAGAGCAACACACAGATAGCGTCACTGTGGCCGTGATAACAGCCGTTACACGGTACTGAGAGAGGAGCGTGCACGTACACGGCTGTCCGGTGTACCTAAAATTGTCAAGCTCCGTGTTTTTTAAGTATACGGACTGACACACGCTGTCTCTCTATAGTATTGAATGTGATCAAACAGCAAATATATTTAACTGTTTGAAAGCTAGACAAAACTAGAAGGTGCAAGTCTGTAAGAACGGAACATGTCCTCGACTTATCCTTACAGAGTGACACACAGATAGCTTCACTGTGGCTGTGATAACAGCCGTTACATGGTACTGTGTGAGGAGTGTGCACCGCTGTATGGTGTGAAAAAATGCACGCTCAGTACCTCACCAGGACAAAAAAAATTGGGATTGCTTTTAAAAAAGCAGTTTGCAGAGCAATGGGTAAACAGCAATGCAGCCGTCAGGAAGCCTTAGAAGGCAGCCTAACAACCAACACCGCTGATCCAGCAAAATATAGCCTCCACTTGCACTGCACACACAGTGACTGGTGTGTTGTACAGGCAAAATCACTAGCAGCAGAAGCAGTTTTTGGTGTCTTCTTCCCTGCCTAACGCTCTTCCTACAAAATCAGCAGCAGCAGCAGGTCTCCCTATTCTGAGATCAGCATGAGTAACATGGCGGTCGGCGTGCATGCCCTTTTATACCCCCTGTGACGCCCACCAAAGCAAGCCAATCACTTGCATGCCCTTCTTAAAGATGGTGGTGACCCCTGCCTATGTCATCACGTTGCCCACAGTGTCCGTGGATCCTGATTGGCTGAAAAAGAGCGCAAAACAAACTTTTGAAACGCGACTTTGGCGCTTAAGTCGCCGACCTCGTGGCCGACCTCATCCTAGGGTCGGGTTTCGTTTCATGAAACCCGACTTTGCCAAAAGTCGGAGACTTATGAAATTTTTCGACCCGTTTCGCTCAACTCTATTTACAGATTCACTAATAGATATGAAATGATAAATCTATAAAGATTTCTAATAGAATTATAGAATATGAGACATGTAAGCACAAGATATGGGATAGATGGACCAAGATAACTAGATTGACAGGCAGATATGATACAGACTTACCCAAATATGAGACACATAAAGCTAGCAGATACATATAGGAGAGATAAGATTGATATTTGGCTCTTTATAAACCATGGAGCCACTTAGATAATTTCCCGGTACACAGAAGGCTTTATAGTGGCCCCTCAGCTTGTACCTACATTGTCTAGAATTTGTAGATTGTACATTATAATTATAACAAGGCTTCAGATTACATTAACCAAATGTGAAGCAAAATGTCCCATTTAATCTGCTTGGCGACATAATACAATTTGAGCTTCGCATTCTAGCACTTAGTAAACCTCATAAAGCGCTCCCCTCGGGCGACGGGTTATATTATAGGCACAGGACAGTCACGGCGAAACGCTGCTCAAATGTCACAAACATACACCGTACTAAGCTGTACGGTATAATCCTGTTATTAGAACATGGAGTGATGTCGATTTATTGCATTGAGGAGCAGGTAGTTAAAAGTCTCTAGATAATCAAATCCTAATATCGGTATTTCCAGGCGAAACAATGTAATGGTCATGGCTACAAGTATGGGATCTATCATCTAGAAATCTAGATTGACAATATCCAATGCTTTATCTCTGGCTGTAAGAAAAAATTAGAATGAAACATAAACAAAACTGGATAGAACACAATGATTAGGACTGGCTTGTACATATGTATTAATTAATTAACTTTTAACAGAAAGTTCCTTGTGTTCATTACTACTCATCCCAGTCTGTATATATGTGCTAGATATCAATCAGCACATATAGGGTTTTCAGACTTCCTCATTTTAGCACAACTCGCAAAATGATGAAAATGGTTTTACTAAGGGTTAACTGACAAGCCTTATAGGCACATATTACACTACCTATAATAAAGTCTAATCTGTCCTTCTCACGTCCATCATTATATTCAGCTATAACTCTAATACTACTTCACAAGAAAAGCAGCTCATGAGCGAACAACAGATTTAGTCCCATTACCAGCGAGCAGGATGTGATCGGAGTGCAGATTCTATAGCAAAATAAAGAAATAGCAGCGCTCCACCAGTGCGGACTCCGAGGCAAAACAGTCATATTTCAGACATAGCACAGACTTCTACCTATTATCTATCTATCTATCTATCTATCTATCTATCTATCTATCTATCTATCTATCTATCCATCCTATATCTATCTATCTATCTATCTATCTATTATCTATCTATCTATCTATCTATCTACCTATTATCTATCTATCTATCTATCTATCTATTATCTATCTGTCTATCTATCTATCTATTATCTTTCTGTCTATCTATCTATTATCTATCTATCTATTATCTATCTATTATCTATCTGTCTATCTATCTATCTATCTATCTATCTATCTATCTATTATCTATCTGTCTATCTATTATCTATCTATCTATCATCTATCTATCTATCATCTATCTCTCTATCTATCTATCTATCTATCTATCCTATTTCTATCTATCTATCTATCTATTTTCTATCTATATATCTATTATCTATCTATCTATCTATCTATCCTATATCTATCTATCTATCTATCTATCCTATATCTATCTATCATCTATCTATCTATCTATCTATTATCTATCTGTCTATCTATCTATCTGTCTATTTATTTATTATCTATCTGTCTATCTATTATCTAGCTATCTATCTATATAAAAAAATGCAGCAGCACAATACCAATAAGAGGGTGCACAAACCTTCTCAGCAAAGCATCCAATATTTGCCCGAATCCAGATAAAAAGAAAAATGGAAGGCAGCACTCCATAGACTTTAGATGAAAAAAAATGTGGATTTTATTCACACCCACATGGCATGGTGACGTTTCAGCTCACACTGAGCCTTTTTCAAGGCTTTCAAAACAAGCCAACAGCAGAAAAGTGTTTGGCCCCACTGCGCCGCCTTTACCTCAAAATAATAAAATGATATTAACCACACTAAATGATGAATAAATCATGAACGCCATTCTGCCTCCAAAAACACCGCTGTAGGCGCTCAATCCGTATGAAAAAAAACCATGCAGGAAATCCACAATGACCAAAGAAAATGATGGATGGCACTCACCAATGCCGTTTTAACTTGCTTTATTAAACGCTGTGCGGCTCACACACGGGAGACATGTGCAAGGTACGGACTACAGCTGTTTTGCGCTTCAGCGCTTCAACGGGTCAAGGCTTGAAAAAGGCTCAGTGTCAGCCGAAATGTCGCCATGCCATTTTTTTCATCTAAAGTCTATGGAGTGCTGCCTTCCTTTTTTCTTTTTATCGATCTACATATTTATTATCTATCAAATTAAAGCAGCACTGGTATACGCTTTATGTGGGTGCTCGCCTCTAAATAATTATCCAGTTGTGTAGAGAATTATAATACAAAAGAAATTTGAGCAGTGCTGAATCTTTAAGTTAAGAAAAGTGGACTTGTGTGTATTGAACAGTAGTGGAATAAAAGCTCAGAATGGTGTGTGCTGACTTCTTTTTCCCTTTGATATCTATTTCTTTCTCTCTCCTTCTTTTTTAACTATTAGGGACAGGGTCCCAGCAAGAAAGGAACACCTTGTCATTGCTGGTGGGTTCTCATTATTTGGCCATCTGTGCGCTAAGTACCTTCAATTTATAAGTATATTCTATACAGCAGTAATTCAGCCCAAAGTTTGTATATTAAATGTTTGCATACATCTTAGCTCTTACAGAGTGCTGCTTTATCCTTTCCTTTCTATCTAACTAGCTAGCTGTCATCTATCTATCTATCTAGATGTCTATTAATCAGGACATCTATATACATTGTCCTAGACGTTTCTCTAAGTATTCATTAGCAATCATTTCAGGTAGCAGGACACATGGCTGTTTACCATCCATAATGGAACAAGGTTTACAAAGCGGAAAATAAAATAAAGTTAAAGATTTAGAAGGGAATTACACAAACACTGAAGTCCTTACCTGTCTGAAAATAACTGTGATAAAAGTTTCTTTGTCATCCATGGGAAACAAATCTGCGAGTAAATAAATACTAGATTTTCCTTTGCTCTTGTTTAGCTCCTTCCCTCCTCAGTGACACAATGTGGGCTTCTAAATTCTGCTTCTATGTATTGAGAAAACCCCAAGGACCTCCCTATATTAAATCTTATGGGCAGCTTGCTTTAGAACTGGAGATGCTGGCGCCCCCTGCTGTTCTTGTTGCAGAATTCAGCCTGGAAGAGCTGCAGAGCACTTGGAAGTAAATCTCTGTCACACACACAGCTATAAGCATGGCTTAGGAATCAATACACAGTAGGAGAGCTTCTTCTCCATTCTTCCATGCAGTATACTCTGCCTGAGGGTAATTTTTATTATTATTAACTGTGGCTATAATTGTCCAGCAAGCTAGATCCAATTCCTAGAGGCTCTTATTAAAATGAAACACTGTGTAACAGTGTAAGTCAAAAAAATCAACAAATGATACCGAAACATAACCCCATGCTGAACACTGAGCAATAAATGTACATCTCATGCAGCTAATGAAACAATAGCCAGATTGTATTCCAGGCAGATTTCTTTTCTTTCTAAAAGGATACGACATGTCGCCTGTTGTTTGGGCATTTAATGCCATTATGTATCCAATGCTTATTTATTGACCTAGCCGTGGTTAACAAAAAGTGTCAACCTGTCTGTGATGCAGGGACATGGAAGAATAGAAGTGTAGCATCTATTGAGAAACCATGTGCAATCTCCCAAAGATGAGCATTTTATGAATGTAAGACATCTCTTCTCCTACCGTGCACACAATCAGTCAATTACTTGTGCTCACAAATGCACAGTACTGCAGAAAAGTTTTAGGCAGAGGTGAAAAAAAATGCTGCAAGAATAACTTTCAAAATTGAAGTGTTCATAGTTTATTTTTATCAAGTAATAAAACACGAAGCGAATGAGCAAAAGAGAAATGTTAATCAAACCATTTTGGCATGACTGCCCTTTAACATCAAACAGTTGTTCCACAGATTTTTTTTTTATAGACTATTTATTATCCTTCTGACTCTTCATGTAATTCCAGACAGACTTAGGCTGGTTTCACACTTGCGTTGAGGAGGGCTGCGGATGGCTGCCTACTTTCTCCTTTCTTCCTCCGTGATGCTCCGCTTGCGGCAGTAGGCGGAGCGTCACGTAGGAAGAAAGGAGGAAGTAGGCAGCCATCCGCAGCCCTCCTCAACGCAAGTGTGAAACTAGCTTTAATGATGTTGAGATTAGAGCTCTGTGGAGGGACATTTCATCACTTCTAGGACTTTTATGCCAAAGACAGTTCTCAATGACATTGACTGTATGTTAGGGGTCGTTGTACTGCAACAGAATAAATTTGAATGATCATCTGCTTGTAATTCTCAGTGTTGAGGATGCAAGTAATCTTGACCAACTCCCCAACTCCATTCGCTGAAATGCAGCCCCAAACGTGTAAGGAGACTATACCATGCGTCACTGCTGACTGACATTCATTATTGTACCACTTTTCAGACTTTGGGCAAAGAAACTACCTTTCACATTTTTACTCATCAGCCCAGAGCACCTGCTGCACTTTTTTCTGGACCCTTGTTCCTATGTTTTGTTTATACTTGATCTTGTTCCGATATGGAAGGTGTGGCTTATCGACCACAAATCTTCCATGAAAAGCACTTCTGGCCAGAATTCCCCGAACAGTAGATGGGTGGAGCTGGATAAAACTGTTGATTTCAATCCTGAGCATCTTCTGAATTTGAAGGGAAGCAAGCATGATGTGTCTTTCATCTTATCCACTAAGATTTTTTTTCCCAACCACTGTTTCTCAGTGTTGTCCATTTTTGGTGCTTCTTCCAAAGAGCATGAACTTGTAACTTTGTGTAACTTCAGTCTGCTTTAAAATCTTGGCCTACGAGAGACCTTGCTGATGGAGTATAACTACTTTGCATCTTGTTGCTGTGCTCAGTCTTGCCATAGTGTATGACCTTGGACATTAAACTATCTCCACTACCTCACTTTTATAGTAGAGTTTGTCTGTTCCTCACTCAGTTTTAAGCTCCTACACATTTGTTTCTGTTTCAGTTAATAACATGTGTTTTAATCTACATATGAAAATGATTATCATAATCAACAGCTGGCATAGTTGGTTACTCATACACCTGACTATAATCCTACAAAATCGCTGGCTATGTGAAAGTATACTTAGAATAACTGATGCTGCTTCAAAGACAAAGGGAGGTCACACCAAATATTGATTTAATTTAGATCTTGAGCTAATTCATTTTTTATTCTCTTAATTGATAAAACTAAACTATTAAAGTGGCTTTTTTTCAAAGCATTCTTACTTTGCAGCATTTTTTGAAACCTGTCTAATATGTTTGCTCACTTTTGTATGTCAGGGTTGTTGCAAATCGATTTGCATAACCCAGTCCATTGGCCACAGTAATCTGGACGGGAGAAGTAAGAACCGCTCATGCCTGAAGGCATTTATAGCTCTTGTGAAGAATATGGGGGGATTTAATGGCAGCTTACAATCCTCCTTCAATGTGTGTAGCTGTAACAGGACACCTGGCTCAGCATGTGATCCAGCCCCACCATCTAGTATCCAGAGTCACACAGGATACCCACCTGTGGTGCCCCACCCTGTATGACTGCTTCGTTCAAACCTCCTCCAGTCAGGTAGACTTTCATAAGGAGATTTAAGGAGAATATGGAGTTATTGTACTTCCCTACCACATACCAACTACATTTTTGAGATCTCTGGAACGGTCAGAATACCTTCCAGGGTCTTGATCTCTTCCAGCACCCCAGGGTGGGGAGATACACAGAGCGGCTAGTAGAAGGAGCAAAGCTGTGTTTGGTCTCGGCTGGATCCTATGGCACCAGAACCATAGGATTTGGGAGTTTTAGCTACAAACACCTAGGGGAGGGGGACAAGGCTCATCCCAGAGGCAAAGAGGGTGTGCAGAACGTCAGTGTGAGCATGAGCACCAGAGACAAATGATGCAGCTTAAACTCCAGCTCCAACTCCAGAGTCCAGACAGTTGTGAGTCCCCTGAGATCTGGGTCTCGAAGCCACAGGTGGAGGAATTCCCCTTGCTGTACGAAGGAGGGGAGTTGTTGGGTATAACACATGGGGCACAAGGGTGCACTGAAGCTGGAGCCCAGGAACGTGGATGCCATCGCATCCTGGCCCAGCCCCAGGACCACGAAACAGATGATGTTCTTTCTGGGCACAGCCGGATGCTATAGGTTTGTCCCCCACTATAGTAGCCTGGTGAAGCACCTCACGGACCTCATCAAAAAGAAGCTACCCTTCGCAGTCGACTGGACAAATGATTGTGAGACGGCCTTCAGGGTGATGAAGGCCACCTTTTCCAGCATCCCCATACTACAAGCAGCTGACTTTACACGGTCATTTGCAGTACAGACTGATGCCAGTGGCTTTGGCCTCTTTGCTGTGCTGAGCCAGGTTGACTATATGGGACAGAGAGTGTCTGTCTAAAACTGTGCCAAGCTGACCTTACGTGTCCCTAAGGGGTGTGTTATGTCACGTTGGTTCAAGTGAGGAGACCGAACCACGTGATTTCTCTGATGTAATGATGACGTCAGGTGGGTGGGGAGGTGTGCATTCACCACAGCTCTTCTATTAGCCAGCCTGGCGCAAAAATACATGTGGGTCATGTCGCAACAAGGACATCACACCAGGCTGGCTAATAATAATAACAGTCATTGATGTCCTCAGGTAAGAGGTGGTATTCACAGCTCTTTACCTTCAGCTAAAGACTGTTTGGCCAACAACTATCTCAGATGACTATTACATATGCAGGATCGCTTGTTTGGTGAATGATGGGAATAGAACAAATGCTCCTATACATAGAAGCATTCAATCATACACATCATATGTTTCATATGTTTTTTGTTTGCCATCTTAGCAATGAGATCATGGTGAACTAGTAGCTGTCACAACTCTGTTGTAAGTGTCCCAGGACCAGGGGCTCCTTCCCTGTCCCTAACGCTAGGAGCACCCTAGCTCGCCCTGTTCCCCAGATTAGTTCTGATGGGGAAAATTCCGTGGCCACATACATTGCCTTAGCTCCTGAATACGCCCTCAGTGTGTACCCTTCCCCCACCCAGGGAATAGAGGAGTAGTAGTGTTCCATAATGCACCAACCAGATTAACAAAGCAATACTAACAGGGATAAAGGAATATACCAATCATACAAATACACACACATAAACAACAGAGGTAAACACAAACACTTTAGAGTGGAGGATTGGGATAAACCAAAGTAGAAGAAAGGGAATTATCACACACTCAAAACCTAGCAACAGTCACAGATAAATCCACCAACCACCTTCTCGAACAACAACCACCGACAACCTCCAGCCATGCAGCATAAGCTCGCTTTGACAATCAGTGCAAGCCAGGAAGCAGTTCATATAAGAGATAGGAGTGGCTAACAGTGCATAGCTGAGAGCCTTAGCTTCCAAGAGCTCTCAACTGAGCAGATTAACCCCTGCACTGCTAAAATAAATTTACACTGCTTAATATGAAGGAGAAGTGCTTCTAATGAGTGCAGGAGTAAAAGTAATCAGATGGTGTGGTCTTCTGGCCCCTCTATGTTGTGGTAAACCCGTGACAGTAGCTATTTGTTGTCTCTTTAGTAAGTGACAAGTTAAGCCCTACTATATTGGTGTTTAATTGTATGTCCCCTAATTTGTGTGATTTTTGTTGTATCTCAATGAGCATGAACGCTGACTCACTCATCGCCACGGCCCCCGTCCCACTCTTCCATCTCTTTCCTTGTCTGCTGCTGCCCAGGGTGCACTCACGGTGATCCCTGGGCAGTGTGCTTAGGGTGTGCATGAGCTCGCCCCTTCTTAAAGGGGCCAGCCGCACCATCCTTAAATGTCCACAACGGCTTCCCCTCGTCTCCTTTCTGTTTGATCATCTTAAAGGCTCCCAAGTCTTCACAAAACTTGACCTCCGGGGAACATACAATCTGATACAAATATGCCAGGGGGATGAATGTAAGATGGCCTTTAATACAGTGATGACCACTATGAGTATCGTGTAATGCCCTTTGGACTCTGTAATGCCAGCATTGCAAAGCTGTAGTGCTAACCATTCAGCCAAAAAACACATACCATAAAGATACAGCCTTCCCAAAACCTGTCTGATGACAAATGCACTTATAGCAGGATGCAGCAGGCCTCTGTAAGCAGATTAGTGTGTAAATTGCACACTAATAGGGCTTGCATTGGATGCCAGTCACAAAGGTATTGTGAAGTATAGCGTGGCACTGCTGCAGGGTGCACAAGTAGGTTACCCAAACCAAGAAGTGATAATGAAAATAACTTGGCACTCAACTTCTAGTATTCATGAGATTGGAGAAGAATTTTATTTAGGCAGTCTGCAAAAACGTTTCGGCCAACAACCTGGCCTTCGTCAGTCCGACTGCTTAAGATAATTAGGTAAGGCGGTAGTGTAGTAAAGGATGTGTCAATTCCTTTTGTGAGGACTGTGATGGTGAGCCATCCAGCTCACTATTAAGGTGAGGTTCTATGTAATAGTCTCATATAAAGAAATATCCAATTCACTGTTTAGGCAAAAAAAAAACCTTTACTTATAATGGAGTTGCCTGTATGATATGCCCATGGAAAGCCAAAATCCTGTTATATGCAAGAGTGTAGAAAGTAGTACAGCTGGCTTGTTATAGCAATGAGCACTCTAGACAGGAAGATAAGGTGAGTATGTGGAACTAAGTATTTGAATGGATACTGGCAGGGGAGGCTTTTACTTGCTCACTTCTTTTACATGGGTTTCTTTGACACGTGGTTTCTTTGACTAGTGGTGGAAACCACGTCTGGATCCCTACACACCAGCGCCTAAATAGGACCTGCTGTATTGACAGACCCATGTAAAAGAAGTGAGCAAGTAAAAGCCTCCCCTGCCAGTATCCATTCAAATACTTAGTTCCATATACTCACCTTATCTTCCTGTCTAGAGTGCTCATTGCTATAACAAGCCAGCTGTACTACTTTCTACACTCTTGCATATAACAGGATTTTGGCTTTCCATGGGCATATCATACAGGCAACTCCATTATAAGTAGTGTTGAGCATTCCGATACCGCAAGTATCGGGTATCGGCCGATACTTGCTGTATCGGAATTCCGATACCGACTTCCGATATTTTTTCAATATCGGAAGTCGGCATCGGAATCGGAAGTTCAAAGTTGATTGACAGCCTGACGTCATCATGATGCGCGGTGTGTGCGCATCATGATGCGCCGTCATTTCGGGCCTTCCGGGGGTCTCTGCCGGCCTGCCGGGGGGGCTGTGTGGACTGCCCGGGGTCTGTACCGGCCTGCCGGGGGGCTGTGCCGGCCTGCCGGGGGGCTGTGTGGACTGCCCGGGGTCTGTGCCGGCCTGCCGGGGGGCTGTGTGGACTGCCCAGGGTCTGTGCTGGCCTGCCGGTGGTCTGTGCACCCTGTGGGGGTCTGTACCGGCCTGCCGGGGGGCTGTGCCGGCCTGCCGGGGGGCTGTGCTGATGTCCGGGGGTCTGTGCAAGCATCGTCCGATGGGACTATAAGTCCCATCTGGCGATGCCTGCTACCATGACAGTGATTGACACATTAGCCAATGATGGGACAGTAGTAGTCCCATCATCCGGCTAATGTGTTAAATGTTAAAAAAAAAAAAAAAAAATACTACATACATACTACATACATACTACATGCATGCTACATACATACTACATGCTACATACATACTACATATATACTACATGCATGCTACATACATACTACATGCTACATACATACTACATATATACTACATGCATGCTACATACATACTATATACATACTACATGCATGCTACATACATACCACATACATACTACATACATACTACATGCATGCTACATACATACTACATGCTACATACATACTACATATATACTACATGCATGCTACATACATACTACATGCTACATACATACTACATATATACTACATGCATGCTACATACATGCTACATACATACTGCATGCTACATACATACCACATACATACTACATATATACTACATGCATGCTACATACATACTGCATGCTACATACATACTACATACATACTACATGCTACATACATACCACATATATACTACATACATACTACATACAATACATTCATACAATACATACATAGACATACAGTACATATAACATAGAGTAACATACTTACCAATACTTGTCACATTGTTCCCCGAAGCCATTGTCTTTTACGGAATAAATATTAACATAACAAACCACAAAAATACTCACCCACGATCCGAAGCAGTCCACGAGTGTGTCCCACGACGATCTTGGGTAGAGAACTGCAGCATCAGCTGATGCTGCCGTTCTCTACGGGCTGCAGGAATCCAATGACGGAAGGTAGGTATCCTTCCGCACTGTATTCCTCCGCCACTTAAAAAAAAAAAAGTCCCTAGTCTCACTTTATGCCATTGCTGCGTGGGAAATTCCCACACAGCAATGGCATAAAGTGAGACTAGGGACTTTTTTTTTTTTAAGTGGCGGAGGAATACAGTGCGGAAGGATACCTACCTTCCGTCATTGGATTCCTGCAGCCCGTAGAGAACGGCAGCATCAGCTGATGCTGCAGTTCTCTACCCAAGATCGTCGTGGGACACACTCGTGGACTGCTTCGGATCGTGGGTGAGTATTTTTGTGGCTTGTTATGTTAATATTTATTCCGTAAAAGACAATGGCTTCGGGGAACAATGTGACAAGTATTGGTAAGTATGTTACTCTATGTTATATGTACTGTATGTCTATGTATGTATTGTATGAATGTATTGTATGTAGTATGTATGTAGTATATATGTGGTATGTATGTAGCATGTAGTATGTATGTAGTATGTATGTAGCATGCATGTAGCATGCAGTATATATGTAGCATGCATGTAGTATATATGTAGTATGTATGTGGTATGTATGTAGCATGTAGTATGTATGTAGCATGTATGTAGCATGCATGTAGTATATATGTAGTATGTATGTAGCATGTAGTATGTATGTAGCATGCATGTAGTATGTATGTAGTATGTATGTAGCATGTAGTATGTATGTAGCATGCATGTAGTATGTAAGTAGTATGTATGTAGTATGTATGTGGTATGTACAGTCATGGCCAAAAGTATTGACACCCCTGCAATTCTGTCAGCTAATACTCAGTTTCTTCCTGAAAATGATTGCAAACACAAATTCTTTGGTATTATTATCTTCATTTAATTTGTCTTAAATGAAAAAACACAAAAAGAATTGTCCTAAAGCCAAATTGGATATAATTCCACACCAAACATAAAAAAGAGGGTGGACAAAAGTATTGGCACTGTTCGAAAAATCATGTGATGCTTCTCTAATTTGTGTAATTAACAGCACCTGTACCTTACCTGTGGCACCTAACAGGTGTTGGCAATAACTAAATCACACTTGCAGCCAGTTGACATGGATTAAAGTTGACTCAACCTCTGTCCTGTGTCCTTGTGTGTACCACATTGAGCATGGAGAAAAGAAAGAAGACCAAAGAACTGTCTGAGGACTTGAGAAACCAAATTGTGAGGAAGCATGAGCAATCTCAAGGCTACAAGTCCATCTCCAAAGACCTGAATGTTCCTGTGTCTACCGTGCGCAGTGTCATCAAGAAGTTTAAAGCCCATGGCACTGTGGCTAACCTCCCTAGATGTGGACGGAAAAGAAAAATTGACAAGAGATTTCAATGCAAGATTGTGCGGATGTTGGATAAAGAACCTCCACTAACATCCAAACAAGTTCAAGCTGCCCTGCAGTCCGAGGGTACAACGGTGTCAACCCGTACTATCCGTCGGCATCTGAAAGAAAAGGGACTGTATGGTAGGAGACCCAGGAAGACTCCACTTCTTACCCCAAGACATAAAAAAGCCAGGCTGGAGTTTGCCAAAACTTACCTGAAAAAGCCTAAAACATTTTGGAAGAATGTTCTTTGGTCAGATGAGACAAAAGTAGAGCTTTTAGGGCAAAAGCATCAACATAGAGTTTACAGGAGAAAAAAGAGGCATTCAAAGAAAAGTACATGGTCCCTACAGTCAAACATGGCGGAGGTTCCCTGATGTTTTGGGGTTGCTTTGCTGCCTCTGGCACTGGACTGCTTGACCGTGTGCATGGCATTATGAAGTCAGAAGACTACCAACAAATTTTGCAGCATAATTTAGGGCCCAGTGTGAGAAAGCTGGGTCTACCTCAGAGGTCATGGGTCTTCCAGCAGGACAATAACCCAAAACACACTTCAAAAAGCACTAGAAAATGGATTGAGAGAAAGCACTGGAGACTTCTAAGGTGGCCAGCAATGAGTCCAGACCTGAATCCCATAGAACACCTGTGGAGAGATCTAAAAATGGCAGTTTGGAGAAGGCACCCTTCAAATATCAGGGACCTGGAGTAGTTTGCCAAAGAAGAATGGTCTAAAATTCCAGCAGAGCATTGTAAGAAACTCAGTGATGGTTACAGGAAGCGGTTGGTCGCAGTTATTTTGGCTAAAGGTTGTGCAACCAAGTATTAGGCTGAGGGTGCCAATACTTTTGTCCGGCCCATTTTTGGAGTTTTGTGTGAAATGATCAATGTTTTGCTTTTTGCTTCATTCTCTTTTGTGTTTTTTCATTTAAGACAAATTAAAGAAGATAATAATACCAAAGAATTTGTGTTTGCAATCATTTTCAGGAAGAAACTGAATATTATCTGACAGAATTGCAGGGGTGTCAATACTTTTGGCCATGACTGTATGTAGCATGCATGTAGTATATATGTAGTATGTATGTAGCATATATGTAGTATGTATGTAGCATGTAGTATGTATGTAGCATGCAGTATGTTTGTAGCATGCAGTATGTATGTAGCATGCATGTAGTATATATGTAGTATGTATGTAGCATGTAGTATATATGTAGTATGCATGTTGCATGCATGTAGTATATATGTAGTATGTATGTTGCATGTAGTATATATGTAGTATGAATGTAGCATGTATGTAGTATGTAGTATGAATGTAGCATGTATGTAGCATGTAATTTTTTTTTTTTTTTTTTTTTACATTCAACACATTAGCCGGATGATGGGACTACTACTGTCCCATCATTGGCTAATGTGTCAATCACTGTCATGGTAGCAGGCATCGCCCGATGGGACTTGTAGTCCCATCGGACGATGCCTGCACAGACCCCCGAAGCCTGCACAGACCCCCGGCAGGCCGGCACAGCCCCCCGGCAGGCCGGCACAGCCCACCGGAGCCTGCACAGTCCACCGGCAGGCCGGCAGGCCGGCACAGCCCACCGGAGCCTGCACAGACCACCGGCAGGCCGGCACAGCCCCCCGGAGCCTGCACAGCCCCCCCGGCAGGCCGGCACAGCCCCCCGGCAGGCCGGCACAGACCACCGGAGCCTGCACAGACCCCCTGGCAGGCCGGCACAGCCCCCCGAAAGGCCCGTACAGACCCCAGAGAGGCTGTACAAGGCAAAAACAGGGTTTTTCTTATTCCGATACTGGAAGTCCCATAGACTTGAATGGGACTTCCGGTATCGGAATCGGCGATACCGATACTTTTTTTTAAGATCGGCCGATCCATTCCGATCCGATACTTTGAAGTATCGGACGGTATCGCTCAACTCTAATTATAAGTAAAGATTATTTTTGCCTAAACAGTGAGTTGGATATTTCTTTATATGAGACTATTACATAGAACCTCACCTTAATAGTGAGCTGGATGGCTCACCATCACAGTCCTCACAAAAGGAATTGACACATCCTTTACTACACTACCGCCTTACCTAATTATCTTAAGCAGTCGGACTGACGAAGGCCAGGTTGTTGGCCGAAACATTTTTGCAGACTGCCTAAATAAAATTCTTCTCCAATCTCATGAATACTAGAAGTTGAGTGCCAAGTTATTTTCATAGTCACACAGGTATGTGCGATGGAATGTGTCCGGCTTACAGCCTAATGATGACGCCCATAGTATTATCAGGCGGGCTGCCCAGCACTATAATATATGCACCACACATGGACAGGCACCCTACTACATCAAGCTAACAAAAAGAGGCCTAGCTGCATCTTTCAAAAATTGATAAAAAGTGTGAAAAAATTAATGCATACCATAAATACATTAAATGAGGTATTGGTTAATATTTTGGCCAAAATAGATAAGCTCGCAACCCAGCATCAAGGGTCCTCATACTTGCGAGTTCTAACACTAATATCAAAAACGACTAACATAGAAAAATTCAAAAAAACACATACCATAAAAATACAGCCTTTCCAAAACCTGTCTGATGACAAATGCACTTCTAGCAAGATGCAGCAGGCCTCCACTAATAAAGGCAGGGGAAGCACAGGTGCAAACTACTGATAAAAACAGCCACCCACACATCTACCAGATTATGGAGGGGTTGGCTACCTAGTATAAAAAATTGCACACTATTAGGGCTTGCGTAGGTCACACAGGTATGTGCGATGGAATGTGTCCAGCTTACAACCTATTGATGACTCCCATAGTATTATCAGGCGGGCTGCCCAATACTATAATATATGCACCACACAGGGACAGACGCCCTACTACACCAAGCCAACCGCTGAGCCACCATGCTGCCCTGTCTATTCCACTTATACTGCCTTGTCCACCGCCTCCTCCTTTTGGACCTGTTCCTTTTGGTTCAAGATTCTTATTTTTTATTTACTCTCTGCTTAGCATAGGGACAGGATGCAGCTGTAGTGAGGGCCAGTATTATGCTTTGCGTATGCGTTTTAAAAAAACACTCTCTATGTGTTCTCTGCACCCGTGTTTCTGATAGCACCATGCAAAAAGATTTTATAATCTTCAACTGTGATGGTGTGAGCAATATGTGTCTAAACATATTTTTCTAATCTTATGCAACCATGTCTTTGATAGTACCATGCCAAAAGCCGCTGTGTATATTCTTTAAGCCATATCTATGTAAGTACTGTACATTTAAGCAGCTGTATGTACCCTGCATCCCTGTCTGTGGGGGTACTGTACCCCAGTGTCTGCGTGTAAAATTTTGAATCAGCTTTGATGTTTGGTAGAGCGGCTTAGTATACATTTTTTGCAAAAAGCGTATCAACCAAATACCCTGTTTTGTTATCTTTTTACTAGCACTTGCTGCTTACTGTTACTTTTTTACAGCAGGGTGTTTTTACACATTTGTTTTACTGTGTTTTTCTGTGTTTCTGGCTATGATCTTTGACAAACTCAAGTCGGACCTTCCGGTTCTTTGCAGAGATGAAAGGCCTCTTGACTGGAATCGTGCTTTCAACCCTACTGCTCTTAGCCATCGCACCACAATTTGGCATCTTACTTTGTTCCCATAGTCTTCTTTCATTTAGAGTGAAATCTGTACAGCAATTTATGGATATTGATACTAACTTTAGAGGACGTTTTCTGTGGTCGTCCACTTCTAGGTTTGTCATCTGTTCCATAATCTTCTTATTCTTTCTTTATTATACGTGACACTTGACTCTGAGAGCAGTTGAATTCCATAGTGTAATGTATAATAATTAGATCTGTCTCTTTAAGCAAGCCAGACTTATGGGACTTGGGGGGTGGAGACAAGAGGGATGAGAAGGGAAGTTTCGGTTTCACTTCTGTGTAGCATGGGAATGCAACTGTTATGCTGTGTGCTGGAGGACGAAGAATAAAACATATCTAAAGTTTAATACCTTGAATTCTTCATAACGTGTGGATATTACACATAGCTACCTCTTTTTGGCTTTTGCCTGACTTATTTCTCAGAAAAATAAGCTTCCTGACATCTGGTGATAAATTTGGTTTTGTATTTGCCATGTTTTAACCAAAAAACACATAAATAACAACAAAAAAAGAATTTAGGCAAAATTCGACTACCCAAGTCAAAATATGCGGAACATTTGGTCCAGCAAATGTTGAAAACTAACACAAAGGGATAAAGCAATGCCAAACACAATTTTCAACCTTGTAGCTGACAACCAGTTGCTTTCGGTTTACCAAAATAACCAGGAAAATTGCATCAGAACAACCAAAGTAATCACACTTTTTTAAAAAATACAAAACTTTTGGTCACCACTGCACATGTGCAAAAATGCTCTGTGGGTAAAATTTGTAAGCTTCTAATGTAGGAGTACTCTGCCCTATGCTCTGTGGGTGAAATTTTTTATAAGATTCTGTAGGGTGCTGGATGGCTACTCAATTAGGTGCGTAGTGAGGCATCACAGGAAGCATTTCCATTTTAATGTCCATGCAGATTTATTGGTGCTTCCTAAACCAGCCACAAGCAAAAGAAAAACAAATGACCTTAACATGCAGGTAAAACAAAATAAACAGTTTTTGACAAAGTCTCTTTATAGCCAGTACTGGTCACACAGGCTGGATAGCATCCAGTATACCACCTCAGTCTGGAGATAACACACAGGAGGTCTTCTACCTCCATACACACAGACCATGTATCGAACAACAGACTCCATTTTAACATCTGAACCACACCCAGAGATAGTGTATGTGGGCAGCCAGACCAGCCCATCTTTCATATATAAAAAGAGAGAAGCCAGCGCTGCCGATGGTCAGAACGCATAACATGAAGTGCAATGCACAATATTGACATCTAACTGTAATCAAAATGAGACATTTGGCAAAATATTGATCAATACATTGAGCCACCCCGCCGCGCCAAGGCAATCTCATGTGGGGGGTCCTACTCTACATTTTTTATTACTCACTGTGCCATTACGGCCTCCTGAATATTTTAAAAGCAAGACCATATCTATTGCAAATGTACCTGAAACATGTCTAAATCGCTCCCATGCAGCCAGATGAAACAAGTGCAGATAAAGGCCAACCAGGTCTGAACACAGACATCTCAGGTTAAACCTCCACACACTGCCCAACCAGCAAACACAGATGAAGGGCGATGCAGGCTCAGACACAGATGTACAAATTATAAAGCCTGGGGCAGGGCGGGGCTGCTGTGTGTGTGCACAGCAGCCTAGATCCATCACATTCAATACAGCAAAAATGGCAAACATAACCCAGCACGCACGGCAACAGTGGTGGTCAGCCACGACGCAATATGCATATATAAAAAGAGAGAAGCCAGCGCTGCCGATGGTCAGAACGCATAACATGAAGTGCAATGCACATATTGACATCTAACTGTAATCAAAATGAGACATTTGGCAAAATATTGATCAATACATTGAGCCACCCCGCCGCGCCAAGGCAATCTCATGTGGGGGGTCCTACTCTACATTTTTTATTACTCACTGTGCCATTACGGCCTCCTGAATATTTTAAAAGCAAGACCATATCTATTGCAAATGTACCTGAAACATGTCTGAATCGCTCCCGTGCAGCCACACAGACCATGTACTGAACAACAGACTCCATTTTAACATCTGAACCACACCCAGAGATAGGGTATGTGGGCAGCCAGACCAGGCCATCTTTCAGGCTGCCCAAAAAACCTGGCCCAGAAGCACCAAATAAGCCTCTTAGTACTATGCGCTAGAGAAATATGCCAGGTTTACATCACAGATGACAACCACCTCTGTGATACATACCTCCCAGGAACTATGTGTAGTGACCTTACAAGGGATATTGTGCCCAATGCTCTGTGGGCGAAGTTTGTAAGCTGCTTCAGTTGAGGTACTCTGCCCCATGCTTTGTGGGTGAAATTTTTAACTGGACTGGCAGTAGCAAGCCTCAGTCTCTGTGAGGGCACAAATTTTTATGATATTAATTTACTTCCTATTTTACCATGATTACTATGGTGACAGAACCTCTTTAAGTAATTTCCCTATTCACATTTGTTTGAAGGGCAATTGTCCTGCTTCTTCCCCATTTAGATTATTTTTGCAGCCCCCTAGCCCCTACTATCACCATTTCATAGCCATTTTAAAGCACTGAAGCTCGGGTCCCCATTGATTTCGATTGGGTTCAAGTCTGGGGTCAATTTCGGATCTGAACCAAACTTTTTACTGTATATTCTGAAAACTCAGCGAACACAAATATTCAAGGGTTCAGTCATCATTACTTATGAGAATGAGAATCATTCTTCAAAAAGTCAAATATAATGATCAATGATTAGTGTTGAGCATTCCGGTACCGCAAATATCGGGTATCGGCCGATATTCGCGGTATCGGAATTCTGATACTGAGTTCCGATATTTTTACAATATCGAATACCGGAATCGGAAGTTCCCATAATGCAATGAGCCCGTTGAGGAACTATGATGTCATCATGATGCGTTATAATGGAGTGTGGGCGGTACGTGGGCGGAGACTGCATGTCTGTGCGGACCTGCCGGGGGTCTGTGCAGGCCTGCCGGGGGCCTGTGCGCCTTGCCGGGGGTCTGTGCAGGCTGCTGGGGGTCTGTGCGGGCTGCCGGGGGTCCGTGCGGGCTGCTGGGGGTCTGTGCGGCCTGCCGGGGGTATGTGCGGGCCTGCCGGGGGTCCGTGCGGGCTGCCGGGGGTTTGTGCGGGCTGCCGGGGGTCTGTGCGGGCCTGCCGGGGGTCTGTGCGGGCTGCCGAGGGTCTGTGCGGGCCTGCCGGGGGTCTTTGTGTCTGTGTGCAGGCATCTTCCGATGGGACTACAAGTCCCATCGGGCTATGCCTGCTACAATGACAGTGATTGACACATTAGCCAATGATGGGACAGTAGTAGTCCCATCATCCGGCTAATGTGTTTAATGTAAAAAAAAACCCCACAAACAAGCATACATACTACATACATACATACATACTACATGCAACATACTACATGCATACTACATACATACATACTACATACATACATACTACATACATACTACATACAAACTACATGCAATACATTCATACAATACATACATATAGACATACAGTACATATAACATAGAGTACATACTCACCATCACTTGTCACTTTGAACCCCGAAGCCAGTGTCATCTGTAAAAAATATTAAAATAGCAAGCAAGAAATATACTCTCTGTTCCGCAGAAATCCACGAGTGTCCCACGACGATGTCCCCTATAGAACAGTGACATCTATAGGACCTTCAGTGACACACTGACAGGAGACAATGGCTCCTGCAGTGCATCACTGAGAGGTTACTATAGTTCACTGGTCTCACTTTATGGCAAAAGCTGCGTGGGAACTTTCTCACACAGCAATGCCAAAAGTGAAACTAGGGACTATTTTTTTTACAGTGGCGGAGGAATACTGTGTGGAAGGATACCTTCCTCCCGTCATTGTATTCCTGGAGCCCCTAGAAACCGGTCGCATCAGATGATGCTGCTGTTCTCCACGGGAGATCGTCGTGGGACACTCGTGGATTTCTGCGGATCAAGGAGTATATTGGTTGTTTGTTATTTTAATATTTTTTACAGATGACACTGACTTCGGGGATCAAAGTGACAAGTGATGGTGAGTATGTACTCTATGTTATATGTACTGTATGTCTATATGTATGTATTGTATGAATGTATTGTATGTAGTATGTAGTATGTATGTAGTATGTATGTATGTAGTATGTATGTATGTATGTAGTATGTATGTAGTATGCATGTAGTATGTTGTATGTAGTATGTATGTATGTAGTATGTATGTTTATTGTGTTTTTTTTTTTTAAATTAGACACATTAGCCGGATGATGGGACTACTACTGTCCCATCATTGGATAATGTGTCAATCACTGTCATTGTAGCAGGCATAGCCCGATGGGACTTGTAGTCCCATTGGAAGATGCCTGCACACAGACACAAAGACCCCCGGCAGGCCCGCACAGACCCTCGGCAGCCCGCACAGACCCCCGGCAGGCCCGCACAGACACCCAGCAGCCCGCACAAACCCCCGGCAGCCCGCACGGACCCCGGGCAGGCCCGCACAGACCCCCGGCAGGCCCGCACAGACCCCCGGCAGCCCGCACAGACCCCCGGCAGCCCGCACAGACCCCCGGCAGGCCCGCACAGACCCCCGGCAGGCCCACACAGACTCCCGAGAGGCCGTATAGACCCCGCCCGCACACACAGACAAGCACAGTCTCTGCCCACGCACCGTCCACACTCTTCCCGCCTCCCGAACTGGATGTGCAAGGAAAGAAAGGGTTTATTTTCATTCCGATATTTGGGTCCCATTGACTTCCATTGGTTTCCGGTATCGGAATCGGCGATACCCGATATTTTTGGGGAATCGGTCCAATCCAATCCGATCCGATATTTCCCGATATCGGAAGGTATAGCTCAACACTATCAATGATAGATTTTATGTGATCACCTGAAGATTATATCGATTCTTTCAGGACAGCAAAGCAGATAAACAAACTTTCCTTGCTTCTTGTGCCTTTCGGATAGCTGATTAAAGGCAGAACATTATACAAGAAAAGAATGGCCAGCTAGAGAAAAATTTACGAACGGTGAAAAGAACATCACAAAGTGTTGCTCCCCTCACTGCATATAAAATTGAGTCTCATGAAACAGCTCATTAGGACTTTGGATCAAGATGGTGAGTGTTTCGAGTACATCTGTACCAAATTTCCTGCTCTTTCACATGAGACACATTTGATCACCTGAAAATTTGGCTTCTAATGAAAGACAGAAAGTTCTTTAATACCTTGAAAAACATAGAAATGGATGTTTGGTCTGCTTTTTCTGATGTGATCACACACCTTCTTGGCAACTTTAGGGCCGAAAATTATAACCTTTTAGCTAAAAATGTGTTCATTGCTTTTCAAAGACTGGGAGCAAACATGAGTGTCAAATTGTGTTTCCTTCATAGCCACCTGAACTACATCCCCTTCAATTTTGGTGATATGAGAGAAGAACAACGAGAACACTTTCACCAAGACATCCTTCAAGACCACGGAACATGGATATCAAGGCAGATGGAACACAAACATGATGACAGCCTACTTCTGGCGTTTACCGTGTGACAACCCTGATCATAACTATTCCAGAGTATCCGAAAAGACGTTTCTCCCTAGCAATGAAAATTTACACAACTATTGTTCTTTTAGATTGCACGATAGACTTGTTTTTTTGTATGAAACAAATATATTATGTGCTATTTCTTCTTCAGAATTTATTATTACCCCTGATATTCGACTTTAAAAACCTTAATCAAACATTTCTCATGTGTCAAAAAATTGACGTATTTCATATTTCTTTACTTCATATCTGGAATCAGCAAGTTTAATTTGGGCAACATCAGCATAAATACTTAGGTCAGCAATTTTTTTTTTTAAATGTAGACCAGTACTATCTTTTTTGCTTTATGATGTGACGGCTGGCCAAGTGAGACATCGTTGATGAAGCTTTCGTGAGTATTGCCTCTCCTAAAGGTGACCAGTAGAGTTTTATTGGCTGTGCTCCACAGGAAAAACATGCATATTAGTTCTCTCCCAGAGGAAAAAAAAGCCTCTCTTGAGGCCCACTTATAGTTCACTAACTGCTGGCCCGATTCTAAAGCATTGGGTACTCTAGAATATGGCCAGTGGCAGAATAAAATAAAAAATGTGATATACTTACCATCCGACGGCCCCCGGAATCTGTCCCTCCTCTCCACGCTACCGGCATCTTCCGTTCCCAGTACTGCTTAGTACTGAGAATTAATCCAATTGCTAAGCTAAGCACCAGAACTGGTGTATCTAATTGATATGTCATTTTTGGGGCAAGTTCGGGCTGATGTTCTTAGTCTGGAAGGGCGGCCCCTTCCTAGGCTATTAATATTAGCCAACAGCTGTCTGCTTAGCCTTTGCTGTTTATTAATAATAGGGGGACCCCATGTCATTTTTTTGGGGGGGTCACCCTTTCTTAATGACCAGTAAAGGCTAAGTAGACAGCTATGAGCTGATATTAATAGTCTGGGAAGCTCCATGTTATTACACCTTCACGGCTATTATGACCAGCTGTCATTTCCCTGCTTTCCCTCATCTGGTTAATAAAAATTAGTGTGACCCCACGCTATTTTTTTCTTTTATTTATTTTTTAAATAAATACAAGTACAGAAAACTACACACATAAAGCACTAATTATATATCTCAGTGATAGCTTTCCTTCTATCTATCATCTATCGTTCCATATCTATATACTAGCTGAAGAGCCCGGTGCTGTCCGGGCATAGTAACTAACTGTGGTTAGTTATAACAAATTATAATTATCCTCCATCCCATAGTCCCGTGCCCATATACCCATCATACATATCCTCCATCCCATAGTCGAGTGCCCATATACCCATCACACATCCTCCATCCCAAAGTCCCATGCCCATATACCCATCATACATATTCTCCATCCCATAGTCCCATGCCCATATACCCATCATACATATTCGCCATCCCATAATCGAGTGCCCATATACCCATCACACATCCTTCATCTCATAGTCCAATGCCCATATACCCAGCTTAGCTTAGCCTCTGCGCTTCCGACTTTCCCTGGTGCGGTGGCAAGTGGGATAATAGTATTGGGGTTGATGTCACCTTTGTATTGTCATTGTACATCAAGCCCAAGGGTTGCTAATGGAGAAGCATCTATAAGACACCCTCATTATTAGATTAGTCAAATGAAATGAACACAAAGAGTAAAGTCCTTTATTTGAAATAAAAACTCCCTGACCCTCTTTTCCCCATTTATTAATATCAGGATAAAAATGAAAACACAAAGTAATCCTCACCTGTCCACAGAAAATCCCTAAGTGATGCTGTCCCATGAAGAACTCCAGCTCTGCTACATCTGGATGGTTTATGGAGTGGTGGCATGATGGGACCGCTCAGCAAACCGGCTGGAACACACTGAAACAGCAGCGTGAGAATGCTCCTGCAGTGTCTAGCGCTGACGTGAGTAAGGTCACCGGAGTTCATAGCCGATTAACCCCCGTCACCATACTGACGTCACCGCTCGCATTGTCAGAACCAGGATGTCATGCATTGTGTGGGAAGACTAACTGCAACACAAGGGCAAGAGGGGAAGAAAGCTCAGATGCTAGGGAAAGGGGGAGTGGAGACCCCTAGGCAGATCTAATAGCACCCTGCCTCCATACAATCCCTATATTGGTTCAGCACCAATTGCTGAGCAGGAACCTAAGCCCTGTATATGCCTAGAACTAGATCCTTGGATAGGGAGGGAGAGGGGATGAGCACCGGTCATTCCCCACTGTACACTAAAGAGAAGAAGGGAGACAAAAAAGGGGAAGCAACTTAGCTTAAACAGACTCAGAGAGGTAGCACCAAATGTCCTCCAACAGCACCAGAGAGAAAGTAAGCCGACTGCTATATCTGGAAGTCTTCACAGGGGAAAATGTGAATATCACCGGCAACTCCCTGAAGCAGAACTGAGAGTCATAAACACCCAGGTCCAGGTGTGTCAATTAAAGATGGAGGGAGGTTGCCACTGGGTCCAAAAGTCAGACAGATTAAGAGGGTGTCTGCAATGCCAAGCACAGAGACCTTCTGCAGCCAGATGCAGAGCAACTGTCTGTAGCCTCTGACACATCCGTGACACAGGAGCAGGAACTTTGATGGATTCATAACATTTTTGAAAAGCATTTGGTGAGATAAAGGACTTGCATACACTCCGCAGTATCCAAATGATAGAAAATTTTAAAGTTGGCTAATATCTAGGAAGTAAATGAAAAATACAAAAAATCTTTAATTATAGTTTATACCTACTGCATTATCCTGCTCAGAAAAGTTCCATCATCTGTTAAAATTCTAAATGCTAATACCTAAATGGCAACTGAAACCACATACAGCATAATTTATATTAGATATAAACCCATTTAGTGTCACCTGCTTTAAGATAATCTCCAGTCATTACACAATCTTAGAGTGAAATGCCCAAAAAGGAATCATGTATCTGACATTCTTCGAAAAACACTAGGCTTCACAGTAAGGAGAAGCACATTAGCACAAATGTCTGGAAATTGTACAGAAAGAGTGTAAATCAAGCATAACATGACAAATATGTGTTTTCTACACTGGAAGAAAAATAGAATATTTTAAAAATGTGTTATTTACCACAAGCTTTTTCCAAATGCTGTCAAAATAACAGAGCTGGACACTGATTGGATCCATTCCATATTGAAATTGGCACAGTATCATGGCTCTGTTAAGAATAGAAGCCATGGTGCAACAGAGCTGAGAGAGGCGTAGATTATCATCAATTGTGAAGAGGCAAGGTGAGTGGAAAAGTGAAGCTTCTGTGTACAGAGACCTTTTACCGCTCTGCTTTTATTTCTTTTTATTTCCTTCTTTTGTAAAAATGGAAACGAAAAACTTTTTACATTATTGCCCACTAAAATCTGACCCAAAAACTAACCATCGATCCCCCCCCCCTTTAATCAATAGTACACATGAAGGTAAAAAGCTTTGTAATATATCTTATCAGAGACATCTGTTACTTTCTCCTCCTGGACTGATCTTTCATTCTCAAAATGTATAATTCACAAGTAAAATCTGTCTTTAGTGACTACAGAATTTCCCAATACTGACAGTTTGTGCTCACTGACATAGTGTTAGGAGTGGCGGAAGACACTAAATAAAAATTATAAATAAAGTGCCTTCGCCACCCGGGGTCCACTGTGCAGCAGATGGTAAGACCGCTGCTAGGAGATGGCAGAATATGAGGCGGTAGAGTGCGCGGGGTTAACGTCACTCTGGTGCACTGGGCAAGCTCAGTTTAGCTCACAGAGCTGCCAGGATAAACAGAAATGCAAAAGTGCTGAGTCTGTTTAACTCACAGAGGCTCAGCTACACAGACGCGGTAACTGGTCACAGGAGAAGCGTGAGCTGATGGCACCAACTCCGTCTAGACCTACCGTATACGTCTGTAACAGAGACGTCGCAACTGCGAACATATACTGTGCTGCTACAGCAGCGCGGCAGGAACGCAACCGCTAAGAAAACGCTGCTATCAGGCAAGCGCAATAAGGACGCTAGGCTGCTGAGCCAAGGATGCAAATGGCATGCTGGCGCTGTAACTGACTAAGACAGAACCCCCTGTCACCATTCGTAATAACCGAGGGAAGGGGTTTCATAATAAGTCAGTCACCAGTCCATGCATCCATGCATCCATCACCATACACAGCATAATATGCTACACTAGCGCATGGCGGAAAGGCCATGCACACTTTTTATAGCGCACAGGACCTTCCGGAAATCTCCAGGAGTCCTGGAAGAGCCAATAGGATCCGGAGCTGGACCTGAGCACCTGACTCCCGAAGTCCAATAGGAACTCGTCCCGTGAGCATGCCCAATAGATGGAATAAAGGACTTAGCCTCTGGAGACAGTTGTTGTGAGACAATCTCCTCAGCAATCCCTTCTGCTGCAGCAGATGGGCAAGAGACTGCAGCATGTGAGAATCTGGGTTTCTGTATAGACGTGTCAGAAACCAGATTCCTAACACATAGTGACAGTTAATTAGCTGTTAGTGATCATAACTATGGTTGCCTAAGCTATTCCAATGCCTGCACATGGGGTAAGCAACATAGCAAATCCGAACTATACCACATTTCCAATTGGAGGTATTAGCTAATATTATTGTTATTACACCTACTACATATTCATATAGCATCTTGGAGATGGGTATACCACTTTAGCCTGAAGAAAAAAAAACAGATATCAAACCAAGTAGAACAACAATGTAAAATCAATATAATAGAGGGAGCATGGGACCAATCACAAAGAGAGGAAGAGCTGTGGTGGGAAGAGTCCTGATAGATTCCCTTTAATCATGATAAATGGGTCAGTCAGTAAGATCAACACTCCCGTGATCTATATGGGCATGTAGGTAATAGGAAGCTGAATAAAATGATACCAATGATACCTGTGATTCGATGGTTTATTCCAGAGCACTCGACCTTTTTTTAAATATATAAATGAGCTGTTAATATCTATAGACCAGACACAGATATGTAAGAGACATGTGATGACTGACAGTCTGCTCTCCTGGTCTATATTTCTCATTCTGGTAACGCCCGCTTTCTTTTAAAATAAACTCTTGATGTAGATTCTTAGGAAAATGTATGTCTGGCCTGTAGATCTTAACAGCTCCTTTACATATTGGAAAAACATGGATTTCTCTGGAATAAGACATTGGATCTCAGATATCAAGGTGTGGAGAAACGGGGTCAGTGGGTGCTCTTGTCCGCTGGCCTGGCTGCCTTTAGAAAGACTGCATGGACCAGAGCTCATACCACTGAGCGCCCGCTCTATCTCCCCATGGGCAACATACTACACAGACAACGCAGGGTTAGGGTAAAACAGTGTGGCAATACTTTATTGAACCACAACACCCAATAGCAAACAGAACAATCCCAGCAATTACCCCCAACATGGTGCACATTACAGGGCCTAACCCTTCCGCTGACTCGCCTGGATAACGGTAGATGTTACGTCAGAGCTCCCAGGGTCGATATTCCACCTGTGATATACACACAGAGAAGAGATATTGACAAGCATAGGGAGATGACCGAGAACAGTCCATAGAGTCCGTAGAAGGTCCAAAGCTAGTTGACACAACATCAGAGCTCCCAGGGTTGCTATTCCACCTGTGATATACACACAGAGAAGAGATAACAACAAGCATAGGGAGGTGATGGTCCATACTGTCCATACAAAGACCAAAGCCAGTTGACACGAGAATCACTACCTGGCTTATCCTTATCTTGTGCCAGTCATTACACTGGCTACCTATTCGCTACAGGGTCCAGTATAAACTCATCTCTCTCACCCACAAAGCTCTCCACTGTTCTGCACCGCCTTATATCTCCTCTCTCATCTCTGTCTATCGCCCTACACGTGCCCTCCGTTCTACAAATGACCTAAGACTAACATCCCCCGTAATCCGAACCTCGCACCTCCGCCTCCAAGACTTCTCTCGTGCTGCTCCAGCTCTCTGGAATGCACTTCCCCAGGCGATCAGACTGATACCTAGCCCTGACCTATTCAAGCGTGCTTTGAAAACCCATCTCTTCAAACAAGCCTACCACATCAACTACCCAGCAAGCTAACTTTGCCCTGTTCCCTCCTTCCAAATATTATTCTGAATCTGCACCCTACTATTCATCTGTCTCCACACCCTTCATGCACAGGATAACTGCACTTGATACTTGTCTATTGCACTTAAACACACGGGCTGATGACCGGATCATGCAGCTTTATATGAAAATCCCTATTATAATTGCCAGACCTGAATTAACAAGCATTTTTCACCTACTGTGTCCCCCCATTTCCATGTAGATTGTAAGCTTGCGAGCAGGGACCTCACTCCTAATGTCACTGTTTGAATTGTCTTAACTTGTATTGAATTTATTGTCTGTACATGTCCCCGCTTAATTGTAAAGTGCTGCGGAATATGTTGGCGCTATATAAATAAAAATTATTATTATTATTATTATTATTATTATTATCCGACCATCTCCATGGAACCAGGCGACCAGCGGGTCCCAAAACCTGGCTTTATCCAAACATATCCATGTTTGAGAGATCGTCACTGGATCAGATCTGTGTCCTTCCAACTGGAGCCGATCAATCCTAGGTTGTTTCCTTTAGAATCATAGATCCGTGTCCCTCGTGATGGTGCCATGGTGAATTGGCTGCAGTCCTCTCTCTCGTCCGTTGAGTGTTGTGAAGACTGGTAGCTCTCTGTGTGATGAGATGAGATGATATATGGTCTCTCCGTCTCAGGGTCTTTTTATACCCCAGGCAGGTAAGCTATTTTTAGAATTACCCAGTGTCCTTCAGTACACCCTAAAGGCCCCGTCTCACTTAGCGATTTACCAGCGATCCCGACACCGATATCAAGGTGTCAGGATCGCTGGTAAGTTGCTATGTGATCGCTGGTGAGCTGTCACACAGACAGCTTCACCAGAGATCAGCACAGCGATGCCAAGCGCCCGGCATCGCTGGCCATCCCTGTAAAAAATAGAATTAAAATAAAAAATATAGTTATTCTTACCTTCCGACGTCCCGTTCAGCCATCCTGCCTCCCTCCATGCTCTGGTCCCAGTGATCCTTTGCGAGGATGACCGCGAGATGGCACGGTCTCGCGGAATCACAAAGTCTCGCGGTCATTCATGCAAAGGAGCACTGGGACCGGAGCGTGGAGAGAGGCAGGATGGCTGAACGGGACGTCGGAAGGTGAGAATAACTATATTTTTTATTTTTTTTAATTATTTTTTTACACCTGATCGCTGGTCTCTCGCCTGTCACACACAGCGATGCGTGCTGGCCAGCGGGAGACCAGCGACCAAAGAAATGTCCAGAGGTTTCTTCCAGCGATCAGCGATACCGGCAGGGGGGCCGCTCGCTGATCGCTGTCACACATAGCGATCTCGCTGGTGAGATCGCTGTTACGTCACAAAAGTTGTGACTCAGCAGCGATCTCGCTACCGAGATCGCTTAGGCCTCTTTCACACTTCAGTTTTTTGCATCAGTTATAATCCGCCAAAAAGGCGGACAAGCGGATCCGTTCTCAACTGATGTGAACGGATGGCACAGGATCCGTTTTCAGACGGATCCTGAAAATGAAGAAATTTTCGCTGGCCGGGAAGGAGAGAGAGAGAGAGAGAGAGAGAGAGAGAGAGAGAGTTTTTTTTTTGTCCGGCACCCAGAAAGAAATTCGGGTTAAATCAGTGTTTGCAGGATCCGCCAGAGAAAAAAACGTTACAAGCTCCGTTTTGAAATTTTTGAGGATGGTGACGGACAGCAACTTTTGGCGGATCCTCACAAAAAACGGATGCAACGGACAGCAATCCGTCACAATCCGCCATTAATGCAAGTCAATGGGAAAAAAACGGATCCTCAAAAAAAATTTGAGGATCCGTTTTTTTTCAAAACCTGGCGGATTGTGACTGATTGTAAAAAACGGAAGTGTGAAAGAGGCCTTAGTGTGACGCGGCCTTTACATTCTGTTGCCTCTTTACTTTAGAAGTCAACAAACTAGTTTCATAATACAATGCACAATTAGCATATCAGTACACATCAATAGACAAAGATAAACACACACTATGTACAGTCACTATTACAGGCTTACACAGTATGTTAAATAGTATATCAGCTTGCAAGACTGTCTTTTTTTTTGACCCACCATACATAAACACTTAAATCCACAAGCGAATATACAGATATAAAAACCAACTCCCCTTGGATTGCAAAAATACAGTTGTCTGGGTAATTAAGATATAATCTGGTTTCTTCACATTGCTCCCCAATCTTAATTAGCCAGACGTGATAGGATTCTGATCATCCTTCTCCCCTTATGGGGAGCAGTCCACAACATGTCTTTATGCACAGTCACGAATGTAAGAGGTCTTACCTTTATGACACAAAACATTCTATCATCCGGTTTCCTCAGAGCATATTCCATGTTCTCCTTATGAAAATAATGTCCACACTCAATTGAAGAGTAGCAACTGGGATCCATTGGGTCCACGCATGGCTTTCTCTGCATTCCATGGTTCCTGGATTAAGTCCCATTCAATCCGTTGAAGCTGGTAGTTTCCATCTTTTGTTGAGGTCATATATCCACTCTGGTCTTCTTCCCCAGGGCGAGTTGGTGGCGTTGGACATAGTAGCATCCGAAACTCGCTGTGCATGCCTCATCAATGGTCTGCTGAGTCTGTCTGTATGCCTCCCTGGTTGTGGAGCCCTGGATGGTGTGTGAGAACACCAGGCCCCTGCAGCTCCCCCAGTTCCGCCGGGCTGAGTAGTATCCCACTGCTGCCACCAAGTGTGGAGAAACGGGGTCAGTGGGTGCTCTTGTCCGCTGGCCTGGCTGCCTTTAGAAAGACTGCATGGACAAGGACTCATACCACTGAACACCCGCTCTATCTCCCCATGGGCAACATACTACACAGACAATGCATGGTTAGGGTAAAACAGTGTGGCAATACTTTATTGAACCACAGCACCCAATAGCAAACAGAACAATCCCAGCAATTATCCCCAACATGGTGCACATTACAGGGCCTAACCCTTCCGCTGACTGGCCTGGATAACGGTAGATGTTACGTCAGAGCTCCCAGGGTCGATATTCCAGCTGTGATATACACACAGAGAAGAGATATTGACAAGCGTAGGGAGACGACCGAGAACAGTCCATAGAGTCCGTAGAAGGTCCAAAGCTAGTTGACATAATATCAGAGCTCCCAGGGTTGCTATTCCACCTGTGGATACACACAGAGAAGAGATAACAACAAGCGCAGGGAGGTGATAGTCCATACTGTCCATACAAGGACCAAAGCCAGTTGACACGAGAATCACCAACTGGCTTATCCAACCATCTCCATGGAACCAGGTGACCAGCTGGTCCCAAAACCTGTCTTTCTCCAAACATATCCATGGTTAAGAGATGGTCACTGGCAAAGTATGACTTTTTTCAGCTTCCTATGACCTACTTGCCCATCTAGGTGGCTTATGAGGGTTGATCCTACTGATAAATTTTCTTTAACCATGCTTGCATCACAACTTTAGAAAATACGGGTGAATGTCAGCTTACATCTAATGACATGATATTATGTTTTTAGTTGTACGCTTTATGAACTTTTTTCTGCCAGTATTTTTTGTGCTATTCATTTCTTTTTGGGTGTCTTTTTACTGACAAGCTCCAGATAAGACAATGAAGGCAAGACTAGTGTTTTTCTGGCAAAAATGCATGCTCAAATACAAGGCTGGATGATTGACTTGTATTGGAAAGTACTGAGCGACTTCCTAGTGGCAAATATGTTAAGAATGTACATTTTGAATAATGTATACAAGTCTTCGAAAGCCTGAGCATATGGACAGTGAGTATGTTTTCCATCCAAATGAGTGGATCAATCCTTTCTATATGTTCACACTGAGTTTTTTCTTTTGATGGTCAAAAACATCAAGTGGTAGATACATCAGGAATCACTCCTTTTCTCTGGCAATTTCTCTGCTATTTTAAGCCTGAGGGTTTTTTAAGAATTTTTTGACATTTCTTTAAATGTTTTTATTACATTATTTCCATCGTCATTTTTGGTTACTAATTTTTTCAGAGTCTTCTGAGTGTCTTTTTATTGTCATTTTTCTTTTGTCCCTTGAAATTCACTAAGCAATGCATATAGTTCTTGTGGTTTTTAAGCCATCTTCCGGGAATCTTTTTAGCCCTCCCCTTGTCTTCTGTCATATAGTATATAACATTTTCCGAGCGGAAAATACCTGAGAAATGGACTTCTTTTAAATACAGTCATGAAATTGTTCCAGAAAATGAAGTATTTCTCCCAGAAAATTATTGCAATTACACATTTCCTTTGTGTGTATTGGAACAGCACAGAAAAGAGAGAGAAAAAAGCAAATTGGGCATAATTTTACACTGAAGCCCAAAAATGGACACGTGAAAATTGTTGGCAGCTTTCCAAAAGTGTAGGTAAACAACTGTGTTTCAAGCATATGCTACTCATTCAAATTCACCTGTGGAAAGTAACATGTGTAGGCAATATGAATATCACACCTAAAAACAGATAAAGAGGGGAGAAGTTGACTCAATCTTTGGATTGTGTGTCTGTCTTTGCCACACTAAACATGTAGAACAGAAAGAAAGGAATAGAACTGTCTAATGACTTGAGAACCAAAATTGTTGAAAAATATCAATAATCTCAAGGTTACAAGATTGTCTCCAAAGATCTTGATGTTCCTTTGTTCATGGTGCACAACATAATCAAGAAATTTACAACCCATGGCACTGTAGCTAATATCCCTGGACGTGGATGGCAGAGAAAAATTGATGAAAGGTTGCAATGCAGGCTAGTCCGGATGGTGAATAAGCAACCCCGATCAAGTTCCAAAGAAATTCAAGCTGTCCTGCAGGATCAGGGTGCATCAATGTCAGTGCAAACTATCCGTCGACATTTGGATGAAATGAAACGTTGTGGCAGGAGACCCAGGAGGTCCCCACTGCTGACACAGATACGTAAAAAACCTAGACTTCAGTTTGCCAAAATGTACGTGACTAAGCCAAAATCCTTCTGGGAAAGCATTTTGTGAACAAATGAGACGAAGATAGAGCTTTTTGGTAAAGCATATCATTCTACTGTTTATCAAAAATGGAATGAGGCTTACACAAAAAAGAACACAGTACCTACAGTCAATTATGATGGAGGTTCAAAGATGTTTTGGGGTTGTTTTGCTGCCTCTTGATTGTGTGCAAGGCATCATGAAAATTGAAGTGTCATAAAGTTGGGTTTGCGTCTGGGGTCAGGGGTCTCCCATCGGGACAATGACCCCAAACATACTTCAAAAAGTACCAAGAAATGGATGGAAAAAAGGCGCAGGAGAATTTTGAAGTGGCCAGCAATGGATCCGGATCTACATCCCATAGAACAATTGTGGAGAGATGTTACAATTTCTGTTATGAGAAGGCACTCTTCAAATGTGAGATAACTGGAGCAGTTTGCAAAACAAAAGTGGTCCAAAATTCCATCTGAGAGGTGCAAGAAGCTTTGTAATGGTTACAGGATGTGATTGATTGCAGTTAATTATTCCAAATGGTGTGCAATTAAATATTAAGTTAAGAGTGCCAACAATTTTCTTCTGCCCATTTTTCAGGTTTTATGTGAGATTGTGTCCAATTTCCCTTTTTTCCTCTGTTCTTTCGGCCATGAGTGTACTTGTTGTTTCTGAAAGTCTGAAGCGTTTAGAAAACATTCAAAAGTCTGAACATATGAGCAGAATGCTATTTTTGCATATAAATGAGTAGAAAGATTCTTTTGAGTGATCTGTGAGTGGTTTTTCTGGTGTTTTTTGGGGAGGAACTGCTCAAAAAATGCTGGAATAAAAACATAGCTCAAAACTATCTTCCTATAGTACACAAGGGCCAGGATCAGTTCATCTTAATCCAAGCACATTTTACTGTTGGTATATAATATATCTCTAAGAACTGAACCCCTACATTGTTACAGAGCCAAAAGTCACCATTGGGCTTAGATGAACTGTAGTCGTCCTGGTCCTCCATCTTTAACATGGCTGTGTGATAGCAGCTGCACTTTGGTTATATGAATTGGGGATTAGAATATACAGTAATAATAACTGTGAGATCCTCCAAGCAGGAGCGGACACTGACAGCTGTGGGCCACTTTGCAAGAAATGTGTCTGGGTCCTCCTCCCTGCCCAGTACGCTACTTATGATGAGGGCAATCTGGCAATGGGATCCCGAAGCCTCTGGCTACGAGCAACAGGCCAGATTACCCTCAGTATCGCAGGGGCATACATAGCAATCACAGGGTCCCATAGCAAAAGTTCTATTTGTCATCTCCACCTTTAAAAAACATATACAGTTGTGGCCAAAAGTATTGACACCCCTGCAATTTTGTCAGATAATACTCAGTTTCTTCCTGAAAATGATTGAAATCACAAATTCTTTGGTATTATTACCTTCATTTAATTTGTCTTAAATGAAAAAACACAAAAGAGAATGAAGCAAAATGCAAAACATTGTTCATTTCACATAAAACTCCAAAAATGGGCCAGACAAAAGTATTAGCACCCTCAGCCTAATACTTGGTTGCACAACCTTTAGCCAAAATAACTGCGACCAACCGCTTCCGGTAACCATCAATGAGTTTCTTACAATGCTCTGCTGGAATTTTAGACCATTCTTCTTTGGCAAACTGCTCCAGGTCCCTGATATTTGAAGGGTGCCTTCTCCAAACTGCCATTTTTAGATCTCTCCAAAGCTGTTCTATGGGATTCAGGTCTGGACTCATTGCTGGCCACCTTAGAAGTCTCCAGTGCTTTCTCTCAAACCATTTTCTAGTGCTTTTTGAAGTGTGTTTTGTGTCATTGTCCTGCTGGAAGACCCATGACCTCTGAGGGAGACCCAGCTTTCTCACACTGGGCCCTACATTATGCAGCAAAATATGTTGGTAGTCTTCAGACTTCATAATGCCATGCACACGGTCAAGCAGTCCAGTGCCAGAGGCAGCAAAGCAACCCCAAAACATCAGGGAACCTCCGCCATGTTTGATTGTAGGGACCGTGTTCTTTCCTTTGAATGCCTCTTTTTTTCTCCTGTAAACTCTATGTTGATGCCTTTGCCCAAAAAGTTCTACTTTTGTCTCATCTGACCAGAGAGCATTCTTCCAAAACGTTTTAGGCTTTTTCAGGTAGGTTTTGGCAAACTCCAGCCTGGCTTTTTTATGTCTCGGGGTAAGAAGTGGGGTCTTCCTGGGTCTCCTACCATACAGACCCTTTTCATTCAGACGCCGACGGATAGTAAGGGTTGACACTGTTGTACCCTCAGACTGCACCGCAGCTTGAACTTGTTTGGATGTTAGTCGAGGTTCTTTATCCAACATCCGCACAATCTTGCGTTGAAATCTCTTGTCAATTTTTCTTTTCAGTCCACATCTAGGGAGGTTAGCCACAGTGCCATGGGCTTTAAACTTCTTGATGACACTGCGCACGGTAGACACAGGAACATTCAGGTCTTTGGAGATGGATTTGTAGCCTTGAGATTGCTCATGCTTCCTCACAATTTGGTTTCTCAAGTCCTCAGACAGTTCTTTGGTCTTCTTTCTTTTCTCCATGCTCAATGTGGTACACACAAGGACAGAGGACAGAGGTTGAGTCAACTTTAATCCATGTCAACTGGCTGCAAGTGTGATTTAGTTATTGCCAACACCTGTTAGGTGCCACAGGTAAGTTACAGGTGCTGTTAATTACACAAATTAGAGAAGCATCACATGATTTTTCGAACAGTGCCAATACTTTTGTACACCCTCTTTTTTATGTTTGGTCTGGAATTATATCCGATTTGGCTTTAGGACAATTATTTTTGTGTTTTTTCATTTAAGACAAATTAAATGAAGATAATAATAACAAAGAATTTGTGTTTGCAAAAATTTTCAGGAAGAAACTGAGTCGTATCTGACAAAATTGCAGGGGTGTCAATACTTTTGGCCACAACTGTATACAGTATTTATATTTTTTTTTCACTGAGATGGAGGTGTGCATGTATATATATATATATATATATATATATATATATAATATACACTGTGTCCCCTGTGTGCTATGCAGCGGGGCCCCCTGACTACAGGTGAATACTCACCACTGGGACGCACCATGCCGGCGGACAGAGCTAGCAGCCAGTGAGCACTCTCATCAGTCTGGTAGGGAAAGCGTTCATCAGCCAGCATCTTTCCCTGCATGAAATGCCTCTTTTTGAATCCCTGCAATGTGCGCACCGCTTTCTCCCTGGCTCCGGGTGTCAACTTGATTACAGGAGGGAGTGAGAGGGGCCCAGTTCTGCGTGACACCAGGCCCCTCTTACTCCCGCTCAGAATCTTGACTCAGTGGCCCCATAGCAGCTGCATGGTCTGCCGCTATAGGCAGTATGCCCATGCCTGCAAGGGCCCCCTCCTCCTCTGGGACCCTGTGCAGTTGCACCAGCTGCACCGGTGGTAGGTCCACCCCTGCCTCTAGGGCTTTCCAAATCCATTGCTCCAGTGGTACCAAATCTCAGGACAATAACTTTTTCCTGTGATGAGATCAGGAGCCCCTGATTAATAGTGGAAAGTGATTAATAAATTAACTCATCCTGTCTTATTTCTGCTTGTTAATTTTAGTTTTCCTGCCAACAAATGGAGCGTACACCATCAAAGCTAAGTAAGTGCATCCTTCAGGTATTTATTAGGTTAGATGCTTGCAGAGAAGCAACTTATATGAAGAATTTTTAACATTAACTCATCAGATATTAATAATTAAGTGGATCGAGCTACCGCCCCATAGTAGAATTAATCCTATTAGAACTTTCAATTCTCTATGAAAATACCCTGTGTGAGCAAAAATCCTTTAAAGAAAATACTGAATGTTGCATAATGAACACATGTTTGGGCTTTCATCATGTAGCAGATTGATTGCAGCAGATTGATACATTAATTGATATAGCTGCTGGCACTTTGCCTGCTCATTATACCTTGATCTCTATGATATTGATTCTTCTTAAGTAGTTTGTGACAGTAACTGTACTTCAGATGTGTTTCCTGGGTTCATTTCCACATGGACCATAGGCAATTATTTTCTATTTGCGAGGTGCAGAATCTCATGTTTTATGCTGTTCATGTGTTCACAGATTAAAAAAGAAAAAAAACCTTTTTGGTAGTAATATTAGTATTATAATTAAAGGCAGATTGTCCAACCAGAGTATCAAAGCAAAGGTTGACGTAGCAAGGATCTGATCTATGCCTTAAAGCTGACCTCCTTGTGTTGGATTGCTGTGTATATTGTGCAGTTTCCTCGTCTTCCTACTGTATGTAGGCTCTTCACCTTCGAGATCACGAGCCTCTGACAACATATGAGTGTTCCCAGTAGGTTTCATTATAAATATAAAAAAGTTTAAGAATATATCGGCGCTAGTGTAAACACAATGAATCAGCTGCAAGTAAAATCCTAGATCACATAGGAGTATGTAAGTTAAAGAAATTTTTTTTTAAACAATATACCTGCGCTATGATTCAAACATGTGTACTATTACACAAACACGGAGGGCACCATCAAATAGTAATACTTATTAAACCAGAGGCAAAGAAGACATACATCCAAAGCAGGGATCACCATAGAAAATTACAATTTTTATTTCAAAGGCAATACAAAACACCAAAAAGCAGAAGAATATAAAACCATTTAAAATATACAGAGGTTTTTAACCAATATCTGTATAAATGAGAGCAGCAGCACGCCCTATAAGTAATCCACTAGATGTTCATGAATACCATGTGCAGCATGTCTACAAAACAGATATAAATAATACATAACAGCCTTATGATAAGGTGTTGGGTTGATTCCTAATTATAGATTGTACTAAAATACATGATATTTAGGAAGATATTAATAATAACTGAATAGTACAAACCTGTAACCGGCAACCAAAAATGATGTGAAAAAGTAACAAGACAAGAATCATACCCACACACTATGGGGTTTTTGGGCACCTAATATCAGTCAAAAAGGGTAGAGGCTAGTGCACCAGCCGACATCCTATACATATAGGGTGGAAAAAATATAAAGTGCAGAGGATTAAAGGAATGCGAAAAATACCCAAAGAATAAAGCACCCTTTCCTCATATACTTTACCACCCCAGACGCCCGGCTGAAGTAAGACATGCTTCACAGAATATAGATTGCCATTAAACAAAGATCAGTGTGGAGGGGGAAGGTACCGTTCCCATAATCCGACGCGTATCGTCACTGTTGTGACTTCATCAGGGGTAGGAAAAAAGTGACAGTGTGAGTACAGCCCTTCAGTTTAAATATACACAATAAATTAGTTAAGTCGCAGCAGCTGCAGAGACTCACTGCATGGAGAACGCACACAGCCCCAGCGTGTGGCCGCTGAACCGGAAGTCACAGGAGTGCATGTGCAAGATCAGTGTCATAGAGACCATGGACGCTATATGGTTATTGTCAAAACGCCACTAACTCATTGTTGTCACCGTTATCAATAGTTCTTGAAAAAATTCTTTCTCCTCTTCTGCAACTTATTCCCTCATGGTTAAGGGATACGTCACATTTCTTATCCAGTATAAGGGCACTTAATGGGGTTCCTAAGAATTGTTATCTGGTTACCCTTGATGTAACGAGTTTGTACACCAGCATTGACCATATGAGAGGTATTCAAGCGGTTAAAAATTTTTTGGACAGGAACACTAATTTTTCAGATGATGCTAAAACTTTTTGTATCTCTATTCTAACGATTGTTCTTACAAAATTTTTTTTCCTTTTTGAGGATACATTTTTTATTCAAGTAAGCAGAACGGCTATGGGGTCGAATGTGGCGCCCCCCTATGCCAATATTTTTATGACGGAATTCGAATTGGATTTTGTTTATTCCCATTGCCTCTTCCAACAGTATGTTATACTTTATAGATGATATTTTTTTCATTTGGTCAGGAGATTTGTTTTCTCTGGAAACGTTTTTTCAGGATATTAATACAAAGATTGACGGTTTGTCATTCACTATGCAGCACGATCTGGAGTCTGTTTCCTTCCTGGATACTAAAGTAATTAAGGGAAATGATGGTTCTCTCTCTACAGACCTTTTTGTGAAACCGACGGATAGAAACAGTCTCTTGCATTTCACCAGTTGTCACCCTAAGCATATTAAGAGATCTCTTCCTAAATCACAGCTCCTTAGAGTGGATAGGATTGTTTCTGATGTATCTAAACGGAGTCTTCGTTTTAGTGAAATGAAATTAAAATTTATATCCCGAGGATACCCTGATTCCCTTTTGACACAATCTTTAGTGTCAGAACCCAAACCTACCATCAAGATGAAGAGGGTTGCCTTTGTGAATACATACCATCCCTTTATGTATCTGATTCACAAAATTATTCGCCAACATTGGCCTGTTCTTTCCGAATCTTATCTCTCTATTCCAGAGTTTCAAAATTTACCTCTGATTTGTCAGAAGAAATCTCCCAATTTACGTAACCTTTTGGTGAGGGCTGATGTTGGTAGTGCACGGATGGCCAATAAACAAAAATTTATAAGATTTCAATGCAAAGGGACATTCCCTTGTCTACACTGTTTACAGTGTTCTAACATCATGAAAGGAGATACCTTTAGTCATCCTAGATCAGGAAAGATCTTCCCAATTAGGGATTACTTTAGCTGTGATTCTACTTATGTTGTTTATTTGATTAAATGTCCATGCGGTCTCGGATATGTTGGGGAAACTACGCAACATATCCGGGACCGTATTTCACAACATAAATCGACTATTCGTTGTAAGAGAACTTTGTTACCTATTCCGGCACATTTTATTTCTCATAACCATAACATTTCCCAACTCCGGTATCAAGTACCACAGGCGAGAAGGGGTGGAAATAGGATACAAAAATTAAAGGAGAGAGAAGCTTATTGGATTTTTGTTCTCCAGACATTAGAACCCCATGGCCTTAATAGAGAATATGAAGTTTTCTATTGATCCCCCCCTTGTTTATAGAATTATGCCGATCTTAGTGTAGGTGTTTAACCTCTATTCTTTTTTAGGTTAGGATATATTATTTGGCACACAGTTATATACGTGTATTTGATACGGGTATATATTTTTGTGCATACATGTTGATTTATGTTTGGGTGTATTTTTGTATGTATATGTATGTATATATATATATATATATATATATATATGTATATGTGTATGTGTGTGTATATATACATTTATTGTGTTTTTGATTCGATTATATATAGAAATGGAGATATATTTATACATTGTATGTCCATATGTATATATATGCGTATGTATTCATTTTTTTCTTTTTTTCAGACTTAATAATATGCTGTAACAAGGTATTGAACAATTATTCATAATAGATCTATCGTCTATATATTTTTTCCGTTTTTTTCTTTGTTCTTTTTTCTCCCATTTTTTTATTTTTTTGTTTTTTATTTTTTATATTTCTTTACTATATTGACAGAGATGTCATATTTTCTCATTATCTTCGCTAATATGCCATACTTTATCTGAAAAATATTGCGCAAGTGATATGAGTACTATTAGGATGTTATATCTATGGTCTTAGATATGATAGCGCTATGCGCCCACGTCTTTTAGTCTCTGCCACACTTCCTGTATCTCTCTTCCCCATTTCCGTCCGATTAGTTATACCGCGCATGCGCGGTTGACATAATAACGTGACACATATGTATACCGAGTCGCTTTGCCACACTTCCTCATCTTCTTCCCCACTTCCGTCCTGCCAGGCAGACAGCGCATGCGCGAGTTGCGCTAACACATGTGTGATCACTCAATTCACAGCTGCAGTCTATTTTGGTGATCTTTGTGGCTTAAATAAAGTAACCTCCTCCCCGTCTCGTACACATTCCTTCCTACCAAGACGGCGGCATGGTCCCCTGTACTTAGTGTTTTAATTTAATACAGGTCTGTTTATGGCATCCTTCTTTTACTTTCCTGGGCTATATCTTTATTTTCGATACTTAGAATTCTTCTTTTTGTTTTGTTCTTTAGAACATTTAAGAATGGAACACTTGATTATACAGGTATTATTCTGGCGTTCAACTAGTTATTAACTGTTATTTTTATGCTATTTTACGTACATTTTTATTTTTTATATATGCGCATATACTTACATATGTGTTGTGTTTTCTTCTTAACAGAAAATTAAGACACACCTACAGGATGGAATTATTTCATTTTCTTATTTATGTTGACAAAAAAAAAAAAATATATATATTTTTTTTTTTGTCAACATAAATAAGAAAATGAAATAATTCCATTATTTATATTATATAATTCCATTATATATATATAATAATATATAATTATATATTAATTTAATTTATATTAATAATTCCATTATATATATATATAATCTGATTAATGAATTGATTTTGTATGACAATGAAAATTTTCCCAACATATTATGTTGATTATATGTTATGGTTATTCTTTTTTATAGATAAACCCTTGATAAAGGCTTAGTTTAGCCGAAACGTTGGGGACTCTGTATTTTTCATGTTCCATGTCAATAAATATTTTTCTGCAAAATTAAAAAATTTTGTGCCTCAGGTTGTTTATGAAATATCCTACTTTCAGTACAGTCACATGACCTTTTCAAAAAAGTCCTTTTACCAAAATTACACGGTGCCATACAAATAAGTATAGCTACCTGCTACAACAATAGTTGCAGATATAATTTAAACTTGTAAACTCATACAGATATACAGTACAATATAGGCGCCATATAAAATAGAAATGAAAAAAACAAAACAATTTCATGCGGTATACGTATATAATCTGTGTCTCCAAGAGAAACATTCCAGTATATAAGAACCATAAAGCTGAGGTCCTAATGATAATATTTATATACTAACCATATTTCACTATATAACCTAAAAGACCAATACGATCAGATGTCAATAAGTATATCAGTATCTTTAGGACGCAGCAAGTAGTTTAGGTGGTATAAAAAGACCTTATCCAACAACTATTATGAGTAGCAGGCGTTTTAATGTCTCTGATTCCATTATGAAAAAAGTATACACACAATGTAAAGATGTTAAAACAATATTCAGCATATATGTTCCCATATTCCTGATCAAAGAAAGAGGAGCTGGAGCAATGGTCACAAGGATTCCAAAGATATCCTCAGTCCATATCCTCCTATTGTAAATGAATACAGTTTTGATAGACAAGAATATTTAAGTGGCCCCTAAGGTTTAGACGTTACCCACATTCAAAGGATATAGACATACAATATTGTTGTACCTATGGTTGACCACAAGGCGTGACGTGCAAAGATGCCAAGTTTTTTAGCGCGTTCAAAACAAGTCACCTCCAGATGAAAAGGAGGACGATAAAATAATGTAAACTTGAAAATTGAGTTGTCATAAATGTGGTCAGATAGAAGGGAGTACAGAACCCCCCCTTTTTGCAAATCATACAGTTAAAAAAACTGTATGGAAAAATATACACACCCCAACACCCTATTATCAATACGAATTGGATGCAGGTCTTCAAGCTTGCTGGTAATACATAAAGGTCTGCAGAGACATTCAAATATAGACATACACATAGACCCATAGATATGTTGGCCTCTCGATGCTGATGCCATCAAAACCAACCACATGGTTTAAGGAGTCGGAAAGAGACCCTGTATCCATCCCATAAATGAAAGGAGAATTATCCCCAGAAAGTAAAACTTCCTGTGCAGGGGAAAAAAATGGTGAAAGGACTGTATTTGGTGCCATTCAACCCAAAAAAACATGGAGTAAATGGGGTCAGCTGCACCTCCAACCTGTATGGCCGGCACGTATCACAGATGGAAAATACAAAAGATAACACATATCATAATCTCAATCCAAAATATATATTGGTAGTAAAATGTCACCATCAAATGTCCATTGAATACGAGAATTCGTACAAGGTGAAGTGTCCTAAGACAAAGTCACAGAAACAAATGATTGGTGAACAAGTCACCGCAGACAAAAAGGAAGTACTATACCTGATATATATATAGTTAAAAAGGTCAGGCACAAAATGAGTAAGTCAAATGGAGATCCCTCTATAGTGTATGAGCAGAGTACCAATCTAGAATATACCAAGAACGCATTAAGCCCATATGAGGGTTTTTTTCTAGAGATGAAATATCAACCTCTACAGAGTAGACAAAATGATATTACCACAAATGTGAGCAGAACAGAGAAAACAAGAGGCACAGTTTCAATAGACAGCAGTACACCAGTCCATTATAATTGTTTATAGAAGCCCCAGAATAATAGTTCCTCATTTAGGCCCAACGGGGCAAGGCTGCATAAGTCATATATCCATTTGGATTCACACTTCATTAATTTGAGGGTGGTGTTTCCTCCCCTGATGTTGGTGTTGACTGCTTCCAAGCCCATAATCTTTAGTCCTTTGGTACTGCTTCTATGTACATCCAAAAAATAGCCTGCCACAGATGAAATTGCTTTATTTTTCTCTCTGTCCTTCTTGGCTGTGGAAATATTAGATAAATGTTGTTGGGTACATGTTCTTAATTCTTGAGTGGTTTGACCCACATATGGTTTCGGGCACCCACAGATCAGAAGATAAACCAAATTTCTAGACCTGCAATTAAAAAAGAATTTAGGTCTTTTTGGAGACTGTGCTATGGGGATGGAATAGCCATCTTGTGCGATCATATACTGGCATACGTTACATCTGCCGCATGCATAAGTTCCATAGATTCTAGTGCCCCTCCCCATGTGTACCCTGGGTCTCTGATAGTGGCTATGACACAACTGATCTTTCAAGTTTTGTTCACGCCTGGCCACCATTTTGGGAGTTAAAGAAATGTAATTTGAAAGTCTGGGCTCACTCAGTAGAATATTCCAATTCTTAGAAAGAATTTTATGGACATCAGCCACTGATTGTTATAGGTCGTAATTACAGCAAGATCCCTCCTACTGTCCCGTGTCCATTTCTGGAGTAAGCTGGATCTATCTGCATTGTTTGCAAACTGAAAGTATCAGTATGATATTTAGTGGCTCTGCATCTCCCCATGGGCACTGCATAGCACACGGTCTCTTGAGATTCAACTCATGGACAGATGCCCTGACATTTTCCTTTAGAATTTGCTGATAAAATTCAGAATTCCTTGCTCTATTAATGATGGCTAGTTGTCTTGTCCCAGGTACAGCAAAACAGCCCCAAACTATTATACTATTAGCACCATGTTTCATAGATGCTATGTTTTTTTTCACCAAGCATTACTTTCTCATTTATATCAAAAAGTTTTATTTTGGTCTCGTCCGTCAACAAAACACTATGCCAGTAGCCTTTTGATTTGTCCAGGTGGTCTTTAGCAAACTGATTTTTGGAGAGCAGCATCTTTCTCCTTGCAATCTTGTCATGCACACCATTGTTGCTCAATGTTCTCCTGATGGTGGACTAATGAACATTAATATTCGAAAAGCTGATAGAGGCCTTTAGATGCTATCTTGGGTTTCTTTGTGACCTTGACAACTATTAGACACCTCGTTTCTGGTGTATCTTGGTTTGTTAACCACTCCTGTAGAGGATAATAATAGCCGTGAATTTTCTCTATTTTTACACAATCTATCTTACTGCAGGATGGTGGTGTCCAAACTTTCTAGAGATGGATTTGAAACTGTCATGATCCAGTCCAGAGGTTGTTTTCTGCTGTCTTCTCTTTGGACTGGTCATGCGGGAGTTAATCCCCTCTGTCTCGTTCTGGAGCTGGCAGGGCTATTTCAGTCCTCTGCAGCCTGCGAGCCAGCAACAGCTATACTGCAAGCTTCCAAGCTAGTGCCTCTGACCTGTATTCCTTTAGTGCTCCTTCTGCCCCCGATTACCTGGACTTGTGCATGACGTGGCTTGATCTCTGGACTCTGCTTCTGGTTTTTCCGTTTCTGATACCATGCTTTCTGACTGGCTTTTTACCCTCTGGCTTGTACCCTGACAACGGCTTACATCTTATGTTTCTGATACCACGTTCCTGGTAGGTCCTGACTTCTCGCTCGTCCCTGACTACGGCACTTGCTTTCTCCCTTGGTACTTCTGCTCCTGACAGTTGCTGACTTAGGCTAGTCTGACCACTCTTTTGCTACCTGTGACACCTGCTGTGCTGTTGCTTTGTGTTATTACTCTGTGTGTGTGTGCAACCTCTCTTCCCTCACCAGCAACCCCTGGTGGAGGTTGCGCTGTACTGCACTGCAGCAGCACGTTACACATGCACTCAGCTTACGAGTGGATGAGTGGATTGTCTCTCCAGCAGGATATGCCCTGATACTGGAATGCTATATCTAATACTAATGGTGAGACCAAACCATTTTTTATTGTGCACTGGTTCACATGAGCACTTTTTTTGTAACGTTTTTGTGTGTTATGTCCTTTTAATGGTTCATTAAAGGTTATGTTTTAATTTACTTCATGTGGGATACTCTCCCGGCTGTGTGTAGCAGCACGTTACAGTAACGTTTTTAAGCCTGGTGAGCATCAACAGCTCTCCTTCTGAAGGCTCATATGTAGGTGTCTTGATACACTTTACATATATGTTGTGAAGATCAGAATTTGATAGATCCCTGATCTTTAAATAAAACAGAAAAGCCACTTACACCTGACTATCATCACATTGAGTGAAAACACCAGACTCAAACTCACTTTCAAATTATCTACTAATCATAAAGTTTCACATACGTATGTCATTCACAAACATGTGATATTGGATAATTTACCTGAATTAAAAATGACAACGTCTAATATTATTTATTTGATTTTCTTTACTTTCAAGACTTGTGTGAAAATCTGATTTAGTGTTATTTGGAGAATTTTGAAGGGTTCGCAGACTTTTAAACGCCACTGTACTTGTATTCCTATGAGTTTGACAACTTGGAAAGGTCAATTTTCTAATCCCTTTTTTTTTTAAAAATCCTTTATTTATTGACCTGCTTCTGTTCCTGCTTGTTGGAGGTGTTATCTAGGTTTCTTATGAAAGACAACACATAGTACAGCTTTTACAAAACTCAGATTAGTACAACGTTGCTTTTATTAGGAGTCTCTAGACATCTTTGTTCTACACAAAAATTGATTGTGAATGACTCCAGCAGTCATTATGAATAATCCCTTTCAATTAAATCACCGTGAATCTACTCTTACAATTGGCAATAAATGTGTGTTGTCTACAAATACAGCAATTTAATCATCTGTATAGGATTGTTTCCATTTTGTAAATCAAATATTTCAATCAGCCAACTAAGTTTAAAAAGTAGTTTTCATCAGTAAATTGCACATAGGCAGTGCGCTCTGTTGTAGCCTCGTCACTTGTAATTACAGGGTGCACTGTCACTGTGCACTAAGAAGAATATTACACAGTGAGCAATGAGCTTGTACTAAGCATACGTTGGAATTGACAAATGACGCTTGGTCAGAAGAGCAGGGACTAGCCCAGTCCCTTAAACAGATGTCACTGATGACGCTTTTTTTCAGGATAGGGACAGAGGCTATGATAGGGACTGCATCCTCTGCCCCCAGCATGCACTGGGAATTCTTAAACAAGGCGTCATTAAAACAGAAATAGGTAATCAATAAAATAAAGCTGCTAGATTAGAGAGGGAAGAGTAGCGACATTTTAATTAAACCATATTAGAAAAACAATTATTACTAAAATAAATTGAGAGACATTTAGGATGAAGCTAAATATTAATTTCATCCACCCCTTTAAGTAGCGAAAAAATATTCTGAAATTTATATTAAAAAATCTCCTGTGTTGCCATGTTCACAGACCTGTAACGTGTTCATTTTTCGGTTGATGGAGATGTGTGAAATCTTGTTTTTTTGCAAGGGAAGCAGATGTTTTTATTGATAACCTTTCAGAGTAGATACACATTTTTTTTTATTATTTATTTCTTTATTGAAGAGTAGATACACATTTTTGATAGCTTGTTGCGTGTTTTTTTGCTGTGTTGCAGTGACTGAAAAATGACAATTCTGCATTTTTTTTTTAGAATGATGGGATCCACATTTCTTTATTCATGGCAGTATTTTTAGATAAAATAGTATATGAGCATGGTCTATTGGATAAAGAGAGACCCCACACATGAATGGTCTTGGGATGCTTTAGGCTGTGTGCCTATGTTGCGTTTTTATGAGCATTTTCGCAGCGTTTGTGCCGGCTCAGATGCTGCAGAAACGCTTAAAAGAAGTTTCACATTAAATTGCATGCGTTTATGGCTTTTTGTGCCAATGCATGCTCAGGAATCGCTTAGGCTAGTTTCACACTAGCGTTTATGAGCGCAGCGACGGCCTGCGCACGGCCGCCGCTAAGCCCCGCCCCCTGCCGCGCTCCCGCCGGTAGCTCCGCCCACCGGCGCATGACGCTGCATGCGCCCTGCGTCCCCTATCTTTATCACTGGGGGAGCAGGCTGTGCGCAGTATGCGTTTGGCGGCGCATGCGTCCTTTTGACGGTGCGCCGACCTGCGCCAAACGCAACCTGCTGCAGTTTGGTTGTGTCGGCGCACCGTCAAAAAGGCGCATGCGCCACCAAATGCATACTGCGCATGGCCTGCGCCCCTGTGATAAAGATAGGGGACGCAGGGCGCAAACAGCATCATGCGCCGGTGGGCGGGGCGCGGCAGGGGGCGGGGCTTAGCGGCAGCCGTGCGCAGGCCGTCGCTGCGCTCATAAACGCTAGTGTGAAACTAGCCTTAGCTGCTAAAAACGCAGCATACTCATTTCCGCATTGCTGGGCGTTTTTAGCCTTTTCCAATGTTCCCAGAAAACGTGCGGAAAAAAACGCGTCAAAACGCGCGTCATTTGTGCAAAAAACGCGCAAGAAATGCGCGGAAATAAAACGTGCATTTTCTGGGAAGGGGATCAGTTTCCTGAGCATTTAAAAACGCTAACGTGGGCACATAGCCTTAATGTTAACATGACACAAGACTCATAATAGAGCTCACCTTTTCTTCTCTGGACAATCATTCTTTCTGTTCTCTTCAAGCTAATCCCTGTACTTTCTATAGACTGACATTTTGCAGGAATTACAAGGATTGGACTGCAGAGGACTGGGGTAAAGTTACTTTCTATGAGGAACCTCACTTCAGACTGTTTGGGACATCTGGAAAAATAGAATGATTGTCAAGAGAAGAAAATAAACTGAGCTTGGAACTTTCTTGACAAATAATGATTGAGTTAGGGCCCCGTTACACATAGCGACTCACCAGCGATCCTGACACCGATATCAACTTGTCAGGATCGCTGGTGTGTCGCTACATGATCGCTGGTGAGCTGTCAAACAGGCAGCTTCACCAGCGATCAGCACCAGCGACGCCGAGTGGGCGCATCGTTGTGTACGTTAGTTACCAACGCGCTGATGCAGGGAGCTGGTAACTAAGGTACACATCGGGTTTCTAAGCAGCGTGCGTCACTTAGAAACCTGATGTGTACCTTGGTTACCAGCTCCCTGCATCAGCGCACTGGTATCTAAGGTACACAAAGGGTTTCTAAGCACCGTGCGCTGCTTAGAAACCCTGCATTTACCTTGGTTACCAGTGCGCTGATCGCTGGTCTCCCGCCTGTCACACGCAGTGATGCGTGCTGGCCAGTGGGAGACCAGCGATCAAAAAAATGTCCAGGGCTTTCCAACAACGATCAGTGATACCAGCAGGGGGGCCGGTTGCTGAAAGGTGTCATACACAGTGATCTCGCTGGTGAGATCGCTGTTGCGTCACAAAACTTGTGACACAGCAGCGATCACGCTAGCGAGATTGCTATGTGTGACGGGGGTTTTAGGCTACGTTCAAAGTTCTCAGGATGGTTTTTTTATGAACTTTGGTGAATAGTAACCTATTTTACGTAATGGGTGCAGAAATGGTGCAAAAAACCTCCAACATCACAAATTCACCAAAAGCTATTTGTGGGAACGTAGCCTTACAAAGCTTTTAACAGCAACAGGTAGAGCTGAGTTCCACTAGCTGCTGTTAACCACACAAATCTCTTAGAGCAGCTCACAACCGCAAACTAGTGCACACATCATTCCATTCATCCAACCCTCAAACCGCAAAGAGTTCATGGGCTACTGATGGGTTGCCATGACACATGGGAGGATGTTGAAGGCCACAGTGATCCTATAAAAGCAACTTGTGGCAGGTATTCATAGGAGACTGTGATTGTCACTTTAGACCCTAAGGTGACTTTAAAAAGTTTTTTAAAAAAGTACAAAAATGTACCTCACCACACCTCTTTTACCCCATTAGAAATAAAAAAATGTAAAATTATATTTGTTCCAAAAGTCCAATCAAAATATAAAATATATTAAGAATCTAGATAATAAGAAAAAATGGAACTGCTTAGCACATACAGTAACTCGGCCAGCTCATACATGCAACCGGAGATCGCCTTGTCGTTGGCTGCTGGGCATGCATGAATTGGCCAAATTATGTGTTAACAAAAAGAAAAAAATGGATGGCACTCACCGGTTAAAAACTTCTTTATTCCAATACTTTAAAACATCGACATAGGGAGGATGGGGGCAGCAGTGGAAAGGACGACAGCTGTTTCGTGCTGCAGTAGCGCTTCTACTTTTTTTTTTTAAATTTTTTCTTTTTGTATCCATTGTGGCTAATTCCTTTGGAGTGGCGCCTCGGTTCATGGAGCACTTCCCGTGGTACACATGTTTGCAGTACCAGCTCACACAATTACTTGTGCAATGAATGGGCCTCCCGGCTGTGCGGATTAACACTTTGTTGGAGCAAATTATGTGCTAAGCATCTTCATTTTTTCTTATTATGTAGAGCAGTAATGCAATTCAAATTTAATATTTTTCATGTTTACATGTTATAGCATTACAGAGTGCAACTTTATTTGTTTATACACAGGGTAAAAAACTCATTGTGGGAACAAAGCCTTAGACCAGTATTCTCCATCTCCAGTCCATAAAAGCCACCAACAGATCATGTTTTCAGGATTTCCTTAGTATTGCACATGTGATGCAATGATTGCCTGTGCAGGTGCTGCAATTATCAGCTGGGCAATACTATGAAAATCCTGAAAACAGGACCTTGAGGCTTTTGAGAATTGGAGTTGGGGAACACTGAGGTAGAAAATAAACAAATACTCAACTTGTGCACGTGGCCGTAGACGTGTGCCCACAATGAGTTTTTGGTGAGTTATCGATGTTGCGTAGTATCATGGCATGAGATTTCTATAAATCCAATCCATGCTGTTGGAACTAAAAGGATAAGGTTCCACAATGAGCTTTTTGTGAGTTTTTCATGTTGCACCATTTCTGCACTTATTATGTAAATTAGGTTACTCGCGTTTTTTATTGCGTTTTTATTGCATTTTTGATGGTGTGTTTTTTTGTCTCTTGTTGGTCTGTCTTGTTTTAAATAAAGCTGCTTTGTTTTTGATACTTCCTGGTATTTGGCTTTGAGAAAACTTTATTGATATTTTAATGTGTAGATTGCATGTGAACTTCTGATACGCTTCCACAGACAAATTACTTGTGAAACACCCTGGTGCTGTGTATATTGATGTGAGAAAGCTGCCACCTGCTGTTCAGATGGGACCACTTGGACCTAAACAGAACAGGAAAAGTTGCAGGGGGGACGAGTTTGAATGTGACACCTAGTCAGGTGCCTTTGATGATGGAGTTCCTGAATATAAACAGTCTGTGCATCAAACCAGAGCAGGATTTAGCACAGAGAGAAAGAGAGAGGTGCAGACGTGCATTGGAGAAGACGCTAGAGCAGGAGTGACAGGTCTCAGCAGGAAGCGTGCATCAGCAGAATGCAGGCCACTAGCAGATGGGACCCAGACGACACCAAGTCAGATCAAGACTGTGCCCCAACTATGCTGGTCCAGACGCGAGGACCCGATCTACACCGGTCAAGACCCAGAACCCACTCTCCACTAGTCAAGGCCCGAATACCAGACCGGCGCTCGTCAAGGTCTAATGCCCAACAGCGCCAGTCAAGATCCAGAACCCAGTTCTCTTCTCCACTGACCGGGGAGACACCTGCTTTCAGTCAAGCACCAAGGATTTGTGAGGAGACTTCGTCTGAAAGAGGACGCCTGCGGTGGTGAAAGGAAGTCATGAGTGAGTCAGAACGCCACTTCGTATGGTACAGGGATCAATCTTTGCTAGGACAACAGATGGGGGGTTGGATCGAATAAGGCACAACATGCTTTCATAGACTTTGTCAGGAAGACTTGCGGCCTAGCGGGAAGTCCTGGTGACAGAGTGCGCTGTCCAGAGCTTCTGGTTCTGACATTTGTATCACCAGCGCCGCCTGCAGATTGAATATGGTGCCTAGTCACAGAAGTAGAAGTCACAGGAGCAGGCTTTAGTGGAGATGTGACACTAGCAGGAAGACCCATTGACCCCCCACTAGGGCCACTGTTTCAGGAGGAGCCAAGATAGTAGCTCCCACAGGAATGGGTGTGTTACTCCAGCCAGAGGGACACAAGCATAATTGCCAAGACTTCTTTGTCATTTAAATTGAGATTCATTATATGTTCCACATTGTATAATTTACTTGTGATTATTCTGTTTCATACTGTTTAACTGTTTCCAAACTACTGTGAATTCCCACCATATTGGAGGAAATAAATAGTTAATTGACACCCTCCCTCTGCATGTTGCATCCAGCCACTTGCATTACACGTGTGCGTTTTTTACCTGTGGATATTCCGCATGTAATGCAAGTCTATGGAAATAATCTGCATATAAAACTCAGTGTACCCACAAAAGAATTTGACATGTTGTGGATTTGGAACATGCACAGAAGACCACTTTATGCTAAATTAAAAAAAATCATAGTGAGCATGAGATTTCTATAAATACTATTCACTCTCCTGGAATTGTAAAATGCTGCTTTTTTAATACAGTGAAAATATGCAGCATCTAAAACTCACCCAAAACTCATTGGGAACACACAGCTTTATTGTTGATAAATCATCTTTTAGCACTTTATGTAAATTACTTCTTCCAGGCTATGGAAAGGATGCTGCCTTGAAGATAACTTTGCCTCCAAGGCTTATTATAAATAAAAGGGGCAGTTACCAGTATGATGTGTAATGGCCGCTCTCTGCTCTCTGCTCTCCTGATCTCACTGCAGAGCTGTGTGTGATTATACCTGTCATATCTGCTGGTTCCTTTCAGCTTCAGCTTCCACTTCACAGGTGTCCAGGGCTGTAATATTGTTACAATATAGCAGAGCTCAGAGAGCTGCAAAAGATTTATTTGCAAGAAGAAAAATTCCATTTGCTAAGCTAGGAGTTATATCTAACACTAGAGAAGACAGAGAAAGGATTCAGAAGGATCTAGATAAGCTTGACCATTGGGCAGCGACTAATAGAATGGTTTTTAACAGGGAGAAATGCAAGATTCTACATCTGGGTAAGAACAAAGAAAGTGAAATCTACAGACTGGGAGGAATAGAACTAAGCAACAGCAAGTATAAGAAAGACTTGGGTATACTAATAGATCACAGACTGCACATAAGTCAACAATGTGATCCAGCAACAAAAAAGGCAAACACAGTTCTAGGATGTATTAAGAGAAGCACTGAGTCTATTAAGAGAAGCATTGAGTCTAGGTCATGTGACATAATTATGCCCCTCAACTCGTCCTTGGTTAGGCGGCATCTGGAATATTGTGTCCAGTTCTGTGTACCACATTTTAATAAAGACATTGAAAAACTGGAGCAAGTTCAGAGAGGAGCTACCATTATGGTGAGCAGACTTCAAAATATGTTCTACAAGGAACAGCTAAAGGATCTGGGAATGTTTAGCTTGCAAAAAAAGAAGGCTACGAGGAGACTTAACAGCTGTCTACAAATATCTCATGGGATGTCACAGTGTAGAGGGATCACCCTTATTCACATTTTCTCATGGAACCATGAGAATTAATGGAAAGAAACTGAAAAATACAGATTAGATATTATAAAAAAACCTTTTGACAGTGAAGGTGATCAATGAGTGGAACAGGCTGCCATGAGAGGTGGTGAGTTCTCCTTCAATGGAAGTATTTAATTAGATGCTGGACAGACATCTGTCTGAGATGGTTTAGTGAATCCTTGCATTGAGCAGGGGGATGGGCACGATGACCCTTGAAGTCCCTTCCAACTCTAACATTCTAAGATTTCTCTTGTTCTGTGTTAGATATGTCTTACTCTGGTGACCCCACCTTCTATTTAAAATAAGTTTTGGAGGGTTATCTTATAGATAACATCCTCCCCATAGCCTTTCAGAGTTCATTTACATATAAGAAAAATGTGGCTTTCTCAGGAATAAGACATTGGATCAAAGATAATAATAATAATCTTTATTTATATAGCGCCAACATATTCCGCAGCGCTTTACAGTTTAACAGTTCCAAAACACAAGTATTAAGTAACAACATTAACAATACAATAATTAAAGCAAAACAAGACGACCCTGCTCGTGAGAGCTTACATTCTACAGTACAATGAGGTGGGGGAGATACAAAGTACAGGTGTGTATTTACAATGATGGACCAGCCATCTTGAGGGAGTGGGGGATAGATGGAGATAGTGAATGGGCTAAACACACAGTTACACATAAAATGACTTTGATTAGGCCGCTCTGAACAAATGTGTTTTGAGGTAGCGCTTAAAACTATGGAAATTGTGTATGGTCCTAATGGTAGAGCATTCCAGAGGATTGGCGCAGCATGGGAGAAGTCTTGGAGTCAGGAGTGGGAGGTATGGATTAGTGCAGAGGTTAGTCGAAAGTCGTTTGCAGAGCGCAGCGGTTGGTTAGGCCGATAGACAGAAATGAGGGAGGAGATGCTGGGGGGTGCTGCACTGTGGAGAGCTTTGTGGGTGCTAACAAGTAATTTGAATTGGATAGATATTAAGGAATCATTTTATTCAGCTTTCTAATACCTGCATGTTCATATATATGGCTTAGGGGGGTTGATCCTACTGACAGATTCCCTTTACACTCATATTAAATAGTACTCAGTACACAGATGCCGTCATTTACAGTGATCCTGATTGACTCCATAGAAAGCTTAGCATTTTTAGTAGGATTTTCCTTACATTTTCTTAGTTGCATCTTACACTAAAAGCCAAGGTCCATAAACAGCTTAAAAACACAGAAAAGGATATTATTGTTGAAAATTCAGTAAAAAAAAAGTTATTTTTTTCCCAAGGCATTAGATACACCATGGAACACTGGCAAAATGTCAAGAAGGGATTTTAATTTGTCACAACAGTAAAATTACCTTGAGCTGAAAATTGATGAAAATACAAGAAGATAAATGGTCCAGGAAGCTGCCAAAAGCCCTACAACAACATTAAAGGAGCTGCAGGGATTTCTGGAAAGTACTGGTTGTGTACTGCATGTGATAGTATTCTCCCTTACTCTTCATATGTTTGGCAAATGGGGCAAGGTGGCAGAAGCATTCAAGCCCAATCATGATTTGTCAATACCTACATCAAATCTGACAAAAGTATATGGAACAATGTTTTATGGTCTGATGAGTTTAACGTTGAACCTTTTGGCCATAATTCAAAAACATATGTTTAGTGCAAGCCAACACTGAGCATCACAAAAAACACCATATCCACAGTGAAGCATGATGGAGGCAGCATTATGCTTTGGGGCTGTTTTTCGGCATGTAGAATTCAGACTTTCATCAAGATGGAGGGAATTATGAATCTTTCCAAATATCAATGAGTTTTGCAACAAAACCTTCAAGCCTTTGCTAAAAAGCTGACAGCGAAGAAGAATTTCACCTTTCAGTATGATGATGGCCCTAAGTATACCTCCAAATCAACAAAGCAATAGTTTCACCAAGAGAAGATCAAAGTTCTGGAATGATCCAGCAAGAGCCCAGTGAGTTGACCTAATACACAGGAGATGCCCTCGCAATCTGACAGATTTGGAGCTCTACTGCAAGGAAAAGTGGGCAAAGCTTGCCAATTCTGAATTGGCTGATAGACTCCTGCTCAAAAAGACTTAATGCTGACATAGATTGAAAGTCTCTTTCAACAAAGTATTAGTTTAAGGATGTGCTTATTTATGTAGCCACATAATTTTAGTTCTCAATATTTCTTGCGCCATCCGAAAAGATTACAATTTTTTTTTCAATTGAATTGTACAGATTAGAGATGACATTAAAGGTGGATTAAGTTATGAAATTATCCTTTTTGCTATAATTTTTTTTACATAACAAAAACCTAGCATTTTAACAGGAGTGTGAAGATTTTAAATGTATCCACTGTGCATTATTTAGATCCATGGTCAACTACATGCAAATGTTTGCCACTAAAACAAATCTGTATAACTATAATTACATACGTGTGTCATTGATTTTCTTTGTTAAATCTCAGTGTGTCATTGACTACTTCAAGCTATAACTTCTCACCTCTCTCATATTTGGGTGGCAGTTTATGTACAATCATGAAAATGAATGGAAAATCCCACAGTCATTCTTGCCAATGTCATATTATGCGCCATCAGCAGTGTGTTGATGGGTGTTTATTTTCTGCCTGACTTTCCTACGGCTATTGTATAATGGATTTTTTTGCTAACAGAGAAAACCTGAATCAGTACAAAAAGTGCACTCCATGCCTTTTATGCTGAATTGGGATTGTGTGATAAGCCGTTTTCTGACTATAGAAAGGTTTAGTTAGTGTCACAAAAGAATACCTATGGTAATGCCCCCAGCCAGTGTCAGCTTCAGTACACAAGTAACTCATAATCACAAGGGAAGAACAGACAAATATACATGTGCCCTTTATATGAACATGGACCTGATGCTCTGATCGGTCATAATAACTGATAGTGGTCTTTAACTGGATCTTTTGCTGCAGCAAGACCCATGAGCTTTTCTTTACCATACTAATGGTGTATTTATTGCAGGAGATAATCACCAAGCGTTTGTAGGGATGCTCATTCCCAATTATTCATGGGTGTAAACATTCCATTTATGGCAGCAAAAGAAAAATCATTATCGGCAGCACTCAGCCCCTTGTAGTCAGGGAATGTGCTGCCGATAACATGATACTATACGGATGCAAAATGATCATATATATATCATTCTTCTGCACTCATAACTATTTGTATGCCTCTATTAACAGGCTGAGTAACCAAGTGCAAAATAATTTGTGCTAATGCGGATTCACATCTAAGGCTATGTGCACAGGTTGTCTTTTTCAGGTGGATTCTGCCTATATCCACCTGAAAAAGCACTTAAGAACAGCAACTGTCATGAATGTGCCACATTCTGTGGGGCCTGTAGTGCATCTGAGATTAGAAGATTATGGCAATTAGCTGAACAAAGGGCCTCTTTAAATCATTATGGTCATTCATGAGTCAACAGGTTTCTTGTGACATGGAAAGAGTTTAGAGTTCCTCATGGTCTATTGGCTGTGCTGCTTATTGGGACCACACCCTTTCATTATATAAACCTGTGTCTGGTTTCCCTCCATGCAATTTATAAACTGGAAAAAATCTGCGCACTGCAGTACTCTGTTCTGCCCTCAACATGGCAGAGCAGTGCGCCGGAACCGGCACCATCTCCAGCGACGCAGATTGCCAATCCCCTAAGCGTCAGCTGACCACAGGTTCCTCCTTCTCTCTTGCACATGGCATCCAGGCAGCTTGTGTCCTTGGATACCCTGACAGTTTTAACCCCTTCACTACCAAGGGTGGTTTGCACGTTAACTCCCTGGCCAATTTTTACAATTCTGATCACTGTACCTTTATGAGGTCATAACTCTGGAACGCTTCCATGGATCCCGGTGATTCTGACATTGTTTTCTCGTGACATATTGTACTTCATGTTAGTGGTAAAATTGCATTCAAATAACTTGCGTTTATTTGTGAAAAAAACGGAAATTTGGCGAAAATTTTGAAAATTTTGCAATTTTTCAACTTTGAATTTTTATGCCCTTAAATCACAGCGATACGGCACACAAAAAACTTAATACATAACATTTCCCACATGTTTACTTTACATCAGCACAATTTTGGAACCAAAATTTTTTTTTGTTAGGAAGTTATAAGGGTTAAAAATTGACCAGTGATTTCTCATTTTTGCAACACCATTTTATTTTTAGGGACCACTTCACATTTGAAGCCACTTTGAGGGGTCTATATGATAGAAAATACCCAAAAGTGACACCATTCTAAAAACTGCACCCCTTAAGATGCTTAAAACCACATTCAAGAAGTTTATTAACCCTTTAGGTGCGTCACAGGAATTTTTTGAATATTAAAAAAAATGAACATTTAACTTTTTTTCACAAAAAAAATACTTCATGTTCAATTTTCTTTATTTTACCAAGGGTAACAGGAGAAATTGGACTGCAAAAGTTATTGTGCAATTTGTCCTGAGTACGCTGATACCTGATATGTGGGGGGGAACCACTGTTTTGGCGCATGGCAGACCTCAGTAGGGAAGGAGCGCCGTTTGACTTTTTCAATGCAAAATTGGCTGGAATTCAGATCGGACGCCATGTCACGTTTGGAGAGCCCCTGATGTACCTAAACAGTGGAAACCCCCCAACTGACCCCATTTTGGAAACTAGACCCCCCAAGGAACTTATCTAGATATGTGGTGAGAACTTTGAACCCCCAAGGGCTTCACAGAAGTTTATAACGTACAGCGGTACAATTAATAAATCATATTTTTTCCACAAAAATGATCTTTTCACCCCCAATTTTTATTTTTCCAAGGGTAACAGGACCCTAAAAGTTATTGTGCAATTTGTCCTGAGTACGCTGATACCCCATATGTGAGTGTAAATGACTATTTGGGCGCATAGCAGAGCTTGGAAGGGAAGCAGCGCCATTTGACGTTTTTGGCTAGATTTGAGATCGGACACCATGTCGCGATTGGAAAACCCCTGATGTACCAAAACAGTGGAAACCCCCCACAAATGACACCATTTTGGAATCTAGACCCCCCAAGGAACTTATCTAGATGTGTGGTGAGAACTTTGAACCCCCAAGGGCTTCACAGAAGTTTATAACGTACAGCAGTACAATTAAAAAATCATATTTTTTCCACAAAAATGATCTTTTCACCCTCAATTCTTATTTTTTCAAAAGTAACAGGACCCTAAAAGATATTGTGCAATTTATCCTGAGTACGCTGATACCCCACATGTGGGTGTAAACCACTATTTGGACGCATGGCAGAGCTCGGAAGGGAAGCAGCGCCATTTGACGTTTTTGGCTGGAATTGAGATCGGACACCATGTCGCGTTAGGAAAGCCCATGATGTACCAAAACAGTAGAAACCCCCCACAAATGACACCATTTTGGAAACTAGACCCCCCAAGGAACTTATCTAGATGTGTGGTGAGCACTTTGAACCCCCCAGTGCTTCACTGAAGTTTATAACGTCCGGGCATGAAAATAAAAAAATCGTATTTTTTCCACAAACATCATCTTTTAGTCCCCATTTTTTTATTTTCCCAAGGGTAACAGGAGAAATTGGACCCCAAAAGTTGTTGTCCAATTTGTCCTGAGTACGCTGACACCCCATATGTGGGAGAAAACTACTGTATGGGGACACGTCGGGACTCGGAAGGGAAGTAGTGACGTTTTGGAATGCAGACTTTGATGGAATGGTCTGTGGGTGTCATGTTGCCTTTGGAGAGCCCCTAATGTACCTAAACAGTGGAAACCCCCCACAAATGATCCCATTTTGGAAACTAGACCCCCTGAGGAACTTATCTAGATGTGTGGTGAGCACTTTGAACCCCCAAGGACTTCACAGAAGTTTATAATGCCCAGGCATGAAAATAAAAAAAACGTATTTTTTCCACAAACATGATCAATTAGTCCCCAATTTTTTTATTTTCCCAAGGGTAACAGGAGAAATTAGACCCCAAAAGTTGTTGTCCAATTTGTCCTGAGTACGCTGATACCTCATATGTGGGAGAAAACTACTGTATGGGCACACGTCGGGGCTCGGAAGGGAAGTAGTGACGTTTTGGAATGCAGACTTTGATGGATTGGTCTGCGGGTGTCATGTGCGTTTGGAGAGGCCCTGATGCACCTAAACTATTGAAACTCCCCACAAGTGACCCCATTTTGGAAACTAGACCCCCCACGGAGCTTATCTAGATGTGTGGAGAGCACTTTGAACCCCCAAGTGCTTCACAGAAGTTTATAACGCCTGGGCGTGAAAATAAAAAAAACATTTTTTTCCGCAAAATTATATTTTTGCCCCCAATTTTTTATTTTCCTAAGGGTAACAGGAGAAATTGGACCCCAAAAGTTGTTTTGTAATTTGTCCTGAGTAGGCTGATACCCTACATGTGGGGGTAAAACACTGTTTGGGCGCATGGCAGAGCTTGGAAGGGAAGGAGCACCATTTGACTTTTTCAACGCAGAATTGGCTGGAATTGAGATCAGACGGCATGTTGCCTTTGGAGAGCACCTGATGTGCCCAAACAGTGGAAACCCCCCAATTATAACTCCAACCCTAACCTCAACACACCCCTAACCCTAATCTGAGCCCTAGCCCTAACCCTAGCCCTAGCCCTAACCCTAGCCCTAACCCTAACCCTAGCCCTAACCCTAACCCTAGCCCTAACCCTGGCCCTAACCCTAACCCTACCCTAACCCTAACCCTAGCGGGAAAATGGAAATAAATACATTTTCTTTTAGTTTTATTATTTTTCCCTAACTAAGGGGGTGATATCGGGGGGTTTGATTTACGATTTATGGCGGTTTTTATGTTTGGCGGCTGTCGCACGCTAAAAGACGCTTTTTATTGTAAAAATAGTTTTTGCATCACCACATATTGTGAGCTATAATTTTTCCGTATTTTGACCCACCAAGTCATGTGAGGTCTTATTTTTTGCGGGACGAGTTGACGTTTTTATTGGTACCATTTTCGGGCACGTGACATTTTTTGATCGCTTTTTATTTCGATTTTTGGGACGCAGAATGAACAAAAACCAGCGTTTCATGAATTTCTTTTGGGGGGTGCGTTTACACCGTTCCGCGTGAAGTAAAATTGATAAAGCATTTTTATTCTTTGGGTCAGTACGGTTACAGCGATACCTCATTTAGGTCGTTTTTTATGTTTTGTCGGTTTTTTGCAATGAAAACAATTTTATATAAAAAATTATTATTTTTGTATCGCTTTATTCTGCGAGCTATAACTTTTTTATTTTTTTGCAGATGATGCTGTATGGTGGCTCGTTTTTTGCGGGACAAGATGACGTTTTCAGTGGTACCATGGATATTTATATGCGTCTTTGTGATCGCGCGTTATTGCACTTTTTGTTCGGTGGTATGATAATAAATCATTATTTTTTGCTTCGTTTTTTATTTTTATTTTTTAAGGGGTTCGCTAAAGGGGTTAACTAATGGGACAGTTTTATAGGGCAGGTCATTACGGACGCGGCGATACCAAATATGTGTACTTTTATTGTTTTTGGTTTTTTTTATTTTTAAAAAATGGATTTATTGGGGAATATTTTTTTTTTTTACTAATTTATTTAGCGATTTTTTTTTAATTATTTTTAACACTTTTTTTTTTTTTTTTTTTACTTTATTACCTTGTCCCAGGTGGGACATCACTGTCCTGTGACAGATCGCTGATCTGTCACATCACAGATCACTGTGACAGATCAGCGATCTGACACAGGCACTGCAGAAGGCTTCCTCATGCCTGCGCTTTGCAGGCACTGAGGAAGCCAGCTTCCTGCAGGCCCCCGAAGGCCCCCGTCGCCATCTTGGATTCGGGGGCCTGGAGGAAAGGAGTCCCCCGCAACAGCGCTGCACATTGCGCTGCCGTGGGGGGCTCAGGGAAGCACGGAGGGAGTCCCCTCTCTGCCGATGCTTCCCTTTAACCCCCGGTACACCGCGATCGCGTTTGATCGCAGTGTGCAAGGGGTTAACGTGTCGGGGCGGTCCATGACCGCCCCTGACACATTGTGCCGGGTGTCAGCTATGATAATTAGCTGACACCCGGCCGCGATCAGCGGCGCTCACCACGTGGGCGCCGCTGATCGCTGGGACGTAATATTCCGTCCATGGTAGTTAGGTCCATGGTCACATGGACGGAATATTACGTCCTTTGTAGGTAAGGGGTTAATTTGTTAGGCTGCTTCTGGGATTCCTACTTTGAGGCTTTTAGTTATTTTGTTCAGTTGGTGGTGGAAGATCTGTAGGGAATTTCCTCCATAATTCATTATCTGGGTGATATCTTTTGTCTGGACCGTCCTGGAGGTTAGAGGAATGGCGGCCTCTTTTTTTCCCCCTTAACTTTATGCATGGAGAATCCAGCAGCCAATCTGTGCACAGAAACCATCCACAAAGTCATGCAACAAGGTCTTCTGTGATTGGATGCCAAAGTCACGTGTCCCTGGCCATAAAAAGCAGACATCTTGTTTTGCTGGCACCATTTTCTCAGTGTCACAGTGCAGAGAAGCTACTCCTGCTAGTGTTGCAAGTGAACTTGTCAGTTAGCTAAACAGGATCCTGTCCTGTGTGAAATCGATCTTCCAGCATGTAACTAGATTGTTCAAAAACTGTGCTGCAGACTCAGGAGGCCTCATTTGCTAATCCAAATAGTTTGTGATAAAATTGTATTTCAGTAAGAAATCAGAAGGCCACATTTCTACTTAAAAATCATTAGGTCTAATATTGGAGTGCAGCCAGGGGTCCCAATTTTCTAATCAAAATCGTTTGGGATAAAACTGTCATATTTCCTTTTAAAAATCATTAGGCTTAACAGTGTTGTTCAGGCACACTAGGAAAATAAACACTGATTGTTCATTTAGTGACAGGTGACTGACAGCTGTGGGCCCAAGGTTGCAAAACAGCAGGCTACAAGAGGGGAAGGGTACATACAACATGAGTGGGAAAAAGTGAGGTCATGGTGGAAGGGGGAATAGGCTTGGTGGGTTAGTTGTTAATGTTAATGACAGCTCAACTGAATAAACACCATGTCATCCTATACAAAGACCACTGACATCTGTTACTGGACAGATCCAGTCCCTTTCTTTGGCAGTCACACCACGGTACGCCTTGTAGATGAGGTCCAGAAAGAGCATGTGCTCGAGTGGATGGCAAGCACTGTATCAAGTGGCCTCTCCTCCTCTTCCTCCATCTTAACATCACACACAGTACAATCCTCTGAGGTGGCAACCCAATCACCCTTGTTTACCCTGCATTACAATTTTCCAAACGCTCAACTGATTGTGGGGAATCATTGATGGGCCATTCTGCAAACATGTTCATATATTCTATTCCATGTGCATTAGAGGTCTGCTCCAAAGATTCACAGAATCAAGTGGAGGAGAGCATCTGCACCGATGCCCCAAATTTTTTCATGTTTGATCGGGGGCTGTTATGAGCTCATTTTCTGCTCCACCAGTTGAGAGTTCCCCTTCCGTTCTCCCTCTGGTGGTGATGGGATGTGGTGAGGTTGGTTTGAGTGGTAGTGATCTGCCACCTGGTGAGGAAGATAGTGATTGGATCTCTGGAGTATCCGACTGGATATAAGACAGCCGACGCCCTATCCTGTTGCTGGTGATTCAGTCTGTTTCTCAGGTCTAGGACTCAGCTCTGTTCCAGTCTTCTAAAGATAAGTTTGTTTTTTGCTATTGCTCACACTTGCTCTTGTTGGTCTTTTCAGTTTTTTGTGTGGTCAGCCAGCCCGGCTGGGCTGTGCTGAATTTCCACCCTTATTTGCCAAATTGCCTTTTTTTTGTCCCTTATTAGATTGGCCTCTTTTTGCTCTGTCTCAGAATATTTCAGAGTGCTGATATAGTGGGAGAAGTCTAGTGACTTCAGGGTTAATTTTGCTATCAGTTGTGTTGGACATTTTGTAGGGTTTTTTGGCAGACTGCAGACAGTGTCTTTCCTTTCCTGTCCTTTCTAGTTAGTCTGGCCCCATCGTTTGCTCAGCCTATTTTCCTGCCTTTGTTTGTGTTTTCATCTTTTTTCACCATCAATACATGTGGGGGGCTGTCTCACCTTTGGGGTCTGCTCTGGGGCAGTTAGTTTTCCCCTTTTCCTGCTTGAGGCTTATTTAGTTTCTCCAGTTGTGACGAGGCGTCTAGGAGCACCGTAGGAACGCTCCACGACTGCTGCTAGTTGCGTGTTAGGATCAGGGGTCTGCAGTCTGCATAGTTACCAACCTCTTTGGTTTTCTGAGACTTAGCTTGTGTTGTTTTTTATCTCCTCCTCAGCTACCCATTCATAACAGGGGGCCAGACTAAGTAGTGTCTAAGCAGAATCCAGACCCTCGTCACCAGATGTTAACCTCCGGGGGTGGAGGTTATCCTGATGAGACTCAGAGGTGCATGCAGACTGTACTGTAGTGTCAGGGCAGGAAGAGGAGAAGAGTGATTCTCAGGGTGAGGATGACGGAGGATGACGAAGACATTGTAGAGATTGTAGATCCCACTTGGTGTGAACCTAGAGGTACGCAGCTGAGTAGCTCAGGAGAGAAGGTGGAGGATGAGGAAGATGAGGGGGTTACATTGTAGCTTCCCACACAGACACAAAGTGATGCAACCATGACAAACACTGCATACTCAACCCCAAATCTGGCTATGGCCAGCAACGGTCGCAAGTGTGCAGTTCACAGGGGTGGCAGGGGTTGCTTAGCGTAGTGTCAAATGCTTATCAGTAGCTCTACAAGGACATGGCAGGTAAAGTTCATTTTGGAGCATTTTTTCAGGGGCGCTGGTGCAAGGGGCAGTGGCCCGGATTTTGGTGGGACACAGCTTTGGTGAAGAGCTTGTGTTTACTGGAACTGTTTCTGAATATAGTAGCAATCGAGCTTTGGAGGTGAGATTTTAGGAATACAAAAGTGTGTTTTATTTGCTACAATCTGTATGTAGTTCATGTGATTAACACATATACAGTCAAGTCACCCCATAGAAGTTTATTTGTGGCATTGATGTAGTGTTGCCCAATTGAATGTGAGTGGCATAGCCAGACATTTGCCAGGGGGTGTCCATTGATGTGGCTAATGCGCCGTCCTGTTTTCAGTTTGTCAGCTTTTGAAGTCTCGTACCATGAGCGGATGTAGTGACAGCAGAGTATTCCAGCTGACTCTGGAATCTAGTAATGGTGTAGTCCTAGAATTAATTAGATGTTCAGTGACCGAGGCTACTTAAAAGGGCTAATTTAGTTAAATGGGTGTGGAAATAGTGGTGTACATGGAGGCAACTTGATTGGTTAGGGGTTGAGTTACAATAAAAGGTAAGGAGTGGGGAAGTTACCTCTTCTTCAAGTCTTTGCATACAGGCATCCCACCCTTCTTGAATTTATGAAAAAAATGAGAGGAAAATGGAATGACAACTACAGCTAGGTTTTGGGAGAAGTATGCTTTCCTTTCTCAAAAATGAAAAGGGTTTTTTCCAACTCTGTATGATAAAATCGAAAATTTATTTAGTTCATATTAAATTAGCAAGAAAAGCATGGATCATGACAGATAAAATCACTAGTAACCTTTTTTTTCCTTAAGCTGCGTGCTTAAAGTTAGTTTTTGCCCCCGGTGGCAATTAGGGTCATTGCACTGTGTGGTTTCAGTTCTAGTTTTGCCCCCGGTGGCCGTTAGGGTCATTGCACTCTGGTTACTTTAGTTTAGTGCACGTGATTATGAAGCAGGTGTGATTGCTGGCTCTTACCTATAAAAGAGTGTCACTGTTGGTGGTATTGCTCATTTCCAACCAAGACTGGTGAAGGAAGGAACTACAGAGAGGAGTTCCTTGCAGCTCAGAAGAGCTCTGGTGTAAAGTCTGGTGAAGGAAGGAATTATAGAGAGGTGTTCCTTGCAGCTCTGACAAAGCTTGGAGAAGTAGCAGGAGGAAAGCTGCATTCTAGTGCTGGACTCTGTTGCTGGGAGCAAGACCAACAGAGCAAAGCTAAGTGGTGTTATCCCTGTTTGTATTTTTCCCTGGTGTGCATTAGTACAGCGGTGGGGCTAGTGCCTGCATCACCCAGCTCCCTAGCAAGGGATAGGTGTAGGGTGTGCAGGGTGACAGGTTCCGGCTCGGCGACAGGTGAGGAGCCTGTATAGGGAATGTTAGAAGTGTAAGGGACACTGACTCAGGGGAGTGCAGGAGGTCTCCACGTTCCCGTTCCCTATCGCAGGGCCCGCCATTGTAACTGTTTCCCCTTCCCCCGTGTCTTGTTGCTTTAGTTACTGACCTGTGGGTCGTGTCACACAGGACGGGTCCACGTTACACTTTGGTTACAGTCCAATCTAACTAGCGGATGTAGGTGCTGAAACGTTAGAGGTATTAATTGTGTGATATTATCTTAATCCTTAGGCCGGAGCACTGAGGCCAGCGATAAATCTTAAGTATATGGGGTTTCAACTCTGTCCTAGACCTAATAGTCTTTTATACATACATATACTGTATTTTACATTGCTTTTATGTTGTGTATAATTAAAGTTGAAGGTATTTGAGTTGCAAACTAATTGTAACTGCTGTGGTCATTTTACCCTAGTGTCTAGCAGTCATGTGATTTATTTACGTACATTAGATATGGTGGGGTGGATGAAGGGTTAAAATAATTTAAGCAACCGGATCCCTCATTAGCTTGTTATGCTTCAGAGCCTTTATGCACCACTCTGAGGCTGACCAGATCACAAGATCCAGCATTAGTCTCCCTATGTTTCTCCCATTCTGCAAAGACAAAGCTACCTCCTTTGCCCAGAGCCTGCAGTAGCCTCGCACTGCCGAACACCCCCTCCTCTCAGTCCGGGGCAGCTTCGCCCCACTCCTGCCACCACCACCAGCTTCCTGGATCAGAAACTCTGCCTTCTTGTACCCCGTCCCACCGCAGTCACCTCCCCCTTAAGCTACATTCGGATTATGAAACGCAACTCAATTTTTCCTCCAAGTTTGTGGTAAAAAAGTGCATCTTATAATCTGAAAAATATGGTAGTTTAAGTAAATGTTGTGTCAGGTCTTTGTATTACTATTTATTGCCTGAAAAGAAGGCATTGAAAGCGATGATTACCCAGAGTGAGTCATCAGTTCTATCACAGTTTTGACCATGGGAAATGAATTACCCTTCTCACTGTTGCTCGGAGAGTGAGGTTAACCAAGTTCAAAGCTTGGGAATTGCTTAGCTTACATGCAGTCCAATGGAATAGAGACAGAATGAACAATACTTCATGACCTTCCCGCAAAGCACATGTTCAAAACATGCAGGTACCTTATAAATCACTTGCTAAACATATTTATTAAGGCTAAGGTTTGAAAAGGGGAAGGGAGCGGGAAATGTTATTGTCATGATCTCAGTGCGGGTTTGACTCGCACACGTGGGGTTAATGTCTGGAACCAGTGCTGATGACTGGCATTTCTGGGGTTAAAGGTTGTGATCCCAGTCCAGGCTTACCTGCACACCTGGGGCTATGATTGTGGCCTCTCCCTGGTTCTGGGAGAGGCTTCTTATAGCCTCAGGACGCTCCCATCTCCGTCAGTTATACTTTCGCCCTTGGCATTGTGTGGTGACCCCTGAGTGTGTTTGTGCTGTGTTCTGGTTGCTTGATTCTCTGTGTACGACTCAGTCTGTTCTCTGGATATTGCTTTGGTTTCTGCTTGGTACCTTCTATGTCTGTTTGGTTTTGACTTCTGCTTGGCCCTGACTATCCGTTCTGTCTCATCCCTGGTACTTTACTGATATCTCTGTGTATGACCTCCATTTTGCCTGACTCTGAGTATTTCTGTATAGTGTCCTGCCATCTCTGAAAGCAGGATGCTAAGCCCCGAACCCTTGCAGTCACATGACCGTAGATCCTGTGACTGCTTGCTAAACATCAGCATCCACAGGTCCTGTGTATCTGTACTTTCCGGCCATACCTGACCCCGGGTCCCCCTACAGTTTTGGGTGAGTCCCTGCTCAGCGGAGGCTGCACGCTGGTGCTAACAGGATCCTGACATTATAACTGACCATTAAGATTTTGGGTTTTTTTTTTCTTTCTCTGCTGAGAAATATGGATCCCATACAATCTCTTGCTGAGCAAATGAAAAATCTGAGTCAGATGTTTCAGGGTTTATCTCTGGAGGAGCAAGCTCTGGCTCGTTCTCAGCAGCAGGTTTCTGAGACAGTGCAGGGGGCTTTAGCTGCTGGGTCTCTGGGGGCTGGGGCGAGTGATGTTGTTTTGGTGTCCCCAGAGCCACCTGTTAAACTGCCTGATTTCTTTTCTGGGAACAAAAAGGAGTTCAGGGTCTTCATGGAGGGGTGCAAACTCTTCTATAGTTTGAGGCCACGTTCCTCTGGGAATGAAAGTCAGAAAGTTGGGGTCATTATGTCTCTGTTAAGAGGGTCCCCACAAGCTTGGGCTTTCTCCCTTCCTCCCACTGCCCCTGAGAGAGTGTCTGTGAATGCATTTTTTTTTTGAGGCCCTCGGGCACATATATGATGAGCCGGCCCAAGTGCGATTGGCAGAGGACATGGTGATGAGTGTCTGTCAGGGGAAACACTCGGCTGAGTGGTTTTGTACACAATTCCGCCGCTGGGCCTCAGAGGTCTCATGGGACGACGCTGCACTCCGAGGACTCTTTCGCAGAGGCTTGTCCGAGCGGTTACAGGATGCCTTGGCATTACATCCCCCACCTAACTCACTCGAGGACGCCATGACCCAGGCCATCCGGATGGACCGCAGGCTGTGGGCCAGGGGGGTGATGCAGGCGGGGACTCCATTGTTCCATAGTGGAAAAGAGACTGTTTCTGTGCCCATGGACGTAGGGGCTCTCTCCCTGAAGGAAAAGAAGAGACAAGGCCGGAGAGAAAAGCAGTTATGCTTCTACTGTGGTAAAACGGGAAATTGGAAAAGGGAGTGTCCTGATTGTCCATCCTCAACTCGGTCGACGGGAAACGACTAGGTCTGGGTAGTCAGCGGGGAGACTACTCAGACCCTCAGGTACCCTTTTCCTCGTTTTCTAAGGTGTTGCTTCATGTGGAACTGTTAGTGGACGATTGCTGTTTTCCCTCTACAGCTTTCGTGGACTGCTGATCATCCATCAATCTCATTGACTCCCAATTGGTCACACACTGTAAGATAGGGACAGTTAGACTTAAGGTTCCGATTAAAGTGGTGGCCATTGACTCCTCCCCCCTCACTAAAGAGGGAATTCTCTTTATGTCTGACTTGTTTTCGCTCAAAGTGGGCGCTACCCATGTGGAAAAATTAAGTTGTTTGGTTCTGGACAATCTACCAGCAGGATTGGTGTTGGGCATGCCCTGGTTACAATGCCATAACCCAGTCTTTAACTGGAAAACGGGGGAGATTGTTCAGTGGGGGTTTAATGATTCAATGTTATGTGATAAGTCTGCACTATTGGTTGAACCTGTTAAATCTGTATCTGTGTCATCTGTCGAGCTGGAAGGTATTCTGGAGTACCTGAAAGAATTCGAAGATGTGTTCTCTGAAAGTGAGGCCGAGACGTTTCCGCCACATAGACCCTTTGACTGCGCTATCGAGTTAGTCCCGGGGCTAAATTGCCTAAAGCCCATCTGTTTAATTTATCTGGCCCTGAGCGCTTGGCCATGAAGGATGACATTGCTGAGAGTCTTCGCAAAGGTCACATATGTCCCTCAGTCTCACCTGTGGCGGTAGGGTTTTTTTTGTAAAGAAAAAAGATGGTGGTTTACGTCCCTGCCTCGATTTTCGTGAGCTCAACAAGATTACTGTATGAAATACGTACCCCCTTCCGTTGATTCCCGATTTGTGTAACCAACTTTCAGGGGCAAAATGGTTCTCCAAACTGGATCTTCGGGGAGCATATAATTTGATAAGGGTCCGGGAGGGGGATGAATGGAAAACCGCGTTCCTCATGACCGAGGGACTGTTTGAAAATTTAGTCATGCCGTTTGGTCTTACCAGTGCCCCAGCCATATTTCTGAATTTCATCAATGTGGTATTCTCGGATCTCATTGGTTGTTTTCTTGTTATTTACTTAGACGACATTCTGATATACTCTCCCGACAGTCAGTCTCATCTGAATCATGTACGAACCATTCTCCAAAGACTGAGGGAAAATCATCTGTATGCCAAATTGGAGAAATGTGTGTTTTTTGCTCAAGAATTGTCTTTTTTGGGATTAATTGAGTCTTATGAGGGTTTTCGCATGGACCCCAAGAAGGTGCAAGCCATTGCGGATTGGGTGCAACCCCGAGACCTTAAGGGTCTTCAGCGCTTCTTGGGGTTCGCCAATTATTACCGCAAATTTGTTCGGGGGTTTTCACAGGTGGTCAAACCACTCACAGATCTTACTTGTAAAGGTGCGGATGTGAGAAACTGGTCCTCGCTCGCAAAAGAGGCCTTTGCAAACCTGAAAAGAAGCTTTATGTCTGCTCCCGTGTTAGTACAGCCAGATCCGTCCAAACCATTCGTCGTGGAAGTGGACGCCTCTGAGGTGGGGGTGGGGGCGGTGTTGTCCCAAGGGCCTGCCACTCTAACCAACCTCAGGCCATGTGCTTTCTTTTCCAAGAAGTTCTCTGCTGCGGAAAGAAATTACGACGTATGCAATAGAGAGATTCTTGCGGTCAAATTGGCGTTTGAAGAATGGAGGTAGTTTTTGGAGGGGGCCAGTCACCCGGTTACGGTGATCACGGATCACAAACATTTGTCATACATTGAGTCTGCTAAAAGACTAACGTCCAGACAGGCCCGTTGGTCACTTTTTTTTCCCGTTTTCAGTTTGCGATTACATTTCGTCCAGGGTCTAAGAATGTCAAGGCTGACGCCTTATCGCGCAGATTTCAGCCGGTGTCGCCCCCTGAGCCACCGTCCTCCATTCTGCACCCTGGGGTTGTGATAGCAGAGGTCTCATCTGAATTGGAACGGGCGATTCAGGGGGCCCAGTCGCTGGCCCCGGCGGCCAAGCCGGAGGGGAAGTTGTTTGTCCCAGAGCATCTTCGCATGAAACTCTTGCAGGAGTTCCATGAATCCAAGCTGAGTGCTCACCCTGGTATTTCAGCCACGCGTCTGGCAGTGCCTAGGATCTTTTGGTGGCCTACCCTTGGTTCGGACATAAAAAAATTCATTGCTGATTGTGGGGTCTTCACTCGTTCTAAAAGCTCTCATAGCCGGCCGCAGGGGAGCTGATGCCCTTGGCAGTGCCCGAAAGACTATGGACTCACTTATCCATGGATTTTGTTACCAATCTCCCTCCATCTAAAGGTAATACAGTGGTATGGGTAGTGGTGGACAGGTTTTCTAAGCAGGCTCATTTTGCACCCCTGTCCGCACTACCATCAGCTGAGACGTTGTCCAGGCTGTTAGTGCAGCATGTGATCCGGTTGCATGGGGTACCCCTGAATGTGGTGTCTGATCGTGGTGTGCAGTTTGTGGCTAAGTTTTGGCGTGCTTTCTGCAAAAAATTAGGGATGTCTCTGTTCTTTTCATCTGCATACCATTCTGAGATCAATGGTCAGACAGAGCGCACTAACCAGTCCCTGGAACAGATCCTCAGGTGTCTAACCTCTGCTAGACAGAATGACTGGTGCGATGCACTGCCGTTGGCTGAATTTGCTTTCAATAGTCGGGTGAGTCAATCCACGGGTATGACTCCTATTTTGATCAATTATGGGTTCAGTCCTCATTTTGGTGAGTTTTCTCGTCCCGGGTTGAGGGCTCTGTTCAGCGATTACAGAATACGTAGGCAGACAGGAAACGAACACCAGGGCCCACGTTTCAGGTTGGAGACAAGGTTTGGCTCTCCATGCGAAACATTAAGTTGAAGGTTCCTTCAGCCAAGTTGGGGCCCAAATTCATTGGCCCATACAAGATTGTGGAAAAAATCAATCCAGTGGCGTATAGGCTGTGCCTTCCACCCTCTTTCAAGATCCCTAATGTCTTCCACAAATCTCTACTGAAACCTTTTGAAGCAGTCCGGGGAGACTCCGAGTCCGCTGCTCCTCCTGTTTTGGTCGAGGGGTAGGTGGAGTACGAGGTTGGTCATATCGTAGATTCCAGGTTGGTACGGCGGTCGGTACAGTACCTGGTTCATTGGAAGGGGTATGGACCGGAAGACAGGTCCTGGGTACCGGCCCGGTTGATGCATGCTGATCGCCTGGTGCGGGCTTTCCATGCTAAGTACCTGGGCAAGCCTGGGAGTTCAGAGGCCCTCCGTTGAGAGGGGGATACTGTCATGATCTCAGTGCGGGTTTGACTGGCACATGTGAGGTTAATGTCTGGAACCAGTGCTGATGACTGGCATTTCTGGGGTTAAAGGTTGTGATTCCAGTGCAGGCTTACCTGCACACCTGGGGCTATGATTGTGGCCTCTCCCTGTTTCTGGGAGAGGCTTCTTATAGCCTCGGGACGCTCCCATCCCCGTCAGTTATACTTTCGCCCTTGGCATTGTGTGGTGACCCCTGAGTGTGTTTGTTCTGTGTTCTGGTTGCTTGATTCTCTGTGTACGACTCGGTCTGCTCTCTGGATATTGCTTTGGATTCTGCTTGGTACCTTCTATGTCTGTTTGGTTTTGACTTCTGCTTGGCCCTGACTGTTATGATTGAGTCACCGTAGGAGGCAAAAACAGAAATGCTAGCTAAGTCCAGAAAACCAGAGAGGTTGGCAGCTATCGGATTGCAGACCCCTGAACCTATCAACACAACTAGCAGTAGCCGTGGGGGGTTCCTACGATGCCCTAGACCCCTCGATCACAGCCGGAGAACTAAATAGCCTAAAGACAGAAAGGGAAATCTAAACTGCCCCAGAGCAGACCCCAAAGCAAAAGGCAGCCCCCCACATATAATGACGGTGAAGCAAGAAGAAAGAACACAACACAGACAGAAAGATAGACTGAGCAAAGACGGGGCCCAAGCTAACTAGATAGGAAAGGACAGGAAGGCTGCTGTCTGCAATCCGTGAAAAATCCTATGAAAATAAGAGCCAACAGACTGACAGTGAAAAAGGCCCTGAAGACGCTAGGCTTCAAAAAGACTATGTCAGTACTCAGGAATATTCTGAAGACAGAGCAACCGGCAAAAGGAGAATCAGCTCACCCCAGCAGGGAATGGCAGAATCCAGAAAAGCAAGGCAAGCAAAAATAAAACACAAATGCTAAAAGGCAAAGCAGAAAACTTAGCTTTAGAGGAGCAGGAATCAGACTGGTTTCCTAGAAGTCCACAGAGAAATCACCCGCAGGGCAGAAGGGTGTCGGCAGCCCCACATCCAGTCAGTGACTCCACTCAGCCAGTCATCATCATTAGGCTCAGGTGCCTGATAATCAGGCTCATTACCTTCCTTTACCAGAATAGGGAGTTCACCAGACCTCAGTGACGAAGGGGAAAATGAACTCACAACACCTGACTATCCGTTCTGTCTCATCCCTGGTACTTTACTGATATCTCTGTGTATGACCTCTGTTTTGCCTGACTCTGAGTACTTCTGTATAGTGTCCTGCCATCTCTGAAAGCAGGACGCTAACACCCGCCCCCTAGCAGTCACACGACCGTAGGTCCTGTGACTGCTTGCTAAACTTCAGCATCCACAGGTCCTGTGTATCTGTACTTTCCGGCTGTACCTGACCCCGGCCCCCCCTACAGTGCGGGTGAGTCCCTGCTTAGCGGAGGCTGCACGCCGGTGCTGACAGGATCCTGACAGTTATATTGTAAAGTTAATTATTTTGCTTTATTTTTATCGTGGTAATTGTATATTGTTTTAAACAAGGGGGAGGACAAAATGAGTAAAGATAGAAGAGGAGACTGCAATCATTAATATAGTTTTCTCACAGTTGGCATTCTACATGCTAAAGTAATACTTGTTACTTTTAATTAATTAAGAAATAATAATAGAAATTGATAATTAAAATTATCTAAAATAATTAGACCTAGAGTTAAATTCTCACAGCACAGTTGTTAACAATTCCAAAAAGAGGAAAGAATAGGAAGCATTTAAGGAAACCAGGATGGATGAACACAGAACTTAAGCACATGCTAAAAAGGAAGAAAAAAATGTTTATAAAATGGAAAGAGGGAGGCATATCTAAAGAAGAATATAATGCTGTCTGCAGAACCTGCAGGGCACAAATCAGATTATCTAAAGCTGAAAATGAATTGAGGCTTGCAAGAGATGTCAAAAGCAATAATAAAGGATTTTGGGGATATGTCAAAAGTAAAAGAAAAGTCAAAGATGCTATAGGATTTTTACAGGATGAAAATGATGAAATGGTAAGACAGGATGTTGAGAAGGCTGAACTTTTAAATTCCTATTTTGCATCTGTTTTCTCTCAGAAAGGAAATGTAACATCAACTGTTCTTCACTGTCCTATTAAGGGAATAGAAGAATCCAGGATATCTATAAACAGAAAGATAGTGAGGAAACACTTAGTTAACCTAAATGAATTCAAGTCTCCAGGTCCAGATGAATTACACCCCAGAGTACTGAAGGAGATAGCAGAAGAAATTTTTGAACCCCTCTCCATAATCTTTGAAAATTCTTGGAGAACAGGAGAAGTGCCAGAAGACTGGAGAAGAGCAAATGTTGTTCCTATCTTCAAAAAGGGGAAGAATGTGGACCCAGGCAACTATAGGCCGGTGAGTCTGACTTCTATACCAGGAAAGATCTTTGAACAAATTATTAAACATCATGTATGTCAGTACCTGGATAAGAATGAAGTGATTAAACAGAGTCAGCATGGGTTTGTAACTAATAAGTCATGTCAGACTAACTTAATTTCCTTCTATGATGGAATCACTGATTGGGTGGATCAAGGAAATGCTGTAGATATAGTATATCTTGACTTCAGCAAAGCATTTGACAAAGTCTCTCATACAATCCTTATTGAAAAAATGACTAAGTATGGAATGGACAAGGCAACTGTTAGGTGGATTCATAACTGGCTTAGTGATTGGACTCAAAGAGTGGTCGTAAATGGCTGCACATCCAGTTGGAAGAATGTCTCAAATGGGGTACCACAGGGCTCTGTCCTGGGCCCTGTATTGTTCAACATCTTTATCAACGATTTAGATGAAGGAATTGAGGGTAAACTGATTAAATTTGCTGATGACGCAAAGCTAGGAGGGATACCTAATACTAGAGAAGAGAGAGAGAGGATTCAAAAAGATATAAATAAACTGGAGAAGTGGGCAGCAACTAACAGAATGGTTTTTAACAGGGAGAAATGCAAAGTACTACATCTTGGCAATAAAAATGAAAAAGCATATACAGAATGGGAGGAATAGGGCTAAGTGACAGCACATGTGAAAAAGACTTGGGTATACTATTAGATCACAGACTGAATATGAGTCAACAGTGTGATGCAGCAGCAAAAAAGGCAAATGCAATTCTAGGATGTATTAACAGAAGCATACAGTCTAGATCACGTGAATTCATTATTTCCCTCTACTCCTCTTTGGTCAGACCTCATCTGGAATATTGTGTCCAGTTTTGGGCACCACATTTTAAAAAAGACATCAACAAACTGGAGCAAGTTCAGAAAAGAGCGACCAGAATGGTGACCGGTCTGCAAACCCTGTCTTATGAGGAAAGGTTGCAGGATTTGGGAATGTTTAGTTTGCAAAAGAGAAGACTGAGAGGAGACTTAATAGCTGTCTACAAATATCTAAAGGGCTGTCACATTGTAGAAGGATCAACTTTATTCTCATTTGCACAAGGAAAGACTAGAAGCAATGGGATGAAACTGACTGGGAGGAGACACAGATTAGATATTAGAAAAAACTTTTTGACAGTTAGAGTGATCAATGAGTGGAACAGGCTGCCGCGAGAAGTGGTGAGTTCTCCTTCAATGGAAGTTTTCAAACAGAGGCTGGACAGACATCTGACTGGGATGATTTAGCGAATCCTGCTTTGAGCAGGGGGTTGGACCAGATGGCCCAGGAGGTCCCTTCCAACTCTACGATTCTATGATTCTATGATTTTATTATAAAAAAAATTCCTAATCTCCTCTCTATAATTTGGGGTGGGTCTTAAGGTCCGGTGTGTCTTATAGTCTGCAAAATATGGTATATTGTTTAGGATCAATATATAAAAAAAAGTTCAGGCAGTCTACCCGCTTCAGTGAAAAAAAATGTATGAGAAAAATACAGAAGCAACTAAGATACAACTAGGATGAGTGAATGGAGTCTTAAAAGTCCTACATTTTAATCTATAAATATCCTTTTCTACCTACAAATTCAACATTTTACATTTATCTTACAATGTCTATGAAAGGTATAAAGTTTCTTGAAAGGATCAATAATGCAAAGATTAGACTTTTTTCAGAAAGGAGCTTGTTATAGATTAACTTTCTATCATTTCTCTTACTATTGTAACACTATGCAGCAATATGTTCTTTATTCTTAGCTTTATAGATTTCATCAATATTTATGCATGCACATTTTCTTGCTTTGTAAACTTTTTTCCTGAAAACCACCTCCTACGTGCAGTGTGGTTATTTGCTTTTGTGCTAGCCCTATTTTTGTCTCCTGTTTATTTTCTTTCAGGTACTTGAATGCAAATTTATACTGATTTACTTTCATTGTTCTAAACCCCTTGCTATTCCCAGAAAAATCAAAGTTTTCAAAATAGTTTTGCATCAACCGAAAATAAAAAAGAAGGTGAATAAAATAGAACAAGGCAAAAGGCAAATAGACTCTTTACTCCCGTTAAATTGTACTTTAATCTTTGCTCGCTGGTATTAAAGGCTTAAGCCCCCGTTACACTTAACGATGTCCCAGCGATCCCACCAACGATCCGACATGATGGGATCGCTGTGACATCGTTAGGCTGATCGCTGGTGACCTGTCACGTAGACAGCCCCAGCGATCAGGACCAGCGACGCTGGACACTGGTTTCTAATGTAAACATCGGGTATCTAGGAGTCGCGCGACTCCTGGATACCTGCTGTTTACCTTGGAAACCAGCGTATACGTCGGTTTCCAAGGTAAACAGAGGGTATCCAGGAGCCGCGGCTCCTGGATACCTAATGTTTACATTAGAAACCAGCGTCGCTGATCGCTGGTCTCTCGCTGCCACACCCAGCGATGTGCGCTGGCCAGCGGGAGACCAGCAATCGAAAAACAGCCCTGGCCGATGGTGCACGATCAGCGATAACCGGCAGGGGGGCCAGTCGCTGATCCCAGTCACACACAGCGATCTCGCTGGTGAGATCGCTAATGTGTCACAAAATCAGTGACCTCGCTAGCGAGATCACGGTGTGTGACGGGGACTTAATTCTACCAAAACATGAAAAAGGAGCAAAAAAAATAAAAATAAAATTGGTTGAGTACAAAAGACACTCTTGATATTCATTTCTACTTTCAGAAACCTGTGGATAAGTCTTTTCTTTGTCTCCCAGCTTCCTGGTCACAGGGATGATTTGCTCCTGAAAACTGATAGTAAGGACAGGTGGCTTAGTCCTGCCCCTGGTCCAAACTCCGAGCTCCGAATTCTTCCATGCTGCTTGCAGAGGTAGCTTTGCCTTTGTAGAATGGGAGAAACACAGGAAGACTGAAGCTGGATCTTGTGATCTAGGCGACATCATTCAGAGTGGTTCATAAAGGATCTAAAGGGGGCTTTACACATAGCGATATCGCTAGCAATATCGCTTAAGCGTCACCGATTTTGTGACGCAGCAGCAATATTGCTAGCGATATCGCTACAGGTGATACTTACCTCCGAACCGCTCCCCCACTGGCTATCGCTGATTGCGCGAGATCGGCCTGGTCCATTTCTCGTCGTCGGCTTCCTGCTGGAGCCATGGACGCGGGCGGAAGACGGTCACGCTCGCCGCGTCTGAAAGGTAAGTGTGACCGCTGACCGCTGCTGCATCGCTGGTGAGATCTGCCTGTTTGGCAGCTCACTAGCGACCATTTAGCGATGCACCAGCGATCCTGACCGGGTCGTATCATGGTCGGGATCGCTGGTGCATCGCTAAATGTAAAGGGGCCTTAAGCATGACAAGCTAATGAGGGATCCAGTGACTTAAATTATTTTAACCCTTTGTCCACCTCACTTTCCTATCCTAGGCAAGCAGATAGGTTTATTGAGCAAGATTACCCTGATAAACTGATGAATGAAGACTTCAATGTCACAAAAGACATCAGTCAGGACCGGTTGCTGTAAAACATCTTTACCCTTACAAAATTACCATCTTTAGCTCAGCCAAGAAAATACAAAAAATACGTGAAATTCTACAGGAACATTGGCACATAATATTAGGTACCGGTAATCCGATTCTGGGATCTTATTTACCTTGAAAACTAAGAATTAAAATTCCACTGGGCCCTAACAATTAGAAACATCATAGCACCAAGTCGCATACATACTAATTATAATTATTAATATAACATTTTATTTATTTTTATACCTGTATTTTTTATGATCGGGACTGATGGCAATATAAAAAATAAGCATAAAGTTCTATTTTTTAAATAATTGTTTTCACACTATTCTGTATCTCATACCAATGTTTTACAGGACCCGGGCTGCGAGAAGGGGGTGGTGCATTGCTGTGGCGAGTCCGGGGCCCTTGCAAAATATCTGGAGTTCCTGCACTTCCCATCTTTTTCACTGTGGCAAACTCTGGGAAAATGGCCACTGGAGGTGGCACATGTACCAATTGAGATCTCGAGAGACGAGGTCTTGGGACCTGAGATCTTAACCTGCAGAAGCTCCGCCTCTGCTTCTAATCAGCGGTAAAATCATTACTGCTGATTAGACAGCCGCGGTTCTCATCCTGTCAAATGACAGCATGAGCCCACAGCTTTAATTGTATGTAAAAAGTTTACCTCCAGTCACTGGCATCGGCTGATGGGCCTACCACTAATAATAGCTAGAGCAGGCAGCACATGATAAGAGCATTCATCAGCCAGCACTTGCACTATAAATATATATTTTTTTAAAAAGGCATGGGTTCCCCTGTATTTTTGATAACCAGCCAGGCAAAACTGACAGCTGGGTGCTGCAACCCTCAACTTTCAGCATTAGCAAAGCTGGTTATCAAGAATAGAGGGGGGTCCCCATGCTGTTTTTTTATTATTTAAATAATTAATTTTAAAAAATACCTTGAGTAAGGGGGACAGTTCCCCCGAAAGGCGTCGGGATTGGCCCCTGCACACGTCTGTCATTGCGGACCGGTGACGTCACCGCTTTGCCACACAACCCCTGCTAACCACGCCTCCCGCTCACCACGCCACTGCATGGCAGCGCCATCAGCCAAGGCTGCCTGCCACTCACTGTGGCGCGCTCTCTAGGGGACTTTTTTCTATGCAAACGGGGGGACACTCCCTGTAGACTTATCAGCCTTTTCACCCACTGGCCTCTATGGAGGAACGGAGCAAAATTGGCATAAAGCATTAATACCAGTGAGTGTCTCTATTTGCTATCTTTGGCTGATTGTGTTTACACCTTAACTCTTTCTAGTCACACAGTGTTGTCTGCGCGGCAATTCTTCATTCTTTTTGCATCTTTATTTGGAAGATAGCACACTGTATCTGCTCGCTTTGTCAGCGGTTTTCAACCCAGCTGTGTGCTTATAAAAGCGCCGGTGTGCCATTTGTTCATTCCATAATTAAAACGACCTGATCCCTCCCATTTTTGAAAACCAGTCAACCTAAAGCAGACAGCTGGGGGATGGTATTCTCAGGCTGGTAAGAGGTGATGGATATTGCCCCCTCAGCCTAAAAATAGCAGCCTGCAGCCCAAAAAAGGCGCATCTATTAGTTGCACCAATTCTGATGCTTTGCCCTACTCTTCCCACTGGGCCTTTGGTGGTGGCAAGTGGGGTAATATTTGTGGGGTTGATGTCACCTTTATATTATCCAATGACATTAAGCCCATGGCTTAGTAATGGAGAGGCGTCTATAAGACGCCACCCATTACTAATCCTATAGTTGTATTGTAAATAAACACACAGCCAGAATAAAGTCCTTTATTTCAAATTAAAAAACACATTTTTTCATTTTTTCATTTTTACTTAAACATAACAAATACAGTTATATTCACCTATAACCCATTCCATTTCCTGCAATTAAACAAAAATAATAAACAACAATATCCATCACCTGTCTGACATTCTGTCCCACGCTGTAGTCCAAGTCTCGGGATAAACAGTTTTCAATCTGGATGGTTCCAAGATGCGACTGTCCAGGCTGAGAGCCACTGAGGAATGAGCTACTGCAAGCTCAGCCTCAGTGACTAGCAGTGACGTCATTGAGATTACTGCCTGTCGAGGCTACATTCCCAGTTTTGTCCTTGAACTGCGGTGGCCTCGGTGAGATAAACACTCGCACTTTGAGAGAAAGTCTCACGGTGCAGCGATGAGTTCACCAGAGTTCACTGGGAGAAATGCCTCACGGTGAACTGCGTTGAAGTCACTGCTGCACCGTGAGACCTTTTCTCATTGTCATAGCAGTGATCATGGTAGTTCAAGGGCCCTCTCACTGTAGCTCATTCTTCCTTGCTTCTCAGCATGAACGGTCACATGATGACACTGTTTATGCTGAAGGGCACATCGCACAGATGGATTACAGTGTGGGACACTATGGATTCCAGCCATCCCTCCCTCATCCATCTATCCCTCATCCAGCCATCCCATCCATCCCTCATCCATCTAGCCATCCATCCAGCCATCACTCAATCCCTCCATCCAGCCCTCATCCATCAAGCCATTCCTGCTTCTGGGTCACCCTCCCAGGGCCGCGGGGTACTCGGTACCGGGCCGCTGTCAGGGGAATGTGTCACAGCAGCGGTGACCCGGTCCATGGCCCTGGGCGCCCAAGCAATAGGGGAATGTGTATGGTGGAATGTAGTTAGATGAATAGTTTGTGACGCCACCTTTGGTTTTCGGCAAGTAGGATGTTAGGCCGACGCTGCATGCAGATCCTCTGGGGCTGGTGATGTGTTGCAGCCTAGATGGTGTAGCTCCCCACTGGTGAAGCTGTTGCCCCAGAGCAGCATGAATGCAATGGAAGAGGAGAGGTGCAGGCGGTGTAGAGAATGGTACCCAGCTATAGCGGTGCTGAATGTGTTAGCGCACAAATGAATGGAGGACACCGGGGCTTGTAGTTCCAAAGCTTTACTCACAGCCCGTTGTACACACACACAGGTGCCTGCCTCCGGGCCATGTCCTCCGGGTGAGAGACTCAATCAACCTCCGGGCAAGTTAGGATTCTCCCCTCCAACACTCCGCCAACATGTACCTATTCTGAACGACTCCTCTATAGCGCCTTAAAGTGTGAAGATCTCCTAGTACTGAGTTACACTGGAGTTCCTCCTGTCAGATGTTCCCAAGAACTTGTACGGCAGACAGCTGTAGCTTGCTTCGGGGACTCCCTTTTCCTGAGTCCCACTCTCTATCCAATTGCTGTTTTGCCCCAAGTCTTAGATGGTAGTGCATTTACAGCTAACTACTCCACCGTAGTCTGCTGCAGAACCATAAGTATCCATACAACCTCGGGGACCGGGCCCTGGCTGTTATGAATGGGTCACCAAGGAGAAAAAAAACAAAACAAGCTAAGCCACAGAAAGCCAGAGAAGTTGGTAACAATGCAGATTGCAGATCCCTGATCTTACCACACAACTAGCAGTAGCCGTGGAGCGTGCCTACGATGTTCCTAGACGCCTCATCACGGCCGGAGGACTACATAAGCCTAAAGCAAGAAAAGGGAAAACTAACTGCCCCAGAGCAGACCCCAAAGGAATAGATAGGCCCCACACATGTATTGACGGTGAAACAAGATGAAGGCACAAACACAGGCAGAAAAATAGGCTGAGCAAATGATGGGGCCCAAACTAACTAGACAGGAAAGGAAAGGCAAGTCACTGTCTGCAACCTGCAAAAAACCCTACAAAAATAATGTCCAACACTTCTGATAGCAACATTAACCCTGAAGTCACTAGACTTCTCCCACTATATCAGCACTCTGGAATATTCTGAGACAGAGCAAAAAGAGACCGAACTAGTAAGGGACAAAAAGCCAATTGGCAAAATACTGATAAATAAGAGTGGAAATTCGGCTCAGCCTCCAGCCGGGGCTGGCAGACCACACAAAAAACTGAATAGACCAACAAAATCAAGTGTGAACATTAGCAGAAAAACTTAGCTTTAGATGACTGGAACAGAGCTGAAAACCAAGAGCTGACAAGCCAGAAGGAATCACCAGCACCAGAATAGGGCGTCGGCTGTCTTAAATTCAATCTGAGAATCCTGAGATCCAATCGTCATCCACATTCTCAGGTGGCAGATCTCCACCGATCAAATAATAATAATAATAATAAATTTTATTTTTATAGCGCCGACATATTCCGCAGCACTTTACATTTCAGAGGGGATTTGTACAGACAATAGACATTACAGCATAACAATAATCACATACAGTAGATTATAGCAAATACCAAGAGGAAAGAGGGCCCTGCTCGCAAGCTTACAGTCTATGAGGAAAGAGGTAGATACGAAAGGTGGGTGGTAACAGTTGCTCTGATTGTATGGACCAGCCATAATGTTAGGTGTGTGACAGTACGGACACAGAGGGCTAATGGATGCATAAAGCATGTGGGAGAATGATGCGGGGAACCTGGTTATGGTAAGACTTTTGGCTCTGCCACACAGGGATAGATTAGGTTAATGTGTTGAGGCGATAGGCCAGTCTGAATAAATGCGTTTTCAGGACACGCTTAAAATTGTGGGGATTGGGGACTAATCGTATTCACCTGGGAAGTGCATTCCAAAGAATTGGCGCGGCACGTGTAAAGTCTTGGAGACGGGAGTGGGAGGTTCTGACTATTGAGGATGCTAACCTCAGGTCATCAGCAGAACGGAGGGCGCGGGTAGGGTGATATACTGAAACAAGGGAGGAGATGTAGGGTGGTGCTGAGCCATGGAGGGCTTTGTGAGTGAGGGTAATAAGTTTATACTGAATTCTGGAGTGGATGGGTAGCCAGTGTAATGACTGGCACAAGGTAGAGGCATCGGTGTAACGATTGGTGAGGAATATGATCCTGGCTGCAGCATTCAAGACAGATTGGAGAGGGGAGAGTTTGGTAAGAGGGAGACCGATTAGAAGAGAGTTACAATAGTCGAGACGAGAATGAATAAGAGAAACAGTAAGAGTTTTTGCAGAGTCAAAGGTAAGAAAAGGTCGAATTCTAGAAATGTTTTTGAGGTGCAGATGACAAGAGCGAGCCAGTGATCGAATGTGGGGGGCAAAGGAAAGCTCGGAATCAAGTATGACCCCAAGACAGCGGGCCTGATTGCTGGGGAGTAATAGTGGAACCACACACAGAAATGGCAATGTCGGGTATAGGTACATTAGTAGAGGGAGGAAACACCAGGAGTTCAGTCTTTGACAGGTTCAGTTTCAGATATAGTGAGGACATGATATTAGACACAGCGTTTAGACAATCGCCGGTGTTTTCTAGAAAGGCTGGCGTGATGTCAGGAGAAGAAGCGTATAATTGGGTGTCATCAGCATAGAGATGGTACTGGAAACCAAATCTACTGATTGTTTGACCAATAGGGGCAGTGTACAAGGAGAAGAGGAGGGGGCCTAGAACCGATCCTTGGGGGACCCCAACAGTAAGGGGAAGATGAGAGGAGGAGGAACTGGCAAAAGATACAGTAAAGGAGCGGTCGGAGAGATAGGAGGAGAACCAGGAGAGAACGGTATCCTTGAGGCCAATGGAACGGAGCATAGTGAGGAGGAGCTGACGATCCACAGTGTCGAATGCTGCAGAGAGATCCAAGAGAATTAGCATGGAGTAGTGACCATTAAACCAGCCGCACCACCTCCCGAACCAGAGAATGAACTCACAACACCCGGCCTTGCACTGAGAACCTATAGGCAGGGTTCCTCTTCCAACCCACGTCCTCTCTGTTCTCTCTACTCCTTCGTTCCGTACTTGTCTTTCTTTCTTATGGAAGCTTAGATTTCAGTTCTACATCTTTCTACTTCTTTTCCTTTCCCGTGCCAGCTGGCTCAGATCACTGAGGCAGCTGCAGCACTCCTTCCTCCATTGCTTCTTCCAGGGATCCTCACTCCTCTCTGAGTGACTTCCTACAGGACTGACCTTCTGTCAGACTGACCTGTCCTCCTACACTTTCCCACTCTTTTATGTATCTTAACTCCACCCACCTGCCAGCACATCCAGTGTTCCAAGCAGGGAACCACCAAAGGTGCTCTGCTACCCTCTGAGCAAGGAGCCGCAATGTGGTTATGCCGAACTACCCTGTTGTGTGGGGTGCGAGTGTTGGAGTGTGGAAAGGAGTTTCCACCTTACCCGGATGGTGGGGCACTACACCTTAGGAGAAGGTAGTAACACAATTATGCTCATACCTGCCGAGAGTGATGTTGTTCAGAACATCAAAATTAATGGGCAACTCCCCATAACCATGGAAACCTACATAGAATATCGGAGTCAAACGAACCCAACAAAGACTGCTTTTCAAAGTCACATTTGTCAGTAAAAATATTCAATTTTATTACACATTTCTTACAAAAATATATTATACAAAATGAGTCAATATCAAGGTGGAGACATGTTAGAGGGGCAGGTCAGGTACAAGGTATGGAACACCTATCAATATTATACCCCTAAAAAGGAAGGGGAAAAATTTGTCACACCCTAATTAAGACATTGAGGAGAGTGGAATGGGGGTCAAATTTTATATAAATGTTGTATCCAGCACACCTTTACTTATAAATTCATCTAGGAACAACTCGTGCCATTGTCACCAATCAATTCAAAAGTGAGGGCAAAAACATAACCCAGAGTTGTTCACTTCACGAAGGAAGGTGAAGGAAGTAATACTCTTTTACCTATACTCCCATTATGTCAAGCCACTCGCCTACTATCTATAGTCAGGGAACCGCTAAAGTGCTATTGATAGTGCCATATTGTGCGTCACCTTACCCATATAGGGTCCTGAGAAGCCTCTCTGCTGCCCGATGTGTTTCGCCCTGCTGGGCTTCTTCGGGGGGCTGTGTGGGTGCTATATTAAACCGCCTGTATGCTTTTATAGGGGAGCAAAGAAATTGCAAATGGCGCGCGCCATCTTTGAAAAGCCGCGCATGCGCAGAAGCTCTCCTGAGTCCCGTCACGTCACTACCGGTCTTCCCAGAAGCCGGCGTGCGTCATCGCAGTGGCTGTTACCATGGCTGCGTGCACACACAGCGGGACCGTGAGGAAGACCGCAGCGGCGCGACTGGACACTCATGCGCATGCGTGGAACACATGAACAAACTCCTATGTACATTAGTGTAACAAATACCAAAATCTATTAACCAATCAGAGAATTTCAAATCCCATAATGTACCGATACAGCCAAGGGGAGCCAAAATATAAATACATTCCAGCACAAAGGGTTTTAACCCATAGCTGTCTATTTTACCGCATAATAGAGAATGTTGTGTTTGCGGTTGGTACAAATCATCCGTTTAAAATACAATGAAACAGATATACCAAAAAGACAATTAATATACGAGAATAAATCACAGGGATTTCTTTACTATAACATAGGCAGTTATTACAATAAGGATCAATTAACTCCAAGGTTATGCGCACGTCTTCCATCGATTTCTTGCAATTCTTCTTTCCCCAATGTATATGATCGTAGAACAATACTAAAGCGTATAGGAAGATAGAGACCTCATAAAGAGACAAATAAAACAAAAATGTTAAAATACAAACATACAAAAAATACAGGTAAAAATTTAAAAACGAGAAAAAAAGGATCATTTAGAGGAATGGCGTAAATGACAGCTGCTCATTGAGCCCTGCTGGAAACATTGTACCTAGGGTCACAATCCACCGGCACTCAAGCTGTGCCAATACCTTTTTATAATCACCCCCTCTGGCTCCACAATGAATGCGGTCTATGCCGCGAACCGAGAAGCCGGTCGGGTTAGAATTATGGCACAGCCTGAAGTGCCTAGGGATTGTCTTTAGACCAGAAACGTCTTGTGCTTCCTTTGCCGCCACTATGTCCCTCACATGTTCGCGTGTGCGAACACGGAGTTCACGAGATGTTAAGCCCACATAAATTAGCTTACACGGACATGCATAGTACACCACATATCTTGTACTGCATGATATATATGACAAGATTTGATATTCGTTCATACCATCTGCTGAAGAAAATGCGGTTGCTCGGCAAATGTTTGCACAGGTTCGACATGAGCCACAAGGGAAACAACCCCATTTTTTCTTTGGTTGCTGTGACCCGAAAAAACCCCTTAAAGGGGCTGCCACATAGTGACTTCGTACCAACAGGTCTTTGAGGTTTTTACCTCTTCTAGCTGTCATTAGTGGATTGGGGGGTAGAACCTTATTCAGACATGGGTCGGTCTGGAGCACAGACCAGTGCCTCTGCATAATCTGGCGCATATTATCCCACTGGTTATTAAAAGTGGAAATATATCTTAGGACAAAGTCCTTTTTACCATGTGTATTAGTACGACCAGACCCCACAAGCAATTGGTCGCGGGGCGTGGCCCGGGCTCGACGATAACCTTTTTTGATACACCGATTACTATACCCACGCTCGCTGAATCTGGAGCTCAGGTCACGAGCCCGGTCCTTGAAAGCCCCATCGGTAGAGCATACCCTTTTCATTTTCAAAAATTGCCCAATGGGCACTGCTTGAATGGTGGATGATGTGTGGGCAGATGTGGCGTGTAACAATGAATTGACCGATGTCTCCTTACGGAAGACATCGGTCTGTATTCTGCCCTCATCATCCACCATTATTTTAATGTCCAAAAAGTCTATTACTTTAGGGTTGATCTTATATGTTAATTTAATATTTAAATTGTTTTTATTCAACTCACCGATGAAGTTCAAGAAACCAGACTCGCTCCCTTGCCAAATAATAAAAACATCATCAATAAATCGAAACCAGCACTGCGCATGGGCCGCGGCCTGCACCCCGCCTCCAAAGATGCCCCTTTCCCAGTGGCCCAAAAAAAAGGTTGGCATAGGACGGAGCACAGGCCGCGCCCATCGCAGTGCCGCGCTGCTGCAAAAAAAAACGGTCTTTAAAAATGAAAAAATTGTGAGTTAAAATAAATTCAAGGAGCTCCAGAATCAGCGAGCATAATGCTGATTCATAATTACTTGTACTCAGAAAAAAACTGGCTGCCTCCAGACCGTCTACATGCCTGATGCTCGTGTAGAGCGATTCCACATCCACTGTCGCTAAGTGCATATCAGGTTCAAATGACAAGCCGTCAATCTTCCTCAGGACGTCCGTAGTGTCCCTGACATAGGAGAGCAGTGCTTCCACCAACGGTTGGAGATAGTAATCAATGAACTTACATACAGTGTCACACAGCCCTCCAATGCCAGAGACAATCGGACGCCCCGGGGGAATAGTTGGATTTTTGTGCACTTTCAGCAACAAGTAAGAACGTTGGAATTATCGGATTTTCCACCAGAAGTCCCTCACAGATTTTTCTAGGAATAATACCTTGTGTAACTGCCTCATCCAGGATCTGGAACAATTGTACAGAGAATTTTTGAATCGGATTATCAGGAAGTTGGATATATGCCTCCTTGTCCCTCAACTGACGGAATGCCTCCCTCTCATACATAGTAGATGGCCAAAGTACCACATTTCCCCCCTTATCGGCCTGTTTAATTACCACGTCCTTAAAACCCCTTAATTCTCTTATAGCTTCATGTTGTATTTTGGTCAAATTAACATGATTCATTTTGCTCGGAAGCTTTTTAAAATCTTCCAAGACCAGTTTGTTAAAAATATCCACCTGCGGACAGGTGGAAAAAGGGGGAAACGTGGTCGACCTAGGAGTAAGAAAGGTTGGAAAGGTACCTGTACTTGAGGGAGGCATGCCGGTTTCCAATTCTTCAAGTATATTGATAGCTTCTTGTTCCTGAGTAAGCATATTTGCATCAGTATCTTCCGGTTTGAAGTGCAGTTTACGTAAAACCACCTTCCTCAGGAAAAGCTGAAGGTCCTTCATTGCTACAAAATAATTGAATTTGTTAGAGGGAACAAAGGTAAGACCTAGGGATGGGCGAGTCTACTCGCTAGGACTCGTTACTCGGCGAATAGTAAGGGACTCGCTGGACTCGTTACTCGGCGAGTCTCCCAGTGATTACTCGCACAGTAACGAGTCCAATGCAAGTCAATGGCAATCCTAGTTTTGTCAGAGTTTTTTTTTCTCACTCGCTATATCACATCGCTGTCAACAGCGAGTCTGAGCGAGTCTGAGCGAGTCTACGATTCCGAGTCCTGTATACTGGATTCGGGACTCGCTTATACAGAATCTGTTATGTTCCTACAAGTTTCCAAGACAGCCTATGTCAACACACAGTGATTGTGAGCGAGTCTGAGCGAGTCTACGAATCCCGAGTCCTGTATACTGGATTCGGGACTCGCAAATATAGAATCTGTTATGTTCCTACAAAGCTTCCGAGACAGCCTAGCGTGTTAGGTCAGAAAACTTTTTTAGATGGACAAGCATGTTAGCCAATCATATTCAGTAATGTTGGTTGTGGCAGGACTATGATTGGCTTCTGTCCATCGTGATGCCTATGTCATGTATGAGAGGCGAGGCTGTATATAAGCCTTTTCCACCGCCATTTCCTCTACATTCCTGAGAGATCTGAGATAGAGCAGGGTGAGGTAGATGCTTGAGCAGATCATAGGGATTGTCAGTTAGTGTAGGGAAACTTCAAGATTCCTTATATCAAACCCAAACAGCTCTTCTGAGAGCTACCAGGAGGACAGAGGAGTACTGTGTAGACTGTAGGCAGGCAGGCAGGGAGGATCAAGCCTTACAGTGCAGTGCACAGTGCAGGGACTAGTGTGCAGCTTCACTGCTAGGTGTCAGCACACACACTTACCCCGCCAGCAAGTGACGCCTACAGCACCACCTAACTCCATCTCGGTGACTGTGCATTTGTCAACAATGTCACAAAAACCACAATTTCCCAAAAAAGAGGTTGCAAAGGGACGAGGTCGTGGCCGTAGCAGTCGTGCCCAAGAAGGCACTGGTACAGGTAGACAGATGAGGATTGATAGAGCTACCTTTCTCCTGTCTAGAATTCCCAGTACTCAACAAAAACGTGTCTTGAGGCCGGAAGAGCATGACCAGATAACATCTTGGATGGCTGATAAGACCTCGACCACTGGTTCTGGCAGTACACAATCGTCCTTGCCAACACAGTCTAGTGTCGCTACAGACAACGCAGGGCCATCCAATCCTCAAAGTCTTCCTATTTCCTCAACCCATTGGCAGCAAGAGGAATATTTGGACCGCGACCTTGGTCACTCCGATGATTTATTTGGTTCTTATCAGCCCTCGATTGCATCTGGCCTTTCTTTGTCACTGCCTGACGAGATACTTGAAGAAGACGTAATGTCTATTCATGGCCAAAGTTTGGAAGCACCTCGTACTGAAGAAAGCCACTTTCACCAAAGGCATACAGCATCTCAGGAGGTGGATGATGATGAGGATGATGAGACACAAATCTCATCTGGCCAGCCTGCTCAGTCACGTTATCCAGAAGACTTTGAAGAGGAAGGGGTGGATGATGAGACCACAGATCCTACCTGGACTGTTGACATGCATAGCCAACAGAGCAGCCAGGAGGAGGAAAGTGGCTATGTACCACCGCCAAAAGCACCAAGGCTTACTCCTTTCTCCAGAACACAAACTGTGACAACAGTTGCCCAAATTGTGTCAACTGTTGCACAAACTGTACCAACTGTTGCACAAACTGTAAACACAGTTACCCAAACTGTGTCAACAGTTGGTGTTGTACAGAGTCATCCTCCTCTGCCTCCAATTCAACATAAAGGACGAAAAGCCATTGTGTGGGATTTTTTTAAGGATAGCACATCTGTACCAAATATGGTTATCTGTAACATCTGCCATGCAAGGCTAAGCAGAGGCCTGGGAAAAGCAAACTTGAGCACCAGCAGTATGCGTAAGCATATGTCTGTTGAGCACTCAATTCAGTGGTCAGCCCATCTGGCTTCAAAATCAGTGCCTTCTGATCCCAACACTTCCAGGCCACCTCAGATCCATCCTTCACCAGCTAGTGTTCAGGCATCAGCTCCTGCTCAAACGTACTCCTCCCAAGCTGCGGTACAAGAGAGACATGACAGTAGTCAAGCCTCTGGTGAGTCTGCGACAAACGTCCAGTTGTCTGTGCCACAGATGTATGAAAGGCAGCGGAAGTACCAATCGACACACCCATTTTCCCAAAAAGTGACTGCGCAAATTGCAAAGTTGTTAGCTGTGGAAATGTTGCCGTTTAGGCTTGTGGGTACAGAGTCTTTTCGGGAGTTGTTGGCTGTGGCAGCACCACGATACTCTGTACCCAGCCGATACTTTTTCTCACGCAGTGCCGTCCCCGCGTTACACCAGCACGTGGTTACCAACTTAAAGCGTGCGCTAACAAATGCTGTAACCGCCAAAGTCCACCTAACAACGGACACGTGGACAAGTTGTTGTGGACAGGGCAGATACATCTCACTAACGGCTCACTGGATCAACCTGGTGGAGAGTGTCCCAACTTCTCCACGTGGACCATCTGCGATACTACCAACTCCACGAATAGCGGGCACAACATCATTCCGGGTGTCTGCCTCATCATATATGTCCAGTACACAATCTGCTTCTGCAACTTCCTTGTCCACTGCTGAGCCGCCCGCACCATCATGTCCAAGTTGGGAGCTTTGCAGTACTGCTTCAGCAAGGCGACAGCATGCTCTTTTGAAGCTTATCTGTCTAGGTGACACACCTCACACTGCAACTGAGCTGTGGAAAGGTCTTAAGCAACAGACTGTTGAGTGGCTGGCCCCACTGCAACTACAACCAGGTCTTGTTGTGTGCGATAACGGTCGAAACCTTGTGGCGGCACTAAAGCACGGTAACCTTGTACACATGCCTTGCATGGCTCACGTGCTGAACCTAGTAGTTCAGAAATTCCTGAAAATATACCCCGAGTTATCTGACCTACTGGAGAAGGTGAGGTGAAATTGCGCCCACTTCAGACATTCCTCCACAGCAGTTGGAAGTCTTTCAGCCCTTCAAAACAAATTTAATTTGCCTAAACACAGGCTAATTTGCGACATGCCCACGCGCTGGAGCTCAACATTCCATATGTTGGCAAGGTTTAATGAGCAGCAGAGGGCAATAGCGGAATATCAGCTGCAACATGCCCGTCACCCCGGAACTCACACCAGACACATTAGTACTTTAGAGTGGGTCTGGATCACTGACCTTTGCGAGTTGCTGGAGAACTTTGAATACTGCACCAAACTTGTCAGCGGTGATCAGTCGATTATTAGTCTCACCATCCCCATGCTCTGCCTGCTAAACGAATCCCTAATGAATCTCAAAACAGAATCTTTGAGAGCCCAGCGGATGGCTATGGAGCCAGAATTTAACATCGCTGATCCTAGCCAGCCAAGCCAATATCAGCAGGCTACATTGGGTCTGGAAGAAGAAGGTGATGAGGGTGATGATGAAGAAGATTTATTTTTCTGTGGTACTGATGTGAACCCTGATGGTACTCCCAACCCTACGTTTATGTCGGTACAGCATGGGTGGGCTGAAGAGGAGGAGGCGGAGACCGATTTAGAGGCCATGATGCGTAGTGATCCTCATTCTGTTGTAACCGAGGAGATGAGTCTTTGCAGCTTAGCACACATGGCTGACTTAATGTCTCAATGTCTCTCCCAAGATCCACGCGTCATTCACATCTATGACAGCGACCTCTACTGGTTGTCAACCTTTTTGGACCCACGGTACAAAGACAAATTTCCGTCGTTGCCCTTGCAGTCACCCAGGGGCTTAACAATGGTTTATTTCAAGAGGGTTGTTGTTGACAATTTGCTTACAATATCACTGTCTGACTCCGCTATACCCCGAAGTACCAGCTCTTTGCAACAGCAGCCTTTGGTTGGGACACAAACGCCATCAATGTCAAGAAGAGGTGGGGGTAAGATGTCCACCAAGTGGGCGATGTTCAACAGACCTTCCAATCAACAACGGATCATGCCTACGGTCACCTTGAGTAGGAAACAACAATTGTCCAACATGGTGAACGAGTATGTCAGTGACAGTACCAGTTTCCTAACTGAGCCTTCTGTACCCTTTAATTACTGGGTTTCCAAGCTTCACACTTGGACAGAGCTCTCTTTGTATGCCTTGGAGGTGCTGGCCTGCCCAGCTGCTAGTGTGACATCAGAGCGTGTTTTCAGTGCCGCTGGGGGTATAGTCACTGATAGAAGGTCACGGCTTACTACTGAAAATGCCGACAGGCTGACTCTCATTAAGTTTAACAAGGACTGGATATCATCGCAGTTCGTAAGCCCCCCAGACGACAGTACCCAAATGTAGAGTAACCTAATCATAATTAATATGATTGGAAGATTGCGCTTTTAACATTATGCCCTTTTAAGACAGGAAGTATCGGCATGTCCCTCAGCTCAGACGATGTGATAAGTCATGTTCCTGCAACATTTGCTGCATGATAACAAAACTACGCAATCAGTAAAAATCATTTTACTTTACAATTGCATCAGCTTGTGAGCATTTTTCATTTTATTTTTTTTCCATCCAATACAATACAGCCCCTTTGAGCTAATTTTTTGAGGCAACAAGCCTATGCCTGCATCGTGGGCATTGCTTGTACTATGCTCGTAGGACAAGCAAGTATATAGTATGGGCCACGCGCCCTCCTCTATTTCAAAAAAGACTTTATTAAGCCCTTTGAGCTAATTTTTTGAGGCAACAAGCCTATGCCTGCATCGTGGGCATTGCTTGTACTATGCTCGTAGGACAAGCAAGTATATAGTATGGGCCACGCGCCCTCCTCTATTTCAAAAAAGACTTTATTAAGCCCTTTGAGCTAATTTTTTGAGGCAACAAGCCTATGCCTGCATCGTGGGCGTTGCTTGTACTATGATCCTGCTGGAGCCTGGCGAAGGGTCCCACTGTACGCTCCGGAGAAAACGCATAGACGCGCTGTGTTGCAAGTAGACGTCCCAGCCTCTTGCATCTGTGTTCCTAGTCTGGTTGCCATAGCGAGGCATTAAGTAACCCCCCCAAACACAGGCACTATTTATTTGTCAGCAACATTTGTATGTGGAGTCATGATTTTACACATACTAACCAAGGTGCCTTCATGCGCCATGCGGGCCGTAAAGTACTTGCTAATGATGATGACTTTAAGCCCACCCACAAAACAACCTACACATCCATTACCTGAAAAAAGACATACACAAAGCTGTTTTTTGTAACTCTCTATTCACACGCCTTAACGGCAAACATGGAACAGAACAAAACAGAAAAAAACAAAAACAAATTGTGCACTGCACATTTTTTATCAAAAAAGAAAAAAACCCAAAACAATAAATTAACCTACAGATGGTGGTAGGTGGGCTCATTGGGTGGGGTAGGCTGTACCTGCCCACCAACACCCTGGTCCTGGAGGAGGTCCATGGCCCCACGTATGGCCTCCGCCACAGATTCTGATCCTGTAGGGTGGATCATCTCGGCCGGTGTGGGGAAATTGAGTAGGTCCCTGTTCCCTGCCGAGAAAGGAGGTATAGGCCTCTGGGGCGGCACATAGCTGTCCCGGGGTGTGGGCCTGTCTAGGAGGTTGGAGGGTGACAGTTGCCACCGCTCCAAAAAATGAAAGACCTCGCCAGGGTGGTTTGGGGGGCGACTGGCATCAAGGACAATGTGTATTGCTGACCTTGTCCGCAGTGCTCTCTCCACTGGAATGAGAGCCAGGAACGGTATGAGTGGTGGTGGTGGTGGTGGTGGTGCTGGTATTCCCACATCTTGTTCATCCACTTGAAGTCGGGGTGGTTCAGGGGCCTCCCTCGCCTCTTCAGGCAGCTGTGCCGGAGGATTTCTGTGCTGACGCCGCCTGCGGTAGTGAACAGCTATGTGGCAAAATACACAAAAAATTTTGTGAATGGGTTGCATTTGGAAAACAAAAACATAGGTCAAACATAAAATTTGCATGCTTTTTTGACTCTGTGTTTCTGTGTATTCTGTGTTTTCATTGTTGGCCTTAAGATGTAATTGCAGCAAATAAATGAAGGACATTTTGGCTCATGCCTCAACCAATATTCTATGTGCGGGTAGTGTTGGTCCTCGATTTTTTGACATTACATTAGAAATTTAAAAATTTGTGTGCACAATTACACTGTGCCCTGCCTTAGGCAGGACAGGTATTTAGGCACTTGATGACATATTAGTGGGCACAACTATTGCATTGACTTTTTGTTGTAACTTTATGTGGACAAAGCTATAGCCTGACACTGTGAGGCAAACACATTCTTCAGGGTTATTTGCCATCAGATGGACACTAAAAGACGCAGTGTGGGCAGCCTTGGTCTCAATACACATAACCCAGATCTATAGGGCAGGTGAGCAAGACAGGAAATGGAGTCCAGCAGCATAGGTGACACATGAGCATTCGGCGTTAGTGGCCTACACTCCTTGTTGCTGCCATGTAAGCTAATCAGGAATGTCTTGGTAAATAAAACCCACAAAACGTATGGCTTGGCTTTTGAAACGACTGTAATGGACATAGAGTATGGGGTTGTTTTTGAGCAGCAGGTCACACATCATTGGTGCCAAACAAGGTGGTGGTATGCACAGATGGACAATTTTACAATTATTCCAACGGGCCGAACACAAAACCGGGAGCAGCAAGGGCAAACTTCTGGTTTCCTAAAGGACCTTGGACATAAAAGCCTGTTGCACTGAAAATATGGCCCCCTTTAGATTGATTTTATACAGCATTAAAACACTATGTTTTTCGGAGGATTCGTAATGTGGCCATCAGTTAACGACAAAAAAATAAAATTCACATGTGGGCCCTAATATCTACACCATCACCTTGCAGCCCCAAATATACCCATGGGAAAACTCACCCACACGTATTTGTAGTGATACAGGGTATGTCCTCAAATGTGTGTGACTGTGTCAACAATCTGGGATGGTGTACAAACAGTTTAGTGCAAAAGGGGTATATCCTTACAACGTTATTTAGCCGAAAAAAACACCCACAACTAAACGTGTAGGGATGTATGTGGCCCTTATGCAAGTGGAGGCCATTAGGAACACATACAAATGATGCTTACGACAGGCAAACCAGACAAGGCCACACACCTTAGAGGCCATTGCAGGGAAGAACATGGCTTTGTTCCACAAACATGCCAACAATAATAGCTAATTGTGAGGTCACGGAACATTGTGTCTGCCCACCCTGCATAACATTGATTATTTGTCCCAACGTCACAATGTGGCTATAAATGTGTATGTCCTGGATCATTGCCAAAGGAAATAGAAATCTGTTGCACCATGGCAGAAACAAACTCCAGTGTGGGTATGTAAACCACCACATTCATTATAGAGCTTCATACGTAGACTGTGAACCCTCGTGGACAGGGTCCTCTCCTCTTGTACCTGTATGACCTGATTGTCTTCATTTACAGTTTTTTTTAGTTAACCCTTATCCTCATGTAAAGTGCCATGGAACCTAATGGCGCTATATAAATAAATAATAATAATAATAGTACACAACAGTGCTGCAGACACATACCTTGGCATACGGACCACCGGTTCTAGGAAGGACAACCGGTCGTAGTGGCGATACATCTGCCCTTGATCTGCTTCCGGTCCCCTCTCCAAGTTATTCCGGTGCTGCTTTTTATGCTGATCCCGGCAGCTCTTCCACCGTTTTGTAAGATTGTTAACTGTGAAATTATTTCAAACCGGGTTTAGACATGTGTAACATTTGAAACACAAAAAGTATGTGTACAAATCAACAATAACATTTTATTCATGTTGTGTGTGTATGTAATGTGTATACAAGGCACAGTGACACGACAGTGTGGAACATCATCAACAGCATTACGGACATTGAGCTCACGTTGACACAATCACAAATGAGGCAGGGCACATGTCAACGCATAGAGAATGTAATAGTGCGGGCACCAGACTCCGCTCATTAGTGGTATTAATATACACCCAACCCCCTGGCCTTCAGAGCCAGGAGGACCAGCCCTTAAACTAAGTGTACTGTTGTGACCCCATCCAAATATAGGCAACCATGCGACGGCGCATGATAACACATTGAGGGTCCTGTATACCCTGCTATGGGGGGCCTGTAAACCCATGGGGGCCCTGTATACCCACTGGGGGCCCTGTATACCCACTGCTGACGGCCCTGTATACCCACTGGGGACCCTGTATACCCACTGCTGGGGGCCCTGTATACCCACTGCTGGGGGCCCTGTATACCCACTGGGGCCCTGTATACCCACTGCTGGGGGCCCTGTATACCCACTGGGGGCCCTGTATACCCACTGCTGACGGCCCTGTATACCCACTGCTGACGGCCCTGTATACCCACTGGGGACCCTGTATACCCACTGCTGGGGGCCCTGTATACCCACTGGGGGCCCTGTATACCCACTGCTGGGGGCCCTGTATACCCACTGGGGGCCCTGTATGCCCACTGCTGGGGGCCCTGTATACCCACTGGGGGCCCTGTATACCCACTGCTGGGGGGCCTGTATACCCATGTGGGGCCTGTATACCCACTGGGGGCCCTGGATACCCACTGCTGGGGGCCTGTATACCCACGGGGGCCTGTATAGCCACTGCTGGGGGGCCTGTATACCCACTGAGGGCCCTGTATACCATAATATGGGGGCATGTATACCCACTGGGGGGCCTGTATACTCTGCAGGGGGAGCTGTATACTTTGCTGGGGGGCTGTCTACCAGTGATAGCCGCTGTATACCAGGATGGCGGACAATATGTTTTCCCAGTTTTTGGGGGCAAAAGTAGGGGGGTCGGCTTATACACGGGTCGGCTTATACACGAGTATATACGGTAAATGCAATATAACGTGTGAACACATTTAACTTACCCATATTGCTCTGTGCATCATGGCCACTGCGATGGAATGCAGGGAACATCACTTGAGCGATCTCCATCCAGGCTGTAGTCCGCTGGATGTTATGCCCATAGGCAGGGTCAGTGGGGAGCCAAAGCAGGGGCCGAGCCTCCACCAGATCAATCAACTGCAGCGTGTTGACAGTGACACGGGCCATGATTGCTCTGTATTGCTCTGTGTGTGTGTGCGTATGTCAACTCGACTCAGATTATCTCCTGTTTGCTCAAAGCATGGTGTGTGCTAGAGAAAATCGCTTCCCTCGCCTCATCGGCGCTAAATAAGACAAACAAATGCGAGTTTGGACTCGGACACAGCAGCAACAAACTGTTGCGAGTGGGGTTTACAAATCGCCAATGCAAGCGCTTTCCGAGACACATCTGTGATTTGTAAATCGCACATTACTCGCTAAGACTCGCTTCCCCATTCATTAACATTGGACTCGCTAGACTCGCAACGAGTAGCGAGTCCCGGGCTCGGACTCGCTAGAGTCAAGCGATTCCGAGTAATTTAGGACTCGCCCATCACTAGTAAGACCCTTACTTAAAACATCCATCTGGGGCTGCGTAAGTTTATGATCTGATAGATTAATTACCTCCAGATGGCCTTTAGATTTCTTTTCCTTAGATTGTGGAGGAGTCATTTTCCTCTTTGTCTGTGTTTTGCCTCTCTTCTGGCCAAATTTATTGGTTCCCAATCTTTCCCCTACAAAGGGCAATAAGGAGGAATTGGACGCTGCGTCCTCATCCACCGAGGATGCTGAAGAAAATGAATTATGGTGGGTTTTGCGGGTAGATCTAAATCCCCCCTGATTCCTTCTCCACCTATATGCTCTATTATTAGCAAAATCGTTGACATCTCCCTGATATTTTTTTGTTTTCGAAGACACTATATCCTGCTCCCACTTAGTGAAATCTTCCTCTAGCTCTTTATTAAATTTGGCCAGAGACTGGGCATCCATCTTTTCACGCAGCTCCAGCTGGATGTGATTAATTTCATTCTCCAGTTCACTTAAAGTTTTCTCATTGGATTTAATTAGTAGTTCCATATACCCTTTTGAGCATGCTGAATAGACTTCTTCCCACTTCTGTCTAAAGGTCTCATCATTAATGGAAAAGGATGGAAACACCTGTACCCATAGTCCACGCGGGATAAGGCCCTTATCCACATAGCGTTCTAAGAACGACTTATTCCACCAAATCCTCGTCTTTCTATTACATAAATTCTTTAATCGTACTATTAGATCCTCAGTTTCTCGTGAAGAAACAGCCACACCTTGATCTCCACCGAATACCTCATTCAATTTGTTAATCCACGCTTTCTCGCGTGCTTTTTGATCCATATACTCAGGTTGATGCGCTGTGGAAAGCCACAGAAAAAATATTAGTAACACAATTATGCTCATACCTGCCGAGAGTGATGTTGTTCAGAACATCAAAATTAATGGGCAACTCCCCATAACCATGGAAACCTACATAGAATATCGGAGTCAAACGAACCCAACAAAGACTGCTTTTCAAAGTCACATTTGTCAGTAAAAATATTTAATTTTATTACACATTTCTTACAAAAATATATTATACAAAATGAGTCAATATCAAGGTGGAGACATGTTAGAGGGGCAGGTCAGGTACAAGGTATGGAACACCTATCAATATTATACCCTTAGGAGAAGGTGCAGTACCTCTGTGGCGACTGAGCCTCAGGGTGCCACACTTCCATCCATCACTCATCCATCAATCCCTCCATCCAACCCTCATCCATCCATACAGCTATCCCTCCATCCAGCCATCCCCCATCCATGCATCCATTCTTCATCCATCCATTCATCCATCCCTCATCAAGCCATCCCTTCATCCATCAGCCAATCATCCAGCCATCATTCCATAAATCCTTCCATCCATCCATCAAGCCATACCTCCATCCATCCCTCATCCATTCATCTACCTCTCCATCCATCCATCACTCCAACCATCCTTCATCCATTCATCCATCCATGCCTGATCCAGCCATCCCTCCATCCATCCATCAATCATCCATTCATCCAACCAGCCATTCCTCCATCCCATACAACCTCAGTGACCAACGGTAAGCTCGATGACATCACCGCTAGTCACTGATGCCGTGCTTGCAGCAGCTCACTCTCTAAGTGGTTTTCAGCCTGGATGGTCGCATCTTGGCACTGTCCAGGTGGAAAACTGTTTTTCTCCAGACATGGATTACGTCCTAGGACAAAACAATAGACAGGTGAGGAATACGGTTGGTCTTTAATTTTGTTTTTTTTTTTTACAGAATACGAGGGCTTCAATGGAATGTGCGTTAGGCAAGTATGACTGTGTGAAGATCTGAGGTTGTGGGTTGTAATAATCACCTAGGCAGGTTAAGGATGCAACTATTTTTTATTCCATACAATTGTGGCCAAAAGTATTGACACCCCTGCAATTTTGTCAGATAATACTTGTTTCATTGCAGCCATTTGGTAAATTCAAAAAAGTTCATTTTTTTTCTTATTAATGTACACTCTGCATCCCATCTTCACTGAAAAAACAGAAATGTAGACATTTTTGCAAATTTATTAAAAAAGAAAAACATTAAAAAAGAAAAACTGAAATATCACATGGTTGCTTTTTTTTGTCTGAGTTGCCCTAGCAGGAAAGGTCCCATTTAAATACAACTCTGTATATAGGCCCCTATTGTATGTTCATGAGTTTGTTTATCCGTGCAACGGTTCATACTGATTCATATATGGACTCTATTTATTCCATGGATGTGATTGTGTTGTTTCATATTATTTTTAAATGCTTTTAATCATCTTTGGTGCTTTTTGTCTGTCCTCAATAAAGTATTTTGATATTTTTTCTCATCCGGTAATGCGCTATGTTCATGCATTGACTTTTTCTCCCCTTTTTTGATTCCTTTCGTCTTCTTCACATTTTTTGGAGCCATCATTCCAGATGTGCACTGCACGGTGCTTGCCTGGATGGATGTCTGTGATCTCACTGTTACAAAGCATATGAGCCACCTCCTTGTTAGACAAGAAATGATAGACCTTGTGATGAGCTGACATATTGACTCGGATATTTTCTGCTTCATAGTAGCACCAAAAATTGTGCTGACAGCAAAATCGCAGTCCATCTATGAAGTACAATCATTGGTAACGCCATCACGCTCCACAAGAGGGCCCATTGGAACTATTGTACCCCTCAATTGGGTCATATGAAAATGCCATATAAAGAATGCCCTCATTCTAATGTTTTTTGTGCCACCATCAGCAATGAGGCAAGGAGCATTCTTTAAAGTCCATTGCCAGCAACAGACCATGGCAGCAAAACTACAGGTAGTGTCCTTTGTCTATATGACTCTCTATGACAGCCATTGCCATCATGTACGAACCAGCCACGAGAGGATATAAAGCCATAGGAGATCGAATGGAAAGATTATATCTTAAGAATGCTTGTTCACAATTATCTTTCAGTGTGAATGCAGCGTTACATGCAGAGAGATTATGGGAATAATACTCTTGTTTGTAAAATTTGCTCCCTTTTCCTGTATAATGCTGTCCCTTAGTATATAGTGCCCTTCTTTATTATGTATAGTGCTTTCCCTTATTATATAGCATCCCTTAGTATTTAGTATCTTCTCTTCATTTCTATAACTCTATCTCTAATTACATAGGGTCCCTCTTGCTATTGTTATGTATAGCACTGTCCCTCATTTCAAAACATCTGTAACAACTCCTCATGTTATGTATATCACCGTCTGTTATTACAAAGCATCCCTTCTTGCTATTTATCATGCTGTCCAGTATTATTTAGCATCCTGTTGTTACATATAGTGCTTCACATAAAGGAAAGAAATAGCGCAGCACGATATGCACCCCACTTTTTCTGTCTTGCACCCGGTGTGCTGGTGTGCTGTTTAAGAATGTAAGAACTGCCATATCTGCATTTATGTCAGGAGCTTTAAACTTTTGTATTAGGTGGCAGCTAGCAAAAAGATGGGAACCCTAATTTGGTGTGCTGCGCATGCTACACAAGTCTCCTGACTTTTCAACTGTACAATGTAGCACATATCTATGGTATAAAAGGTGCATATATAGGTCCATAAGTATAGAATGAACTTAATGGTGGGGGCTCATCAAGTTTTATAAATGTTAGTAAATTATTGCTACATACAATAATATTTACTTGGAATCCACTTTAATATTTAGTGTATTTGATGTATTATAAATACTTAATTTATTGGAATAGGATTTTTTTTTTCCATGTGCTCTACACCATGAGTATCGTTCACATATACAATATATTTAATTAAACCCCAAACAACTGCTCACTGTCTTTTTTCAGGATGTAAGTCCTGAGTCATTTGGTGTTGCGGCAGTAACGGTCATGCTCCTTCAATCTAATAGGAGAAGGTCTGGTCTCTGGCTGTCAAAAACAGCAAGGAACCCCGAGAAGAAGACAGAAGTGGTTTCTTGCCTCTTCTGCATTCTGTTTCAGGATATGTAGCGATCAAATAGTTCCTTTTATAGAAATATAGGTACCGCTATTGACACTATTGGACTCAGCGGTCACTTATTCAGCAGGTATCTTCTTTGCAAAGCAGAGCTGTTAGGTGTTAACAGACCCAGACCAGCTCTACCAGTTGGGTGGGGCTGAGCAGGGGGCTGCTTTTCCTGTAAGGCCAGGTTCAGATTGCGTTAGGGTAGTCCGTTCAAAGTATGCGTTAAACGGACTGCGCTAGCACAACTGCCTTTTTTGGATCATGTTATGCGATCACGCTAGCGCAGATGCTTCATCTGCACTAACAGTGGCGGACCCTCTGACGCTGCAGACCACATCCGAAGGTCCATCACAGAATGACGGCACATTGCTAACACATGCCGATTATGACATGCGTTAGCGATGCGCTCGTCTATAGCAGTCTACGGGTGCGTTAACGCATCCGTTACATAGCGTTAATGCCGCTATGTACCGGATGCGTTAAACGCAGCACCCGAACGCAATGTGAACCCAGCCTTATTGAGGTGCTTGTGGATTGCTACGGTAAAAAACTAAGCAATAAAAATATGTAATGTCCCTACATGTTTTTTTCACATTATGTAACACATGATTGCAAATGTAAAACAAACAAACAAAACATAATTAAAAAAAGCCTCCCCCAACAAAAAATATTAAAAAATGAAAAAACATTATTTTGCATAAAACAAATTTGTTGTCCACACAACTGAAATATCCTAAAGAATTAAATGCTAGCAATATAAAATAAAACAATTTTATAAATAACTTATGTATACTGGAGCAACAAAAAATGAATTATAAATTACACAGTTATTCTGAAATACAAAGAGGCAAAAAGGAAAAAATAGCAGCTCATTGCATTGTGATTATAGATTTAAAATAGGAACCCATTAAAAATTTTAATCCCATAAGGCATGTATAACACATGGGAAAATGTAAAAAAGGAGATTCTCATGAAAATCATGTAATTTGTTATTTGCTCCCAGAAGGATCTTTATAAAATGAATAAAAAGCTATGTAATAAATCCATAATGCAAACCTTTTCTGAGGAAGAATATTTTAATATTTATATGATATAGTTATGCTTATGCACATTACATTATAATGTGTTAGTTTACATTGTGATAAGTTCCTGGAGATTTTAATAAAATGAATTTAATTAAAATAAATGGGAAACATGGGGCATAATTATTAGAATTAAAATCATCCCTTGTTGCTAATGTAACATAATCTCTGCCATTCACAGATTGTTAGGGTGATTAAAAGAATTGAAATATTATGAAACCTTAGGGCCCCGTTACATGCTTCAATGTCCCAGCGATCCCACCAACGATCCGACGTGGATGGGTTCGCTGGGACATAGCTGATCGCTGGTGAGCTGTCACATAGACTCACCAGCAATCAGGACCAGCGAGCAAGCTCGGTATCCAAGATAAACAGCGGGTAACTAAGAGCCTCGCAGCTCTTAGATACCCGCTGTTTATCCTGGATATCAGCATCGCTGATCGTTGGTCTCTCGCTGTCACACACAGCGATGTGTGCTGCCCAGCGGGAGACCAACGACAGAATTATGGCCCAGACCATTAGGCAACGATTAACAATCAGCCAACTGATCGTTGCTACATGTCACCCACAACGATGTCGTTTCGACAACGCTGCAACGTCACCAAACTTTTGATGTTGCAACGATATCGTTCACAATATCGTTGTGTGTAAAGGGGACTTTAGGGTGTTCTATTTAATTGCGCAAAGAAGCAGAATCCCTAAAAGCTTTCCCCCTTCATTCACTCAAATTTTGTTAAAAGGAAGCAAGTTTACAAAATATTTTAATATTCATGCATCCGGACCCTGCTTTGCGGGGATTTTGGGTATATGCCTCAATGAGGACACAGAACTTTATGTGTAGGCACCCTAACAAAAACTGACTGTTTACAAATTACCTCTCTATTGAGCTCTCTAGAGAACTTTATTGACCCTTTTGTGATATTTACCTCTCTGCTTATTGATAGTGACTAAAGATGAACGAATATCTCATTATTCGGTTCGGATTACGATCACCGTATTTGCAATATTCGCCGAACAAAGCCGAAAGCCATTTGAGTCAACAGGAGTATAGATATGCGATTATGTTTGGAAATGATCGTCAAGCATAAACTCAGCATGAATATGGTACAAATATAGCAAATTCGGATTCGGTGATCGTTTTCTGAACATATTTGCTTATCTCTAATAGTAACCCCTCTGTCTATACACCACAAGGAAAATTTGTATTAATAGGAAATTTATTTTTCCTACATTCTAACATCTTAAACTAGGCTGTGTGTTATAGTAAAGAGTGTCCTAGAGTCCAAAACATACAGTAAATTATGTATCATCATAACAGTAGTAACCCACAGAATAATGAACATTTTTTAATTACTTTGCATTTGAGATGAGCAAATATATGCAAATTAAATTGAATTCCACTGGATTTTTCTAAAAATCCGCCTTCTCCAAGGTGCAGATTTTCTGTAATTCGCTTCCGAACAGATTCATAACATAGCAGACACTGGCCTGTACCATAGATTTAAAGTGTAATTTCCATTTCAGGTGAACTTGCAGCAGAATGTCTCTGTCTGCCTCCAGATCCTCTCTCTTCAGTAATGTGAACATAAATGACCCATAAATTAAGAATAATTGATCAGCTCAGGAGGAGAAAGAAGCAGATTTCTCTGATAAGATAAATTACACATTTAATTATGTTCATATGTACTATTCATTTACAAAATATAAGTTAAAACAAAAGTTACTCTTTAGAAAAGAATAACTGGTTTGTGTCCTCATTTTTAGAGAGTGAGACTGGTCACTTTATTTTTTGTCAATGGATCCATTGACATTTTTTACTGATACCATATTGCAGTACATACAGTGTTTTGATCACTTTGTATTGTATTTTTGGGGAAAGGGACAGCTATCGCTAGAGGCAGGTGCTGGCTTTATAGCACTATCTGCACCATTGTGTATGGCTCAGTTCTTTCCCCAAACAACCACATCAGACGTATTACGTCACACGTTGGGAAAAGTTTAAAAATTGATTCATTTTTGCGCAAAAGTACTAAATTTAAAAAAATAAAATACACATTTGGTTTTGTCATTATCAAATTCACTATATCTTGTACAGAAAAACTGAAAAAAAATTCCAAGTGCCTTGAAATGGTTAATATAATGCAATTCCACAATTTGTTTTTGGGTTTTGTTTTCATGGCTTTCATTGTGTTCTAAAAATTACCGTATTTTTCTGACCATAAGACGCACTTTTTTCCCCCAAAATTTTTGGGGAAAGTGGGGGGTGCGTCTTATGGTCGCAATGTTCCTACCTCCGAGGCTGGTGCGGGTGCCGCGGGGCTCTGTAGTGCGGTGGTGGCAGCAGGCTGTGCTCTGGTGCAGTGGTAGCGGCTCTCTGTGCTCCGGTGCAGGGGCGGCGGCTCCGCCGGCATTTCCTCCAAGCCCGGAGGCCCCCGCACATCCCTTGCTGGCCGTCGCCATGTTGCGGTGGCCTCCGGGAGCATGCGCAGGTCCAGTTCTCGTCCCGAGATCTCGGGGGATGAGATTCAAATCTCGGCAACGAGATCTCATCCCCCAAGATCTCGGGACGAGATCTGGACCTGCGCATGCGCCGTCCCCGGACTGGCGGCCATCTTTCCGGCGTCCATGCTCCCGGAGGCCACCGCAACATGGCGGCGGCCAGCAAGAGATGTGCGGGGGCCTCCGGGCTTGGAGGAAATGCCGGCGGAGCCGCCGCCCCTGCACCGGAGCACAGAGAGCCGCCACCCTCACCCCACAGAGCCCACCTGCCCCAGCCCAGCTGCCCCAGCACAGCCCTGCTGCCCCAGCCCAGCTGCCCCAGCACAGCACAGCTGCCCCAGCCCCAGCACAGCTGCCCCAGCACAGCCCACCTGCCCCAGCCCCAGCACAGCTGCCCCAGCACAGCCCAGCTGCCCCAGCACAGCTGCCACAGCCCAGCTGCCCCAGCACAGCCCACTTTCCCCAACCCCAGCACAGCACAGCTGCCCCAGCACAGCCCACCTGCCCCAGCACAGCCCAGCCCAGCTGCCTCAGTACAGCCCAGCTGCTCCAGCACAACCAACCTGCCCCAGCACAGAGCCACCACCGCACGAGCCTGGACCACTGAATGACCCCTGTGACCACTCCTCCACCTGTGCCGGATACCTTCCCAGGTAAGCTGAATTCGGACTGCAAGATAGACCCACATTTGACACACTATTTTTTTTTTCCCCAATTTTCCTTCTGAAAATTGTGGTGCGTCTTATGGTCCGGTGCGTCTTATAGTCCGAAAAATACGGTACATGTCAGCATGATTCTTCTGAATAGTACCATCAGTAGTTACAAAGGTTTTGAGCTTTCTTTGTTTTTTAATTTTTTCATAAATCAATAGTACTCTTCAAAATAAGCAACTTTGAAATTTATCTTTGGGACAAACCTGCACCTCGTCACCCTGCCTGATTTCACTAATACGTCAGAAGTATCACGTAGTGCAGTCTCCTACATTTCACCAACGTGATGTTGCACACCCCTTGGGGACACATCAGGTCAGCTTGGCATAGTTTACAAAGGCACCCCCTGTCCACACGGGTCCATAGAGGCATGGAGAGTGAGAGGATGTGGCCCATACAGTCACTGACGTGGTGCCATACTCGCTCACAACCCTGACAAGCTGAGATGTCCCTTTCACTGCTACTAGTGAAACAGAGCGTTGTCAGCCCGGTAGGAATGATACCAGTTCCTCTTTAGATATAAGTCCTGTCCATTAACCGGATTATATTGGGCCAGAAATCAGCCCCGGTAGTATGTAATGTTAAAGCGAGAAATGGACATGTGGATTCGTGGATGAAGATAAAAGAGCAGTCCAAGGTTAAATTTATAAATTTAATCTCCTTAGACAATAATAATAAAAAATTTTATTTCTATAGCGCCGACATATTCCGCAGCACTTTGCATTTCAGAGGGGACTTGTACAGACAATAGACATTACAGCATAACAGTAATCACATAGATCATAACAGATACCAAGAGGAATGAGGGCCCTGCTCGCAAGCTTACAATCTATGAGGAAAAAAAAGGAGACACGAAAGGTGGGTGGTAACAGTTGCCCTGATTGTATGGACCAGCCATAATGTTAAGTATGTAACAGCACAGACGCAGAGGGGTAATGGATGCATAAAGCATGTGGGAACATGATACGGGGAACCTGGTTATGGTAAAAACTTTTGGCTGTGCCACATAGGGATAGATTAGGTTAATGTGTTGAGGCGGTAGGCCAGACTGAATAAATGAGTTTCAGGGCACACTTAAAATTGTGGGGATTGGGGACTAATCATATTGGCCTGGGAAGTGCATTCTGTTATGAATGGGAAACCGAGGAGGAAAAAAAGACAACAAGCTAAGTCTCAGAAAACCAGAGAAGTTGGTATCTATGCAGATTGCAGATCCCTGATCTTACCCGCACAACTAGCAGCAGTCGTGGAGTGTTCCTACATTGGTCCTAGATGCCTCGTCACAACCGGAGAACTACATACGCCTAAAGCAGGAAAAGAGGAAAACTAACTGCCCCAGAGCAGACCCCAAAGGAAAGACAGCCCCCCACATGTATTGACGGTGAAACAAGATGAAAATACAAACAAAGGCAGGAAAATAGGCTGAGCAAACGATGGGGCCCGGCTAACGAAAAAGGACAGAAAAGGAATGACACTGTCTGCAATCTGCCAAAAACAACCTACAAAAATATTGTCCAACACTTTTGATAGCAAAATTAACCCTAAAGTCTCTAGACTTCTAAACCTATATCAGCACTCTGAAATATTCTGTGACAGAGCAAAAAAGAGGCCAATCTAATAAGGGACAAAAAGCAGATTGGCAAATACTGATTAATAGGAGTGGAATTTCAGCATAGCCCCAGCAGGGGCAGGCTGATTACACAAAAAACTGAATTGACCAACAAGAGCAAGTGTGAACATTAGCAAAAAGCAAACTTAACTTGAGAAGACTGGAAGAGAGCTGAAGTCCAGGACCTGAGAAGCAGACTGAATCACCAGCACCCGAATAGGGCGTCGGCTGTCTTATATCCAGTCTGATACTCCAGAGATCCAATCGTTATCTTCCTCATCAGGTGGCAGATCACTACCACTTAAACCAACCGCACTACCTCCTGTCACCACCAGAGGGAGAACGGAAGGGGAACTCTCAACTGGTGGAGCAGAAAATGAGTTCATGACAGTACCCCCCCTTGAGGAGGGGTCACCGAACCCTCATCCATGCCACCAGGCCGATCAGGATGGGCCCGGTGAAAAGCACGAACCAATTTATTGGCATGAATATCAGAGGCAGAGACCCAAGAATTATCCTCCTGGCCATAACCCATCCATTTGACCAAATACTGGAGTCTCCGTCTAGCCGTCTCTACCTCATATTCCACATTGCCTTTAACCCTTACAGGATCAGGAGGTGCCGCCACAGGAACTACTGGCTCAACAAACCTCTTCAACAGTGACTTGTGAAATACATTATGGATTTTGAACGTAACTGGAAGAGCCAATCGAAAAGAAACAGGATTAAGAATCTCCAAAATCTTATAAGGTCCAATAAATCTTGGCTTAAATTTTGGAGATGCAGCCTTCATAGGAATATTCTTATACGACAGCCAAACCATATCACCCACTTTAAACCGGGGACCAATGGTCCTACGCTGGTTGGAAAAACACTGGGCCTTTTCCTGAGAGAGTGACAACTTATCCATTACTTGGTCCCATATCTGCTGCATTCTCACAACCAGTGTCCACACCTGGGCAGGACGAAGATTCCACTTGCCCTGAAGAGAATCGAGGATGAATCCCAAAATTACAGAAAAAGGGTGACATTAGAGTGGCAGAACTAGCTCGATTGTTCAGCGCAAAATCGGCCAAGGGCAAAAATGAGACCCAATCATCTTGATCAGCAGATATAAAACATCTTAAATAAGACACCAGGGTCTGGTTTGTTCTCTCAGTCTGCCCATTGGTCAGGGGATGAAATGCGGAGGAGAAGGATTACTGAATTCCCAGATTGGAACAAAAGGCTTTCCAGAATCTGGAAACAAACTGGAACCCTCTATCGGACACAATGTTCTCAGGAATCCCGTGTAACCGAACCACCTGTTGTAAAAACAAGGGCACCAACTCAGCGGAAGATGGCAACTTTGGGAGTGGTACAAGATGGACCATCTTCGAAAATCTATCACAAATCACCCAGATAACAGTCATTCTCTGACAGACAGGAAGATCAGAAATAAAATCCATTGAGATATGGGTCCATGGCCTCTTGGGCACCGGCAGGGGCATCAGCAACCCACTAGAACGAGAACAGGGTTTAGACCAAGAAAAAGTTCCACAGGACTGTACAGAATTCCTGACATCACGAGATAAGGCAGGCCACCAAAATGACCGACTCACCAAATCTCTGGTACCAAAAATATCCGGATGACTAGCCAATGCAGAGCAATGGACTTCAGACATCACTCACTTTCTCCACTGATCAGGAACATACAATCTTCCCATAGGGCAACGCTCAGGTTTATCCTCTTGAAATTCCTCCAGGGCGCGTCTCAAATCGGGCGAAATGGAAGAAAGAACTACCCCCTCACCGAGGATAGTAGTAGGCTTGGTCACATTAAGAGAATCAGCAAAGAAACTCCTAGAAAGGGCATCTGCCTTAACATTCTTAGTGCCCGGAAGAAAAGAGACCACAAAATTAAAACACGTGAAAAACAAGGCCCATCTAGCCTGTCTAGGATTCAAGCGTTTGGCCAACTCCAGATAAATCAGATTCTTGTGATCGGTGAGGACCACAAATTGATGTCTAGCTCCCTCCAACCAATGTCTCCACTCCTCAAATGCCCATTTCATGGCCAACAATTCCCAATTCCCCACGTCATAGTTGCGTTCAGATGGGGAAAACTTTCGAGAAAAGAAGGCACAGGGATTCTTCTTAGAAGTCACAGGGTCTTTTTGGGACAACACAGCTCCTGCACCAATCTGAGAAGCGTCCACCTCCACTTGAAATGCAAGTGAGACATCAGGTTACCGTAAAACTGGAGCTGAAGTAAATCTCCGCTTAAGCTCCTGAAATGCTGAGACAGCCTCAGGAGACCAATTCAGCACATCAGCTCCCTTCTTGGTAACATCAGTCAGTGGTTTGACAATACTAGAAAAATTACCTATAAATTTACAATAGAAATTAGAAAAACCCAAAAACTTCTGGAGAGCCTTCAAAGAAGTAGGCTGAACCCAATCATAAATGGCCTGTACCTTGGCCGGGTCCATTTCAGTAGTCGATGGAGACAAGATAAATCCCAAAAATGAAATCCTCTGTACACCAAAGAGGCACTTCGATCCCTTAACAAACAGGGAATTCTCCCTCAAAATTCGGAACACAGTCAGGACATGTTCCACATGGGAATCCCAATCACTAGAAAAGATCAAAATATCATCCAGATAGATGATCAAAAACTTATCCACAAAGTCTCGGAAAATATAATTCATAAAGGATTGGAAGACAGAAGGGGCATTAGAGAGCCCAAAAGGCATCACCAGGTACTCAAAATGTCCCTCCGGAGTATTAAACGCCGTCTTCCATTCATCCCTGTGCTTGATGCGAATAAGATTATACGCCCCCCTGAGGTCAAGCTTAGTAAACCAGCAGGCACTCTTAACTCTGGAGAATAAATCAGACATCAGAGGTAACGGGTAAAGATATTTAACCGTCATCTTGTTAAGGGAATGATAATCAATACACGGTCTTAATGAACCATCTTTCTTGGCCACAAAAAACCCAGCGCCTAACGGTGACGAGGATGGTCTAATATGACCCTTCTCCAATGACTCCTTAATATAGGATCGCATAGCATCATGTTCGGGTACTGATAAGTTGAAAAACCGACCCTTGGGAAATTTACACCCAGGCATCAACTCAATTGCACAGTCATAACTCCTATGAGGAGGCAAAGACGCAGACTTACTCTCACTAAAAACATCAGAGAAATCAGCCAGATAATTAGGAATATCATGAGACTGAGGAGAGGTGGATAAAACAGGAGCGTCCCTAAGAACACACTGACAACCCCAACTCACCACAGACACAGATTTCCAATCCAAAACTGGGTTATGAGTTTGCAACCAGGGGAACCCCAGAACAATAGTATCATGCAAATTATGCAGCACCAAACATTTACAATTTTCTTGGTGGTCTGGGGCAACTCGCATTATCACCTGGGTCCAAAAGTGAGGTTTATTCTCCGCCAAAGGAGTGGCATCAATACCCCTCAAAGGAATGGGCATCTGCAGAGGCGTCATGGACAAACCACAAAAGCCTTAGTGGAAAATGTGGACAAGGATCAGATCAAAGTAATTGCCAAAAGGAACTTAGGTTGTATACTGCCCACAGCAAATGTGTGTGCAAAACATTTCTCTCGTTTAGGGCAGACAGAAATAGTATGAGAGGCGTCTCCACAGAAAAAACACAGCTTATTACGCCTTCTAAACTCCCGACGTTGGGCCCTAGACAAAACCCCATCACATTGCATAGGTTCAGACATTTGTTCAAAAGGTGGTAGTACCTCCCGTGTAGTTTTTCGTTCACGTAAATGCTGATCCATTTGAATGGCTAATGACAAAAAACCATCCAGACCAGAAGGAGCAGGAAATCCCACCATAACATCTTTTACGGTCTCTGACAAACCTTTCCGAAAGAGAGCTGCCAATGCACTATCATTCCATGTAGTAAGGACCGCCCACTTTCGGAATTTTTGACAGTACAACTCTGCAGGATCCTGACCCTGGTTTAATGCCAACAGGGTTCTCTCAGCTTGATCAACGGCATTGGGTTCATCATACAACAACCCCAAGTCCTGAAAAAATGCATCCACATTAGTCAGAATAGGATTTTCAGGTGTCAGAAAAAAAGCCCAATCTTGGGGATCGCCGCGCAGCAAGGAGATGACAATTTTAACCTGCTGCACAGAGCTCCCCGATGAGTTAGGCTTCAAAGCAAGAAATAATTTACAATTATTCTTAAAATTCAGAAATTTAGACCGATCCCCAGAAAACACATCAGGAGTAGGAATCTTGGGTTCAGCAACATGTGACTGAATAAGGTAGGTGGAAATTCCCTGTACTTCAGCAGCAAGCTGCTCCACATGATCAGACAGTTTCTTAATCTCTATTAGGAAAAAAATCCTCCTACGGCCCCAGAGAAAAAGAGGAAAAAATACATAATAAAAAAAAAAAAATTCTGACACTTTTTTTTCTTTCTCTAACAATTCTTTCCTGCTTTTGAGTACCCTAGAATCTTTGGTATGGCTGGTGACTCTGTTATGAATGGGAAACCGAGGAGGAAAAAAAGACAACAAGCTAAGTCTCAGAAAACCAAAGAAGTTGGTAACTATGCAGATTGCAGATCCCTGATCTTACCAGCACAACTAGCAGCAGTCGTGGAGCGTTCCTACATTGGTCCTAGATGCCTCGTCACAACCGGAGAACTACATACGCCTAAAGCAGGAAAAGAGGAAAACTAACTGCCCCAGAGCAGACCCCAAAGGAAAGACAGCCCCCCACATGTATTGACGGTGAAACAAGATGAAAATACAAACAAAGGCAGGAAAATAGGCTGAGCAAACGATGGGGCCCGGCTAACGAAAAAGGACAGAAAAGGAATGACACTGTCTGCAATCTGCCAAAAACAACCTACAAAAATATTGTCCAACACTTTTGATAGCAAAATTAACCCTAAAGTCTCTAGACTTCTAAACCTATATCAGCACTCTGAAATATTCTGTGACAGAGCAAAAAAGAGGCCAATCTAATAAGGGACAAAAAGCAGATTGGCAAATACTGATTAATAGGAATGGAATTTCAGCATAGCCCCAGCAGGGGCAGGCTGATTACACAAAAAACTGAATTGACCAACAAGAGCAAGTGTGAACATTAGCAAAAAACAAACTTAACTTGAGAAGACTGGAAGACAGCTGAAGTCCAGGACCTGAGAAGCAGACTGAATCACCAGCACCCGGATAGGGCATCGGCTGTCTTATATCCAGTCTGATACTCCAGAGATCCAATCGTTATCTTCCTCATCAGGTGGCAGATCACTACAATTTAAACTAACCGCACTACCTCCTGTCACCACCAGAGGGAGAACGGAAGGGGAACTCTCAACTGGTGGAGCAGAAAATGAGTTCATGACAGCATTCCAAAGAATTGGCGCAGCACGTGTATAGTCTTGGAGACGGAAGTGGGAGGTTCTGATTATTGAGGATGCTAACCTCAGGTCATCAGCAGAACAGAGGGCACGAGTAGGATGGTATACTGCAACAAGGGAGGAGATGTAGGGTGGTGCTGAGCCATGAAGAGCTTTGTGGGTGAGGGTAATAAGTTTGTACTGGATTCTGGAGTGGATGGGTAGCCAGTGTAATGACTGGCACAAGGTAGAGGCATTGGAGTAACGATTGGCGAGGAATATGATCCTGGCTGCAGCATTCAAGACAGATTGGGGGGGAGAGTTTGGTAAGAGGGAGACCGATTAGAAGAGAGTTACAATAGTTGAGACGAGAATGAATAAGAGAAACAGTAAGAGTTTTTGCGGAGTCAAAAGTAAGAAAAGGTCGAATTCTAGAAATGTTTTTGAGGTGCAGATAACAAGAGCGAGCCAGTGATCGTATGTGGGGGACAAAGGAAAGCTCGGAGTCAAGTATGACCCCAAGACAGCGGGCATGTTGCTCGGGAGTAATATTGGAACCACACACAGAAATGGCAATGTCGGGTATAGGTACATTAGTAGCGGGAGGAAACACAAGGAGATCAGTCTTTGACAGGTTCAGTTTCAGATATAGTGAGGACATGATGTTAGACACAGCGTTTAGACAATCGCCGGTGTTTTCTAGAAAGGCTGGCGTGATGTCAGGAGAAGAAGCATATAATTGGGTGTCGTCAGCCTAGAGATGGTACTGGAAACAAAATCTACTGATTGTTTGACCAATAGGGGCAGTATACAAAGAGAAGAGGAGGGGAGGAGGGGGCCTAGAACCGATCCTTGAGGAACCCCAACAGTAAGGGGAAGATGAGAGGAGGAGAAGCCAGCAAAAGATACAGTAAAGGAGCAGTCAGAGAGATAGAAGGAGAACCAGGAGAGAACGGTGTCTTTGAGGCCAATGGAATGGAGCATAGTGAGGAGGAGCTGATGATCCACAGTGTCGAATTCTGCAGAGAGATCCAAGAGAATTAGCATGGAGTAATGACCATTTGATTTAGCTCTTAGTAGATCATTAGAGACTTTAGTGAGGGCAGTTTCAGTAGAGTGTAAAGAGCGGAAACCGGATTGGAGAGGGTCGAGAAGAGAGTTATCAAAGAGATAGCGGATAAGACGGGAGTGGACCAGGCATTCCAGGAGTTTAGAGATGAAGGGAAGATTAGAGACAGGTCTATAGTTAGCGGCACAGTTATGGTCGAGGGATGCTTTTTTAAGTAGTGGATGTATGATGGCATGCTTAAATGAGGGAAAGATACCAGAAGAGAGAGAGAGATTAAATATTTTAGTTAGGTGAGGGGTGACAGCAGGGGAAAGGGTCTGAAGTAGATGTGATGGAAATGGGTCACTGGTGCAAGTGGTTGGGCGAGGAGATGCAAGGAGCCTGTTTACTTCTTCTTCTGTGACTGGTTCAAAATCAGAGAGTGAGCTAGATGCAGTGGGGGAGGGAGGACAGTGCATGGTATGAGGTGATTGGGAGATAATTTCCTGTCGGATTTGGTCAATTTTTTCTTTGAAGTAATTGGCCAGATCGTCAGCTCGAAGCTCCGTGGTTGGGGCCAGTACTCTTGGGTTGAGTAGAGAATGAATAGTGTCAAAGAGACGTTTAGGGTTATTGGACAGTGAGGTGATGTGGGTGTTGAAATAGGTTTGTTTTGAGAGGTGAAGGGCAGCGTTGTATGTTCGAAGCATAAACTTATAATGGATGAAATCTTCGGGTAGGTTGGATTTTCTCCACAGACGTTCGGCGCACCTAGAGCACCACTGCAGGAAACGTGTTTGCAGGGTGGCCATGGTTGTCGCCATCTGTGTTGTGGTGTTCTATGTATAGGAGGTGCAAATTCATCCAGGGCACTTTGAAGTGTTTCATTGTAATGCTTCAATGCAGAATCAGGACAAGAGAGGGAGGAGATAGGGGCCAATGAAGACTGCAAGTTCTTCATAAGTTTCTGGGTGTTAATGGCCTGTATGTTTCAATAAATATGGACAGTGGGGGTGACCTGAGCAGCCTGGCAGTTCTTAATAGAGAATGAAAGAAGGTTGTGGTCAGGGAGCGGGAAAGGGGAGTTTGCAAAATCATCCACTGCACAAAGCCGAGAGAAGACCAAGTCGAGGGAGTTTCCGTCTTCATGCGTTGGAGAATTAGTTAGCTGCAAAAGGCCAAACGAGGAGGTTAGAGATAAAAGGTGAGTAGCAGATGGGGAGAGGGGAAGAGCAATGGGGATGTTGAAATCGCCCATGATGAGGGTAGGGATGTCACAGGAGAGAAAATGTGGAAGCCAAGTGGCAAAATGATCCAGGAACTGATGGGAGGGGCCGGGAGGACGATATACCACTGCTACTCGCTATATACACAATACGTTATATACACAATGGTTATACATATACAATGGCCAGATATGCAAGGAGCCTGTTTACGAGACAGTTTTGGTCAACAACCCCCAGAGCCCCTTCTCCCGTCTTCCCAGCCCTCCACCTCCAAAACCAACTTCTCCACCATTACAGAAGATCGACTCTCCACTCTACTCTCAAGATCACATCTCACCACTTGTGCACTTGACCCGATCCCTTCCCACTTCATCCCAAACCTCGCCGTAGTCTTCATCCCAACCCTAACCCATCTCTTCAACCTATCACTAACAACTGGTGTTTTCCCCTCAAGCTTTAAACATGCCTCAATCACACCTATCCTCAAAAAGCCCTCTCTTGACCCATCCTCTGTATCTAGCTATCGCCCTATATCACTTCTCCCCTATGCCTCCAAGCTACTGGAACAACACGTCTACCTTGAACTGTCCTCCCATCTCTCTTCTTGCTCCCTCTTCGACCGCTTACAATCTGGCTTCCGGTCACACCACTCCACCGAAACTGCCCTTACTAAGGTCACCAATGACCTCTTAACCGCCAAGAGAAAGCGACACTACTCTGTCCTCCTCCTCCTGGACCTGTTGGCTGCCTTTGACACAGTGGACCATTCCCTACTATTACAGACCCTCTCATACCTTGGCATCACAGACTTGGCCTTGTCCTGGATCTCATCATACCTAACAGACCGGACATTCAGCGTCTCCCACTCACACACCACCTCCTCACCTCACCCCCTATCTGTCGGAGTCCCACAAGGTTCAGTCCTAGGACCCCTGCTCTTCTCCATTTACACCTTTGGCCTGGGACAGCTTATAGAATCTCATGGCTTTCAGTATCATCTCTATGCTGATGACACACAGATCTACATCTCTGGACCAGATATCACCTCCCTGCTAACCAGAATCCCTCAATGTCTGTCCACTATTTCATCCTTCTTCTCTACCAGATTTCTGAAACTTAACATGGACAAAACAGAATTCATCATCTTTCCCCCATCTCACGTGACCACCCCAACGAACCTATCCATTACAGTAAATGGCTGCCCACTCTCCCCAGTCCCACAAGCTCACTGCCTCGGGGTAATCCTTGATGCTGATCTCTCCTTCAAACCACATATCCAAGCCCTTTCCACTTCCTGCCGACTTCAACTCAAAAATATTTCACGAATCCGTTCATTCCTCAACCAAGAATCTGCAAAAACCCTAGTCCATGCCCTCATCATCTCTCGCCTTGACTACTGCAACCTCCTGCTCAGTGGCCTCCCCTCGAACACTCTCGCACCCCTCCAATCTATTCTAAACTCCGCTGCCCGACTAAAACACCTGTCCCCCCGCTATTCCCCAGCTTCTCCCCTCTGTCAATCCCTTCACTGGCTCCCCATTGCCCAGAGACTCCAGTACAAAACCCTAACCATGACATACAAAGCCATCCACAACCTGTCTCCTCCATACATCTGTGACCTCGTCTCCCGGTACTTCCCTGCACGCAACCTCCGACCCTCACAAGATCTCCTTCTCTACTCCCCTCTTATCTCCTCTTCCCACAATCGCATACAAGATTTCTCTCGTGCATCACCCCTACTCTGGAACTCTCTACCACAACATATCAGACTCTCACCTACCATCGCAACCTTCAAAAAGAGCCTGAAGACCCACCTCTTCCGACAAGCCTATAACCTACAGTAACCACCGATCGACCAAACCGCTGCATGACCAGCTCTACACTCGCCTACTGTATTTTCACCCATCCCTTGTAGATTGTGAGCCTTCGCGGGCAGGGTCCTCTCTCCTCCTGTACCAGTTATGACTTGTATTGTTCAACATTATTGTACTTGTTTTTATGTATACCCCTCCCTACATGTAAAGCGCCATGGAATAAATGGCGCTATAACAATAAATAATAATAATAATAATAATAATATGCAAACACAATAGTGGTAGGACAAAAGATATAAGCAGATGATTAATGTCAAATTACCGGTTTGATGTTAGACCATGTGTGCGCTGAGCCACAGGGCAGCGGACTGCTAGCTGATTCCTCCACAGAACATTGCTCAGTTTGGCCCCCAATTTCAAAGTGAAATGCAAGCATAACATAGAGAGAATGGCCACATGGCCTTACACTAGCTTTTATCCCCTTTGAGTCCCCTACAGCCATCTGGGCTCAACCTAAATCCCCTCCCCTTGCCTCTAGTAGATAAAAGCTCCAAAACTGAAGTTGAGTCATAACTCCTTACTGGATGGTCCTAGGGAGGCGGATTTGGCGCCATCGGATCTGGCCGGGCCACTGCTACGCCTTGAGACCAAACACAGCTTTGGTACATGGCTTCTATTAGCCATTCTACATATCTCCCTACCCTTTGGTGCTAGAACAGATAGAGACCCTGAGAGGCATTTGGTCTTTTTCTGAGTTCTCGAAAATGTAACCAACTGGTGTGTGACTAGGATGTACTATAGACTTAAATTAAAAATTTCCTATCCTTCCCTAACTATGCTACCTACTGCTTTTATATATTCTTTTACAACTTCCTATTTGATGACGCTTCATTTGAGAATCCCAGTGCATGATGAGATACTCCAACAAAGCTTCATCATGGGACAGAGGCTGCAGTCAATGTCGCAGCCTCTGCCTGCTCACAGAAGCAAAGCATCATAAGTGATGCTTGATTCAGAGATTGGGTTAGTCCCTGCACTGTCACTGTGCGATGTGCACAATGACAGTCCACTGTCCTGTCAACTTATTACTACTAATCTGAGCTGATGAGAGAGGGTACAGTCATTGTCTACATCACACAGTGGCAGTGCGGGGACTAGCCCAACCACTTAAAAAAGCATTACTGATGATGATTTTTTTCAGAGACAGGGCAGGGGCTGCGACAGTGACTTTAGCCTTTGTCTCTTCATGGCCCTTCGTTTGAGTATGCCAGCATGCCCTATCATTCTGAAATGAAGTGTCATCAAAGAGGAAATTCTGCAGAAAAATAGAAAAGCTGTTAGTGTAGAGAAGGATAGAGAATTTTTTAATTCAAGTATATTAGAAAAAACTAAAAATTTTAGATAGATAGATAGCATTAAACAAATATAAATGTAGGATGAAAATTAAGTTGGATTCCAGAAACCGCTTTGGTAAGTGAAAAGTAGTGCAAAATATTGTCACTTACAAATACAATTCTTTATGCAAAAAAAATAGTACTCATATGGCTTTGTCAGTAATGAAACAAATTATAGCTCCTGGAATGCGACAATTAAAAAGTACAAATAAATTTGGTCATTAGTGAGAAAATAGGTCTGACCCTTAAGAGGTGAAATATATGAATTCATAACCAAAAAACACCACAGCTTTTTATAAATATCAAGTTAAAAACTTTGAAGCTTTCCTATTTACCTCTAACTTTGTGTCATAACATCATATGTAGGCACTAAAAGACTTAGCTCTGTTTGTTCTTGATATCTGTGATGTCCTTAGACATCATCAATTGGCTGAAAGTCAGAATTGTGGAAAAAACAAAACAAAGAAATAAACAAAAGGGCATTGTGTCACAGGAGAAAAACTAATTTGCATTGTTTCTTAAAGGGCAGGAAATAAACAGAGCTACCTTGACATTATAGTAACCAAAACCCTAAATCTAAATAAAGAATAATTGAATCAGCACAAACTTGTCTTCTAAAGGTCTGAGTCTTAGAATCTTCATGAAGTAGTTGAAGATATTTTTTGATTTTCATGTTAACCCCTTTCCGCTCTAGAATTTACCATTACATTTTGGGCGGTGGGATTTACCACCATACGCCGTACTATTACATAACTGAAATCTCGGCTCAATGACGCCATCATTAAGCCACATTCTCTGTCTGCACATTCGTTGTCTCCAACACCATTTTGTTAAAGACCAGAAGACCGGCGGTGAAATCAAATAGTGGCAGAGCAAAATGATGGTGGTGTGAAATTTAAAAATGGAGGCAGGTGTCATGGTGTGTTTTGGGTATGTGGTGAAGGAGTTAACTCTGAGAGCCTCCCTGTGGATCTGGGGAGGGTTTTTATAGCTTCAGGGGTGAGCCGTCCCCTGTCGCTTATACTCCTATCTGAGTGTGCCCGACCCTGCTCTGTCCGTGCGTCACGCCAATCATTGTCCATCTGCCTGGTATTCTGACCCTGCTCTGTTACGGTTTACGTCTCTGGTTTGCTGACTCTGTACCTGCTTTGCCTGTGCTGTGTATGACCCTTGGCTTTGTCTGACCTCCCTCCTGAATATCCCTCCTGTACAGCGCTTGCCCGTACTGTGTATGACCTTTGGCTTTGTCTGACCTCCCATCTTTATATCCCTCCTGTACCTCGCTTGCCCGTACTGTGCATGACCTCCGTTTTGCCTGACTCTGAGTTTTTGTACAGTGTCCTGCCATCTCTGAAAGTAGGATGCTAAGCCACGCCCCCTTGCAGTCACATGACCGTAGGTCCTGTGACTGCTTGCTAACTTCTGCGTCCACAGGTCCTGTGCATCTTTACTTTCCGGCTGTACCTGACCCCGGGCCCCCTACAGTGCGGGTGAGTCCCTGCTCAGCGGAGGCTGCACACCGGCGCTGTCAGGATCCTGACAGCACGTAACTGAGGAATTAGTGACTGGTCACAGACACGCGTGAGGCAACTGGAGGAGCAGAAGCAGAAGAAGACCCTACTCCCAGTCCTGCTCATGTGCACTGAAATGTCATTCGATGAAAACTTCCAATCCTGATTAAACAAGAACCACAGATCAGATTGATTCTCCAAAGGTATCTATTTAATCAGTGTAACAGCATCATTATGGCCATGCCTTTACTTCACATTGCTGATTCTTGCTTTCAGGTACTCTTTTGAAATAAAATTGAATATCTGCAAAATCCACATTGCTTTAGTTCCTGGGAAATACCTGAAAGGTTAAAGGGTGTACTTTTAGGTAACTTTTAAGAATAAAATATTCTGTATCTGTAAAATGAGACTTGTGTCTTTCAGTTTTTTTTCTACAGTTGCTATATTTCTTAATCTGAGCTAATGGCAGGAGACTAGCTGCTATAATGTCTCTTATACACAGCACCCAAAAAAAATGCTGTCCAACCAAGTCAGCATAGGGTAATACTACCATAATACACAATTTGCCAATGGCAAAAAAAAAAACCTAAGGACTCTAAAACATAACTTTTAATAATACAATTAAAAGGGGATCAGTCGCACATGTAAAATGTGTATAAATAGGATAATGTACCACTCTAAGGACTGCTCTGTCTCATATACAACACCCTGACAAAGCCAGTCCACTGGCGAAACATGTGGGGAAGGCTTAGGAACAAGTTTTAATAACACTTTACAGTGGTTGTGTAGTGGGAATGAGTGGTTTAGGCAGTGGCCGCACCATACCCTTTAATATTTTCACTATATAGGATTAGGAATGCTGGTTACATATGAGATATAGCCAGTCCTTAGAGTGGTCCATTATCCTATTGATACACACTGTACAAGTGGGAGTTTTAAACCGATCCCCTTTTAATCGTATTATTAAAAGTTATGTTTTAGAGTCTTTAGTTGGGGTTTTTTTGCACAGCACACAGACAGGGACTCCTATTTTTTACTTATGTTTAGCACACAGATACAACTGGCAGCAGCATGGAAAACATTACACATCAGTACTGATCAGTGTAGATGTGAGTCCAGCTCTGAGGAACAAACTTATTAGAAAGTTCATCACAATCTTTGTGTCTATTTCCTCTTTGCTTCTCTCACCTTTTCCCCCTCTGTTAAAAGGTTATGTCACATGACACCACACTGAGTCCATCATTTCTAAGCAAGATGGGTTTTAGCTGTTTTTAAGTGTGAATGGTGAGTCCAGGAGGCGGGGGAGAGGAAGACGTGTGTTATAGGTGATGAAGGAAATAGTTTTCTTTGTTAAGATGTATTTCAAAATTTCCTATTTTCACCAGTACTATTGATTAGTGAAAAATTGTATGAAAGTGCAGTTAAGAAACTTCTTAAAGGGAACCTGTCACTATGAAAATTCTGATAAATCTGCAGGCACAATGCTGCCAATCATCAGGAGCTGAGCAGATTGATATTTTAGTTTTATGAGAAAAGATTCAGCACAACCTGTGTTTTAATTTTTTAAACCTTTGTTCTTTCTAGAATTTTCAGTCCAGTAGGAGGTCCTATCAGTGACTGAAAGCCAGGGCCGCCATCAGGGCATGACTACCCTTATTGCTGTATGGGGCCCGGTGAACAGCAGTACAGAAGGGGGCCCGCAGGTCAGGAGCCCTGCTCCTGTGCTTCTAGTTATCGGGCCCCAAGTGCTGTGCACTGTGGTTGGGCCTCAAGTGCTGTGCGCTATGGCCGAGCCCCAAGTGCTATGCGCTTTGGCTGGGCCTGCGGTGCACACATCAGCACAGCCGCCACAGCGGCCATCATCAGAGCTACAAAAGTGGAAGCGTTGAAGGACCTGTGGCGATGTCATCATTATCACAGGTCTTCACCATTGATCAGCTCCACCCCCTGATCACATGACGATGATGTCACCACAGGTCCTTGAGCTCACACAGCAGCAGCTGCTAGTTCGCCCCAGGAGCACGGCCAGGTAAGAAGAAAGTTTTTTTTTAAATTGTATTTAATTATTGAAAGCGGCCAATATGTTTCCTCTGCAGGATGGAGACACTTGATCATGTGTCTCCATCCTGCCAGGGCAGATTGGAGGCACACGGGCATGATTGGAGACACGGGGACAGGATGGAGATGGGCAGGATTGGAGACACGGGGGCAGGATTGCAGACACTGGGGGCATGATTGGAGGCTCAGGGGGCATGATTGGAGACACTGGGAGCAGAATCAAGACACTGGGGGCATGATTCGAGTCACTGGGGGCTTGATTGGAGACAGAGGGCATGATTGGAGACACTGGGGGCTGAATGGAGACACAGGGGGCATGACTGGAGACACTGGGGCAGAATGGAGGCACAGGGGGCAGAATGGAGACACTGGGGGAAGAATGGAGGCACAAAGGGCAGAATACAGACACAGGGGGCATGATTGGAGGCACAGGGGGCAGGATTGGAGGCACAGGGGCAGGATTGGAGACACAGGGGGCAGGATTAGAGACATGGGGCAGGATGAAAGACATGGGGGCAGAATTGGAATTGGAAGCACAGGGGGCAGGACTGGAGACATGGGGCAGGATGAAAGACACTGGGGGCATGATTGGAGACACTGGGAACATGATTGGAGACAGATGGGGCAGGATTGGAGACACAGGGCAGAATGAAGACACAGGGGGCATGACTGGAGACACGGGGCAGGATGAAAGACATGGGGGCAGGATTGCAGACACAGGGGGCATGATTGGAGACACAGGGGGCATGATGAAAGAAATGGGGGCATGATTGGAGACATGGGGCAGGATGAAAGACATGGGGGCAGAATTGGAAGCACAGGGGGCAGGACTGGAGACATGGGGCAGGATGAAAGACACTGGGGGCATGATTGGAGACACTGGGGGCATGATTGGAGACAGATGGGGCAGTATTGGAGACACAGGGCAGTAGGGAGACACAGGGGGCATGACTGGAGACACGGGGCAGGATGAAAGACATGGGGGCAGGATTGCAGACACAGGGGGCATGATTGGAGACACAGGGGGCATGATGAAAGAAATGGGGGCATGATTGGAGACACAGGGGACAGGATGAAAGACATGGGGCAGGATTGGAGACAGATGGGGCAGGGTAGGAGACATGCGCTGATACACTATTTCCCGGAAGTATTTCACTGTGTTCCGGGACATAGTGTATCAGCACATGCACAGTAATGATTTTCTTTTTCTTATATTCAATAGTTTTTTTATTAAGGATTTTTGGAAATAACAGGTATAACAAAGGGGGGGGGTAAATTAACAGGTTCATCATAAGTAAAATAAAGCTACTAAAGATACATTGAAAAATAATATAACAAAAAATACACTGAAGTAATGAACCAGGGAATGAGAGAGGATAAACTGAAAATGTTGAAACTTTCCTCTCAGCTGGGGTAGGGGAAAGAACAGGGACATAAAAACAGTAAGTTAACAAAGGGGGGAGAAAAAAAAATATATGAAAGGGTATACTCTCCAAGTGTAAAAATCTATAGGAATCCACCAAGTAAATTGGCTAATTCAAAACTCCACAGACTATCAGATCATTTCCCTCAATGGTGGAAGGTGTACTTGCTATACATAGATTTGTTAAATACAGAATAATTTTTTTACGTCAGGCCACGCGCTCCATCTTTGTTGAGTTTTATCCTTTTTAGAAATGTCCCATGATAGAATTAGTTCATGTGAATAGAATGAATCCATTCTCTGCCAAATGTAATCCAGTGATGGGATTGATTGTGATTTCCAATTGGAGGTGAGGGATTGTCTTGCAGCAGTAAGTACAAAAGAACAGAGACATCTATTAGCATAAGGAAGACCAGTGATGCCTATGTTTAATAAAGCTAATGCAGGGCTCATTGGAACTGCGCATCCAGTACAAGCTGATAGTATCTGACATATATCATCCCAAAAGGGTTTTAATTTACAACAAGACCACTAAGAGTGTAAAAGCTTGCCTATTTCGCCACAGTTTTTCCAACAAAGAGGGGAAGTTCCTTGAAAGAAATGGGCTATATGATTAGGGGGGAGGTACCAGCGAAGTTGAATTTTTTTTGCAATTTCCATGTGGTTAATACACGATGAGCTTTTAAGGGGCCAGGATATGGCTAATTGCCATTATTCTTGGGTAAAGGAAGTGCCTAGGTCATTTTCCCATTTGACCATGTATTGAAGCTTATCATTTGTGGGTGAGTTAAGATAATTATAGGCGACTGAGACCCCTCTAGAAAATCCTTTTTCCCCAGGATAAAATGTTGGATTGAAGACGGGGCTACTTGGGAAAAAATTGCTGGATGAGTAGATAGGAAACTTTTCAATTGGACATAGGAGAAATAAAAATTACCAGGGAGTCGGTATGATGATCTTAGATCCTCAAAAGTTTTGAGGAAGACTCCTGAAAGTATAGCTTGCAAATTAGGCACACCATAATCATCCCAGCGATAGAATTGGGAAAATGGGACCACCAAATCAAAGCTTTTAAATGAGACATATTTCAACGGGATGGGTATCAACTTTCTAGAGATCAACTCTTTCCACATTTTGAGGGCGTGTTCCATCACGGGAAGCGAGCAAGACTGATCCTGGGTGTAAGAACTCCGCCTCCATCATTAGTCTAGTAGAGTGGAGTTTGGTGTTGGATTTTTCCATTTGCACCCAAGAGTGTTTGGATGTAGTATCCCACCACTCTTTAAGGGCATCAATCATGCATGACTTATAATGAAGATGGATATTCGGCAGTCCCAAACCTCCCTCTCCCATCTTATAAAATAGCAAAGAAATCTGAAATCTAGACTTTTTACCACCCCAAATGAAGCGGAGTAGCAGGGACTGGATCTCATCCAGCAATTTTCTAGGTATGTGTAGTGGGATACATCTTAAAATGTATAAAATTTTTGGCAAAAATATCATCTTACAAGTCTGTATGCGTGCCATCCATGAGATTTCTAGGGCGCTTATTCTATTTAATTCAGGCTTAATGGAATGTATTAATTCCGCAATGTTTTTGGATACTAAGTCGCTGGAAGGGGAAACCAGGTGAATTCCCAGGTAGGTAATAGAATTTTTAGCCCAAGTAAATGGCAAGGAGTTTTTTAATCTAGTAATCAAGCTGGGAGGACAATCAATCGGAAGGGCCATCGACTTTGAGGAGTTCAATTTGTAAAATGATACCTTAGAAAATTGAGAGAGAATAGATAAAAGAGCTTGAAGAGAGTTTCCGGGATTTGTCACAGAAACAATTACATCGTCTGCGTACAGCCCGACCGGGTAGGTCACTTTCCCTATCCTTACTCCTGTGATAGCTTCGCAGGTACGTATCTTCTCCGCCACAGGCTCCATCACCAATGCAAAAATTGCAGGAGCACAGTAATGATTTTCGACTTTGCCCGCAGTTGGGCAAAGCACACTGCACGTGCGCGAAGCAAGATTGCTTTGTGCACGCGCGAACTATGGAGTAGAACTACTAGAATTCTGGAAAAGATCGCAGATGGGGGCCATGGATGGGGTGGAGAAAGAAAGAAGAAACACCGCCCATCGGACCGGACACAGGCCATTTACACAGGCCGCCAACTTCCGACAGATTCCCTTTAACTTAAACACTGAGCCAAGAAATATCTGAAGACAGATTTTTCAAAGGTTTTATGGACTGATGAGGTGAGAGTGACTCTTGATGGACCAGATGGAAGGGCTCGTGGTTAGATTAGTAACGGGCACAGACTTCCACTTTAACTCAGATGCCAACAAAGTGGAGGTGGGTACTGCTACGAGTTGGTATTTATGTTGAGCTAGTTAGATGTTAGATCTTTTTAGGTTGAAGATGGGCTCAAAATCAACTCTCATACATGCTGCCAGTGTTTAAAAGACACTTTATTCAATCATTGGTACAGGAAAGATTCTGCATCTTTAAAAAAAAAGTGATTTTTTTGCAGGACAATGCTTTTATGGTCTTTATGCAGCTCTACTGCTTGGCTAGCCAGTAAAGGCCTTAAAGATGAAAGATCTGGCTCCCAAGTGGGATCGTCTTAAACGGGAGATTTATGGTGATGGAAAAGAGTCACCTCTCTGAAGCCTGGGAGGATGTGGTTGGTGCTCTCTAAAATGTTGATCGTCAGCAAATTAGAAAACTGACACACTACATGGCTGGAAGGCTTATGACCATTATTGAAAAGAATGGGGACTCTGTTGGTCACTGATATATTTTTTGAAATGTTAGAAATTTATTTTTGCACATTTTGAGTTGTTTGGTTATTATTCTCAGTTTAACAGAAAAAAAATCAACTGAGATGGAAAAATTTACGGTTTTCATTTTGTTGCAAAATTTAGCACACTAATAGTTTCCGATGCCATGAGATCCCAAATTAGTGCTTGTGACCTCTGCACTATTCATTCTCTGTGGGACAGATCACGGTTTATTCTCTAAACAGAGATCACTGTGTTTGACTATCTCTGGCAGTCCCAATGGGAATCGATGGAACAATGGTGCAGGCGCTATTCTGCTCTATTGTGTTGGAGATAAAAGTGTCTTATTTTAGATATCAGTGGATAGCTTGGGGGTGGTAACTTCTATTTATATTTTCTATCTTTGAAAAAGTCCCTGATAATAACTTTCCCCCTTTGCATTCATTTTGTTGCAAGATGTTCAGGGATTTACTAAGCAGAAACACTGGAGTCACTTAGATGAACTTGTGATAGGCCATATGAGAGGAACAGCATTTCATACTTTTTGCCAGTTGGGTACACATTGGTGCATCAGGTCATCAGTGTCTGGATCTGAGCCCCTACTGCCAAACTGGATGTTGAGCTGATGTCAATTAGGAGCAGAGATTCTAAAAATTTGCTGCTGCAATTGAGAATAAAGATGCAAGGGTGCTGGGAACGCAGCTCAAACATCCAGTCTGGACAGCAAGTTGTCATGCCTGAAATAAAGCTGCAAGCAGGATTCTTGTGGTGGAGCAGCTTGATATACATTTTGTTGTCATCTTTTTACCAACTTGCTGATTATTGTTATATGTTTTACTGCAGGGCATTTCTGCACATTTGTCATTCTGTGTCTTCTTTTTGTATTTCAGTCAGTGGGTGGTGTGAACACTGTCCGACTGACTTGTTCTCTTTGTGCATGTCACATGTGTTTTTAATCCATTTTCTCCTTGCTTATGCTTGGTTTGAGAGACCCCACCCCTCTCTTGTGTGACATGCACATAAAAAGCTGTCTAGCACCACGTGCCCATACTATGAAGCGCCTGTCTGTGTCCTGTTCATTTAGACACTGTTCACATGTTCAGGTTTTAAATACATTAGATAGGGACTGTTCCATTAAGGGTTACCTTGACGTGGTGGAGCAGCTTGGTATACTTTTTTTGCAAAAAAAAAAGTATCGACTAAATACCCTGTATTTGTTGTCACCTTTTTACCAGCACTTGCTGATTATTGTTATATGTTTTACTGCAGGGCATTTCGCACATTTGTCATTCTGTGTCTTCTTTTTGTATTTCAGTCAGTGGGTGGTGTGAACACTGTCCGACCGACTTGTTCACTTTGTGCATGTCACATGTGTTTTTAATCAGGATTCTTGTGCTCTAGTGAAAGTCTTGAGGAGGTGCTGATGTTACTACTATCCTAAAACATCTGAAACAGAATAGCTAAGAAGAACCCTAAGGATATATGCACACAATGTCTTTCTCATGCAGGTGAACCAACCATGTTTTAATGACCACCAATACGTCTTTTAACTGACCTGAGATATAAGAGAATAGCATCCCCATACAGAGGACTATCCAGCAGCTGTTGGCTGTACACTCTAGCTGACAACTTGCTCCATCAGCCACGATCAGTGTTTTCACCGTCCAAATCTGTTTAACCCCTTAGATGCTGCTGTCAATAGTGACTACATCATATAAATGGTTAACAGTGTGTGGCTTCTCCCTCTTTATCCCCATCGGCACTCTGAGATCATGATTGTGTGGTCCTAATGTTTGCCATGGCAATTCATGACCAAATAGTGGCCTTAGAGTCCCAATGGCTGTTGTAAAAATACACATTTTCATTCCTGACATGAAACTTTGCATTAATTCCTGAAAATCACCAGAAGGGTTAATAAACTACCCGTCTGTTGTTTTCAATATGTCAGGAGGTGCTGGATTTAAAATGGTATCACTTTTGGGGTTTTCCAATATATAGGACCCCTAAAGTCACTTCAAACATGGATAGGTCCCTTAAAAAATAAATTTTGTAAATTTCCTTAAAAAAAATGAAAAATTACTGCTACATTTTTAAACCTCCTAAAAGGCTAATAAAATAAAATTACATTTTACAAATGGTGCTGATGTAAAGCAGACATGTGGGAAATGTTATTTATTAATGTTTTTCTATGGTATGACTATGTGGATTAAAGGGATAATCATTTAAAGTTTGAAAATTGCTAATTTTTTAACATTTTTCTCAAATTTCTGATATTTTTTATAAATAAACACAAAACATATCAACCTAAATTTACCATTATCATAGAGTGTAATGTGTCACAAAAAAACAAACTCAAAATCACTGGGATTTGTTGAAGCGTTCCAGAGTTATTACCAGATAAATTGACACTGGTCAGATTTAAAAAATTTGGCTCCATCACTAAGGGGTTAAAGAGGGAAAAGCCAACTTTTTTATTGGTTGGTTCCTTGAGTGCTTCTTCAATTTTTTTTTTGCACCAACAGGGCTTTTTTCAGCATTTTGGAGCATCATTTGTAGGGCCACCTCCAGGCTTTCTTGGGCCCCGAACGAAAGAGTCTCAGTGGGCCCTTTTAGCACATACCAGGATTAATGATGCACAAATACAATGGAGAAATATAGGTATACAACACAGGGCCCAGCCTGTCCCTTCATCATCCTTACCATATGCAGACACACATACACAGTACATAGACATGCACCCACACACAGTACGCAGACATGGGCCCACATACAGTACGCAGACATGCACACATACACCGTACACAGACATGCACATACATACAGTACGCAGTCGTAAACACAATACGCATACATGTATACATAGTACGCAGACATGCACACACATACAGTACGCAGACATGTATACACTGTACGCAGATGTGGCGCCCCTGTGGGTCCAGTAGCCTCAGAGGTACTGCACCTCATCCAGAGGTGTGGTATCTCATGAGCATCTGGGTGTACCCTTCGGGAGGATGGCCTCATCCCAGAATGGCTAGGAAAGGGTGTTGGGGGTTAGTGGGGAAGGTAGGTAGAAGGGGAGGAGCTTAGAAAGTGGAGTGATTTAGAACAGCCAATGAGTGACAGTGAGTGGGCGGAGCTTAGAGAAAGAGTGGGAGATTTAAAGGCAGTTAAGAGTGCACACATACACATGATACACAGATATACATACATACAATACGCAGACATGCACATACGCAAACATATACACAGATACGCACTCTTACAGGCATACGTACATTTACATATTTGAAGACAAATTCACAAAACACATATAAGTAGACTTAAATGTACATACAGTCATACATAGATATACACATCATACATGCATACACATAGACATACAGACATATTAGAAATAGTTTAAATATGGGGAAGCTGGCAACAAGCCTCGCTCAACTGCCCCCAGCTTGTCTCCCTTTCAACTCCTTTGGCAAGTGGTTGCGGAGGGCTCGCTGCTTGATTGTCGTCACTTAAACAGACATAGCCACACATTGCACTGCGCGCGGCCATATCTGATTAAGTAATGTCAATCAACCAGTGCCAGTGGCCCTGCACAGCTGCAGAGAGAGCGGCCCAGGCCCCAAAGACGAGTGCCCCCCCCCCTTTGTGCAGGGCCACGGCACTTGCTCAAGTGCTGACGTCAGCCGTGATCTTTTTGCACTGGCATTTTATGATTTTTTTTTTAAATTCATGCAATAATGAAGAACAGGAGATCAAGTAAAAACATTGTCAAAATGCTCAAAACGATGCATTCTGGGTGACCTCTGTTATAAAGTATAGAGTATCTACAGAGCAGAAAATGCCTAAAGAATGGTCAGCTCACTTCTTTTAGCCACTTGTCTGGTGTCTTTTTACTCCCGAAGCTGTTAAAATATGCTTAAAAGACTGAACATTGAATGCAGATGCTCATTTTTGGAGCCTTTTCTATGCCCTTTTTCAGGTGGGTTTTTAGAGTGGACCCACCTAAAAAAGTTGTGTGCACATATCCTTAGAGTTACTGTGAAATACCAGAGAAGCCACAAATGTCATTGGTTAAGTGGCCATTCCAGTAAAGTTACTGTTCCTGTACCATTAAAGGGACTGTCATGTCTGTGCAGCATTATGCTATGCTCCCTTGCAACCTTTATACACAGCTGTTCTTTACTGTCATTTATCTGTGTCTATACTCAACCTATCCTGCATTCTTCCTTACTTTTTCTTTCCTTTTAAAATCCAGAGTGATAACCAAACACTTTGGTCTGATACATTAAGACTGGTGCTTTGTACTCCAGTCTTGATGAACAGTGCCCTCATGTAAAATATGGTAGCGCTGACCAGAGGTGGTAAAAAAAACACCAAAAGTCACAACCTTTTTGTGCTAGCAACCAGGCTCGGATTGGCCCACAGGGTAACAGGGGAATCCCCGGTGGGCCCCTGTCCAATGCAGGCCCCGAACCCCACTGTATGTGCAGTACTTGGCATAATTTACTTGATTCACTCTGTACAGAAATAAACAGCATATCATCATTCATTAACCAAACTACCCAGTTTATTATTATATAGAAATATGGATAAATTTGAGAACAAGGGTAGTGGAATATTTGCATGCTGGTGAAAAGTGCCCCCCCCCCAAAGTCAGTGTTACTGGTGGGCCCTTAGCACCCCAGTCGATACTGCAAGCAACTGTTATGCAAAAAATAGTTCAATATTATGAAGCGATAGCTGGGGGACCACCACAATGCAGGGAGACTGCGATACACAAGATGAGGTGCAAACAACAAGGGGTTAATTTATTGACAGGCAAGGAGTGCAGTGTTAGGCTGGTTTCACATTTACGTTTTTTTTCGCGGTATTTTAGCGCTAAATAGCGCATGCGTTTTTTTTCCTATACTTTGCATGGGATGTGCTTATGTGCGCATACACATGCGTTTGTACGCGTTTTTCCGCGCATGCGTTTTTTTGCGGTATGCGCTCGGGCGCACAAAATGCAACCTGTTGCATTTTTTGTGCGTCTGACTTGCCTCAAAAAAACGCATGCGCGCGCAATGCGTTTTTTTACAGCAAGACACCCATTATAAGTCTATGGTGAGCATATGTGCGCATTGGCATGCTTATGTATGCGTTTTTTTGCACATGCGTTTTTTTTTTACCATTAGTTTAGACAATCGAATTTAGGGGTTTGGGTTAGAGTTAGGGTTAGTTAAGGGGGTTTAGGGTTAGGGTTAGGGTTAGGGTCAGGGTCAGGGTTAGGGTTAGGATCAGGGTATGGTTTGGTTAAGGGTTAGGGCTAGGGTCAGGGTCAGGGTTAGGGTTAGGATCAGGGTATGGTTTGGTTAAGGGTTAGGGTTAGGGTTAGGGTTAGGGTCAGGGTTAGGGTTAGGGTTAGGGTATGGTTTGGTTAAGGGTTAGGGTTAGGGTCAGGGTCAGGGTCAAGGTTAGGGTTAGGATCAGGGTATGGTTTGGTTAAGGGTTAGGGTTAGGGTTAGGGTCAGGGTTAGGGTTAGGGTTAGGGTCAGGGTTAGGGTTAGGGTTAGAGTTAGGGTTAGGGTATGGTTTGGTTAAGGGTTAGGGTTAGGGTCAGGGTTAGGGTCAGGGTTAGGGTTAGGGTTAGGGTTAGGGTTATGGCTTGGTTAAGGGTTAGGGTTAGGGTCAGGGTTAGGGTTAGGGTCAGGGTTAGGGTTAGGGTTAGGTTTAGGGTCAGGGTTAGTTAGGGTTTGGGTTAGGGTTAAGTATGGTTTGGTTAAGGGTTAGGGTCAGGGTTAGGGTTAGGGTCAGGGTTACGGTTAGGGTCAGGGTTAGGGTTAGGGTCAGGGTTAGGGTTAGTAAAGTCATGGTTTGGGTTAGTGTGAGGGCCACCTAATGTTTGGAAAAAACGCAAACGCGGTAAAAACGCACTAAAAACGCATACAAACGCATAAAAACGCTACGTTTTTTTCATGCATGCTCATAAAAATGCTTGAAAAAAGCGCAGCAGTTGTATGCTTTTTTATGCGTTTTTTCAATGCGTTTTTTTGCGGGAAAAACGCGCTGCAAAAAAAAGCAAGTGTGAAACTAGCCTTAGGAAAGTGCAAAACTGGTATGCAATGAAAACAGACAATTTACAAGAGTGATATTCTTTAGCTGGGCCATCAAATAGCATGGTGCACCAACTATCACAGCTCAGTATTTATCCAACAGGCAAAACAACACAGTAAAGTACAGTATGCTGCTACTCTAACTATAGCCTAACTGGCCTCTGCTATGCCAGCCACAAGGCTACCGTGCTCTATCTACTGCAGCCTATCTTAGGCCCTAGCATGTGCACAGAAGGGGTTAACACTTACAGTAACGTTGGTGTCTCAGTCTATTCCCAGGGGCCATTGCAGCTTTGCAATATGGTGCGCACGTCTTCCTCTAAGCTCTGTGCAATGTGGTCTTTTCCTTGTGTGCGGGTCCCGAGATGCTCCTAGAAATGGTGGATTCCCTCACGGCAACACAGGAAAACCACCTTGTTATTCCCAGAAGAGTCTACACAATCTACAAGTTCAGTCAGCCTCAGGCTGCATGTTTATTTTCCTCTCAGAACCAGGCATGTCAGCTTCCTGCAGAAATCTCGGCTCACAACACACACAGAAAAGCAGCCCCTCCCCTCTGCAGTGCTGGCAGAACAATCCACACAGTCTTTTCTGCAGGGGAGAAAAGAATATCCCATTGGTCTAACCAAAAGGGTGCTGTCTCTTAAAGTGGCAGCTTGTCTCTACTGCCCATAGCAACGCCACCCCCTTACAATTGCACCAGAATTCTAGCAAAAACTGGAGGCAAAGATTTAAAAGAAAATAGTATAGTCATCATTTTTGCTGTTCGCCTCTAGAAGCCATCAATGCTGGCCACCTCGGCTTATAAAATGAAAGTTAGGAAGAAGTGGCCAGAACACCTCCTAGGTGTAATTCCCAAAGGTGGGTATGTTGTAAATGTCTATAACAGGAAAACTTTGCAAAAGTATTATTTAGTTGCATTTTTAAGATCTGATTCAACATTCATAATTTATTGGTCTAAGTTTCATTCTCAATGATATCATATGTTCTGATATTAAACAGTTTTTTTGGGTAATTTATGTCCAGTAGCAAAAGTGCAAATACTCTGGCTAAACATTTTAATTCAATTAGTTATGTACAAATGCATTTCTTTTGTGTGCTCTGATCTCTTGTATTGTTAATGCAAGCTTCAGTACGGAGAAAAACACAGGACAATCGCCACGCCTGGAACAAAATAAATGCTGACAAATGCTGGAAAGCATGAGAACAGTACCCTTGTGGCTTATTGCGTTAAACAAAATTTCATTAGGTTATTGCAGATGGCATTCAGCACCCAGGAGCGTGGAGACAGAACACGTTTTATTCTGTGCTCAGTTTAGCTTGACCAAGGGTGGAGGAAGGTTTCATATGAAAGGGATAACATGTACAAAACTAGCTACTTACGAGAAGTTCGGAAAGAGAAGTTTGAAAGATCTGATGGCTTTGACGAGCAAAGTCTCGTAGACCTCAGGAGCCTCGGTTTAACGCAAGCACAGGGCCTTGAGCATTTGCAGGATCTGAATGAAAGGTTTGCTAATTACATAAACCGAGCTAGAGTACTAGAACAGAGAAATGCCATCTTTAGAAAGCAACTCGAGACTTTCCAAAGGATGGACGAGATCTCCGGCCTTGAAGAAGCTTTTGCGGAACAGATCGATTTGAATCGGCAGAGACTCCGTGAGTTGTCGACTGATCGATCCAAACTGGAAAGAGAGTACAAAGATGCACAGAGAATGGTGGATGAGTTTAAAAACAAGTGAGTACTTATAATCTTTTATTTTAGAGTCTAGAGAAGCTGGATCATGGAGGCAAAATACTATACATTTTGTGGGAGCATTTCAGGAGCATTATTATTAAACAACCACACTATAATTTCTATCCTGTTGCTTGTAAAACTTTAATATATTCCTCAGCTGTGAAAAAGGTTTGACATCATCATTTTGTCCCTGTCCCCTACCGAATCACAATCTAAATTTCCTTTCAATTTCGATTTCGACTTTTTTCAACTTCTCATCTGTAATTAAAGGGGTATTCTGAAGTTGTCTCTTGAACAGCTTACAACTCTGCGGACTTCATACATTATCCTTCTTACCTTGCTCCTGGCAGGATGGGCTCTCCTCCTTTAGTGACAATTTTGGTGAGTCGCAGAGCTGTATTATTAGTAGAAATATAAAGCTCAGCACTAGTTCTGCTATAACACATTCAGCTATCAGTGGTTTGCTCTGGAGTCTACGCTGTTATCACTGTATTTTCAAAGTCTAAATAATAATAATAATAATAATAATAATACAAAATTAGTCCTCATGAATAAAAAAAGACAAAAATTATTTTAATATCTGAAGGAGATATTTTTTTAAGAACCATTAATTGCATGTATAGTAAAACTCGTAATTGTTCCTGGTTAGGAATGAGAAACAAATGGTTAAACAGATCTATTTAGTCTGATGATTCTGGTGTACTTACTATGAATAATACATGGAGAAATAGATAATATACTTGAAATTAGTCCAAATACCACATATATTCTGGCACTTCAAAATATCAGAAACAAACATTTTCTAGCCAATATACCATGACGGCACCAAAAATCATGAAGAGATCCAGTATGAGAATAAAATATCAAATTTTATTGAAAAAACATTAAAAATATAAATAACAATTATACTCTTGTTGGAAATTATTTATATTTACTTATGTGCAAGGATTCACATTTGTCTGTGTGACTATAATAACTAATGGCATGAATGTTTTGAGCGCCTCCTGCTGGGCATTTTTGTTTTTTCAATAAAATTTGATATTTTATTCTCATACTGGATCTCTTCATGATTTTTGGTGCCGTCATGGTATATTGGCTCGAAAATGTTTGTTTATGGAGAAATAGATGTGTAATGCTATGTAAGGCTGTGTTTTATAGGTTTTCATAATAACACCCCCCTTTGGCGGAACTCACACCTTACAGATGTTTTTTTATTCAAAATGTTTATTTTCTATATTCTTTCTTAAAGGAGATCTCTCAGTAGGATCAAACCTTCTTAGCCATCTACAAGGGCATGCAGGTCATAGAAAGATAAATGAATTGATACCTTGATATCTGTGATCCAATGTCTTATTCCAGAGAAATACACGTTTTTCTTCTATGAGCTGTTCAGGACCATTGGTCGGACACTGATCTGCATGAGAATCTGTCTCCAGAGATTATTGTAAATGAAAGGCGGCATTACCAGTGCGATATGTAATGGTCGCTATCTGCTCTCCTGATCTTACTGCAGAGCTGTGTGTGATTACACCTGTAATGGTCGCTATCTGCTCTCCTGATCGTACTGCAGAGCTGTGTGTGATTACACCTGTAATGGTCGCTATCTGCTCTCCTGATCTTACTGCAGAGCTGTGTGTGATTACACCTGTAATGGTCGCTATCTGCTCTCCTGATCGTACTGCAGAGCTGTGTGTGATTACACCTGTAATGGTCGCTATCTGCTCTCCTGATCGTACTGCAGAGCTGTGTGTGATTACACCTGTAATGGTCGCTATCTGCTCTCCTGATCTTACTGCAGAGCTGTGTGTGATTACACCTGTAATGGTCGCTATCTGCTCTCCTGATCTTACTGCAGAGCTGTGTGTGATTACACCTGTAATGGTCGCTATCTGCTCTCCTGATCGTACTGCAGAGCTGTGTGTGATTACACCTGTAATGGTCGCTATCTGCTCTCCTGATCTTACTGCAGAGCTGTGTGTGATTACACCTGTAATGGTCGCTATCTGCTCTCCTGATCTTACTGCAGAGCTGTGTGTGATTACACCTGTAATGGTCGCTATCTGCTCTCCTGATCTTACTGCAGAGCTGTGTGTGATTACACCTGACATGTGTGCAGCATGTTTCCCTTATTAGGGTTCATGTGGCACTCTACCCTGGCACCCAAAAGTGACTATAAATTTTTAATGTGCACTTTGTCATTTGCTTCCTGCTATATCATCCAATAAGTCCAGTGTTGCGGTCTCCTGCATGCAAGATGGCCTCTGTGGTGGAGCAGTAATAAGTCTGAATGACGCCTCCGCACGACATGACAAGAATGGGAGGTAAAAATGTAACGCTACTCCCCTTGCCATTGTGGTAGCTATATTGGATGCAGGAGTATTGGAAAGTTGATCGTCGCAAGGGAGCCAAAAAGATGGCGCCAGGGAGGGTGATGACGGTACATTACAAATATAAAGTCGTTCTTTAGTGCCATTGTGCAAGGTCACTTTAATTCACTTTCAAAACTGTTAACAAATTTGCAATGCTTTACTATATCCTCGATTATTTTGGGACTTTACAGGTACAAAAATGAATGTGACTATCAGCTGCTCCTTAAAGATAATCTAGAGCGCCTTAATAAGGTAAGATGTATATCTTTGTAACGTGTTAGCCAGTAGATAGAAAAATATTCAGAATTGAGAGTCCTCAGTGGTTGATACCTTTTAATGGCTAACTGAAAAGATGGTAACACATTGCAAGCTTTCAAGACTACTCAGGTCTCTTCATCAGGCATAGACTAATACAAAATCTGAAGAGTCACATATTTATGCACAACACAGCACAGAAAAAATGCAATAGATGAGACAAGTGACGTGAACCAGAATTATGATTATGGGAGAGGGAGAAACATAAATATTGGACCAGTTCATAGATAAGGAATCTGGATGTTGTCATAGATAAGAAGTCCGGATGTTTTCCAGACCCCCCACTACTGTGCTTTAGGCAGCCCCCAAATCTAAGAAGCATCATTGTCAGAAGCTCCCTGTCCTCTCCTACAGCTGGAGGAACCTTTCCTTGCAACCAGAAAAAATGTAAAACCTGTCCTTCTATAATGACCACGGACGAGATAAAGATCCCCTATTCACATCAGGACTACAAGATCCCTGGTACATTCAGCTGCATTACATCTAATGTGGTGTACTTAATTATTTGTACTAAATGTCCAACTGGGGGTCTGTATGTGGGGGAGACAGGGCAAAAGCTTAGAACAAGGATGAATGCTCATCGTCACACAATAAGAGAAAAAAGAATGGATCTACCTGTTGCAAAACATTTTTGTATGATGGGCCACAACACCAGGGATATGAAATTACTGGTATTGAAAGATAAATTCACATCTCAGAGAGAGAGAAGAGTCTGTGAGTATAATTTTATGATGACCTTTGACACTCTCAATGCTGGAATGAATGTGTCACATGGATTTGTCTTTTTACATCAATTAAGGAATCTGCTCCTAAGACCTTGTGGGGGCATCACAACACATTAGGAGACCCCAATCAGAGGACAATAAAACATTCGGACTCCTTATATATGAACTGGTCCAATATTTATGTTTCTCCCTCTCCCATAATCATAATTCTGCTTTACGTCACTTGTCTCATCTATTGCATTTTTTCTGTGCTGTATTGTGCATAAATATGTGACTCTTCAGATTTTGTATTAGTCTATGCCTGATGAAGAGACCTGAGTAGTCTCGAAAGCTTGCAATGTGTTACCATCTTTTCAGTTAGCCATTAAAAGGTATCAACCACTGAGGACTCTCAATTCTGAATATTTTAATAAGGTAAGTGAGCGTTTCCCGAGGGTTTGTGTTGCTAGTACAATGGTTGTATATATTGTACCTTTCCATCACATGATCTTGGTCTATAACATGTGTGACCACTACTACTAGATCTACACATGTACACCTCTCTGACCAGCCTGGTTAATAAAGTGGCTCTCCGTATCTTACACATGGTAATAGGTATTTATGCTGCCTTACATTTTTATTAAGCTCAGAATTCATTCTTATTGATCTTTACATTTACAACTTTATAAAAGCTGAGTCTTTATGGATCGGACACAAGGTCCAATGGACAACGCAGCCAATGCAACGTGCCCTCTACCATTTGTAGTCTCCAGGCTCACAGTTTGCTGCCATATAGACATTATTCAGCTTGCAGCTTTTTTATATTGGATATTATTTCTACAGCACGGTTTGTCCTTGACATCCAACCACTATAAATCATAGTTATTTTTGTAGATATTCTCCTATATTGATGGTTCGGATACACCGCTATAAAATACAATATGTGCTGTTGAGAAAAGTGGCCTCCATTCAGTTTAATACATTGATCTAATGTATCCAATTTCTTAAAGGGGAACTATCACCTAGACACATTTCTTTACCTTGTGGTGCCATTCTTTTTAAGGATTTTTTTTAAATAGAGGATTTGGGTTATAAAATGGCTCACACCGATATCAAATATGCCCAGGCTCACCATTTCTGCCCAGTTTCCTAGTTTATTACGTGGTCTGCTCATAATGGTCTTGTCTCGACACAATAAAAATGGCCAGAAATTGCCAATCGCTGGATAGGTGGGTCATTATTGCACACAGTGATTAAGTGAACAGGAATTTCCTGAAAATTTCTAGAGTGCCAGGGTGAAACCAAAAAGTATTAATCAATGGTGACTGGAAAAGCACCAGAACGGAAGCTGCAGAAGATCAGTATGAATGAGTATCACGCAATAATTTTTTTTTTATTCCAGTCCGGTGTTATGAATGGGTCACCGAGGAGGAAAAAACAAAACAAGCTAAGTCACAGAAAACCAGATAGGTTGGTAACTATGCAGATTGCAGATCCCTGATCCTAACCACACAACTAGCAGCAGCTGTGGAGCATTCCTACGATGAACCTAGATGCTTCGTCACAGCCGGAGGTCTAAATAAGCCTAAAGCAAGAAAAGGGGAAAACTAACTGCCCCAGAGCAGACCCCAAAGGAAAGACAGCCCCCACACATGTATTGACGGTGAAACAAGATGAAAACACTTACACAGGCAGGAAAATAGGCTGAGCAAACGATGGGGCCCAAACTAACTAGAAAGGATAGGAAAGGAAAGACACTGTCTGCAATCTGCCAAAAACCCTACAAAAATAATGTCCAACACTTCTGATAACAAAATTAACCCTGAAGTCACTAGACTTCTCTCACTATATCAGCACTCTGAAATATTCTGAGACAGAGCAAAAAGAGGCCAATCTAATAAGGGACAAAAAGCAAATTGGCAAATACAGATAAATAAGAGTGGAAATTCAGCACAGCCCCAGCCGGGGCTGGCTGACCACAAAAAACTGAATAGACCAACAAAATCAAATGTGAACATTAGCAGAAAAACTTAGCTTGAGCTGACTAGAACAGAGCTGAGAACCAAGACCTGACAAGCCAGAAGGAATCACCAGTACCAGAATAGGGCGTCGGCTGTCTTAAATCCAGTCTGAGATTCCAGAGGTCCAATCGTCATCCTCCTTATCAGGTGGCAGATCCCCACTGATAAAATCAGCCTCACTACCTCCTGTTACCACCAGAGGGAGCCTGGAAGAAGAACTCACAACTGGTAGACCAGAAAATGAACTCACGACAGTACCCCCCTTGAGGAGGGGTCATCGAACCCTCATCTACGCCCAGGCCGATCAGGATGGTCCCGATGAAAAGCACGAACCAATCTATTGGCATGAATATCAGAGGCAGAGACCCAAGAATTATCCTCCTGGCCATAACCCTTCCATTTGACCAAATACTGGAGTCTCCGTCTAACCAAACGAGAATCCAATAATTTCTCTACCTCATATTCCACATTGCCTTCAACCAACACAGGGTCAGGAGGTGCTGCCATAGGAACCACTGGCTCAACAAAAATCTTCAACAGAGATTTGTGAAATACGTTATGGATCTTGAACGTAACTGGAAGAGCCAATCGAAAAGAAACAGGATTAAGAATCTCCAAAATCTTATAAAGGTCCAATAAATCTTGGCTTAAATTTTGGAGATGCAACCTTCATAGGAATATTCTGAGACGACAACCAAACCATATCACCCACATTAAACTGGGGACCAATGGTCCTATGCCGGTTGGAAAATCGCTGGGCCTTTTCCTGAGAGAGTGACAACTTATCCACCACTTGGTCCCATATCTGCTGCATTCTCTCAACCACAGTGACCACACCTGGGCAGGACGAAGATTCCACTTGCCCTGAAGAGAATCGAGGATGAAACCCAAAATTACAGAAAAAAGGTGACACCAAAGTGGCAGAACTAGCTCTATTGTTCAGCGCGAATTCGGCCAAGGGCAAAAATGAGACCCAATCATCCTGATCAGCAGATATAAAACATCTTAAATAAGACTCCAAGGTCTGGTTTGTTCTCTCAGTCTGTCCATTGGTCTGGGGATGAAACGTGGAGGAGAAGGATAACTGAATTCCCAAATTGGAACAAAAGGCTTTCCAGAATCCGGAAACAATCTGGACTCCTCTGTCAGACACAATGTTCTCAGGAATCCCATGTAACCGAACCACCTGTTGTAAAAACAAGGGTATCAACTCAGCGGAAGATGGCAACTTTGGGAGTGGTACAAGATCGACCATCTTCAAAAATCTATCACAAATCACCTAGATAACAGTCATTCTCTGAAAGACAGGAAGATCAGAAATAAAATCCATTGAGATATGGGTCCATGGCTTCTTGGGCACCGGCAGGGGCATCAGCAACCCACTGGAACGAGAACAGGGTTTAGACCGAGAACAAGTCCCACAGGACTGTACAAAATTCCTGACATCACGAGATAAGGCGGGCCACCAAATAGACCGACTCACCAAATCTCTGGTACCAAAAATACCTGGATGACTAGCCAATGCGGAGCAATGAATTTCAGACATCACTCTCTTTCTCCACTGGTCAGGAACATACAATTTTCCCATAGGGCAACGCTCAGGTTTATCCTCCTGAAATTCCTCCAGGGTGCGTCTCAAATTGGGTGAAATGGCAGAAAGAACTACCCCCTCACCTAGGATGGTAGTAGGCTCGGTCACATTAAGAGAATCGGCAAAGAAACTCCTAGAAAGGGCGTTTGCCTTAACATTCTTAGTGCCCGGAAGAAAAGAGACCACAAAATTAAAACGCGTGAAAAACAAGGCCCATCTAGCCTGTCTAGGATTCAAGCGTTTGGCCGACTCCAGATAAATCAAATTCTTGTGATCGGTGAGGACCACAACTTGATGTCTAGCTCCCTCCAACCAATGTCTCCACTCCTCAAACGCCCACTTCATGGCCAACAATTCCCGATTCCCCACATCATAGTTGCGTTCAGATGGGGAGAACTTTCGAGAAAAGAAGTCACAGGGTCTTTTTGGGACAAAACAGCTCCTGCACCAATCTCAGAAGCATCTACCTCCACCTGAAATGGAAGTGAGACATCAGGTTGCCGCAAAACTGGAGCTGAAGTAAATCTCCGCTTAAGCTCCTGAAATGCCGAGACAGCCTCAGGAGACCAATTCAGCACATCAGCGCCATTCTTGGTCAGATCAGTCAGTGATTTGACAATACCAGAATAATTACCTATAAATTTACGATAGAAATTAGCAAAACCCAAAAACTTCTGGAGACTTAATAGCTGTCTACAAATATCTAAAGGGCTGTCACATTGTAGAAGGATCAACTTTATTCTCATTTGCACAAGGAAAGACTAGAAGCAATGGGATGAAACTGAATGGGAGGAGATACAGATTAGATATTAGAAAAAACTTTTTGACAGTTAGAGTGATCAATGAGTGGAACAAGCTGCCATGAGAAGTGGTGAGTTCTCCTTCAATGGAAGTCTTCAAACAGAGGCTGGACAGACATCTGACTGGGATGATTTAGCGAATCCTGCTTTGAGCAGGGGGTTGGACCAGATGGCCCAGGAGGTCCCTTCCAACTCTACGATTCTATGATTCTATGATTCTATGATTCTATGAACCCAATCATAAATGGACTGTACCTTGGCCGGGTCCATTTCAATAGTCGACAGAGACAAGATAAATCCCAAAAATGAAATCCTCTGTACACCAAAGAGGCATTTCGATCCCTTAACAAACAGGCAATTCTTCCTCAAAATCCGGAACACAGTCCGGACGTGTTCCACATGAGAATCCCAATCACTAGAAAAGATCAAAATATCATCCAGATAGATGATCAAAAACTTATCCACAAAGTCATGGAAAATATCATTCATAAAGGACTGGAAGACAGAAGGGGCATTAGTGAGCCCAAAAGGCATCACCAGGTGCTCAAAATGTCCCTCAGGAGTATTAAACGCCATCTTCCATTCATCCCCGTGCTTGATGCGAATAAGATTGTACGCCCCCCTGAGGTCAAGCTTAGTAAACCAGCAGGCACTCTTAACTCTGGAAAATAAATCAGACATCAGAGGTAATGGGTACTGATATTTAACCGTCATCTTTTTAAGGGAACGATAATCAATACACGGTCTTAATGAACCATCTTTCTTGGCCACAAAAAAAAACCCCAGCACCTAAAGGTGACGAGGATGGTCTAATATGACCCTTCTCCAACGACTCCTCAATATAGGATCGCATAAGCATCATGTTCGGGTACTGATAAGTTGAAAAGCCGACCCTTGGGAAATTTACACCCAGGCATCAACTCAATTGCACAGTCATAACTCCTATGAGGAGGCAAAGACGCAGACTTACTCTCACTAAATACATCAGAAAAATCGGCCAGATAATCAGGAATATCATGAGACTGGGGAGAGGTGGAGAAAACAGGAGCATCCCTAAGAACACACTGACAACCCCAACTCACCACAGTCCCAGATTTCCAATCCAAAACTGGATTATGAGTTTGCAACCAGGGAAAACCCAGAACAATAGTATCATGCAAATTATGCAGCACTAAAAATTTACAATTTTCATGGTGGTCTGGGGCAAATCGCATTATCACCTGGGTCCAAAACTGAGGTTTATTCTCCGCCAAAGGAGTAGCATCAATACCCCTCAAAGGAATAGGCGTCCGCAGAGGCGTCATAGAAAAACCACAACGTTTAGCAAAGTCCAAATCCATCAAATTCAACGCTGCTCCTGAATCCACAAAAGCCTTAGTGGAAAATGTGGATAAGGAGCAGATCAGAGTAATTGCCAAAAGGAACTTAGTTTGTACACTGCCCACAGCAAATGTGTGGGCAAAACGTTTCTCTTGTTTAGGGCAGACAGAAATAGTATGAGAGGCGTCACCACATAAAAAACACAGCTTATTCTACCTTCTAAACTCCTGATGTTGCGCCCTAGACAAAACCCCATCACATTGCATAGGTTCAGACGTTTGTTCAAAAGGTGGCAGTGCCTCCCGTGTAGTTTTACGTTCACGTAAACGCCGATCAACTTGAATGGCTAATGACATAGACTCATCCAGACCAGAGGGAACAGGAAATCCCACCATAACATCTTTTACGGTCTCTGATAAACCCTTCCGAAAGAGGGCCGCCAATGCACTATCATTCCATGTAGTAAGGACCGCCCACTTTTGGAATCTTTGACAGTATAACTCTGCAGAATCCTGACCCTGGTTTAATGCCAACAGGGTTCTCTCAGCTTGATCAACAGCATTAGGTTCATCATACAACAACCCCAAGGCTTGAAAAAATGCATCCACATTAGTCAGAATAGGATTTCCAGGTGTCAGAGAAAAAGCCCAATCCTGGGGATCGCCGCGCAGCAAGGAGATGACAATTTTAACCTGCTGCACCGAGCTCCCCGATTAGTTAGGCTTCAAGGCAAGAAATAATTTACAATTATTCTTAAAATTCAGAAATTTAGACCGATCCCCAGAAAACACATCAGGAGTAGGGATCTTAGGTTCAGCAGCATGTGACTGAATGAGGTAGGTGGAAATTCCCTGCACTTCAGCAGCAAGTTGCTCCACAAGATCAGACAATTGCTTAATATCCATCAGAAAAAAAAATCCTCCTACGGCCCCAGAAAAAAAAGAGGAAAAAATACATAAAAAAAAATTCTGACACTTTTTTTTCTTCTTTTTTAACAACTTTCTCCTGCTTTTGAGTACCCTATAATCTGCCGTATGGCTGGTGATTCTGTTATGAATGGGTCACCGAGGAGGAAAAAACAAAACAAGCTAAGTCACAGAAAACCAGAGAGGTTGGTAACTATGCAGATTGCAGATCCCTGATCCTAACCACACAACTAGCAGCAGCCGTGGAGCGTTCCTACGATGAACCTATACACTTTGTCACAGCCGGAGGACTAAATAAGCCTAAAGCAAGAAAAGGGGAAAACTAACTGCCCCAGAGCAGACCCCAAAGGAAAGACAGCCCCCACACATGTATTGACGGTGAAACAAGATGAAAACAGAAAACACGGGCAGGAAAGTAGGCTGAGCAAATGATGGGGCCCAAACTAACTAGAAAGGATAGGAAAGGAAAGGCACTGTCTGCAATCTGCCAAAAACCCTACAAAAATAATGTCCAACACTTCTGATAACAAAATTAACACTGAAGTCACTAGACTTCTCCCACTATATCAGCACTCTGAAATATTCTGAGACAGAGCAAAAAGAGGCCAATCTAATAAGGGACAAAAAGCAAATTGGCAAATACAGATAAATAAGAGTGGAAATTCAGCACAGCCCCAGCCGGGGCTGGCTGACCACAAAAAACTGAATAGACCAACAAAATCAAGTGTGAACATTAGCAGAAAAACTTAGCTTGAGCTGACTTGAACAGAGCTGAGAACCAAGACCTGACAAGCCAGAAGGAATCACCAGCACCAGAATTGAGCGTCGGCTGTCTTAAATCCAGTCTGAGGTTCCTGTGGTCCAATCGTCATCCTCCCTATCAGGTGGCAGATCCCCACTGATTAAATCAGCCTCACTACCTCCTGTTACCACCAGAGGGAGCCTGGAAGGAGAACTCACAACTGGTAGACCAGAAAATGAACTCACAACAGTCCGGGCCTCTTTTCTTAACCCCATTACCTCGTTACCCCCAAAGCCTGTTTTCACCTTTATATCCGGACCAAATTTTTCATTTCTGACTATTGTCATTTTATGTGATAATAACTCTGGAATGCTTCAAAGTATCCCACTGATAGTGAAATTATTTTTTCATAACATATTGTACTTCATTATAGTTAGAAAATTTATTCTCTATGACTTGCTTTTATTTGCGGAAAAAACAGAAATTTGACGACAATTTACAAAATATTGCAATTTTCAAACTTTATTTTTATGCCCTTAAAACAGAGTTATGTCACACAAAATAGTTAATAAATAACATTTCCCACTTGTCTACTTCACATCAGCACAATTTTTGATTTTTTTAAGTTATAAGTTATAAGGATTAAAAGTTGACCAGCAATTTGTAATTTTTCCCACAAACTTCACAAAACCATTTTTAAGGGACTATATTAGATGTGACTTTGTGGCTGTGTGCCCACAGTAGAGTTTTTTAAGCATTTTTAGGGGTCATACCGCTTCAAAAATGCTTAAAAGAAGCTTCCCAATCATTTTAATGCTTTTTGGCCTTTTTGTGCCAATGGATGCGTTTTTTACCGCAAGGAAACGCTTAGCGGCTAAAACGCAGCATGTTCATTAATTTTACAGTTTAGTCCGCGCTTTTAGCTATTTCCTATGGCCCAGAAGACGCGCGAAAAAAACGCATCAAAAATGCACGTTTTTTTAAAGCAAAAAATGCTTGAAAAAAGCGCAAAAAGACGCGCAGTAAAAAACCCGCGTTTTCTGGGAAGGGGTCCGGTTTTGTGTCAGGTTTAAAACGCTACTGTGGGCACATAACCTGAGGGGTTTATATGACAGAAAATACCCAAAAGTGACACCATTCTAAAAACTAAACCCCACAATGTACTCAAAACCACATTCAAGAACTTTATTAACCCTCCAGGTGCTTCACAGGAACTTTTGGAATGTGAAAGGAAAAAAATAAACATTTCACCTTTTTCACAAAAATTCTACTTTAGAACCAATTTTTTTTTATTTAGTCAAGGGTTACAGGAAAAAATGGACCCTAAAATGTGTTGTGCAATTCCTCCTGACCATGTGGATACCTGCTATGTGGAGGAAAACCACTGTTTGAATGCACGGCAGGGCTTGGAAGGGAGGAAGCACCATTTGACCGTCTGAATGTAATATGTGCTGGAATAATTAGCAGATGCCATGTTGCATCTGGATAGTCCCTGATGTGCCTAAATAGTAAAAACTCCCCACAAGTGACACCATTTTGAAAACTAGACACCTCAGGGAACTTATCTAGATGTGTGTTGAGCACTTAGACACCAGATGCTTCACAGAAGTTTATAATGTTGAACCGTAATAATAAAAAAAATAAAATTTCTCTACTAAAAATGTTTTTTAGCCCCAAATTTAGCATTTTACACAAGGGTAAAAGGATACATTGCACCATATAATTTGTTGTGCAATTTATAGTGAGTATGCTGCTGATACCTCTTACGTGGGGAAAAATACTGTTTGGGGCGCATGGCTGGGCTCAGAAGGGAAAGAGCGCCATTTGACTTTTTGAATGTAAAATTTGATTAAATAATTAGCAGATTTTATTTTAAAGTACAAAATTAAAGGAATAGTATGATTGAATAGTATGATTGCATAAACGTTTGTATATTTTAACATACAAAGGTTAAGTACATATAAAGATTAAATACATTTAATGATTATGTACAAACACTCACATCATCCATCACCAAGAGGCTTTTAAACATCACTAGTCTGGAATGCGAAGGAACACCAAGACAGAAAACCCCTTGAAAATTCATAACACTGCATGGGTGCACCCAATTATGCAAGTATCACCACACTGTAAACATACAGGTACCCAAGTTTTTGCTTCTATCTCAGTGATGTTTCTCTGGCCTTATATAGTGATTTACACTATGTAATAACTCTAGTTTCACCCTGCCCTTCCAGTGGCCAGCTTTCAAGATAAGATAAGATAAGAAACAGAGATACCATGGAATCATCAGAGGATGGGCAATAAACCTTTAAGGGCCTGTCACACTAAGCGATATCGCTAGCAATATCGCTATAACGTCACTGGTTTTTGTGACACAGCAGCGATATTGCTAGCGATATCGCTATGTCTGATACTTAACTCTGACCAGCTCCCCCTCTGATTATCGCTGATCGCGCGAGAACGTCCTGGACCGTTTCTCGTCGTCAGCTTCCTGCTGGGCTTCCTGTGGCGCCGACGAGTGACGCGTGGACGCGGGCGGGAGAACGTCAGGATCGCCTTGTCTGACAGGTAAGTAACGACCCCCGACTGCTGCTATGTCGCTGGTGAGATCTGCCTGTGTGGCAGCTCACTAGCAACCACTTAGCGATGCACCAGCGATCCTGAACGGGATCGCTGGTGCATCGCTAAGTGTGACAGTACCTTTAGATACATAAAAGCCCACAAGGGATAGACAAAACCACCACAGACAGAGGTTAAATAAACCTTAATGTTTTACAATAACAAACAGAAACATACAATTGTCGGTGAACTGAAAGGGCTTCAGACAATAAGCAAACAGTCCACAAGATTGTGTCACTATGAGCATTGTCTGTTTATCTGTAAATGTATGACCGAAAATGCAGCTATGTAATGGTCTAAATGCATTCTTTATATTTCAATATGGACTCAAAATAGCCGTTTTTATCTTCACACTACAATCTTGACTGATTATTAAAAATAGAGGGGTCCCAATACCGTTTTTTTAATTATTGAAATAAATAATTGTAAAAAATGGCCTGGGATCCCCTCTCCCAATTTTTGATAACCAGCCAAGCTAAAGCAGACAGATGGGGGATGGTATTCCCAGGTTGGGAAGGGGCCATGGATATTGGCCCTCCCCAGGCTAAAAATAGCAGCCTGCAGCCACCCCAGAAAAGGTGCATCTATAAGATGTGCTAATTCTTGCTCTTTGCACAGCTCTTACCACTTGCCCTGGTGTGTTGGCAAGTGGGTTAATAATTTTGGGGTTGATGTCAGCTGTTTTATGTCTGATGAAACCAATCCCAGGGGTTAGTAATGGAAAGACATCTATCAGACATCCCCATTGCTAACCCCCTAGTGAAAATGAATAAAGACACAAAAAGAAAAAGTCCTTTAATTGAACAAAACAATGCCCTTTTTTACCCATTTATTAAAATAAAACTAGTAGTTCTCATCAGCCCATGCCTGACCAGCAGTAACCTTTCCACCATCTGACACAGCTGCTGGCTCACAATCTGTTATTTGTGTGACAGCGTGGGAACCACAGCTCTGTGACTGGCGGTAGCATGTATGGTTACCGCTGTTCAGAGCTGATGTTTCCTGCGCTGTCACACAGATGATAACATGGAAGACACTGGATATTTGGGCCCCCCATTAATTTGAATTGGGTCTGGGTACCATTCTGGTCCCCGAACGAAACTGTTTTATAAAGTTCGGCTGAATCCAACGGACTCAAACGTCCACGGGTCCGCCCATCTCTAGTTGTGTCCATTAAAAACTTTTCATATTAATTAATATATATGAAGCCTGATGATCCATTGAAAAATCTGCTGGAAATAAACCAAGCATTGGGCACATTTGTAAATGGAGACTAATAATTTTCGTTATATTTTAGGAGGCTGATGAAGCTTTGCTAAGTAATCTAGAACTACAGATTGAATTTCAGTTTCTACAAGATGACATTAATGCTGCAAAGGACCGATATAAAAAGGTAATTTTACAATTTGAATTTTACAATTTTACAATGAGGATGTATTGAGAATGGAGGTGAAATATATTTTTACAGTAGGTATTTCTGTTTTGAGCCATTCAAAAGGATCTAATGGAGTTAAATATTAGAGTGAGTTTGGCATATATAGATTTATTAACAGGAGTGGTATAAATGAGTGGACACAGAACACTCCCCTAGTGGTGATTGCAGTTTGGTAACATTTTAGGATTTTAAAACAGATCTGTTATCAGACCATGCTGCTCTGCAAAAATTAGTAAGTAAGGACACAGATCAGATTTCCAATTAACCAAAATTGCACAAACAATATTGTACTGTTTGGTTAGTAAGAGCAACGACCACAAACAGTGGACACAAATTATGAGTTCAGTATATTCGTGAGAAGAAGACCTCTCTTCCCTCTTCCATCTGCCTTGCTGACAGTTATTGATGGCCTGAAAGGGGCAAGAAGAGGCAGGTAAGGGCACTCTCTTCAAGAATACACTGGACTCTTTAAACCCGCTATATTTCTTGATCACCACTATTAGCCAAATACAATAATGATGTTTACGCCTTTTTGGGTAATAGAAGAACAAGCCTGTCCCCATGCTCTGCTGCTTATAGAACAGTACAGTGTGATGTCAGATCCACCATAACTCATTATTTGTACAAAGAAAAAGAAAGATTTGTAAATTCGAAGAATTAATACAAGACTCTGAAAATAATTGGGGTCCTAAACCACAAGTAAAATTAAGTTTTGACTCCCTAAACCAGCCTAAACCTCTTGGGATATAGAAGGTTCATTCATAACCACCCTGAAAACCACAAATAGTGGATCACTTAAGCCTTAATAGGAACTTGTCAGCAGGTTTTTGCTATATAATCTAAAAGTAGCATAATATAGGGCAAATGAGCCTGATTCCAACAATGTATCACTTAGTTTACTGGGTACAGCAGTTGTGACACAACAAAAATTCTTAGATGCAGCATGAAGCAGAGCTGAGGAAGCTAACCCTGCCCCAGCAGGCTCTCAGTGTACATTGCCTATTGACATTGTCTATTGACTGTCACGCTCACGCCTTGGCTGAGTGGCGCGAGCCAGGGGGTTGTGGCCCCACTGTGCCACAAACCAGACTACCTTGGAAGGGGCGTAACTACGGCAGCTACCTCGGTCTTCACTGGAGCCTCTGATGGTGAGGTCAGGCTTGTGCGGCAGGTAGCTGCCGGGTGCCACTCCAGGGTGGCGTCTGGCTGTGGCTGCTGATCCCACTTGGGAACAGGACACCTTGACAGGTGCGAGTGACAAGCAGGCTGAGACACAGGACAGGCGGGCACGGCTTGGAGACACAGGACAGGCGGGCACGGCTTGGAGACACGGGACAGGCGGGCACGGCTTGGAGACACAGGACAGGCGGGCACAGCTTGGAGACACAGGACAGACTGGCGTGGTATGAGAAGGGACAGGTAGGGACCTGTTCACACAGCAGGTGCAGGCAGGAGGGAGTGATGTATGTTGGAACAGGATTTGGACCTGTCCACACAGGAGGTGCAGGTATGGTTATAGGCAGGAGTGTGGAGTAGGCAGAGCTGCAGGAGTGCAGAGTAGGCTGGGCGGCTAGGAGAGCCGTGCAGGCAGTGCGGCTAGGAGAGCCGTGCAGGCAGAGCGGCTAGGAGAGCCGTGCAGGCAGAGCGGCTAGGAGAGCCATGCACAGATAGAGCTGCAAGGGTGCAGATTCACAGACAGAGCTGCAAGGGTGCAGATAAACAGATAGAGCTGCAAGGGTGCAGATGAACAGATATAGCTGCAAGGGTGCAGATTCACAGACAGAGCTGCAAGGGTGCAGATGACCAGATAGAGCTGCAAGGGTGCAGATTCACAGACAGAGCTGCAAGGGTGCAGATGAACAGATAGAGCTGCAAGGGTGCAGATTCACAGACAGAGCTGCAAGGGTGCAGATGAACAGATAGAGCTGCAAGGGTGCAGATTCACAGACACAGCTGCAAGGGTGCAAATGCACAGACAGGGAGGACACAAGGAAAGACACAGCAGGGAAGGAAGCCACGGACAAGGAGAAAGGGAGATTAAGGTAGGACAGAGTACAGACAGGGTACTGGAACCAAGACTCAAGGGCCAGGATATTCAGCCTCCTGGCAGGCAGACAAGGTATGAGGCAAGACAAGAAGTATTCCTCCAGAGAAGGAGGAAATACACAGCACAGGGCCTGGCTTCCTCAGCCGCAAGATACTAACTGAGATTAGACATTGCACAGGCAATGTTCCAGTGGGTGTGGCAGGGTTAAATAGTCCAGGGCTCTAGGTGATTGGTCAGGGACCCATTAGCCAGGTGCACCCTGACTGCATAAGAACCAGAGAGTTCAGGCGCCGCCCACCTATACACACAGTCAGGAAACATGGAGAGCAGAGGCACAGAGCTGGCAACAGACAGAATTCACAGCATGGCTTGAAGCAGAAAGTAAGTTGGTGTGTGGGGGATGGGAGGCCATGCAGTGATGCCAGCAGGGTTGTTACATTGACAATGAGCTGTTTATCGCAGGAGGGGGGCTAATCATGGGCTGCCATAGTCCAATAGTGATTTTTTACTGAATGCTAAAACCTTAATTGTAAGTAAACAATAGTACACAGCCAAAAAAGTGACACATCACTGAATTCAGTGTCTCAACTGCTAACTCATGCTGTCCTCAGATTGCATAGCAAAAACCGCCTGACAAATCCCTTTTAAAGGAATTCTGGACTAAAAATAAATTTCAGCATTCACTCTATCTTACTGCAGATTAACGAGTTATCACAATGCGCATTATGCACACTCTCATGATTCCACTCTGTTGCCACCTTGGGCAGTCGTCAAATGACCACTCATATGGGATTTGCATAATGGTTGTCTCAGGCCAACAAGCAACTTTTCCTGCTTTCCTAGAACTTCTAATGAGAGAAGCAGATGAGATGTTAGTCGGCAATGATCGCAAGTATGTAAATCGCATATGAGGGATGTGACGACCACTCGTGCTGGCAACAAAGAAGAATCCTGTAATGCATACTGTCATGATTCATCAAACCGCAGACACTGCAGAAATGTATGTTTAGCCTAGGAATCCCCTTTCAAGAGAAACTATCACTTGCCATAAATATGTAATTTTTTACCTAGTGTAAGCTCGACTGTTCCCATGAATCTGGTATTATTTTTCTTTTATTTCTGCACCTTTCCATTCTGGAGATATGGCTTTCTCTTCCCATGGTCATCATGAAGACTTCCATGGAAAAAGCTAAGGATAATGTCCACTTGGCTAACAAGAAAAGCTTTATATATAGGGAAGAGGTGGCCATATCTGAGGAACGCAGAAGGGCAAGAACAAAAGAATAACTTTTACACAAGCATTTACACAAGGTAAAAAGCTACCATATTTTGCAGGTTACAAGATGCACCAGACCATAAGATGCATCCTAAATTTTGGGGAGGTAAATAGGCACAACACTTTTTTAAATAAAATGGTGGTGCGTCTTATAGTCCTATATGGAGCGGGGTCCCAGGAGGCAAGATTGCTGCTGCAGGAAGCTGGCGACAGTGGCAGGAGTGGGGTGATGCTGCGGGTCCCGAGCCGGGAGGAGGGAGTGACCTGACGCTACAGGGAAAATGTCGGCAGTGAGCGGAATCCCCTCACTTATCATTGATTTCCCTGCGTTGGGCTTCGGGAAAATGGCCGACAAGACAGCGCATGCGCAGATTGAGATCCCGGAAGCCGCAGCCCACAGCAGGGAAATGAATGGAAAGTGCAGGGACTCTGCTCACTGCCGACTTTTTCTGACAGCCCAGGGCCCACATAGTCACAGCACCTGGACACCTCCTGCTCCCAGCCTAGGTCCTGCAATATCACCCAACTCATGCAGCCTCCGCCAGCCTCCTGCAGCAGTGACCCTGCTTCCGGTGACACTGTCCAAAGCAGCAGCAGCACCTTCCCTCCTGGTTAAACTACATTTGGATTGTAAGACGCACCCCCATTTTTCTCCCAAACTTTGGGGAAAAAATGCATCCTATAATCCGAAAAATATTGTACATATTTATGGCAAATGACAGTTCGACTTCCATTTCTAAAATACTATGGATACTGGGTATTACCCACTATACTAGAACCACCAGGAATATTAACAGATTTCTTCACCATGAATCCCTGAACCACCTGATATAATATGTATAATGCATCAGAAAAATGACAAAGTCAGTATGATCACAAGACATTGACCATCTACAGGTCCCAAACTGATCAGAAACCTCCTGCTCTGCTACACTGAAGTGATAGGGCTGCATAGTAATACCACCCACAGTTGTGGTGCGATTTTGAGATAAATGCAGCCATGTTTGTATCATCATGGACTACATTGTTAAAAATTATAAGCAAGTAACTTGCCATGTAGAGGAGAGTTTACTAACTGCTAAATTGCTTTTTCCTAATGTTGAAAAATGCATACAGTATGACAAAACGTATACAACTTGACGTTTTCTCTTTTTCTCCTGGCTACCATAATTCCATTTTCTTATATAAGCTAGGTTTGCATAAAAGTTGCAGCTTACCATATTACAGCTCTATATGGGATTCGTGGTTATGTTTTTCCATAAAGGCATGTACTATATTGCTGCTGCTGTGTGAACTGTTACAATCCTATGTGTGATGCATCGTTCTACAATCAAGTTCTTATGAATGTTAGATACGTTTATGTCTAAGCTAATGAATAACAATTACTTTGTATTTTTACTCCACAGAATCTCATGGAAATTCAGACTTATGTGAACATACTGCAACAAATTATCCAAACCACCCCTCCTGTGACTGCTATCACTGTCGGCATGTACGAGGTACAGTGATTTTTTTTCTTCATGAGGCCTGAGTACAATAATGAATGTACCAATGTATGCCATGACCACCAGGCCTTAAAGATGACCTCTCACTATGTCAAAGTGGGCAGGTTTTGCTCTTATTTTATTTCCACTGCTCCCCGCTCTCTTCATTAGTCTGTTTTTTTTTGTTTTTTTTAATCAACTGTACAGCTCCAAAGATTTGGGCTTTTTTATTCAGGGCTAATTTTATTGGTCTTTACCAAGTGGGCGGTGCTCACAGACACGCCCACAGAGAATCTTATGGCCATACCCCCTTGTACAGAACATTAAAACCGAGTACTAAATAAAAAGGCATGTATCACTAGTACCAAATAGCGAATTAAGAAAAAGAGCAGAATACTCAGAGGAACCTCGGGAATAAAATAAGTGCAGAAACTAGTGACTTTTGACCTAGTGACATGCCCTCTTTAACAGATTATGAAGTTAAATTCTCTGTAAACGTTGACTCCATGCCAGTCTAGTATACCTCCTGATAACCAATCTGTAAGTTTTTCCGCTCTGGTATGTGACCTACACAAGAAGGAAGCTCTGGTCAACCTTTGAATTTTAGCCCTTTGACTAACCACTTTACATAATGCTTTAATTAGAGCTGGAACTCTTTGTTCTCAGGATTATTGGTATTCCTGAGATTGAGCCCCTGTTGAAACTCATTTTCTGGCTTATTCTAACAATTTTCCATAACATAAGAAGATGATGAGAATACTTGGTTATGTTTCCTGACATAGCTGTGAGGTCTTACTGTGTAAGCAAAGTATTACTTAAAGGGAACCTGTCACCAGGTGTGCCCCATATGAGATAAGGCCACCACCTTTCAGCCCTCATTTACAGCATCCTAATATGCTGTGTATATGCCCCCAATCTGGCCTGCAACAAAGGAAAAACACCTTTTATTATACTTACTTGTGGGTGGTTGGGTCAGAGGGGTGTCGTTGGTCTTGGTCTGGCGCCTCCCTTCTTCTTTCAATGCCGTCCTCCTTCTTTGCTTTGTGTGGATGCCGCATCCCTACGTCATACGAACAGGTTCCCCGGCATCGTGCTCGTGCGCAGGCATACTTCTCTGCCCTGTTGAGGGCAGAGCAAAGTACTGCAGTGTACATGCCCCAGCACATGAGCACTGTACTACTTTACTCTGCTCTAGCCAGGGAATAGACGTACGCCTGCGCAGGAGCACAACGCCGGGGAACACTGTGTGAATGAAATAGGGACACATCATCCACACAAAACACAGAAGGTGGACGGCATTGAAAGAAGAAAGGAGGCACCGGATCAGGACCAGCGATGCCCATCAAACCTGACTGCTCCCTATGGTGAGTATAATAAAGAGTGATTTTCTTTTGTTGCAGACCGGCATATATACAGCATTTAAATATGCTGTATATAATGGCTGAAAGGTGATGGTGGGAAAACCTGGTAAGGCCTGGGTCAAATTGCGTTTAGCAGTCCGTTAGATGGACTGCGTTACCCCGCAGTATAACGCGGTGAAGCACAGTCCGTTAATGCTGCCATTGACCCCCATTATGTGGCGCATTGCGACGCATGCCGTAAATCGGCACGCGATCGCAATATGCCATCATTCACTGACAAAGCCTCGGACACGAGCTGCAGCGTCTGAGGCTCCGTCACCGCTTGTGCTGATGAATCATCAGCGCTAGTGGGTATAGCATAATGCAATCGCATTATGCTATACCGTTAACGCAGCCCGTCAACGCTATGCATTGAACGGGCTGCATTAACGCAATCTGAATCTAGCCTAATAGGTTCCTTTTAACTGATGCTATAACCATAGTCTTCATTCATCAAGACCAAGGATTCATTGTGGCATCCTACCCTCCTCCTTCCTTTCCTAATTGTCTTTGCTGTCTGTTTCAGGTTACAGCATCATGAAAGATTTCTGAATGTTGTAACATACTGCAGTAGCCTGTAAATGGAGAAGGGGAAGAAGGATCTCTTCCACTATCTTCTTAACTGCGCCAGTGACAAGTACCGTGCTATTTCTTCTTAGCTTTGTCCTTTGCTTAAACATGTTGTAATATCAATCTAAATGTATGGGCTTGACATTGTTAGCACAGATTTGTACTGGCAGATTTATAATTGTCTATTGTTTTTTAACTAATTCTGATTGAGATACAGAAGTTTAAAGGGAGTCTATCACCCCCAAAACTGAAAATGAACTATTTAAATATTCACATAAGGGACTTGGTCCCTATAATAAATCACACTGGTACTGTACTGTAGATTGTAGTAAATGCGTTTTATAGAAATACAGTTTTATTACATATGTAAACAAGAGGGCTTCAGTGCACACTGGTGGAGACCAATGACTGGGTGCACCCCTCCCTCTCAATTACAATACTTTACTCTTCCCATCATGGTGATTGACAGTGCTCACTTTGGAGCACTGCCTGATCTAAATCTTCGGCCCTGCACATACTGACGCTGGAGTAGCCGAGCACTTGAATACACTGTGCTAGATTGCAGGATCCGAGTTCTCACCCTGTTCTCTGGCTCCTCTCTGCACACAGAATCATAAGACAACTTGCAGTCACTAAACATAGCAAAGGGAATCTAGAGTGCAGATATACTGATATTCTGCCAGTTCTCATCTTCCTCTCGCATCAGCATTGTCTGCTGCTGCTTTGTAGTTATGTGTGCAGCAAGAGGCCACTATACATAGGAGAAGAGGTTGCAAGCACTACTTCTGCACGCTGACACTGTGTATGCAGGGCTGGGGATTTAGATCTGTCCGGTCACCAAAGTCTGCACTGTAAATCACTATCAGGGAAGGAACAGACTGTTATAATTTAGGGGATGGAAAGATGCACCCAGCCTGTTGTGAATTCTCTTTCTGGCCTCCCTCTGGTTATTACTGAAGGTAGTGGAGCTGGTCAGATTGACAGAGGGGTTGCGAGTTCTCTTTCTGGGCTCCCTCTAATGGTTATTGGAGGTCGTGGAGCTGATCTGATTGACAGAGGCTTGCCACCTGATAATGAGGATGACGATTGGAGATCTGGGGTTTCTGATTGGGATTTATGACAGCTAACTCCCTCTATCCCTGCTGGTGATTTTCTTCCTGTGCCTTTTGAGGTCTGATGTCTCCTGCTCTGTCCCTGCATGGTTCAGCTAAATGGTTCATTTGCTATTCTGTTTGCATTTGATCTGGTTTTGTCTATCTCTGCTTTGTGCGGGTCAGCCAGCTCCTGCTGGGGCTGTGCTGAATCACCGCCCATATGTTACTGCTTGTGCCAGTTTATTTTATTCCCTGCTATATTGGTCTCCTTTTGCTTTGCTTTCAGAATATACCAGAGTGTTGATATAGTGGGGGAGAAGTCGTGCGACTTCAGAGTTTTTTGTGCATCAGACGTATTGGACTTTTTGCAGGGTTTTTTGCATGATTGCAGACAGTGTCTTTCCTTTCCTGTCCTGTCTAGTCAGTGTGGGCCCTATCATTTGCTCAGTCTATTTTCCTGCCTGCGTTTGTGTGTCCATCTTGTCTCACCGACAATATATGTTTCGGGGCTATCTATTCCTTTGGGGTCTGCTCCGGGGCAGTTTAGATTTCCCCTTTCTTGCTTTAGGCTTAGTTAGCTCTCCGGCTGTGCCGAGGCGTCTAGGATCATTGTAGGTACGCTCCACGGCTACTGCTAGTTGTGTGGATAGGATCAGGGGTCTGCAATCTGCTTAGTTACCAACCTCTCTGGTTTTCTGTGGCTTAGCCTGGGCCTGCTATCCTCCTTGGTGTCCCATTCATAACAGAATCACCAGCCTAACTGTAGACTCTAGGGTACTCTAAAGAAGGAAGAATTAAAAAAAAAAAAGGTGTCAGAATTTTTTTTTATATATTTTTTCCTCATTTTTTTTTCTGGGGCTGTAGGAGGATATTTTTTGTCTAAATGGAGACTAAGCAATTGATCATGTTGAGCAGCTCACTGCTGAAGTGTGGGGAATTTTTACCTATCTCGCTCAATCATCTGCTGTTGAACCAAAAATCCCTACTCCTGATGTTTTTTCTGGGGATCGGTCTAAATTTTTGAATTTTAAGAATAATTGTAAACTAATTTTTGCTTTGAATCCTAACTCACCGGGGAGCTCTGTGCAGAAGGTTAAAATTGTCATCTCCCTGCTGCGCAGCGATCCCCAGGATTGGGCCTTTTCTTTGACACCAGGAGATCCTATTCTGGCTAATGTGGATGCATTTTTTCAAGCCTTGGGGTTGTTGTATGATGAACCTAATGCTATTGATCAAGCTGAGAAAACCTTATTGGCATTGAACCAGGGTCAGAATTCTGCAGAATTATATTGTCAAAAATTCCAAAAGTGGGCGGTCCTTACTAAATGGAATGACGATGCCCTAGCAGTTCTCTTTGGGAAAGGTTTGGCAGAAACCGTAAAAGATGTTATGGTGGGATTTCCTGTTCCCTCTGGTCTTGATGACTCTATGTCATTGGCCATTCAAATTGATCGGCGTTTATGTGAACGTAAAACTACATGAGAGGCATTGCCGCCTTTCGAACGAACTTCTGAACCCATGCAATGTGATAGGGTTTTGTCTAGGGCGCAACGTCAGGAGTTTAGAAGGCATAATAAGTTATGTTTTTTCTGTGGGGACGCCTCTCATACTATTTCTGTCTGCCCTAAACAAGAAAAGCGTTTTGCTCACACATTTGCGGTGGGCAGTGTACAGTCTAAGTTCCTTTTGGCGATTACCCTGATCTGCTCCTTGTCTACATTTTCCGCTAAGGCTTTTGTGGATTCAGGAGCAGCTTTGAATCTGATGGATTTGGACTTTGCTAAACATTGTGGTTTTCCTATGATACCCCTGTGGACTCCTATCTCTTTGAGGGGTATTGATGCTACTCCTTTGGCAGAGAATAAACCCCAGTTTTGGACCCACGGGATAATGCGGGTCGCCCCGGACCACCAAGAAAATTGTAAATTTTTGTTGTTGCACAATTTGCATGATGCTATTGCTCTGGGTTTTCCTTGGATGCAAACTCATAATCCTGTTTTGGATTGGAAATCTGTGTCTGTGGTGAGTTGGGGTTGTCAATGTGTTCATAGAGACACTCCTATTTTCTCCATCTCTCCCCAGTCTCATGATATTCCTGACTATTTGGCTGATCTTTCTGATGTATTTAGTGAGAGTAAGTCTGCGTCTTTGCATCCTCATAGGAGTTATGACTGTGCAATTGAGATAATGCCCGGGTGTAAATTTCCCAAGGGTCGGCTTTTCAACTTATCGGTACCCGAACATGATGCTATGCGATCTTATATCAAGAAGTCGTTGGAGAAGGGTCATATTAGACCATCCTCTTCACCTTTAGGTGCTGGGTTTTTTTTTGAGGCCATGAAAGATGGTTCATTAAGGCCATGTATTGACTATCGTTCCCTTAACAAAATCACGGTTAAATATCAGTACCCGTTACCCCTGATTTCTGATTTATTTTCCAGAGTTAAAAGTGCCTGTTGGTTTACCAAGCTTGACCTCAGGAGGGCGTATAATCTTATTCGCATCAAGCACGGGGATGAATGGAAGACGGCGTTTAATACTCCTGAGGGACATTTTGAGTACCTGGTGATGCCTTTTGGGTTCACTAATGCCCCTTCTGTCTTCCAATCTTTTATGAACGATATTTTCCAGGACTTTGTGGATAAGTTTTTGATCATTTATCTGGATGATATTTTGATCTTTTCCAGTGATTGGGATTCTCATGTGGAACATGTCCGGACTGTGTTCCGGATTTTGAGGGAAAATTCTCTGTATGTTAAGGGAACAAAGTGCCTCTTTGGTGTACAGAGGATTTCATTTTTGGGATTCATTTTGTCCCCGTCTGCTATTGAAATGGACCCGGGCAAGATACTGGCCATTTATGATTGGGTTCAGCCCACGTCTTTGAAGGCTCTCCAGAAGTTTTTGGGTTTGGCTAATTTCTACCGTAAATTTATAAGTAATTTTTCTTGTTTTGTTAAACCACTGACCGATTTGACCAAAAAGGGCGCTGATGTGGTGAATTGGTCTCAAGAGGCATTCTCGGCATTTCAGGAGCTTAAGCGGAGATTCACTTCTGCTCCGGTTCTACGGCAACCTGATGTCTCACTCCCATTTCAGGTGGAAGTAGATGCTTCTGAGATTGGTGCAGGAGCCGTTTTGTCCCAAAGATATCCAGTGACTTCTAAGATGAATCCCTGTGCCTTCTTTTCTCGAAAATTCTCCCCATCTGAATGTAACTATGACGTGGGGAATCGGGAATTGTTGGCTATGAAATGGGCATTTGAAGAGTGGAGACATTGTTTGGAGGGCGCTAGACATCAAGTTGTGGTCCTCACCAACCACAAGAATTTGATTTATCTTGAATCAGCCAAATGCTTGAATCCTAGACAGGCTAGGTGGGCCTTGTTTTTCACGCGTTTTAATTTTGTGGTCTCTTTTCTTCTGGGCACTAAGAATGTTAAGGCGGACGCCCTTTCTTGGAGTTTCTTTGCGGATTCTCTTGATGTGACCGAGCCTACTACCATTCTAAATGAGGGTGTAGTTCTTTCCGCCATCTTACCCGATTTGAGATGTGCCCGGGAGGAATTTCAGGAGGACAAACCTCAATATTGCCCTATGGGAAAATGGTATGTCCCTGACCAGTGGAGGAAAAGAGCAATGTCTGAAATTCATTGCTCCGCGTTGGCTGGTCATCCAGGTATTTTTTGGTACCAGAGATTTGGTGAGTCGGTCTTTTTGGTGGCCTGCCTTATCTCGTGATGTCAGGAATTTTGTGCAGTCCTGTGGCACTTGTTCTCAGTCCAAGCCCTGTTCTCGTTCTAGTGGGTTGTTGATGCCCCTGCCGGTGCCCAGGAGGCCATGGATCCATATCTCAATGGATTTTACTTCTGATCTTCCTGTCTCTCAGAGAATGACTGTTATCTGGGTGATCTGTGATAGATTTTCTAAGATGGTCCATCTTGCACCACTCCCAAAGTTGCCATCTTCTTCTGAGTTGGTGTCCTTGTTTTTGCAACAGGTGGTTCAGTTGCACGGGATTCCTGAGAACATTGTGTCGGACAGAGGAGTCCAGTTTGTTTCCAGATTTTGGAGAGCTTTTTGTTCCAAACTGGGAATTCAGTTATCTTTCTCCTCTGCATTTCATCCTCAGACCAATGGGCAGGCTGAGAAAACAAACCAGACTTTGGAGTCCTATTTGAGATGTTTCATATCTGCTGATCAGGATGACTGGGTCTCATTTTTGCCCTTGGCCGAATTCACGCTAAGCAATAGAACTAGTTCTGCCACTTTGATGTCGCCCTTTTTCTGTAACTTTGGGTTTCATCCTCGATTTTCTTCTGGGCAGGTGGAATCTTCGGCCTGCCCAAGTGTGGATTCTGTGGTAGAGAGAATGCAGCTGTTTTGGGACCAAGTGGTGGATAAGTTGTCTCACTCTCAGGAAAAAGCCCAACGGTTTTCCAACCGGCATAGGACCATTGGTCCCCGATTTAAAGTGGGTGATATGGTTTGGTTGTCTTCAAAGAATATTCCTATGAAGGTTGCGTCTCCAAAATTCAAACCAAGATTCATTGGATCTTATAAGATTTTGGAAATCCTTAATCCCGTTTCTTTCCGTTTGGCTCTTCCAGTTACGTTTAAGATTCATAACGTGTTTCATAAATCTTTGTTGAAGAGGTTTGTGGAGCCAGTAGTTCCCATGGCAGCGCCTCCTGACCCTGTATTGGTTAAAAGCAATTTGGAGTATGAGGTGGAGGAAATATTGGATTCTCGTTTGGCTAGACGGAGACTCCAGTACTTGATCAAATGGAAGGGTTATGGCCAGGAGGATAATTCTTGGGTCTCTGCTTCTGACATTCATGCCAAAAGATTGGTTCCAACTTTTCACCTGGCCCATCCTGACCGGCCTGGTGGCGTGGATTAGGGTTCGGTGAGCCCTCCAAAAGGGGGGGTACTGTTGTGAATTCTCTTAGTGGCCTCCCTCTGGTTATTACTGAAGGTAGTGGAGCTGGTCAGATTGACAGAGGGGTTGCGAGTTCTCTTTCTGGGCTCCCTCTGGTGGTTACTGGAGGTAGTGGAGCTGATCTGATTGACAGAAGCTTGCCACCTGATAATGAGGATGACGATTGGAGATCTGAGGTTTCAGATTGGGATTTAAGACAGCTGACTCCCTCTATCCCTGCTGGTGATTTTCTTCCTGTGCCTTCTGAGGTCTGATGTCTCCTGCTCTGTCCCTGCATGGTTCAGCTAAGTGGTTCATTTGCTATTCTGTTTGCATTTGATCTGATTTTGTCTATCTCTGATTTGTGCGGGTCAGCCAGCTCCTGCTGGGGCTGTGCTGAATCATCGCCCATATGTTACTGTTTGTGCCAGTTTGTTTTGTTCCCTGTTATATTGGTCTCCTTTTGCTTTGCTTTCAGAATATACCAGAGTGCTGATATAGTGGGGGCGAAGTCGTGCGATTTCAGTGTTTTTTGTGCATCAGACGTGTTGAACTTTTTGCAGTGTTTTTTTGCGTGATTGCAGACAGTGTCTTTCCCTTCCTGTCCTGTCTAGTCAGTGTGGGTCCCATCATTTGCTCAGTCTATTTTCCTGCCTGCGTTTGTGTTTCCATCTTGTCTCACTGACAATATATGTTTGGGGGCTATCTATTCCTTTGGGGTCTGCTCTGGGGCAGTTTAGATTTCCCCTTTATTGCTTTAGGCTTAGTTAGCTCTCCGGCTGTGCCGAGGCGTCTAGGATAATCGTAGGTACACTCCACAGCTACTGCTAGTTGTGTGGATAGGATCAGAGGTCTGCAATCCGCTTATTTACCAACCTCTCTGGTTTTCTGTGGCTTAGCCTTGGCCTGCTATCCTCCTTGGTGTCCCATTCATAACACCAGCCCTTGGCCATGCCAAAGATGCACTGAAGCTCCCCATTTTCATATGTAATAGAACAGTTTTTCAACATAACACATTTAATAAAAACTAAAATACCAGTGTTATCTTTATAGGGGTCAAGTTCCCTATACGATTGTCTAAATTGTTTAATTTCAGTTCAAGCATGACAAACCCCTTTTATAGGCACAGAAATAGATTTGAAATACCAAATAGATTATATACAACATTACAAAACATAACATCTCTGCCAAATATTCCGCATTTACCAACCTAACAACTCCCAATGACTTATTCGGACAGCAATGATCACATTAATGCTTTATTGTAAGAGATCTCTTCTTCAAAGCTGCATGAGACATTATAAGGAAGTAGTCAACACAGCTCATGTGCAATTATAAAACATTATTCCAGCATATACTGTATATTCACAAAATTGTAAATTACAAGAATAACACTCTTTAAGTTTAGATGACGTATTTCCTTGATTTCAAGTGGACTATGTTTCCTTCCACCTTCTTTTCACTACTACACGTGCATTTGAGCCTCTGAAGATGTTCAACTTTTCCATTTGAATCTTTTATCTGTATATTGTTATGTATATACTGAATGCCAAACTCCATATTGTTTCACATGTGCTTAGCTCTCCCTACATTATGGAATATCATCAATCATTGCCTATACAGTGCCTTGCGAAAGTATTCGGCCCCCTGGAACTTTTCAACCTTTTCCCACATTTCATGCTTCAAACATAAAGATACCAAATGTAAATTTTTGGTGAAGAATCAACAACAAGTGGGACACAAATTGTGAAGTTGATCGAAATTTATTGGTTATTTTAAATTTTTTTGGAAATTCAAAAACTGAAAAGTGGAGCGTGCAATATTATTCGTCCCCTTTACTTTCAGTGCAGCAAACTCACTCCAGAAGTTCATTGTGGATCTTTGAATGATCCAATGTTGTCCTACATGACTAATGATGATAAATATAATCCACCTGTGTGTAATCAAGTCTCCGTATAAATGCACCTGCTCTGTGATAGTCTCAGGGTTCTGTTTGATGCACAGAGAGCATCATGAAGACCAAGGAACACAACAGGCAGGTCCGTGATACTGTTGTGGAGAAGTTTAAAGCTGGATTTTAATACAAAATGATTTCCAAAACTTTAAACATCCCAAGGAGCACTGTGCAAGCGATCATATTGAAATGGAAGGAGTATCATACCACTGCAAATCTACCAGGACCCGGCCGTCCCTCTAAACTTTCATCTCAAACTAGGAGAAGACTGATCAGAGATGCAGCCAAGAGGCCCATGATCACTCTGGTTGAACTGCAGAGATCTACAGCTGAGGTGGGACAGTCTGTCCATAGGACAACAATCAGTCGTACACTGCACAAATCTGGCCTTTATGGAAGAGTGGCAAGAAGAAAGCCATTTCTCAAAAATATCCATAAAAAGTATCATTTAAAGTTAGTGGAATCTATAGAAAGAGCTGAAAACTGCTGTTCACAAACAATCTCCATCAAACCTCACTGAGCTCGAGCTGTTTGCCAGGGAAGAATGGGCACGAATTTCAGTCTCTCGATGTACTAAATTGATAGAGACATACCCCAAGCGACTTGCAGCTGTAATTGCAGCAAAAGGTGGCGCAACAAAGTATGAAGTTAAAGGGGCCGAATTATATTGCACGCCCCTCTTTTCAGTTTTTGAATTTCCACAAAAATTTAAAATAACCAAAAAATTTCGTTCAACTTCACAATTGTGTTCCGCTTGTTGTTGATTCTTTACCAAAAATTTACATTTGGTATCTTTATGTTTGAAGCATGATATGTGGGAAAAGGTTGAAAAGTTCCAGGGGGCCTAATACTTTCGCAAGGCACTGTATAAGTTTATTTACCTTAATTTCTAATCTTCTAATAATGTTTTTATGTATAAATACTACATCAATATGGTTTCTGTTGACTGAACCCTTGAGGAAGCCCCTTCAGTTTGGTGATACATGTGAGGTGATAGGGTTTTTCCCTTCTCTGCATTTTTATAAATCTACCAGGTCTTCACTATACATTCTGGGCCACCTACCTACTTGTTTATTTTATTTTTTCATCCTACATATTGCAACACGTTATTGTATTTGAAAATTTGCTCATTTATATCATATTTTTTTTCATCCTATATTGTCTGTCTGATCTTTACTGGATTTCTGGGGGTCAGTTTGTATTTAGCATTATTGTGCTTAATATTAAATTAGGTACGCCATTATTATTTCCATTTGTGATTTTTATTTTAGAATTTACCTTATTTATGTATTGCTTTTTCATCATCACTTTGCTGATGCTTCATATTTCTTGTATAACAATAGTGTCACGACCCACAAGGGTTGGACCAGTGGATGGCACAACAAACACCAACAACAGGGATGGAAAAAGGGGGAGGAAGGCCCTAACAATAGGAAACCAGAGATGGGCCACCTCCTAACACAGCCTGTGCCTATCACTAAGCTCCCCTAATGCCCTATGTTGGTCCTTCCCCCTGCCGCCGTCACGTGCCTCATCTCTAGCTGTCACCTCACCATACCCTGGCTAGTGCACTGGCCGGCATGGAAGCTAGCATCACCACTGCAGATGGTGTAAGCACAGGGGGTAGTGACAAACACAAGACAGACAAAGACAGGGACTAAAGAAACTTAGCTTTAAAGTTTCTGCTGCAAGCTCCACACAGCAGAGGATTCGGAACCAGGACCTCAAGCTGCTGATTCACGCTGACACCGGAGAGCTCCACACTCATCGTCTGGTCTCTAGAGAAAAACTCTATCACCAACAGTCAGCTGATGCACCAGGTGACTATTTAAAAGATGGTGAGAGTAGTCACCACCTTCATCAGCTGATCAGCAACACAGAAGCTGCCAGCAAGGAAACTGATATTAACCCTTGCTTGCCTGAAAGGAAAAAAGCTACGGTATATTTAAATTATAGCAGAACCAGAGATGCCATGAATTCAAAAGTGAATAATGACAAACAGATAATAATAAGTAGGATTTGATTTAGGTGGCCATTTTTGTCGTTGTATACATATCATAGACCTTTTTTTGGCAGGTTGCGGATTCCACCATTTAATTACCCTTTGCAGAGCAGGAGGATGTTCACCATATCATCGGCACATTCCTTGCTTTTTTATACATTAATTAAACAAATGGTTACAGATAAAGAAGCCTTATACTCCAATTCACAAAATTACAAGTTACAAGACAAAAAAAATCAAATAACATTATTTTATATAGATTATTCTGAAATACACTTTCATGCTTTTGGTCTTAGGAAAAATTGATTTCTGAAAGAAGAATTCCTATACTTCAGAGTCAACTTGAAGAATATAAGAGCATCTTGTGTCAGCTCCAGGCACAGAAGGTGAAGCTGCAGTCAGAGGTAAACTAATCTGTATAGTCTTAGTTCTCACTGTGAATGAAAATTATTGAGTAATTCACTTAAATGTCAAAATCAGATTAGATTTTGCAGATCCGTACAGCACAATGTGGGTTTATAATAGTTTAATCAATTTTTAGTACTGAGCAATATTTGATAGATTACATTATCCCACAATTTCAGTAGAAACTCGAAGAACTAAAGAACTGTAAGGTGTTGTGACTTTCATATCATATACAGTATCTAAGTATTTAATTTCATAAACTAAACACTTTTCTAATGTACTTGAAATAAAAATTCCTTTCTGTTCCCTCTCTAACTTCTTTCCTGTTTTTTTTTCCTTACTTCCAATAATGATTTGTTGGAATCTACCAGCACGCACGGGGTTTTCCCAAAGGAATTGCCATCAGGGGTCGGCACTGCGGTCACTTACCATAGATTCTTTAACTGCCATTCCCTGATCACATTTTGTTTCAGTAGCCATGACGTAGAAGTGACTGCAGCTTCTATCATGCCATTACATTTCTTCAGCCCCCACAGTTTCTGTCCCCGCTGCTTCGTTCAGTGAATGGCATCATCATTAGGGTTCGGTAATAGAAGAAGGGTGAGTGACAGCAGTGCCACCCCCTCTGAAAACAATCTATTTCAGAGTAGTGACAGAAGCTGAGGGATGGCACTGCTGTTACTTGCCCTGCTTCTATCACCGCCCTTAGACAATAGCTGCTTTCAGTGAATGAGGCTGTGAGATAATAGCTGTGGTGACTTCTTTATCACTGCTACTGAAATGACATCATCAAGGGACCAGCGATAAAACAAGCAGTGCAACGCCACCCTCTGATGGCACTTCAATTCAAGGCAGAAAAGAAAGCAGCGAGAATGACTGAAGCCCTAGTCTGATAATGAACAAGTCACCAGGTCAAAAGTAAAAAGACAAAAACCTACATGAAAAAGAAATACCATCAATAAGAAATAATTGATCATACAATGAATACCATAACTATAACTATAATACACCAACCAAAGTGCATTCATTGAAAGAGCGCATACAATATAATACTTTATTAATGAATATTAAAACATGATTACACAACAAATAAATAATAAAACATAATTACACAAGGAAAGAGGATAAAAATGAAATATAAAACAATTTATGTATGAAGGGGGCAGGATATGTCAAATGAATTGGTAAAGTAAATTGTAGGACATCAATGGCAAACAGCACATTTGTAAAGGCTACTGCACATTAATAATTGCCACTAAGGTGACAAAATGCATCAAATAAGATTAAAAAGTGCATAGCGAAATAGTTAAGTGATGTAGATGCCAATGTTGCCTTAATATTTATAAAAGAAATGCATAATAAATAAGTATATAAATATAAGCCAAATATTTGACTCAAATATAAGGCAGACAAAGCAAAGGCATGAATCGATAAAATAAATGCATAACTGAGATAGAAGTTAATAACTGAAGAAAGTGCATAGTGCGATCATGAACATTAAACTGAATATATAACAGATCAAGCCCAATAAGAAGTCCATTAGAAAGAAGTCCAATAGAAAAAAATACATGATAATGTGAAAATACCAACCAAAATGACACACCACTGCCCCCTCACACCACTCCAACACGCGTTTCGCTATTGCTTCATCAGGGTCCAATGCATTTGACATAGCCCCCTTCATACATATATTGTTTTATATTTTGTTTTTTATCATCTTTCCTTGTGTAATTATGCTTTATCATTTATTTGTAGTGTATTCATATTTTAATATTTATTAATAAAGTATTGCATTGTATGCGCTCTTTCTTTGAATACTTTCTTTGGTTGGTGTAGTAGAAATTTAATCAAAGATATAGCAATCCAGGGTATCAAATCAAGTACAAAAATCATAAAGAAAGAAAGAAATTTTTCACACTTCACCAACTTAAACTATTTAGTGCTGAAGCATCACACACAAACATAAAAATGCTTAAACACAGTTTCTAATGTAACAAAAGAGGTAAAACGTCAAGTGGGTTAATACATTTGCATTCCACTGTACATAACATCACGCTCCAGTGGCCAGGATGTGAGCAATGTATTCAATGGTTGCCTATTTATTTTAATGAGTGGTGACAGAAAGCAGAGATCTTGAAAATGCCCAAAAATGTATATGATACATTTTGTATACTTGAGAAAAAATGCAAATATATACACACTGCTCAAAAAAATAAACGGAACACTAAAATACCACATCCTAGATATCTCTGAATGAAATATTCCAGTTGCAAATTTTTATTCATTGCATAGTGGAATGTGTTCAGAACAATTCTCAATGTAAATCAAAATGAATATCCCATGGAGGTCTGGATTTGGAATGATACTCAAAATCAAAGTGGAAAATAAAATTACAGGCTGATCCAACTTCAGTAGAAATGCCTCATGACAAGGAAAAGATGCTCAGTATTGTCTGTGGCCTCCACGTGCCTGTATGACCTCCCTACTGTACAATGCCTGGGCATGCTTCTGATGAGGCGGCGGATGGTCTCCTGAGGGATCTTCTCCCAGACCTGGACTAAAGCATCTGCCAACTCCTGGACAGTCTGTGGTGCAACGTGACGTTGGTGGATGGAGTGAGACATGATGTCACAGATGTGCTCAATCGGATTTAGGTCTGGGAAACGGGCGGGCCAGTCCATAGCTTCAATGCCTTCAATGCCCCAGGAACTGCAGACACACTCCAGCCACATAAGGTCTGGCATTGTCCTGCATTAGGAGGAATCCAGGGCCAACCTTACCAGCATACGGTCTCACAAGGGGTCTGATGATCTCATCTCGGTACCTAATGGCAGTCAGGCTACCTCTGGCGAGCACATGGAGGCCTGTGCGGCCCTCCAAAGAAATGCCACCCAACACCATTACTGACCCACTGCCAAACCAGTCATGCTGAAGGATGTTGCAGGCAGCACATCACTCTCCACAGCGTCTCCAGACTCTGTTACATCTGTCATATGTGCTCAGTGTGAACCTGCTTTCATCTGTGAAGAGCACAGGGTGCCAGTGGTGAATATGCCAATCCTGGTGTTCTGTGGCAAATGCCAAGCATCCTGCACAGTGTTGGGCTGTGAGCACAATCCCCATCTGTGGACGTCGGGCACTCAGACCATCCTCATGGAGTTGGTTTCTAACCAATTGGGCAGACACATTCAAATTTTTGGCCTGCTGGAGGTCATTTTGCAGGGCTCTGGCACTGCTCCTCCTATTCCGCCTTGCACAAAGGCTGAGGTAGCGGTCCTGCTGCTGGGTTGTTGCCCTCCTACGGCCCCCTCCACGTCTCCTGGCGTACTGGCCTGTCTCCTGGTAGCGCCTCTAGTCTCTGGACACTACGCTGACAGACACAGCAAACCTTCTTGCCACAGCTCGCATTGATGTGCCATCCTGGATGAGCTGCACTACCTGAGCTACTTGTGTGGGTTGTAGAGTCCATCACATGCTACCACGAGTGAGAAAGCACAACCAACATTCAAAAATGATCAAAACATCAGCCAGAAAGCATTGGTACTGAGATGTGGTCTGTGGTCCCCACCTGCAGAACCACTCCTTTATTGAGGGTGTCTTGATAATTGCCAATAATTTCTGTTGTGAATTCACTTTCTGGCCTGCCTCTGGTTGCTAGTGAAGGTAGTGGAGCTGGTTGTATTGAAAGAGGAGTCGTGAGTTCTCTTTCCGGGCTCCCTCTGGTGGTTACAGGAGGTAATAGAGCTGATCTAATTGACAGAGGCCTGCCACCTGATAATGAGGACGACGATTGGACATCTGGAGTCTCTGACTGGATTTAAGACCGCCGACTCCCTCTGTCCCTGCTGGTGATTTTTCCTGCCTCCTGAGTTTCCAGCTCAGTCCCTGCACGCTCAAGCTAAGTGTTCTTTGCTATTGTTCACATTTGATTTGGTTTTGTCTATTCAGTTTTGTGTGGTCAGCCAGCCCAGGCTGGGGCTGTGCTGAATTTCCATCCTTATGTTACTGTTTGTGTCAGTTTGTTTTTTGTCCCTTATTAGATTGGCCTCTTTTTGCTCTGCTTTCAGAATATACCAGAGTACTGATATAGTGGGAGAAGTCTAATGACTTCAGAGTTTTTGCTATCAGAAGTGTTGGACATTTTTGCAGTGTTTTTTGCGCGATTGCAGACAGTGTCTTTCCTTTCCTGTCCTTTCTAGTTAGTGTGGGCCCCATTGTTTGCTCAGCCTATTTTCCTACCTGTGTTTGTGTTTTCATTTTGTCTCACCGACAATATATGTTTGGGGGCTGTCTATTCCTTTGGGGTCTTCTCTGGGGCAGTTTAGATTTCCCCTTTTCTTGCTTTAGGCTTATTTAGTTCTCTGGCTGTGTCGAGGCGTCTAGAATCATCGTAGGCATGCTCCACGGCTACTGTTAGTTGTGTGGATAGGATCAGGGGTCTGCAATCCGCTTAGTTACCAACCTCTCTGGTTTTCTGTAGCTTAACTTGGTCTTGTTTTCCTCCTCGGTGACCCAATCATAACAAATTTCCATCTGTTGTCTATTCCATTTGCACAACAGCATATGAAATTGATTGTCAATCAGCGTTGCTTCCTAAGTGGAAAGCTTGATTTCACAGAAGTTTGATTTACTTGAAGTTATATTCTGTTGTTTAAGTGTTCACTTTATTTTTGTGAGCAGTGTTTATACCTAATGGTATGGTAGCAATTATATCTATACTCCCTCAAGATGAGATTTTTTTGCTAAATTTTGTAAATTAAACTTTAGTTATTAGAACTAGCTGTACCACTAGAGGTTAAAATGTCAGCATTGAAACCTATGGAGCACAGGGAATCACAACATCTATGCTTTGCTGCCATCTTGTGTTACATTTCCAGTAGTACAAACTGATCAAGATCCCAAGTGTAGAACTGTTGCTTTTATTGTGCTAGCCTAAAGATGCAAAGGTCATTAGACTGAAAAGAAAAAAAATATAATAATAAGTTTGCTTCAAAAGATTAAATAAGAAACAATTCATCAATAAATAAGTACATTTCCCTGGTACGCCCGTGTGTTGTTATTTTGCATGAATTATTTCCTGCAGCAGATGAAACCAATATTCCCACAGCTTCATTTTGGTAATTTTGTAGGCTAGATAGCAATCAAAGGGATGATGAAATGCTATCTTTCAACATTTGTTCCTTTTAATTGAGACTTATGACTAAGATTATTTGACATTGAGAGGTCATCCGGGACTGTGGTGTCATGGCGAGGGCATCTTCAGTCATATGGACCCTGAGTTCTCATTCTGTGTCACACATGGAACAGAAATTCTAACTCATGTGTCTTTAAGCTATGGTTTTACTAGATATAGCACAGTGTATGGTCATAGACTTATTCTTCGCATTTTTTTCATCTGAAATGCACATTCAAGTGTTTTTTCAACATCTTCATTAGAGTTTTTTAATTCAGAGAAATGTCTGCAGTTATGAGATTGCAAATTGCTGAAAGGGAATTGTGTACAGGATTTCCCTATATTTCCCTATGTTTCCCTATATTTCCATTGCAAGTAGGCATCTACGTGACATTAAGTAGATTGTCATCCTCTTCTCCCCCATGCACACCGCACTCTCATACAGTCTGTAGTCGAATAGAATGACTGCAGAAATGTCTCTTGACCCTGGAAAAGCCCTTTAAGAAGTGCACAGCTCCTCAGTTTCCCAACTTCCTAATTGCTGGGGGACAGCCATGCTTCTGGGCTGAGCATTGATAGACAGTTTGGACCAGTGACTTTGCCGTGCTTCAGGGCTGAGCAGTGTGCACTTCCTATATTCCTCCTATGTTGCTAAAAAAAATGGCTAAACTAAAAGCCTCAAAAGAGGACTAAAATCCTCCAAAAATGTAAAAAAAAACAGCAGAAAGAAGGCTTGTCTAGGTCTTTGAACAAATGCACCACAAGATGCAGCCAGCCCATATAGCAAAATACTAAGGACACGTGCACACGGTGCGGATTCTGCTGCGGATCCACAGTGGATTTGCCTCTGCAGATCCGCAGGCATTGTACAGTACAATGTTAATCAATGGATTTTAAAAACCGCAGTGCACATGATGCAGATTTTTCTGCGCAGACTAGCTGCGATTTTAAATCCGAAGCAAGTCACTTCTTTGTGCGGAATCCGCAGCGGTTTGACACCTGTTCCATTGTACAGGTGTCAAAACGCAGGGGCAAACTGCAGGCAAATCTGCAGGTCATTTTACCTGCGGATTTACCTGCAAATCCGAGCGGAAAAATCCGCACCAGGATCCGCACTGTGTGCACATGCCCTTAATAGGCAGCCACTCACCACATACCCATTCATGGAGGGGGTGACTGCTTACTATACACTTGCACAATAAAGGCCTGTATAGGGTGTTGCCAACATCTTGCTATATGGGCTGGCTGCATCATGTAGTGCATTTGTTCAAAGACCGGGGCAGGTAAGCGGTGCTGCCTTCTTTCTGCTGTTTTTTTTTCTAAATTGAAAGAGCAGTAATGCTGAATCTGTCCAGAATTAGGAGACAACAGTACTCTCCTGCGATCCCAACCAACTACACAACTTAAGCCACCACTTGACAGCAAGCGATAAACAAAAAAAAGAGAAAATCAGGGATAGGAGGAGAATAAAGGAGGCTAAAAACAGGGAAAAATTTAGTTTGCTGTCTTAGGCCTGTTTCACACATCAGTTTTTTGAAATCCGTCAAAATCCGCCGATGTGCAAAAAACGGATCCGCCATTTTGCTTGGCGGATCCATTTGTTTTCCCATTGAGTTGCATTACCGGCGGATCTTGACGGATGGCCATCCGTTTTTTTGTGGATCCACCAAAATTTTGGCGTCCGCCAACATGCCTGAACGGACCATGCAACGTTTTTTCGGCGGCCGGATCCGCATTTCACATTGCGCATGCCCAGAGGATTTGCCTCGCTCGGAAATTTAACCCTAAACTCTGTTCTGGCGGAGAAAAAATTCTCTCTCTCTCTCTCTCTCAACAAACATTGTCATCAGTCCAAGAACGGATCCGCTATCTGCCATTTTAGCGGATTTTAACTGAAGCAAAAAACTGATGTGTGAAACAGGCCTTAGCGACATGTTCTGGCACCCAGCACCCTTGGTCCATGTCCTATCCAATCCTTTTTACTCCCGTGCTTTTGAGCAGGGGCATGACATTAAAAATTTAGAGCAAGGTGAATTATTTCTGACTAGAAATTGTGTCCTTTTTCTATAGACTTTCATGCTAGAACAGGCCATAAAGAACACCCAGGAAAGCTATGATGATGAGATCCAGCTGTATAACGAGCAGATAGAAGTGCTTAGGAAGGGAACTGAAGAAGCTGAAAGGACTTTGGAGAAGTACACAAATGATTGTCGTCAGCTGGTGATATACCAGCAATCCTTGGAAAACGAATTGGAGAGATATAAACGTATTATTGAGAATGAAGACAACAGGTAAATGGACACTGCTGACCTTATACAATCACTGCTTTTATTTTTTTTAAATAATATAGAATGACAAAACAGGCTACACTGCTGGCTGACAGGACTATTCCACTGCCTGGGAAAGACAAGCAGCATTCACGCTAACAATAATAATTAGTGAGCAGGTTGCAGAATCTGTAGCCCCACACAGAACTGGATATATTTTGCTGTCTTGGGCCACAGACATTATCAATTTGTCAGGATTGTTTCTGAAAAACTAGGACAGTCCCTGCAATTATTGGACAGTTGGCAAATGTGACAGGTTTAAGTAGGAAAGGTTGAATATTGTGGCCCCACCGCCTCTCCAGTAGCAGTATGATGATTTTGACTGATCGATTTCATGTTAAAGGGTTTGTCTGGGACTTTAACATTGATGGTCTATGACCAATGTCTGATCTGTGGGGATTTGACAACCCCCGTCAAACAACTCTTCCCGATGTCTGCAGGAACCGCTCAGTTATGGAGCTTCGCAGCTCCGATGATTGTATAGTGGCCTCGGTTGGGTACTGCACATCCATTCCCTATTCAGAGCAGTAGGGGGAAGACGTGCACTACACGGCCACGGACACTATTCCATCGATGGAGCTGTTCCGTGCAGTTCTGCATCTGAGCAGTTCTGGCCACCGCCGACAATGAGAACAGCTGATGCCGGTGTCGCACAGCCACCTATCAGACCTATCCTAAGGATACACCATCAATGTTAAGGTCCTGGACAACCTCTTTAAGAGAAGTTTCTTTGTGACTTGACAATCACTCTTCTTACAATTGTATTTAACTGCTCTTTTTCTTCGCGTGTAGACTCAACTCTGCAATAGTTGGAACTCCAATCACACTTTTTATGCAAAGTTATAAAACTTCTCAGATGTCACCCACAAGAGGCAAAGGTAATATTGGTTAGCAAAATACAATTTGCCTGCTCCTTTGCATGGGGTATTAGGGAGCGTGCTGGTGTATAACCACATAGCTATGTTTTTGGCCGTGTGCTGTGTAGTTGCTGCTGTTCCAGGATAATAAATTAGGATGGCTCAGATTTATTTATGCCTGACTCCCTAAAGTTGTATAACTACAGTGACATATGGTGAAATAAAATGTTTTATTGAAACAAAGAGGTATATTTTCCATTTTTTGGGAGGTGCAGACTTTTTTTTCTTAAACATTTAATCACTTGCATCACAGCATTGTTGCCTGTTAGGTAACCTATAGCATGGCCTACACCATGATATAGCTTAAGTGCCTTCATATAATATTTTTTTGGTGCCCAGACAATGCATCCTGGAAGTGCAGATAAGGTGAGAGAGGCAGCCCCTTTATCTACCAGACACTTTAGATACTATGGATGCTATTGACAGCGGTATCTAGAAACTTTAAAAGAGGATTAGAGTTATCTGCAGTTGGTGTAGAGTTAAGGCCCCGTCACACTAAGCGACTTACCAGCGATCCCGACACCGATATGAAGGTGTCAGGATCGCTGGTAAATCGCTATGTGATCGCTGGTGAGCTGTCACACAGACAGCTTCACCAGCGATCAGCACAGCGATGCCGAGCGCCCGGCATCGCTGGCCATCCTGTAAAAAATAGAATCAAAATAAAAAATATAGTTATTCTCACCTTCCGACGTCCCGTGCAGCCATCCCGCCTCTCTCCACGCTCCGGTCCCAGTGATCCTTTGCGAGAATGACCGCGAGATGTCACAGTCTCGCGGGATAACAGAGTCTCGCGGTCAATCATGCAAAGGATCACTGGGACCGGAGCGTGGAGAGAGGCAGGATGGCTGAACGCGACGTCGGAAGGTGAGAATAACTATATTTTTTATTTTTTTAATTATTTTTTACACCTGATCGCTGGTCTCCCGCCTGTCACACGCAGCGATGCGTGCTGGCCAGCGGGAGACCAGCGACCAAAGAAATGTCCAGAGGTTTCTTCCAGCGATCAGCGATACCGGCAGGGGGGCCGCTCGCTGATCGCTGTCACACACAGCAATCTCGCTGGTGAGATCGCTGTTATGTCACAGAAGTTGTGACTCAGCAGCGATCTCGCTACCGAGATTGCTTAGTGAGACGGGGCCTTTAGGGCTGTACATCATCTACTTTTCCTGCTCATCTCATGGCTGCACTGCCGGAATCTGCAAGATCATCATAGAAAAATGTAAGCCCTGGTGTGGGAACAGAATATCGCCCATGACATATATTTTCTTCATAGGTTGTTAACAAGTAAATGGACTTTTTCATGATATTTATGGTGGCTTAGTAGTAACTAGTCTTTTTATATACCTCTAAGTGTCTCAGAAGCTATAAAACGTTGAGGGGCTTTGATCAAAAGAAAGCTGCTAAATCCTGTATTGAACAGGGACCCTAAAGTGTCTTGAAAATGCCTACAGTGCCTATAATCCTATGAAAAGGTATTCATACCCCATGAACTTTTCCCACATTTTTTCATGTTACACCCCAAAACATATTTTTTTTAATTGTGGTTTTATGTGATATATCAGCACAAAGTAGCCAATGTTTGTGAAAGGTAAAGGAAATTATATGTGGTTTTCTAATTATTTAAAAAATATAAATCTGAAAATTGCGGTGTGCATTTGTGTTCAGTCCCCTGTAAAAGTCACATGATTAGTAAATTGAATCCACCTATGTGTAATATATTCTCTGTAAAACTACCGCTGCTCTGTGAAAGCATCAGAGGTTTGTTTGTGAAATGTAATGTGCTGCTGCAGTGGAGTATAGCGCAACCTCCACCAGGGGGTGCTGGTGAAGGAAGAGAGGTCGCATACACAGAGTAGTAACACAGAGCAGCAGCACAGGTGTCACAGGTAATGAAAGAGTGGTCAGAAAAGCCAAAGTCAGAACCTACCGGGAACATAGGGTCAAAAATGTGAGACATAAGACGTAATCAGAGTACAAGCCAGAGTCAGAACCAGTCAGAGAGTGTGGTATCAGAGGCGGAAAACAAGAGGCAGAGTCCAGAAAACAGACCAAGTCATACACAAGTCGGGAAGTCAGAGGCAGAAGGATCACTAGTATAGGGTCAGAGGTTCTAGCCATGAACTATAGCTGACACTGGCCCACAGGCTGCAGAGGACTGAAATAGCCCCACCAGCTCCAAAATGAGGCAGAGGAGATTAACCCACACATGACCAGTCCAGAGAGAAGACAGCAGACAGCAAACTCAGGACTGGATCATGACAAGAAGATTATGTATCAAACAGAATCATGAAAACCAAGGAACACACCAGACAGGTCAGAGATAAAGTTGTGGAGAAAAGTAAAGAAGGGTTGGGTTATAAAAAACAGCCCAAGCTCTAATCATCTCATGGAGCACTATTCAATACATCATCCAACAATGGAAGTAGTATGGCACAACTGCAAACCTACCAAGAAATGTCTGTCCACCTAAACTTATATCCAAAGCAAGGAAAGCATTAACTAGACAAGCAACCAAGAGGCCCATGGTTAAGGAGGACCCGCACAGATTCACAGCCCTGTTCGAAAAATCTGTCCACAGGACAACTAGTCATATAATCCACAAATCAGGCCTTTATGGAATAGTGGAAAGAAGAAAGCCATTTTTAAAAGGAAGCTGTAAGACGTCCTGCCTGCAGTTTGGAAAAAGCCATGTACGGGACATCGCAAGCATGTGGAAGAAGGTGTTTTGGCTAGAGGAGCCCAAATCAAAACTTTTTGGGCTAAATACAAAATGCAATGTGTGGCATAAAACTAATACTGCACATCACCTTGAAAACAGCACCCCCATCCCCTCTGTGAAACATGGTGGTGGCAGCATGGTGCGGATGCTTTTCTTCAGCAGAGACAGGGTAGCTGGTAAGAACTGATAGAATGATAGATGAAGCTAAAAGCAGGGCAATCCTGGAGGAAAACAGGAAAAAGACTTGAGACTGTGAGGTAGGTTCACTTTCCAGCAGGACCACAACCCTAAACATACTGACAGATCTATAATGGATTGGTTTATAGCAAAGCATATTCTTGCGTTTGAATGGCGCAGTCACAGTTAAGACCGACATCCCATTGAGAATCTGTGGCGAGATTTGAGAATTACTGTTCATTCACAGACGCCTCCATCCAATCCCACCGAGCTAGAGCTTGTTTGCAAAGAAGAAAGGACAAAAATCTCAGCCTCTAGATGTGCAAAGCTCGAAGAGACATAACCCAAAACGTTTGCAGCAGTACTTACAGTGAAAAGTGATCTTCAGGGGTGCTGAATACAAATGCATGTCACAATTTTCAGATAAATATTTTTTAAATATTTAGAAAACACTGTATCATTTCATTTAAACTTAACAAATACTTGCTACTTTGTGCTGATATATCACATAAAATCCCAATAAAATATATTGAAGTTTGTGGGTGTAACATGAAAGCATACATACCCTGGTTCACAGGGTTTGAATACTTTTCCATGGTACTGTGTCTCTCATGAATATTCACAGGTAGCTGTTTTGACTATGAATCCCAATTCAAGGTACAATTAAGAGGGACTGCAATAATTATATATAAAAAATATATATAACACAAAGTTTATAGATATCAAATGATTGATCTCAAACAACAACAAACAAGATTTTGGTGATTAATGTTTCACATGAATTGATTTTCTATGAAGAAGAGATCAGACATTGGACTCCAATAAGGCAAGATATAATGGATAACATTCTGTGTACTGCTGTCACATATAATATTAGGTAATAGTAAGATATTGTAATGTACCATTCGATAATTAGTGAATATTGTACGCATTGCTTATTTCAGATATTACTTTAGCTATACAAGATATTGCTACTGCAAAACCAAGACAGAAAGGTGTGCCGAGGAAGGCCTCAAGGAGAAAAGAACTACCAACGGATAAAAGTGATGTTAGTAATGAGGATAAAGTTGTGGAGAGAAGACAGGAGAGTCAAGAAAAAAGACACACAGACATTAAGTATAATAATTCCGAGTATGGCTTACCTGAGAAAGAGTTTGAAATGTTAGACCAGGACTTTTCCCCAGAGGATGTCCCCGATGGGGCACAGATAAGTAAAGCCTTTGATAAGCTATGTAATATAGTGCGAGATAGAATAAGAGGGTACAAGAAGCCAGAACCTGCGGCAGATTTCTTCACCAAGGGTCGGTATGTTCTCGTAACAGGTGAATCCAGTTACATTGACCCGTGCTTCTGTTCAGCTACTCCTCAAGCCGGAGGTAAGATAACTGTTAGTATTATCCCTGACATACTACCAGGTGATGATATTGTGCTGCCAATTCCTGAATTACCTGAGCCTTCCGAGTCCTCAGAGAGTGAGGATGATGATGCTGGTTCTGAAGGGAAAAAAGAAGATGAAGCACAAAGTGATGATAATAAACCTAAAGATGAAGATGAGAAGGGAAAGAAGGCAAGCGGTAAAGAGCCTGAGGGTAAAGATGAAGTCAAAAAGCCAACAGACGTTACTAGACCAGACGATACACCCCATGGTGGAAGTTCTGGGAATTCTGGAAATTCAAGTTCAGACACAAGTAGATCGAGCACAAGTGATGATAAAAAGGACAAGCGTCTAACACCCTTCAGAGGACGAGACTTCCCAAGCTCTATGAGCTATGAAAAGGTGGAAGTGGTGGAATCCATTGAGAAGATCACAGACGATAAAACAAAAAGTTATGAAGAAACGGCATTGATCGTGGAAACTATGATTGAAAAGACAAGAAAAAAATAATAGAATAGTTCATTACATTAAATTGATATAGTGCCTCTGGAAATATTTGATTGATTTGTAGCCGTAGGGGATTTTAACAAAATATGAAGATGTGATTTTGACATATATTTTCTTTAGGTTCTGGAAAGAAAAAAAAAACTGGAAGTGATGACCCTGTACTGTACTTTAGAAATTATATATAGACTGTTGGTGGCAAGGCCAAGCTCTCTTCAAACAGTAATTATGTCTGTGATATTTCATTGCTCTGTGATTTTAGTGTGCTACATCAGACTTCAAAATAAAGACATGGCTTCTGAAGCATCATTTACACTGTGCAGATATTTTTTTTATTGCTTTTTATATGTGTGTGTTCTTATCATAATACAGAACCACATTTTCTTAGGTGCTTTCTAATCTGAGAGCATCATGATGAAGTGGCAGAGACTCTGATTTCAGCAATGTATATAGTGGGGAACAAAAGTAGCCAGTCACCAATTGTACAAGTTCTCCCACTTAAGAAGATGAGATAGGCCTGTAATTGACATCATAGGTAGACCACAACTATGAGAGTCAAACTGAGAAGACAAATCCAGAAAATCGCCTTCTCTGATTTAGCAAGATTTATTTTTCAAATTATGGTGGAAAATAAGTATTTGGTCATTAACAAAAGTTCGTCTCAATATTTGTTATATATCCTTTGTTGGCAATGACAGAGGTCAAACGTTTTCTGTAAGTCTTCACAAGGTTGGCACACACACTGTTGGTGGTATGTTGGCCCATTCCTCCATGCAGATCTCCTCTATAGCAGTGATGTTTTGGGCCTGTCGCTGGGAAACACGGACTTTCAAATCCCTCCAAAGGTTTTCTATGGAGTTGAGATCTGAAGACTGGCTAGGCAACTCCAGGACCTTCATATTATTCTTATGAAGCCACTCCTTCGCTGCCCTGGTGGTGAGCTTGTGATCATTATCATGGTGAAAGACCCATCTTCAATGCCCTTGCTGATGGAAGGAGGTTTGCACTCAAAATCTGACGATACATGGCCCACTTCATTCTTAATTGTAAAGTACTGTGGAATATGTTGGCGCTATATAAATAAAAATTATTATATTATTATTCTTTCATGTACACAGATCAGTCATCCTGGTTCCTTTGCAGAGAAACAGCCCTAGAGCATGATGTTGCCACCCCCATGCTTCACAGTAGGTATGGTGATCTTTGGAAGCAACTCAGCATTCTGTCTCCTCCAAACATGACGAGTTTTGTTTCTACCAAACAGTTCTACTTTGGTTTCACCAGACCATATGACATTCTCCCAATACTCTTCTGGATAATCCAAATGCTCTCTAGCAAACTCCAGACGTGCCCGGATATATATTTGCTTAAACATGGGGACACGTCTGGCACTGCAGGATCTGAGTCCCTGGTGGCGCAGTGTGTTACTGATCATAGCATTTGTTATGGTGGTCCTAGCTCTGTGCAGGTCATTCACTAGGTCCCCCCATGTGGTACTTGGATTTTTTTTTCTCACCGTTCTTGTGATTATTTTGACCCCATGGGGTGAAATCTTGTGTGGAGCCCCAGATCGAGGGAAATTATCAGTGGTCTTGTATGTCTTCCATTTTCTTATTATTGCTCCCACAGTCGATTTCATCACACCAAGCTGCTTGCCTATTGCAGATTCAGTCGTCCCAGCCTGGTGCAGGGCTACAATTTTGTTTCTGGTGTCCTTCGACAGCTCTTTGGTCTTCACCATACTGGACTTTGGAGTGTGACTGTTTATACTGATAACAAGTTCAAACAGGTGCCATTACTACAGGTAATGAGTGGAGGACAAAGGAGCCTCTTCAATAAGAAGTTACAGGTCTGTGAGAGCCAGAAATCTTGCATGTTTTTAGGTGGCCAAATACTTATTTTCCACCACAATTTGAAAAATAAATCTTGACAAATCAGAGAAGGTGATTTTCTGGATTTGTTTACTCATTTTGACTCTCATAGTTGTGGTCTACCTAAGATGTCAATTACAGGCCTCTCTCATCTTGTTAATTGGGAGAACTTGCACAATTGGTGGCTGACTAAATACTAAATCTGCTGCCAAGTTGTCATCCATAAGCTCTGTACACCCTTACCCCCACCACTGATTGGCATCTTTCTGCCTATGCACAATATATAAAGAAAGCTGCCAATCAATGATGTGGGTGGGGTTAAACAGAGCTCAGCATTCAGACAACTGCTAGATCTGCAGCAGGAAATACAACAAGCAGTAATGGTTTTTCTCTCTGCCTTTCTGTTCCCTCCTCAAGTAGGGAAGGAAGCGGATTTCTCTGAGAAAATAAATGACAATGCTTCTTATATTCTCCTTTATTATTAATTTATGCAAAGTTTTCTGAACGTACAGTTCCTTTTTCAAAAGACTAAAAATAAAAAAAATTATATCTTGCCCATCTCTCAATCAAGGAAGTACACATTATGTGACACACAAGCCTCACATTCAGGAGATTGTCACTAGAGGACTAGTAAACCTACTGCCATGTAGTTCTCCATATTCATGAGCTCTCTATAACCCCGCCCCCACCACTGATTGGATGTTTTATGCCTGTAAAAAGTGTACTCTTAAAACTGCCAATCAGTATTGTGGGTGGGGTTATACAGAGCTAAACATTCAGAGAACTGCTAGATCTGAAGCAGGGAAAATAGGGATTTTATCAATATGACAGCAAGTAGCCTAGTAAGTTGCATCCGGGTCTTTGTCCCTACATCATGCTGCTCTCAGATAGTGTAGCAGAAACCTGGTGACAGATACCATTTAAAGAAGATCTTTTCAAACTATCAGGGGTGCCTTATTGATGAGGGGGTCCCAGAAGATGTTGATGAGGTGCAATTGGAGAAGTTGTAGGATCAGTTACAGAACTGACACACTTTGTGCTCATTTTAGACTGGGCCTTCGTAAGCCAAATGTGATTTCTATGCTCTTCCCTGGGACTTGCCATAAATTGGTGGCAAATTGCAGTAAATTTTTCTCAGCTTCACAGAATTTTCCAAACACTCTGTGAAAACCCAAATACAGTGTGTCCGTAAAGTCATGGTGCACTTTTGACCAGTCACTGGAAAGCAACAAAAGAAATGTGAAATCTGCTCCAAATAAAAGATAAACTCTCCCAGTTTCATACCTATTCAGTGCAGTTCGATGTGGGCTCCATTTGTTGCCCTTCACACATCCAAATGATAGTGAAGTTCTTGCCACACACGGGTAAGGACGTCTGGTGTAAGAGTGAATAACGTCTGTGATTTTTTTGTTTTAAGTGATTAAAGTCATTGATACGCTCAATGTACATATGTTGCTTCACATAACCCCAAAAGTAAAAGTCTAAGGGCGTCAGATCCGGGGATTGTGGTATACTTGTATACTTTCCTGTGACTGGTCAAAAGTGCACCATGACTTTACGGACACACTGTATATAATATTTCATGAGGTTTACCTAATTATTCATATTTTATATGCAAATATTGTGTTGACATACTCCTACATTTTCCCTTGTACTATGTATTCATTGCATCTCTCGATCATATGTATTCTCTTATGTAGTTGAGAATGTAATTTGCTTACGTATATTTAGCAGCCACTCTTCTACTATTCGATGCTGTTTGAAGCCTCTGTTCCTCCATCTTCCTAATTATCTGTCAGTACCTTCAATCATTCTTTACATAACGCTGCCTGCCCTACTTCTAAAATGTGCTGCTCTAAAAGTTTTTTTTAATTACATTATTCTTTCATCTACAATACTAAATTCATGATCAAGAGATAGAAAATTATTACAATAAATCAAATGATCATTAAAAATAATTTGTTTAACACAGAAAGAACAGGTCAACCAAAGTCGTCTCCAATCCAAACTGTCTTACAAATACACCAAAGTCCCAATTAAGACTAAAAATGCCAAATCATCTATTATTGGAGCAAAGAATGTGCATGCACCTTGTCCATGGTTCCTTGATTTGCAGCTAAAATTCTACTAACGAAGCACAAAATAGGGGGAATACTTCAGGACTAAATTTTGTTTTTGCAGGTCCCTGTAGCCTCTGAAACCATCCAGAGTACAGCTTACAGCATGAATCCAGCTTCCTCAAAATCTCTTTGGTAACTGACACAATAAACAATAAATGCTGTTTTCAGAAAAGTAAACTTTTAGTGCTATCCTTGGCAAATGCACATGAACCAGATTCTTTTCACTTAAGGGTTCTTTACACATAGCGATATTGCTAGCGATATCGCAACATGTGATATTTACCTCCAACCAGCTCCCCCACTGGCTATCGCTGATCGAGCGAGATCGGCCTGGTCCATTTCTCATCGTCGGCTTCCTGCTGGCGCCGACGAGCGAGCCATGGAGGCAGGCGGAAGACGGACACCCTCGCCGCATCTGAAAGGTAAGTGCGACCGCCGACTGCTGCTGCATCGCTAGTGAGATCTGCCTGTGTGGCAGCTCACTAGCGACCATTTAGTGATGCACCAGCAATCCTGACCGGGTCATATTGTGGTCGGGATCGCTGGTGCATCGCTAAATGTAAAGGGGCCTTAAGATCTGTCTGGTTTTCCATGCTGTGATCTTGTCCCTCTCAGCGTGATTGACGTCCTCCTGAGTCGCTGTGCCTTTTCTTCTGTGCTTGAAGTCTCGTGAATATGCGCAATGTCTTTGCTTCCTAGGCACAGTAGAATAAATGCAGCAAACCTTAAGGATGTCAATCATGCCCAGGGGAGCCATGATTACGGCATGTAAAGCCAGACTTCTCTCACTGAAGAAATTAGACCCCCCTGGACAAGTACTTTTGCATACTGTTTGTCAAGGGCAGTATTAACCCCTTTACTGCCAAGGGTGGTTTGCACGTTAACGCCCGGGCCAATTTTTACAATTCTGACCACTGTCCCTTTATGAGGTAATAACTCAGGAACGCTTCAATGGATCTAGGCGATTCTGACAAAGATTTCTCACAGTTTTCTGTACTTCATGTTAGTGGTAAAATTTCATTCATATAACTTGTGTTTATTTATGAAAAAATGGAAATTTGGCGAAAATTTTGAAAATGTCGCAATTTTCCAAATTTGAATTTTGATGCTCTTAAATCACAGAGATATGGCACACAAAAAACTTAATAAGTAACATTTCCCACATGTCTACTTTACATCAGCACAATTTGGGAACCAAAATTTGTTTTTGATAGGAAGTTGTAAGGGTTAAAAGTAGACCAGCAATTTCTCATTTTTACAACACCATTTTATTTTTACGGACCACATCACATTTGAAGTCACTTTGAGGGGTCTATATGATAGAAAATACCCAAAAGTGTCACCATTCTAAAAACTGCAGCCCTCAAGGTGCTCAAAACCAGATTCAAGAAGTTTATTAACCCTTCAGGTGCTTCACAGGAATTTTTTGAATGTTTAAAAAAAAAATGAACATTTAACTTTTTTTCACAAATTACTTCAGGTTCAATTTTTTTATTTTACCAAGGGTAACAGGAGAAATTGGACAGCAAAAGTTATTGTGCAATTTGTCCTGAGTACGCCGATACCTGATATGTGGGGGTACCACTGTTTGGGCGCATGGCAGAGCTCGGAAGGGAAGGAGCGCCGTTTGACTTTTTCACTGCAAAATTGGCTGGAATTCAGATCGGATGCCATGTCAAGTTTGGAGAGCTCCTGATGTGCCTAAAAAGTGGAAACCCCCACAAGTGACCCCATTTTGGAAACTAGACCCCCCCAAGGAACTTATCTAGATATGTATTGAGCACTTTGAACCCCCAAGGGCTTCACAGAAGTTTATAATGTACAGCCGTACAATTAAAAAATCATATTTTTTCCACAAAAATTATCTTTTCACCCCCAATTGTTGTTTTCCCAAAAGTAACAGAACCCCAAAAGTTATTGTGCAATTTGTCCTTAGTATGCTGATACCCCATGTGTGGGGGTAAACCACTATTTGGGCGCATGGCAGAGCTCGGAAGGGAAGCAGCGCCATTTGACGTTTTTGGCTGGAATTGAGATCGGACGCGATGTCGCGTTTGGAAAGCCCCTGATGGGCCAAAACAGTGGAATACTTTTTTTTATTTTATTATTTTTCCCTAACTAAGAGGGTGATAGCGGGGGGTTTGATTAACTATTTATGGCTGGTTTTTATTTTTGGCTGCTGTCGCACGCTAAAAGACGCTTTTTATTGTAAAAATAGTTTATGCATCACCACATTTTGAGAGCTATAATTTTTCCATATTTTGACCCACCGAGTCATGTGAGGTCTTATTTTTTGCTGGACGAGTTGACATTTTTATTGGTACCATTTTCGGGCATGTGACATTTTTTGATCCCTTTTTATTCTGATTTTTGTGACGCAGAATGAACAAAAACCAGCATTTCATGAATTTCTTTTGGGGGGTGCATTTACACCGTTCCGCGTGCGGTAAAATTGATTAAGCGGTTTTATTCTTCAGGTCAGTACGGTTACAGCGATACCTCATTTATGTCTTTTTTATGTTTTGGTGCTTTTATGCAATGAAAACAATTTTATATAAAAAATAATTATTTTTGCATCGCTTTATTCTGCAAGCTATAACTTTTTTATTTTTTCGTTGATGATGCTGTCGGCAGGTCGTTTTTTGCAGGACAAGATGACATTTTCAGCGGTACCATGGTTATTTATATCCGTCTTTTTTATCGCGCGTTATTGCACTTTTTGTTCGGCGGTATGATGATAAAGCTTTATTTTTTGCTTCGCTTTTTATTTTTATTTTTTAAGGGGTTCAATAAAGGGGTTAACTAGTGGGACAGTTTTATAGGGCGGGTCGTTACGGATGCGGTGATACCAAATATGTGTACTTTTATTGTTTTTTTTATTTTCAAAAAATGAATTTATTAGGGAATTTATTTAGCGATTTTTTATAAATTATTTTTACACTTTTTTTTACTTTATTACAATGTCCCATGGGGGACATCACTGTCATGTGACAGATCGCTGATCTGTCACATCACAGATCGCTGGGAGCCCCACTCCCTCCCGATGCTTCCATAAACCCCCGGTACACTGTGATCGTGTTTGATCGCAGTGTGCCAGGGGTTAACGTGTTGGGGGCGGTCCGTGACCGCCCCTGACACATAGTGCCGGGTGTCAGCTGTGATAATCAGCTGACACCCAGCCGCGATCAGCTGCGCTCCCCCCGTGAGCGCAGCTGATAGCGCTAGACGTACTATTCCATCCTTGGGACTTAGGTCCCAGGTCACATGGATGGAATAGTATGTCTAATGTAGGAAAGGGGTTAAAACTTTATTTTTACGATAATATTCACTATTGTTCAAGGTATGAGAGGCGCTAGTGGGTCCAGGTGCAGACACAGACAGAACAATATAAGGGCCCTTTGTTGTCTATTGCACTTTTTCACCTGCTTTGGAGGGGGTAGTGGCACCCTCATCTTTTGGGTCCCTGTGCAGCTGCACATGTTGCACCAATGATATGTCCATCCCTGATTGAGACCTTGTGTTCAAGTTCTAAATTGTACTTTCGGCAGTTTCTGAAGATTCCGGGACCTGACAGGTTAACTTTAATTGCTTAACAAATGGTAAGTCAGGAGGGTCAGTTGATGATGAGCGGTGGGGCACCTAGATTTTTCCATCATAGAAAAAAAATGTCCTTGGACTTACTTTCAGAGGTCTTGCAAAGTGTATTGTGTGAAGATTGAAGATATGGCGCACCACTGATGAGAGATATCGGTTTGGCTTACCATCTGATGATCATTTGATTGCTTCCTCAGATTGAGATGTGCGCAAAGATGACGCTCAACTAACCAAGGCTTGCATGAGAGAATAATATCAATAAATACTCTCTACCATCTAACTATTTTTTGGCTGAGGTCTATTTAAAGGAGAAACCCCCTTCCAAATGTAGTATATTTTGTTGCTAATAAGTAGAGCTGAGCAAAAAGATTTGCCAGATCCTGATCTAGTGGCCAAGTTGATAGTTAATGCAAGCCAGACTAGAGCCCTGTGAACATCCTACTACCTGCAACATTCCTAGCACCCCATCTGATTAGTAAGCCACGCGGGCATCATGCATGTGCCACACCACAACTTCCTGGTGTGGCATAGCCATGCTCCTTTCCTGACAAGCATGGCAGAAAATCTATTTCTATTGGATGCTTTGTGGTGAACTCACTGACTGTGGTGATTGTGTATGAGAATATGTTTACTGGTACTCATCCCATTAGTTAGGTGTGCACACAGTCATACACTTTCAACATCACGTGGCGCGAGACTATGTAAATAAATATTGTAATTGGACTTGGACAAACCTTTCGAATTTGCTAATTTTGCAGAATTTTGTAAAAAATTGGATTTACGGTGAATAAATTTGCCTCAAATTGCAGTACTGCAAAGAGACTGAGGTCTCCTTTGAGATTTTTATTGCAAACCCAGACTCATTAATGTGCAAGTAACCCTAACCTATCTGGAATAGGGATGTTAATCAGTGGTAGCCAATATTTAACAACACTGCAAACAGAGAACTTTTTAGGCTACTTCAATTATAAAAACAGTCCAAAAATTATTGCTTTTTTTGAGTGGATGCCTGCCTTGCTAGTGCTTGTACACAGAAGGTGCAACCACAGGAAAACAGCTTTTTTTGACAAATGTAAGGTTTTCCACTCCTGCGCGGATAACATGGCCTGTAGCAGTATTGTTCGCACACGTGGGAGAGGCCCCCCAAAAGATCATTCACTATTTTGCAAAAATTGTGAATTTTGTTAAAAAAAATGCTTTTACAGAATTCCATGAATTTTTGTTTGATAATATGTAACAATTTTGTCTCTTGTGCCTACTCCGTGCAGGGGCTGCATAAGTTATCGTTACAGAGAAAGGTTCTTCAAGTCGGATATGCAGTGAGCAGGCATCTGTCCTGCAAAAGCTTTATTGATCAGGAAGCACAGCTTATTCTGGTAATTCATCCATTCACCAGTCACAAAGATCATTAAAAATTTTAATGATTGAGAACTTTGATAACGAAAATTTGATTTAATGAATTCCAAGAATTTTTGTTTGATGAACTACAATAAAATCTCCATTTTTGACCTGCCCTGTGCAAGGACCCAATCCTGGTTGCTACCAGTACAAAGGCTGACTGTTCATCTTTTCAAATAAATTAACTGGGAGAAATTTTTAAGAGTATAGTATGATTCTTGGCACCCATGGTGCTGTGGTCTAGGGGACTGTGAGGCAGAAAAAAACTGATGTATGTTTCCATATATGTAAACCATTAAGTGTTATTATGGTAGAGGAAGTGGTCTGAGTAGAACACTGACTCAAGCTGATGGTGTCACTGTCAGAAGCTACTTCATCATGCTGTGACTGATATGAGTAATGTACATATATTTAATAAAGTCCTCCACTTCTTTTCCACTAATACAATTGCCAGAGGAAAAGGAGGCTGAGTTAGACCTGCACTACCTGCACTTGGTACTACTACTGCCGAGACTATTGCTGCCAGTAGTGGTGGTGGTTCTGCTTCTGATAGTGTCATTTATTTCTGTAGCATGAGATTTTTTTTCTCACATTCTACCACATTCATTGCCTGGGCCACATTTTGGTTCACCATACATTTTGAATACAAGTATAACACAAGTAGTTTGCAAATTTTTTTTTTATCACACTTAACCAACCCTGGAAAAATATTTAAAGGGGGCTTCTCAAAAACAAAGTTAACTTGAATAAACATTTTAATCAAAAGATCTTTGAATAACAATAACTTCCACAATTGGATGTGTTTTAAAAAAATGTTCCTGTGCTGAGATAATCTTATAAATGTGCCCCTGCTGTGCACTGTGTAATGGCCGTGTCTGACCGTACAGGAACATGGTCTGATCATACCACAGCTCCTGAGCAGGGGAGGAAGCAAAAGAGTATACAGACAGGACAGCACGGGATCACAGCTGATCATTTCTTTGATGCAAATTTGACTTTGAATCAGAACAAACAGCAACAACAAATGTTTGCAATTTGCTTTAAAACATTATTATACTTCCTGTTTAAAAAAAACACAACCCAGAACGCTTTGTTGGTTGGTAGGTACGCTCATGGAAGAAATTTCTGGCACTGACTGATATACCTTTGAGATGCGTAAGCTTGTACTAGTAAAACAGTTATGCTAAAAAAAATTCTTAATCAAATTACTTAACCCTAAAAGACTAGGTCACTATGTAGGTATACGTACAGAAAAAAGCTGCAAAACCTCAAAATTTAATTTTATTTATTTTGACTGTGGTCCCCTAAAACAAAACTGCAATGTACTGTAAGTTATGTAACTCTAAAATTCTACATTGTGAATTAGCTACACGTAGGCTCACGAGTCACAACCAGAAAATAGTAGACAGCAATAGCATGCAGTATGGTCGTGAGGTTTACATGTGCAAAATCAAAAAACATTTTACAACTCACACTTTGTGAGGTATAACAGATGTGTTTAAATATCTAGCTTGTGGAGATTTTCTTTTGTGCTGTGTGCGAAACGTGCGTTGGGGTGAGGAGGGACGCTGTGGTCTTCATTTGGCAGCCATATTCAATACTGCACTGCTACTGGTAATATTATTTACCTTCCATATAATTATATGCTTAGTCAGCCTCTCTTTAGCCAGATAGCATGGACGCGATGTTTGCCTATTTATTTCTTTGATCAAAGCACTGGACTTGATATGTGCCTGTGTAGGGAAGGTGACCTGACGGACGGACGGACTAGTCAGAGTGAAGAAAGATAGGTTTGCACAGTGTAGGTAGGAGACAGTGATTACAGTGGGGAAACAACTAGAAAAGTGTAGTGGACGTGCAGTACCTTGGGATGACCATTAGATGGCAGGGTGGAGTGTGAGCAAAGGACTTTACAGCAGCTTAGGGCTTTAGAAACCGTTGGTCATGGGGGGCGTGGTGACAGTTAGTGACAGTTTCAAGGAACCGGGGAAGTTATAAATTCTGAGGGAGGGTTCCAGAAGATTCCAGTCCCCAGGGGGAGCCCAGGTGACAGGAGGACTTCGCCAGTCTGTGTGCCCTGAGGAGAATCCGACCAAGGGGACTGAGGAGAGGAAACGTCAGGGGGTGGTCCTGACAGAAAGATACCGCAGAAGAGACGAGGCAGTGAGTGCCATATACCGTATTTGACACGACGACTGACCAGTGAAAGCGCTGTTGGTTATTGGGCCTAGGGCGGCCACAGTGGCGGACCTGTCAGGAGCGTCGAACAAGTGAAGGAGGGACAGTACGCATATGTACGTCCCTATTGTAAAAGTACGGTGTGTAAACGGCTCTGGAAACGGAGGGCCGATAAGTGAAGAAACGTGCGGTGTGCTGCGGAGGCCGTCAGGCGGACGGCAAGTAATGAAATAAACTTGGACCTGTTGCACCCAGAATCTGCCTCATCGAGTTTCTGTTATCATCTCTGCGCGGTACAAAAGTAGGACCCCCCCCCCAGCTCGGCACCCCACCACCGACACTACATTTGGCGTAGTCGGCAGGATCGCCGCCGCTAATACGCTATCTTCAGCGGCAGGCCTGCAACTGAAGGACTGAGGAAAACTTGGACTGCTCTATTTCGGATTATAAATACCTGTGGACTACCAATTACTGACCTGTGGATTACAAATTGGGACGCTGTGTCGGATCTGTGTTGCTTGCAGAGGATCCAAGGCAGTAGCTGATTCTGCCCAAGATGGCGGTATTACTTCAGCGCAGAGGAGAGGTCCGGGTGTTTGCAGTTGTTCAGAATGGACTGGGACCCCCTCCAACGTACCCCAAAAGGAAGCAATATATGCCCGGAGACCGACGTTTCCATATATTGGACCCTGGCAGATGGATGGAAAGGTCTGCCAACGCCCCACCCAGCAGGAGGAGTGGCACAGAAGAAAAACTTGGCTGCGGCTGTCTGACGCCATTCGAGTGCTGCCCAACAGACGGTATGAGATGCTGCGGGTGTCGGGGCATCGGCCGCCTAGAGTGGCAATGGCAGCGAGAGATGGAGCTGCACCAGAAGTCATCTTCAGATTTACGGGCAGGCAGCGGGATGCTGAGCCGGGGAGCGGAGCCTGAGGGGAGTCAGCGAGAATGGCTGCCACTAATACCAGCAGAGGACTTCTCAGCGGAGCCCCCGAGTCCGGAGGGAAGGCCCGCAGGACAGTTGCATTTAGAAAAAAGTTTTGTTGTTGTTTAACTGATGCAACTATTTTCTCTCTCTCTTTCTTTCTTCTTTCTATGTTCTTTATATACGAAAATATGTTTACCTGACAGAACGGGGATACGGAAAAGTGGAGGAGTGTCCAGGTCCAAGGAAGGGGGGGAGGAAGAAAGAGGAAATGCAATGTTATGTTATATTTTGGTTTTAAAAGCAAGAGAAAATGAAAAAAAAAAAATTATAAAAAATGGGGTACTTGTGCTATTATAAAGTTGTATGATGTATAATATGCAAAGTAAAATCAACAGGTCCGGGTTAAGGGAAGGTCTGCGGGACCAAAGGAAAGTGTGAGATCCGGTAGGGATCTAAGAGTTGAGGTCTGGGAGACCGGGACGCCGACCATGACATGTAATTGAAAGAAGGAAAATGAATGGGAAGATGTGAGAAAGACAGCCGTCCTAGGTCAGGTCGCCAACACCACGGACACCCCTGAAGAAGGAAAGGCGGGCGCCGGCAATGATCTGGTAGGTGAGTGGCCTCGATCATGGCGTACCGGATAGTGAAAGGTAACAGTAGGGGAGAGTAGGGGAAAGATACACGCCGTAGAGAGAATACGGGTGTACCTTGCCCAATTTGAAAGACGTCATGTGGCGTGCGCGCTGGTGAGTAGCAGTAGGCTGCTCAGAGCATAGTGCTCCCAGTATGGTTCGGCCCCCGCAGATAGTGGGTTTGGCTCAACTTCTGGTCCGACAACAGAATGTAGGTGTAGATTCAGAACGACGAAGGCAGGGATGACGATTGTCGAGGACGACAATGGACAAAGGAAGGGGGAGTGTAGGGAAGGTGACCTGACGGACGGACGGACTAGTCAGAGTGAAGAAAGATAGGTTTGCACAGTGTAGGTAGGAGACAGTGATTACAGTGGGGAAACAACTAGAAAAGTGTAGTGGACGTGCAGTACCTTGGGATGACCATTAGATGGCAGGGTGGAGTGTGAGCAAAGGACTTTACAGCAGCTTAGGGCTTTAGAAACCGTTGGTCATGGGGGGCGTGGTGACAGTTAGTGACAGTTTCAAGGAACCGGGGAAGTTATAAATTCTGAGGGAGGGTTCCAGAAGATTCCAGTCCCCAGGGGGAGCCCAGGTGACAGGAGGACTTCGCCAGTCTGTGTGCCCTGAGGAGAATCCGACCAAGGGGACTGAGGAGAGGAAACGTCAGGGGGTGGTCCTGACAGAAAGATACCGCAGAAGAGACGAGGCAGTGAGTGCCATATACCGTATTTGACACGACGACTGACCAGTGAAAGCGCTGTTGGTTATTGGGCCTAGGGCGGCCACAGTGGCGGACCTGTCAGGAACGTCGAACAAGTGAAGGAGGGACAGTACACATATGTACGTCCCTATTGTAAAAGTACGGTGTGTAAACGGCTCTGGAAACGGAGGGCCGATAAGTGAAGAAACGTGCGGTGTGCTGCGGAGGCCGTCAGGCGGACGGCAAGTAATGAAATAAACTTGGACCTGTTGCACCCAGAATCTGCCTCATCGAGTTTCTGTTATCATCTCTGCGCGGTACAAAAGTAGGACCACCCCCCCCCAGCTCGGCACCCCACCACCGACACTACACCTGTTTCTTACATGGGCTTGCAATTAAGCATACCATATATTATAGCCCAGTGTCTCCCCTGGTTAGAGCGCTCTTGTATTCTACCGTATTCTACTTATTTATTATCTGGATCTCTTCATTCGGCAATTGGAATGTAAGTCTGAATTTGGAGAATTATGTGATTTGAAGTGCCAGTCACTAGTACCTTTGGACACCTTTGGATCTATTTTTCAAATAATTATGCAGAATATATTGCCCTGTGTGTCCACATGAGGAATGACACAATTTCTGGCCATTATGTGACTTACAGTATATCCTGCATTGTCACCAGTTTTCCTTTCTGCAGGCTCTATCTGTAATTTGCAACCCTCTGGAGACTGGAAGAGGAGACAAACTGCAGTAATTTCTCCCACAGACAGCATAGAGAGGGGATGCCTGCTTGTCATTTACTTTTTAGCTCACATAGACAAGGTACCGCAATATGGGAAATATTATACAGCAGAGCTGAGCTGTCTTGACCTGAAACAGCTGAGGTAAAACACTACACAATGTTTTTCGGCGGCCTTTCTTTTCATTTCCCGTCTCTTCATGCCTCCTCTCCATCCCCTCTCCATTGGGGATAATAAAGGCCTGTGTCACGTGACAACTGCAGGCAATCTCCTCTGAGCAAGACAGACTTGAGTTGTTTTTTCACAGTCCATGACAAGTTCAGGAGGTAGGGGGTAGAAGAAGTGTCTGATAAGTGGGGAAGGAAGCTGATTTGTCTGATAAGATACATTACGAAGTTTCTTAAAATCCCTTTTATTGATTTTTTCAAAGTTTTTTGAAAGTACAGTTCCTTTAAAAAAAAAATGTCTTGCCCATCTCACAATCCAGGAGGCACACTTTCTGTGACACTAAAACCATGGGTTTAGAATTCTGGTTTAGTAGCAAAGTTAGGAGAGGGGTGTTAAAAGGAATCTGCAACCAGGTTCTTCCCACTTATTCTAAGAACAGATTCAGAGACCCTGATTCCTGCAATGTGCTGGGCTGCTTAGTGTAGTTTTGATGAATATGACTGTTTTATCAGCAAGAGATTATCACTGGAGGACTAGCAAATCAGCTGCTAGATAGTCAAGCATATTCATGAGCTCTTTAAAACTCCACCCCCACCACTGATTGGCTGCTTTCTGCCTATGCACAATATATTCAGAAAGCCCTTTTTATTTACAGTGTGTGAAGAATAAAAAATGCTGTTATTAAGATTATGTTATTGTAGTGTATCACAGATCAATCAATTCACAGTCACATTGACAATGCAGGTCTAGAACCTCCCTACATTTGAATCTTTGAATTATTATTCACAGGCTTAAGGGCCTGTCACACTAAGAGATATCGCTAGCAATATCGCTATAACTTGTGACGTTATAGCGATATTGCTAGCGATATCGCTGTGTCTGATACTTACCTACGACCCGCTCCCCCGCTGGTTATCGCTGATCGCGCGAGAACTGGCTGGACTGTTTCTCGCTGTCAGCTTCCTGCGGCGCTTCCTGCTGTGACGACGAGCGACGCTTGGAGCCGGGCGGGAGGACGCAGGATCGCCTGGTGTGACAGGTAAGTGGCGACCCCCGTCCCCTGCGATGTCGCTGGTGAGATCTGCCTGTGTGGCAGCTCACTAGCGACCACTTAGCGATGTACCAGCGATCCTGACCGCATCATATCGCTGGTCGGGATCGCTGGTGCATCACTAAGTGTGACAGTACCTTTAGACAACCACTACCATTTTCAGTGTGACTGAGCTCTGTAGTAGTAAATCGCAATCAGATTAAACGTTTTTCTCTGCCTATGTGGAAAGAGCTGTGCTCTTTGACTTCCTGTCCCTAAGCTGTAAAAGTCTAAAATGGTGCTGCTTGGATCTTTAATAGTGTCTGTGATTGTCCTCATCCTGACTGCACAAAACTAGTGATGGACGAACCCCTGGATGTTCGGGTCTGGCGGGTTCGACTGAACAGTTAAAAAGAGTTTGGTTCGGGTACAAGAACAGAACCCGAACCCAAACCCCATTCACATGAATGGGGGCCTGAACATCCATTGTTTGCCACACTGTCATCTGCATGACAGTATGATAAAAACAGCTTTTGATTGGCGATGCGATCATAGTACTCCCATCAGACGACACCGTTGTGACCGGAGGTAAACTTTTTACCTCCGGTCAAAGCTGTGGGCTCACACTGTCATCTGACAGTGTGGGAACCGCAGCGCTCTGACCAGTGGTAATATTCTTACCGCCGATCTGAGCTGCTGGTGGTTCTCGCACGTCATGTAGATGACATTGTGAGAAACACCCGGTGTTCAGGCCGCAGAACCCAGACAGTAACACTGACTTTTTGGAGAAGTCCATGTTCGGGGTCCGTGCCCAAACAGTGGGTGTTTGGTACGGACCCTGAACTTTGGTGCTCGGGTTTGCCCTCATCTACACAAGACAATATGATTGATAACTACAGAGTATTTTGGAGAAGCTTGATAGCTGCAGGGCATTATGGGTTAGCTTGTGCATGATGTCATTAGTCTGCTGTCGGAGTCTTCAGCAGCATGTGAAATAGCCCTGGACACATTTTCTTCCAATCCTTGTAAATCAAATCTCATAGAGTTCAAATTACCAGGGACCTGCGAATTTGAGGAAATTTGATTCAAAGTTGATCCTCATATCTACTCATAGCTCCTCACTGGATTGTTTAAAATGGCACGTAAATGTTGGACATTGTTATACTGTATATACAAGCAACATGATTCTCTATGAAGGGACATCCCCATTAAGGAGGCTGTCTACTATTTTCCTTAGGATAGGTCATCAAAGTCTGATTGACAATGGCACCCCAGCCAATCAGCCAATCTCTAAACCGGCAGTGGCCGTCAGTGCTTACTTACAGAGCTGCTCCACTTACTGATAGCGGCCATGTCCCGATACTGCATATCCACCCCCTTTTGATTTGAATAAGGGGAAGATATTCAGTACATGGCCGCAGCCACTTTCACTAGACAGAGCAGCTTCGTAACAGAGCACTTCCGGCCACCGAAGGCATCAAGAACAGCTGATTGGAGGGGGTGCCTGCTGTCACCGCCCCACCGATCAGACACTGATGACCTATCGTATGGATGTCATCAGTGTTAAAGTAGTGGACAACCTCTTTATCTTATGATTTAATGAAGTTTATTTAGTATATCAGTCATTGTATTGGGACATTTGTAATTCTGGCTCTCCATAGGGGTCATTTGCAAGGTTCAAGAGGATTATTTCCATTCTCTATTCAGAAGTCTTTTCCGCTGCCTCCACTTTTCATAGTGTGTAGCTATTTCTTAAAAAAATGATGTTTGTATCTGTATATAACTTGAAACCTTTACAAGGTGACATGGAATAAACACAGACAAGTATCAATTCAATCAAAATGTAATTTTGGGTAGTAGAGTAAAACATGAAAAAGAAGAATACAGAAGTTTTCAATTCACAAATAACATCATACAGTATAGGGGAAACAATTATTTATTCTCTAAATTCACTTATATTAACGTTCATTATAGATGCTTCAATTGTAGGTGATATATCTCCGCAAAAAAATAAAAATATATTTTAATTAATATGAAATTTGTCAAAATGTTTGCTTGTTATTTTGGTATTTTCATTGACTATATGACAAGTCCATGAACTGGAGTGCAATGTGACATATTGTGATTATCCTACCAATAATCATACAAAAAAGTAATACAAAAATCATATACTGTATCTCTATAATGATTGTACATGTATAAATATACACTACAATACAATAATATAATCTTTATCACACTTATTGCAAAGATGTGCCACTTAAAGGGAAGCTGTCAAGACAATTTTACCACTGCACCTAGTGGTATGACTGTATAGTTCCTAGTAATAGAAAAAATAGTTCCTGCTTTATACTAATCAGAGCTGGAAAATCAAGTTTCAAAGCCATAGGTAAAAAAAAGCCTTGAAGTGCACTTGGGAATTTTCGATGCACTTAAATCCACTTTCAGGCTCATTTGCATGTTGCATATATTATAGCTTGAAAGTTTAATTTTTCAGCTCTGGAACATCAGATTACTATAAAACAGGTATATTTTAAAATTTCTTTATCAGGTTTTATTCAGCCATATCACTAATATCAGCACTAAAATCTCCCATTTAAGCAATACCTATTACCACCCCATAACCTTATGACTCACATTAAGTACTCATGGTCTTCTTTTTCTATTGGATGTATTTTTATCCTTTAAGTCCTTTCATTCCCTGGCTATGACCCAGTTAATAATGTTCTGTATATGCTAATAGGCAGCGCTGTGTTCTAATTAATAAATGGACAACTGGGTGGTCACCTAGTCTCAACTGTGAAATTGCAATAAGAGAACAATGTCAGAGAAATTGCAATGTGAGACCCATGAGACCTATAGATCATCGTTCATCAGATGAATGCAGCATCAGCAGTGCACACTTATAAGCTGTACGACTGTGCCCCACTCTGGCCAGAAAATGAACTAGATGCTGAATATAAAAAGAGATAAAAACTAAAATAAAGCATTTCAGAAGAATATTGCCCATGTGATAAAAGTCAGTTTTTGTGAATCTAAGGCCGGTTTCACATTTGCGCTTTATAGCGCAGCGACGGCCTGCGAACGGCCGCCGCTAAGCCCCGCCCCCTGCCGGCTCAATGCCCACCCCTTCCGGTCATCGCCGCCTACTAGCGCACATGGATGCTTGCAATCTGCGCACCCTATCTTTAGCATAGGGTGCGCGGATCGTGCGCTAGCAGGATTTTGCCGTGTGCTGCGCACTTTTGAAGGTGCGCCCGTGTGCGCCGAATGCAGCATGTTGCATTTCAGCGCACACGGCGCACCTTCAAAAGTGCGCAGCGCATGGCAAAATCCTGCTAGCGCACGGCCAGCGCACGATCTGCGCACCCTATGCTAAAGATAGGGTGCGCAGATCGCAAGCGTCCATGTGCGCTAGTAGGTGGCGATGACCGGAAGGGGCGGGCAGGGAGCCGGCAGGGGGCGGGGCTTAGCGGCGGCCGTGCGCAGGCCGTCGCTGCGCTATAAAGCGCAAATGTGAAACCAGCCTAAGCCGGTCTCCGTCTGAGAAAAAATGGTGCGATTGTGCTAATCCGTCTCAGATCAAACTCTGATCAGTGTGATCACAGTATGATCAGGTTGGGATTAGTGATGGGCGAGTAGCATCATTGCTTGGGTCTCCCCGAACATGCTCGGGTGATCTCTGAGTATTTTGGCATGCTCGGAGATTTAGTTTTCGTCGTCTCAGCTGCATGATTTGCGACTTGTAGACAGGCTGAATACATGTGGGAATTCCCTAACAAATAGGCATTCCACACATGTATTCAAGCTGTCTAGCAGTAGCAAATCATGTAGCTAAGGCGACGAAATATATTGTCCGAGCACGCCAAAATACTGGGTGACCACCTGAGCATGCTCGGGGAGACCAGAGCAACGAGTATACTCCCTCACCACTAGTTGGGATCCATTTTTCTCCAATATGGAGAATAAGATTTTTTTTCACAAACTCGTAAACTTGAATGAACGGGTGTGATCCAGCTCTCATGCAAATTGTGCATGCTCCATTTTTTTTTTCCTCGGACCACTCAGTGAGAGGAAAAATTAGACGTTTTCATGGCCTCATTGAACTATATTGGTCTGAGCGCGATTTGATGCTTTGTCGGATCACACTCTCACCAACACTACTGTCATCTGCACGAGCCCTAATAATACCTCATTACATAGAAAGTGGTTAATGGTGAAATGAGCAACTAACATACTGCACTGCTTATTAGCATATAGGGTGTTACAATTAAGAGGGCCACACTGGAAATAAGAGACCTTTAGAGAAAATAAGAAAAATTACAGAAACAGAAGACAATAAGTGTTTCAGAAAACACAATGCTCTGAAAGGGAAACCACCAGGTCCCCCATGCCCTCCAATCCAGCAGCTATGTGTGATTACACTCCCTCCCTAGCCATCCCTGTATAAAATAATTCAGTTAAATATATGCTTTAAAAAAGCAATTATAACCTCCACTTTCTTATGCTGATGAGGCTTTTGAGAAGTCGATGGTGCATTATTTCCCCAGACTAGTCAACCCACTTTCCATGTCATCACACCTCTGTGGGATTAATAAGATAATTTGGACGAGCTGACCTTACCGGCAGCTCATGCAAACCTGCGCACGCGCACCACTCATTTCGGCAGCGTCACTGCATCTCCGAAGCCAGATATACACTTCCCAGTTTCAAAGGAGCGTACTGCGGATGACCAGAAGCCATCTTCTGAACTCCCGGTCATGTGCAGTGCGTGCCTCTGAAGCCAGGAAGCGTACACCCGGCTTCAGAGAGGCAGTGACGCTGCCAGAATGAGCGGTGCATGTGCGCTACATTTGCATAAGCGGCGATGATGACGCTTGGCAAGTTATGCTATTATGCCCACAGGGTGGTAATAACATGGAAAGAGGGCTGGCTAGTCTTGGGCAACTAACGAACCATTGACTAGTCAAAGCCCTTGTTAACATAGAGAAATCGCAGGTTATAAATGCTTTGGTAAAGCCTTAATAAACTGAATTATGTTACAGGGATAGCTATGGAGATAGTTTAATCACACATAGATGATTGCTGCTGGATTAGAGGGCATGGGGGACCTGACAGGTTCCCTTTAAAGGATATATACACCTTAAAAGGAAACTGTCACCAGGTCTGACAGATATGAGAAATGTCCACCACCTTTTAGGGCTGATATACACCATTCTATAATGCTGTATATCTGCCCCCAACTCGATCTGAAAGACAAAAAGACTTTTATTATACTCACCTGGGGGCAGTCGGGTCCAAGGGGTGTCACTGGTCTTGGTCTGACGCCTCTCTTCTTCTTGTGATTCCATCTTCCTTCTTGCTTTGTGTGGATGACACCTCCTACATCATGCACACAGTCTCCCCAGCATTGTGCTCCTCGCAGGCGTATTTATCTGCCCTGTTGAAAGTGGAGCAAATTACTGCAGTGCACAGGCGCCGGGAAAGGCCAAAGAGGCCCCTGGCTAATGCGTACTGCAGTACTTTACTCTGACCTATTCAGGACCTATTCAGGGCAGGGACGTATGCCTGTGCAGGAGCGCATTGCTGGGAACACTGTGTAGATGACACAGGGATGCATCATCCACACGAAACAAGAAGGAAGATGGCATTGCAAGAAAATGGGAGGCGCTGGACCAAGACCAGCGACACCCCTCGGACTGGACCGCCCCCCAGGTGAGTATGATAAAAGCTGTTTTTCTTGTCATTCAGGTCAGATTGGGGGCAGATATACAGCATTATATATTGCTGTATATCAGCCTTTAAAGGTGGTCTCATAATGGTCAAACCTGGTGACAAATTAGCTTTAAGGATCATTTTATTATTTTACCTAAATGCATGTATCTTGGACCAAAAATAATTTTTGCCATTGGGTTTTATTAAAGATTTTGCACAATTTGCGTTGTACAGGCTCTTTGTTTCCCTAGATATAGCTGGCTACAGAATGAGTTAAAGCAGCACTCTCATCAAAATTTTTGTCCTATTAATATATTACTATTATATCATATAGCACTATGTACTTACAATAGCTTACTTTGCCCTTCTACCCAGTTAATACTTCTCTTTCTTTTCCATTTGGATTATGGCATCACGTGATTAAAAACAGACCAGCTGAATTCTTCTAAGCTCTTATGTAGAAACAGAATGTCTCTTTTGCCTGCATGAATCATCATTTAAACTACAATCCTACATCAATGAAAAGTCCCTGGCCAGCCCACCTCCACCTCCTCTTCAACTCTTGACCCAGCTACTCCCACCCCTCTTGCTTTTATTTTTGTTCCTTGTTTCCTTCTGTCAGTAATGTAGGATTGTAGTTCTAATGATGACTCTTGCATGGAAAACAGACTTGCTGTTTCTACATAGAGCTTAGAAGAATTCAGCTAGCCTGCTATGAATCACATGATGACATAGACCTAACGGAAAGGCGATAAATTAGCTGGGTGGAAGGGCAAAATGAGCAATTGTAAGTACACAGTGCTATATAAAATGATGACTGCAATGTATTAAAAGGATACAAATTTTGACGTGTGCCTTTAGCTAAGAATTGGTTAGAGGAATCATTTTTGACAAAGAATTTGTATTTTTTTTTATTTTTCTTCCTCTGTAATGACGTATGGCAACATCACATCCACCTCTACTTCTGGTCATAAATCAGCACACAGGAATTCAGAAACAGATAAAAATGAAGTTACTACGGTAACTCTAATTGGAATCAGCTCACTGATGAATTCTCTGTTAACTCATTCTGTATCCAACAATATAAAAGGGAAACAAAAGAAAAAATGCTCCGGTAGGTGTCCATATCCTACATATCCTATAGGTTTAGGTGGTGATGTAAGGTCGTCTATAAAGGCTTGTTTATCCCATGATAAACAAAAAATCATATCTCATTTTCTTAGAGAAGGTTGTCTCGTCTCTACCTATCCTGTCTTACTTTTGGGAGAAAAAAAAATTCCAGAAACATGCAGAGGTCTCAAATACAGTCAAGTAAACATCCCTAAAGTGCAATGAAAATAAACATAAGCACAAAATCCTAATACAATTGCTGCTTTACAAAAAAAATGCTAATAATATCATCTTAAAATATTTCAATGTATTTTTTTCGATAAATATGCGCATCACAAATTCATTATTTTGTGATTCGAGCGGACATTTTTGTTTTCCCAATGTTTTTTACTAAGAAATATAAACAAACATATTTAAAAATTGCTGCTATATATAATTTAATGGGTTTTTTTTTCCAACATAGAACTGCATGATTACAAGAATGCAAATTAATGTACATGATAATTAAAAATTGTCACAAAGGTGGAATGAAGGCCAAATTTTTCTTCTTTATACAGAGTGTGATGACTCGTCATTTATTAATTAGTAAGTACATATACAGGCACATGTGTATTGCGCACTGAACAGACTATGTGAGTTTCTGTGTGTCACCTTCATATACAAACACCAATATACATATTTTACTTTGGTTTATTATTATTATTATTTCTCCAAGTTTTAATACATTATTATTTCTTTTTAAAAACTGGACCCTGAATATGGCATAATATATAGTGTTTTACATTAAATATATAATATATATGAAAGAATTTCCTGTAGAAAATAGTACAATACTCTGCATTTAAAGGCGCACTCCAGGAAAAAAAACTGATCCATTGTGTTATGCCTAGTGCAGGGCCTGAGGGGGAGGAGCGTGACACGAGGAACAAAAATTTGGAATCTCCCTTTAGGTTAAGCACAAAACATCTATTTCACCCAGAGTATTCATTTAATAGCCGATTTTTTTGTGTTAATTTTATGCAAAAGGAAAAGGCTTACAATTAGTTAATAATAATTCAATACAAAAAAAATGGAAAAAAAATATATATTGTGCTTTAACAATTTAATATCTCAATTTTGTTTTGCCACACTCTTATAAAACCAATGTTACTCACATTATCTAATAGTTTATTGCACATTTACAGTTGTTGTGGACAACAAAGTGAAATGAAATCCCCTTTAAGAATCTAAATCTGTTAAAGAATTAATTTAAATCATTAAATGTTTCTAAAATATCATGTGTTAAAGAAGCACTCACATCAAAGTTTTTATCCTCTTAATATATTGCCGTCATCATATTTATAGCACTTTATACTTACAATTGCTCATTTTGCCTCTCTACGCAGCTAATTCTTCTCTTTTCCATTAGTTCTATGACATCAGATGATTAAAATCTGACCAGCTGAATCCTAAGCTCCACTAGAAACAGGAAGTCTCATTTCCCTGCATGAGTCATCCCATCCTTCAACTTCTGGCCCGGCTGCTTCGCTCCTCCCCCTTCCAGTGACTTCGCAGTGATGACTCATGCAGGGAAAAGAAACTTCCAGTTTATACACAGAGCTCAGGATACAGCTAGTCGGTTTATAATTATGAGACTTCATAGACTTAATGGAAAAGAGAAGAATTAGCTGAGTAGAAAGGCAAAATGAGCAATTGTAAGTACACAGTGCTATATAATATGATGATTGCAACATATTAAAAGGATCAACATTTTTATGGGAGGAAGGCTTGTTGAAGTTGCTCTGAAATGTATAGCGGATATATTGTGCAAACTGCTACAATGGCCATTATTATACACTGAGAGTGACATAGAGAAACAGATAAAAGGACAGTCTAATATGCAACTATTTCAAGTTCTTAGGGGTATGCTACTGACCCTCAAATCTGGTCTTGGTCAACAACTTTAATTGCAGTTATAAAGACGCTGGACGTTGTGGAGGGGGATCCTTTTATTTGATACTACAATTACATTGTAAAGCTCCCTACAAAACAAATATATGGCCAGTCATATAACTGATTGCTTGGGATATCAAGAGCCATATTGGCTTTGATTAGAGGATTATTACATTTTATTATCCAAGTCCATCGCCAGAAGCCCTAAAGTCGATTACAAGAGTTTCCCTGGAGTAGCTGGTAAACAGGGATGTCTGACCCTTTCAGGAATGGGTTATCGATCGGACAAGGCATTGATAAGCTACTCTTTTTGGAAAACCAGAGATAGGGATCTTGCTAAGAGTTTTATCCATTCGCTGGTTGAGAATCTGACCGTTAGATGCCCCAGATAAGTCCCAGTCCTTGCTGATCCAAGGCAGCTTCTCTAAATGCTCCGGGGTAGGAGCAGGTTTCCCTAGTGGTTCCATAGTGGTGAGTTTCCCTAGTGGTCCCATAGCTATGGGTCTCATATGGGGCAAAGATCGGTCACCAAACCAAAAGCCTACAAGGGATGCCTGAGCAGGAGCTGGAATGGCAGTCATACCCATCTGGGCGTCAGGTTGGCAGTGGTGCTGCAGTATCAGTGGTGCCCGGATAAAGAAATTAATATGACGATGGTGTGCTGATAATAGAAAAGTACCTTGAATCTATAAGTCCCTTTAATAAATAACCCTGCACCTCCCAAACCTCTCCAATATAGTTTTGGGACAAGACTTAAAGGGAATCTGTCACCTCAATTTGGCAGGCTATTTAAATGCCTTGTGTCCGGTCCGATGAGTGGGGTTTCATCTCCTTTCCTCCACCCCATCCTTGGCCACCGTCCGCAATATTTTCAGGAATTTGAGTAGTTGTCCTCCATAGTCCGTGCGTGCGCAATGCAATCTTGCCTCGTGCACGCGCAGTATGCTTTGCCCAACTGCGGGCAAAGCCGAAAAGCATTACTGCGCATGCGCCGGTGAACTATGTCCCGGAAGCATTTCACTGTGTTCACTGGGGTGGAGGAAAGGAGATGAAATACCGCCCATCTGACCGGACACAAGGCATTTAAATAGCCCGCCAAATTGAGGTGACAGATTCCCTTTAATGGCATATCTGATTAAACTAGAACTGAAGAACCACTTTAAACTGCTAAATAATTTTTGGCCTGTTTTGACAAAATATATCAAGAGAATGTCACACTAGTTTTTTTGCTCCCCATTTGATGAGCTGGTAAGCTAGGTGCTGAAACCCCAATTTTACTGCTGGCTCACTTACTGAGCGTCTTGATAAAACACTGTATTTTGTGCTGCAGTTCTGCCAGTATCCTCAATGATAAGCTGCCATTACTTGTAGTTCTCAATGTTCAAGAACTTCAGATATCCAAATCACCATTACTGATTGTCAGGTTTCTGCCTATGCATAGCATAGAGAAAAGCTGTAAATAAATTATGACAGAGGGGTTAGGAAGAGCTCATCACTGAAATGACTGAAGCAAAGCTCAAGCGGATAACTAAGTGATCTATCAAAATTACAGCAAGGACTCCACTAACTGACACAGTACTAGAAATGGGGTCTTTGCCCCTATTTTATGCAGTCACCAGGCTGGGAAACATAAGCCTAGAGACAGCTTTCCTCTAGGGAACATTTACAACACTTAGGATATATGATTCTCTTATAGCAGGGATACATTTTATTTTCCATATTTTTTTTAATTCAAATTTTAATTTTGCGTTTGTTCAACAGACAATGATACACAAAACGTCCTCAGATTGTGCGTGTTCTTTTTGCCTTTCAATATTAGGGGTAACACTGTAAAAATATATATTTATATATTTATTTGATTCCAAATAAAGAAATAGATGGCTATAAATATTTAAAACATATGATACTTAGAAGCCAGTGTATCCTATACAGAGATTTAAGTGTCAGTAAGAGAAAAATCAGGAAAGGAAAATATCACACAGACATGCAGGACGGCCTTAGTTTTTGCTTTTGTTTAATAGACTTTTCAGGCTTCTCTCTACAGCCTCATCCAGTTCCTCTTCCAGCTCTTCCTTCTTTGACATAGCTAATTTTGACTGATAATCTCTAACTATTTGGTCTATGTACGGGGCACTTTGAGTTCCATGCAGCATCAGGGTCCATTCCTTTAGCACACCTTTCTGTGGCATGCTCCCAACAAACCCAATCTCGAGAACCCAAGTACCTCTTGGGTCCTCTCCCCATGTGTGGGTGGTCATGAAGGGCCATTTATCAAATCCTACTTTAGAATCGTCATCCCGAGGACGACGACTCAGCAAGATGGACTTGGTTCCCATTGGAGATGTCATATTGATATTTAGGTCGCCACGTCTTGTGGAATTCACGGTTATTACAGCTTGGACGTGTTCGAGGTATCGGACAAAGTTTTCCTTCCCTTCACATGCGTCGGTTGTGAGAGTGAGAACTAATTTTCCTTCTGGAGGAATCTTTCTGTTCACAAAACAAAATAAAAAAACACATTGTTACTGTATACATCCTCTGAATACATTTTTCTACAGAATAACTGGAATCCAACCTTGAGATATAAAATACATACATACATTCAAATTGTTTGAAACGCGTAAGCTTCATCCCAAATGTTTCCAAGACTGGTTTTAACCTTTAATTTTAACATGGAATAAGAAAGGACTTTGATTTTAACCATTTCCAGTGGGCGTCATACTGGATACACCCAACATTTGCTTACATTCAGTGCTTCCTATATTCTAATAACCCATAAAGAGTCCATGGGGTGGAGCTGGTCTTCTGAAGAGTCACGTTGGCTCGTTCTCCTCTTGGACTGACATGATATTGCACAAGCCAGATTTGTCATTACAAGCCATTTGCAATGGCATGTGGCGTATACACAACGTGTAGATGAACCTGGGGATTGTGCACCTCCCTTCAGTGCTCATGTGGAAGGTGCCAATGGAGGTGACTTGCAAAAACATATCCCGCCACGAGGGTTTCGATCAAGACATGAGATGGACCAGCCAGTGTGACTCTTCAATAGAATACAGTGTGCATTGTTTTTCAATTAAAGTCCATTTTCTTTGTTACACAGAATCGATCAAAATATAGAAGGACATCAGTGTTGACCTGTTACCATCATGGATAACTGGTTAGTGGTGGTTTTCATAAAACTTTTTCCATATTATACTGCATCAGGCAAACAATAGAAGGACCTCATTGTCAATCACTGGCAACATTATTCTTGACAATATTCATGTAAGTCACTGGAGGATTCACATCATCCTGAGCCATGGCTGCAAGGTATTTTGAGTGTACATCTGTCAAAAAGATACAGGCTGCTATTTATACCAGTTCACTGTCAGATTTTCAGAGCAGCAACAAGAAAAGTAGATTCCCGTCTATTAGCTAAGTGATCATACACTTTGAGGTAAGGATATCAGCTGCATGCTGAGGTTACTATCCACAAAGAAAAGTGCACTTGTATGGCTTTCAGGACTGAAAATATAAAAAGATATGGAAGAATATGGACGATATACCTTCTAGTCCATCAGGGTATTGTTACTGCTAATTAAAGGGAACCTGTCATGTCTAATAATGATGTTAACCTGCATATATGGGGTTAATCTGCAGGTTAATAGCATTATGAAGATGCCTTGCCACAGTACTGAAAGCAGGGCATCCGGGAGAAAAAAAAGCCGTCAGCTTTCAGTCACACAGACATGTACAGAGCATTTACAGTCACCGCTCACAGCACTGAGAGTGGGGGCTGTTAGCAAGCCCTGACACTTATACTTTGGGAGGAAAGTTATTAATAACTTTATTAATTTCATTATTTACAAAAAAAAAAAAAAAATAAGTTTGTAGTCACATGGACCACATATGGGCGTTCCTAAACTCACCTCAAGTTGGCGGCTTTTTTGAAAATTTGCAACTATTTAAGGCTAGTTTCACATTTGCGTTTGGAGGTGCAGCGGACGCTTGCGGTGAAGCTCTGCCCCCTGCCGCGCCTCCTCCGGTCAGCTCCGTCCTATGGTCGCATGCCACTGCATGTGGCCTGTGTACCTTATCTTTAGCATTGGGTACGCAGGCCGTGCGCAGGTATGCATTTGCCACCACATGCGTCGTTTTGACGGTGCGGCGACCGCACCAAAATGCAACACGTTGCGTTTGGCGCAGGTCGCCGCACCATCAAATTGACAAATGTGGTGGCAAAGTGGCATAGGCCGGCATAGGCCGAGCTGACTGGACGAGGCATGGCAGGGGACAGAGCTTCATGGCGAGCATCCGTTTCACCTCCAAACACAAATGTGAAACTAGCCTTAAAGGATCCTGTCACCAGGAATATCGCTGTTAACCTGCAGTTAACCTGTGGTTAATGATGCTGGCTGGCGCCTGCATGCATATTTTACCTGATGAAGGCCGTTGCAGGCTGAAATGCGTTGTGTGTTCTTAGCAAAGTGTCCTAATAAATTTGATATCGAGCAAAATATCTCATCTTTAACCATTCTTGTCCTCCGGAAGCGCCGAAAAGGGAAATCTTCTATTTATTGCATCATGGGTTACGGAGCACAAAATGCTTGCCTTGTCTGGGATACAATACCCAATTTACCGACCACAACTGCATGTTTACATCATGCTGAAATTATATTTCCTAAGGTGGCTTTACTCTCTGTGGTGTCACTGCTCTCTTAATTACAATTTTCCCCCTTGTAAAATAAAAACACCTTATACTCACCTCCGGTTAAGCTTTATTCCAGTGATGTCGGCATCAGGCCTTTACACTCTCACTTCTTTCAGACATACCTGACATCCAGAGGAGGTTAGAGAGCAGCCTCAGCTCTCACTTCTTCCAAATTTCAGTTCCATCCGAATGAAGCGAAGGTCAAGCAACCCATTGGCAGATGCCTATTGGCTGCAGGGCTTGCATGACATTGCAACGTCACACAAGCCCCAGGAGAACTGGCGTTGACGTGGCTGGAATGGCATGGTACCAGACAAGAGGAGATGAGTTTAAGGTGTCTTTTTGCTACGTGGGGGAATATAGTAATTGAGATGGGGTCATCCGAGTAGTGGACAACCCCCTTTAACATGCCATTGCTTTTGTCCCATCAACAGGGCCACGCTTTGGAGGGATTCTGAAACATGTGAGATGTCGATGTGATGTCAGTTCAGCAAAATCACAATATTGTAGTTGTCACATGACCACGACTGTTATTTTAGAAATGGTAGATAGCTTGGCAAGCTAAAAATTGATTTACGATACCCCTATAATCACTTTCTACAATTAGTTACTTCTCTCTATTTTCTGAAATTTTTCAGTTCTTCATCTTCCGCTTAACCTCTCTTTTATACCACACATCACTTTATAATGCAGCTCCCACATTGAATTAATACATTTTTTCCCTCTTCTTTATATTATTTTCCGGAGAGGTTATTACAGAAGACTAGGCATTTGACACATAATTACATGTTACATATTGTATGAGTCTGAGTATAATCTTTGTCTCCACGATACATTTTCCTGTTTATAAGCCTGACAATGACATGATGGAATAAAGTATTGGAAATATTAATGGAACGGCTGACAACATTGGCTGCAGACAATGAAGGCTGCCCAGCTTCTTTGCACTAATTGAAGGGGTTGCCAAGGTGCACGACAGAGGATGTTGAGAAGACTATATATAGAATCTGTTCTCCAAGTCTATAAGGAGGAGAAAACAATTATCCATAGTATGACCGAATCAAATGTTAATGGAAGCTGCATTCCGATTCCCTGGAGGGAGGATTTTACTTCCTCGGAGTAAATAATACAGGTTTATAAGATATAATTAGACTTAAACCATTTAAGCAAATTATTTGGCATTACTGTGTATGGATACAAACTGTAACAATATAATACAGAACAATACCAAATAATTTGGTTTGTGAGGTCTGCTGCTATAACAGCCCATAAAGGGTTATTGTAGCAGGTGCTAAAATCCATGTATCTGCTGATCTGATGAAGTGGAAAACCAGAAGATGCGGAGTAGGGAAAGCTTTGTCTGTAAGGGAATCTTAGCCAATCAACATCGCTATGAGAGCGTTCGAGAGGCTCCATACCTATGTAAACTGCACAAAAAAACAAAAAAAAGGCTATAAAAGGGCGATTCTAGTGACAAGGTGGGATCGAAAAGAAATGAGGAATTTGGACTATTGAACTTAGACTTTGTGAGTGACAGATCCATCACTCATTTAGAGCATAAAGCTCCACAAGCTCTAATGCTGGCCTGCAGCTTCCACTATCGGACATCCTATGAAACTGGATCCAATGCAACGTACTATGAATAAAACAAAAAAAAAATCAAGGAGCACCAGCCAATGTAACGGAGAGTTAGTAGCAGGACAGAGCACACAGTAAGTGGAACACTTCCTTAATAATGGGGAAGCGGTACATCTGTCCCCCCTAATCCAAGTTAACTTTCTCTCTACAGCTCTCAAACCTCTTTGAAATGGGGTAAAAAACTTTATTAAAATGATTTAAACAAAACAGATAAATAACGTCAAAAATGAATCCACACATTTCGTATTTCCTGTTCATCAGGATAGAGGCACCCCTCTTGTATACATGTAAGCAGCTTAATCTATAAAGATGCAAACATTGAGTTTTTCTATAATACAATATTAACTCACTACAGAAACATTTTAATAGGGAAATGCTCACTCCTAATTTCAGCAAAATGTTACACTTCTACACCAGAGAGTGTAAGTACGTAATTATAAGTAATAAAGTTATGCAATACGAACAAGACACAATGTCCTAAAAACTTTCGGGGGGGTTCTGTATGCAATGTGTTAATTTAATTTTGCCATATCTGAAGACAATGTGTAACAAAAGCTGAACTATTAGTCACTGGCTAAAGATGAGTGACTTGTGAAAAATGTGGAACCCTTTATATTTTATCGCTAATAATTTGGAATATTATTTCACAAAATTTAAAAGTTCGCTTTACTTTTGGGAAAATCAATTATTTTCTAAAGACAATAAACTGAATCATATGGAAATATTTATTCCCATTCAATTCAATCTATACATTGGATATAAAAGTCTACATGTCATGATCCAGTTTTGGATCTGACAGTTTAAATGGATAAGTTGAACTTTTTTCCCTTTGGCTGGGTGCCAAAGTGACGTGATTGCCCCCCGGTGGTCATTAGAATTACTACACGTGGTGTTTCATTCTAAGTTGCCCGGTGGTGGTTAGTGGTATCGCACGTTAGTTTAGGTTTAATATGCACATAATTAGTATTCAGGTGTGACGCTCTATAAAAGAGTGTCAGGTGGGTTTAATCACTGCTGGTGATATTGTGTTCATTTGGGAAGGATGCCTGGGTGAACATGGAGCTGAACATGAGTCCTGCGCAGTCAGCCAGAGGGGACGAGGGGCAGCTAATGGTGTCTGCAGGAAGTGCTGGCATGGCGTGGAGGAGTCGCAGTTTATGGTGTCGGTGGGAAGTGCTTGCATGACTTGGTGGAGTGGCGACTATGGAAAGAGTTGCACTCGGCATGCTCAACTTGGTTGCTGAGAGCTGGACTCAAGCATGCTTAAATTCTTGGCAGAGGCTGACTTATCTTTGGGACTCTGTTACTGGACTGCTGCAATTGGTGGTGGACTCTGCTCCAAGGCTGCACTATGGTGAAGGATCCGGGATGGTGATGGATCCGGGTGGAGGAGAAGACGCACGCAGGTGGTGGGGCTCTGTTGCAGGAGCATAAGCACAGAGCATAAAGATAAGTGGTTCCCCCTGTATTGTCTTCTTTCCTTTTGTGTCTCTAGTGCAGTGGTGGGATTAGTGTCCGCACCGACCAATTCCCTAGTGAGGGATTAGGGTCAGGGCGAGCAAGGGTTTTAAGGTACGCGTGCGGCGCCTGGTGTGGAGCCGGCATAGGGAACGTTAGGAGTGCAGGGACACTGGCTCAGGGGAGCTCAGGAGGTCTCCACTTCCCTATACCCTATTGCAGGGCCCACCATTGTTAATGTTACCCAGGTCCCCCTTATTATTTAAATTCGCCCCACTGGAGGCGCTGTGTCCAGGGTCACGTGTGTCATATGGGTTCACCTTGCGGTACTCGCTGCGTTCAGACACACGTGACTGTGACATTATCACCAGCCTTACCTTTTTTTTTTTTTCTGGTGAGCTTTTGGCCATGTGGAGTCCTGTGAGCAATTATCAGGGTCTGGGGCCTTTGGCCATGTGGAGACCTATGAGCAATTTTCAGGGTCTGGGGCCTTTGGCCATGTGGAGACCTGTGAGCAATTGTTGCTGGGCTTCACTGAGGTGAGTTAGGAGCTGCATGTCATGCTGTCAAGATCTGCACTCTCTATTGCAGCTCCACTGCAATAATTGGAGTTTACACATTCATTGAAGTTGGGAAATAGCAAGTCCCATTATGAGAACCTATTAGAGACATGGCTGTTCGTCTTTGAAAATAAATGTCCATCACTGAAAAATACTGTGTGAGTGATCCCATTCCTGACCACATCAATCTGACTTAAATACATAATTTTGTGGAACCCCTTTACCTCGGTGGGTAAGATTTCTACTGTCGTTAGAATTAGACTAGATGCACCCATTTTTTTCACATTGGTTCTGATAAATCTGAAGCACGATTAGACCATTTTGTCTGACTTTTCCTTCTTGGATGCCATTTTTCAGCACTGCCAACATCGACAGCCTCTGCTAGATGAGGAAGACCCGTGAAGACTCAGACATCAAGGGTAGATTTCAGAAAGGCAGATTTTAAGGGATTCAGAAAGAGAATTGGAGGGATCCAATGGCTGGATATCCTTAAGGACAAAAATGTCCAGGATGGATGGGAAATCTTGAAAAATGAAATTCTCAAAGCACAAGTTAACAATTCCGAAAAGAGGGAAGAATAGGAAGCATTTAAGGAAACCAGGATGGATGAACACAGAACTTAAGCACATGCTAAAAAGGAAGAAAGAAATGTTTATAAAATGGAAAGAGGGAGGCATATCTAAAGAAGAATATAATGCTGTCTGCAGAACCTGCAGGGCACGAATCAGATTACCTAAAGCGGACAATGAATTGAGGCTTGCAAGAGACGTCAAAAGCAATAATAAAGGATTTTGAGGATATGTCAAAAGTAAAAGAAAAGTCAAAGATGCTATAGGATTTTTACAGGATGAAAATGATGAAATGGTAAGACAGGATGTTGAGAAGGCCGAACTTTTAAATTCCTATTTTGCATCTGTTTTCTCTCAGAAAGGAAATGTAACATCAACCATTCTTCACTGTCCTATTAAGGGAATAGAAGAATCCAGGATATCTATAAACAGAAATATAGTGAGGAAACACTTAGCTAACCTAAATGAATTCAAGTCTCCAGGTCCAGATGAATTACACCCCAGAGTATTGAAGGAAATAGCAGAAGAAATTTTTGAACCGCTCTCCATAATCTTTGAAAATTCATGGAGAACAGGAGAAGTCCCAGAAGACTGGAAAAGAGCAAATGTTGTTCCTATCTTCAAAAAGGGGAAGAAGGTGGACCCAGGCAACTATAGGCCGGTGAGTCTGACTTCTATACCAGGAAAGATCTTTGAACAAATTGTTAAACAACATGTATGTCAGTACCTGGATAAGAATGAAGTGATTAAACAGAGTCAGCATGGGTTTGTAACTAATAAGTCATGTAAGACTAACTTAATTTCCTTCTATGACAGAATCACTGATTGGGTGGATCAAGGAAATGCTGTAGATATAGTATATCTTGACTTCAGCAAAGCATTCGAGAAAGGAGCTCACACAATCCTTATTGAAAAAATGACAAAGTATGGAATGGACAGGGCAACTGTTAGGTGGATTCATAACTGGCTTAGTGTTCGGACCCAAAGAGTGGTCGTAAATGGCTGCACATCCAGTTGGAAGAATGTCTCAAGTGGGGTACCACAGGGCTCTGTCCTGGGCCCTGTATTGTTCAACATCTTTATCAATGATTTAGATGAAGGAATTGAGGGTAAACTGATTAAATTTACTGATGACACAAAGCTAGGAGGGATAGCTAATACTAGAGAAGACAGAAGATTCAAAAAGATATAAATAAACTGGAGCAGTGGGCAGCAACTAACAGAATGGTTTTTAACAGGGAAAAATGCAAAGTACTACATCTAGGCATTAAAAATGAAACAGCATATACAGAATTGGAGGAATAGGGCAAAGCAACAGCACATGTGAAAAAGACTTGGGTATACTAATAGATCACAGACTGAATATGAGTCAACAGTGTGATGCAGCAGCAAAAAAGGCAAATGCAATTCTAGGATGTATTAACAGAAGCATACAGTCTAGATCACGTGAAGTCATTATTGCCCTCTACTCCTCTTTGGCCAGACCTCATCTGGAATACTGTGTCCAGTTTTGGGCGCCACATTTTAAAAAAGACATCAACAAACTGGAGCAAGTTCAGAAAAGAGCGACCAGAATGGTGACCGGTCTGCAAACCCTGTCTTATAAGGAAAGGTTGCAGGATTTGGGAATGTTTAGCCTGCAAAAGAGAAGACTGAGAGGAGACTTAATAACTGTCTACAAATATCTCAAGGGCTGTCACATTGCAGAAGGATCATCTTTATTCTCATTTGCACAAGGAAAGACTAGAAGCAATTGGATAAAACTGAATGGGAGGAGACACAGATTAGATATTAGAAAAAACTTTTTGACAGAGTGATCAATGAGTGGAACAGGCTGCCACGAGAGGTGGTGAGTTCTCCTTCAATAGAAGTCTTCAAACAGAGGCTGGACAGATATCTGTCTGGGATGATTTAGCGAATCCTGCTTTGAGCAGGGGGTTGGACCAGATGGCCCAGGAGGTCCCTTCCAACTCTACGATTCTATGATTCTATGAGAACATCAGATCAAAAGAGATAACAGCATGGCTGCCATATTGCTTAGGCCACTCATTGACTACGAGGTGGTGAAGCGGTTCTAGAGTGAAGGGCAAATTCAATGTCTTCATTTTCCATTTTATCAGTAAACCATTATTTGGCTGATGTCGGGGCTATCGCATACCCCACTGAAATCAGCCCAAAATTATTATAACACCAACCAAACTGTGTGTAAGATAGTCCTGATGATCATACAGGAATGTACCAGACAAATTTATGATAAGTAAATATATGAGAAAATAATTTGGAATCCAACAGGAATATAGATGGGCAAGCTTCAATGTCTTTTCTGGAAGAACGTAGAGATAGGCAAGAAACTGGGTGAGACACTTTTACCGGATGAGTCATCTAAACCATTCTGGTAATTTTTAAAACTAAATTCACAAGTTGGTGGGAAGCCCATCAAGTCGTCTCACTGCCTTGCAATCAAATTCAATGACCGAGCCTTTGTTTCGCTAGATAGATTGATTCCTGGAACCTATGCAGGAAAGTATACCCTGATAACTATTAGCTACTAATGAGGTTAAAGCCCTCACACAGCCCTATTACCTGAAAAGGAAAAGATCACGAGTCTCAGAAAATGGCTATACAAGCAAAATATTTTTTTTATTTTACCAATTTCAGAATTTTTTTTGCCACTTAAATAAAAAAAAACCTGTACATAGTTGGTATCTGTGTACTCGTACTGAGCTGGATAATCATATTGCATAGTCAGTTTTACCATCTAAGGGCTCATACTCACTTACGAGAGACTCACACGATTCTCGTGCGAGTCTCTTGCATGAAAACCTGGCACTGCCACCGGCACTGGGACCGGAGCGTGAGGCTACATAGAAATACATGAAGCCGCACACTCCGGTCCCAGTGCTGGCAGCAGTCCCAGGTTTTCATGCAAGAGACTCGCACGAGAATCGTGTGAGTCTCTCGCAAGTGAGTATGAGCCCTTATGAACATGGTAAATAAAAAACAATTGTGGAATTGCACTTTTTTACAATTTCATTGCACTTGGAATTTGTTCCTGCTCTCTAGTGCATAAAATGATAAAATGAATGGTGTTAAATATCAAAAGTACAACTTGTCTCACAAAAAACACAAGCCCTCATACAACTATGTGGATGGAAAAATAAAAAAGTTATGACTTTTGGAAAAAGGGGAGGAAAAAATGAGAGGAAACCCCCCCCAGAAAATAGCCCGTTCATGAAGGGGTTAAAACACATACCAGGGAGTGCCTCCATTATATTTAGAATAACAAAAGCTGCAGAGATATATCTCAAGTCTCTAAGCATTTTATTTCTTGTCATGATGGTAATATTGTATCACTAAAAGTGTATGGTATAGAGCAAATTATGTCGTCTCAGGAACAGAGAGGTGTGGTGGATTTTCAAACTCAATGCCTCTGGTTTCAATTTATGAAAAGACTAGCTGAAGAGCCCGGCATTGCCTGGGCATAGTAACCAACTGTGGTTAGTTATAACAAATTATAATGATTATATTGCACATAAAAACATTTCACATCATATATTCAACACTGCAGATTTGCAACACAAATTAACTAAATGATTACCCAAGTATTGATAGCATTTTATTTTCAACTCATTCAAGAGCCTTTTGATAAACAACATGTGTATCTGTGTATCTAACCCTATCCTGTGTGATAATGTCTGCTGAGCTGTGTACCTAATCCTCTCCTGTGATACTTTCTGCTGAGCTGTGTATCTAATCCTATCCTGTGTGATAATGTCTGCTCAGCCGTGTATGTAATCCTATCCTGTGTGATAATGTCTGCTCAGCCGTGTATGTAATCCTATCCTGTGTGATACTGACTGCTGAGCAGTGTATCTAATCCTATCCTGTGTGATACTGACTGCTGAGCACTGTATCTAATCCTATCCTGTGTGATACTGACTGCTGAGCAGTGTATCTAATCCTATCCTGTATGATACCGTCTGCTGAGCAGTGTATCTAATCCTATCCTGTATGATACCGTCTGCTGAGCCGTGTATCTAACTCTATCCTGTGTGATACTGACTGCTGAGCCATGTACCTAATCCTATCATGTATGTTACTGACTGCTGAGCCATGTATATAATCCTAATCCTATCCTGTGTGATACTCACTGCTGAGCCGTGTATCTAATCCTAATCCTAGCCTGTGTGATACTCACTGCTGAGCCGTGTACCTAATACTATTCTGTGTGATATTGACTGCTGAGCTGTGTATCTAATCCTATCCTGTGTGATACTGGGCTCCCCCTGCAGTCTGTGTCAGAGGGTGGTCTGTGTTGGTGCGGTAATAAATTGTGTTATTTCCAGCTTTACAGAAGGACGATAACACCATAGAAATGATAAGAATAATAGGCTAAATTGTTGGGTGAATTGGAACGCGTGGGGTTAAAATTTCTCCTCACAACATAGCCTATGACGCTCTCGGGGTCCAGACGTGTGACTGTGCAAAATTTTGTGGCTGTAGCTGCGACGGTGTAGATGCCTATCCCGGACACACACACACACACACATACATACATACACACACACATTGAGCTTTATATATTAGATATAATGTTACATGACTAGTTTTTATAATACCCTTGTGTATTCCGCCATTCCTGTTCTAATTTTCCTATGTAGAGTATGTTCTGCGTTTGTTTTCCCCAGGTATTGCTATTTGCAAATAAATCTCTCACATCACTGCTGTTGTGAGCAGGTACAGTAGGTGAGGTGCACTCTCTCATTATATAGCAAAGATTATCTGGCGGTAAGTCACCTATAGGAATAAGATCATATTATTTTCGCTTTTGTGCTCTTACCCGTCTTTATTCTCCTCTGTTATGATCAATGTGTCCTGCTGCTTTTTCTGGCTAACCTTACTTGTATGAATTATTTTTATTATGTATATGTCTTTCTGTTCTTTTTATTCTCGAGTGTCAGAAATGTCAGTTTGCTTTCAATGCAGCATATTACATCAACCTGATTAACCCCTTCATGACCGGAGGTATTTTCATTTTTTGCATTTTTGTTTTTTGCTCCCCTTCTCAGAGCCATAGCTTTTTTAATTTTTCCATCAATATGGCCATGTGAGGGCTTGTCTTTTGCTGGATGAGTTGTACTTTTGAACAACACCATCAGTTTTAACATATTTTCTGATACCCGTAGCGTCTCCATTTTTCGTGATCTCAGGTTGAGTGAGGGCTTATTCTTTGCTCGCCAAGCTGACATTTTTGATGATACCTTTTCGGTGCAGATAAGATCTTTTGATCGCCCATTATTGCATTTTAATGCAATATCGCAGTGACGAAAAAAAAAGGAATTCTGGCATTTTCACTTTTTTTCTCGCTACGCCATTTGTCGATCAGCTTAATCCTTTTTTTATTGATAGATCGGCCAATTATGAACGCGGCGATACCAAATATGTGTATGTTTGATCTTTTTATTGTTTCATTTTGAATGGTGTGAAAGTTGGGGTGATTTGAACTTTTACATTTTTTATAATTTTAAAAACATTTTTTTTTTACTTTTGGCATGCTTCAGTAGTCTCCATGGGAGACTAGAAGCTGCCATAACCTGATCAGCTCTGCTAAAAACAGGTGATGATCTAATCGCCTGCATGTAGCAGAACTACCCACTTGCTATGACCACCGACCTCTGAGTGGCGCTCATAGTAATCCGGCAGTAACAACCATAGCGGTCAGCAGGAGACCTCTGGTTGACATGCCAACTCATCAGTGATCCTCGATCACGTGACAGGGGTCACCGATTGGTGGATTTCCAGCAGGCAGCTTTTAGCTGCATATGTCAGCTGTTCAAAACAGCTGAATGTGCCAGAAAAGATATGGGCTCACCGCCGGAGCCCACATCAAAGGGAGGGTGTCCAACTTCAGCGTACTATTACACCCGATGTCAGAAAGGGGTTAAATATCCCACTGGTGTGTTAACCAAAATGGTTTGACTATTTAACCGGACTCCTGACATCATTTTGAAATACCATGACCAAAGGTGCTTGATGATCCAGAAACGCGTCAGTGTCGCCATTTCTCTCAATTTACGAAATAATTGCTTTATTGTTGATTAACACCACTGAAGTTTATGTGAGTGATTAAGCTGAGAGTGCCAGTACTATTTTTTATGGAATGACTACTTCCTAAGGCCAATTTTTAAAAAAAAGTCCAAATTCCTCTTTAAACCACCCCACTGTTTTTCAATTGTTCACACTAGAGGGAATATCTTTCAGATAGTTGAAGAAATGGGTTTCCCAACAGCATGTAAAAATGGTTAAGTAACTTACCTTGGTTCTTGTACTGATCCTCCAATACAGTGAAATCTCTCAGGCACAGTTTTCCATTCTTGTGCCATCTTAACCATAGCACCAGCATCAAGGACGCCATAGCCGAATAAGTGGTTAAACTCCAATCCAACTCCATTCCTTCTCCACTTATGAACCTCATCATGAAGTTGGTTTCTTTTGGATGTCAGTACTGTTAGGTGTTGTAAATCTCTCCAGGTGAGACCTGGGCTATAATAATGCAAGGTGCATTACAATATAGAAATAAAATGATCAGAATACCTGATTCATCAACACATGACATATTAGATTTGAATAGACTTTAACTTATAGAGAGCAAAGAGCTCAGGTGTCAACCTCTATTTTTGTCAGGTCTTGTTCATGGAGGTAGAGGAAGTTAAGATATTCTATCTGAAGAGCTCTTACAAATTTATTTCTTTAACCCACTGATCACTATGTACTAAAATCACAGATTAAGGACTATTGATATATCATGACGACAGACAGTTTAGTCCATTTGCTGAATGACATGTAGACTAGTCCTTTTATACTATAACATGTGTCTTGTCATCTTGGTATCAAGAAGACAGATTGACGTAAACAGTGGTTGGAGGTCTTCTATATCAGGTTCAAGGTTCAAGAAAGATTTAGAAACAAATATGCATACTGTATATATCAAGTTAGTTATGTGGAAATCTGCTACATATTTCCCAACTGTCATGGCTCAGTTTGGGGATTCAATCCACTGACTTGCTGCTCCGCGGTTGGTTCTCCTGCCTGCTGAGCTACTACCTTTTCTTTTATGTCAAAATGCTGATAGTTTCAATTGTCTTTATTCCCCCTTCTTGGTTTGCTCCTCGCCAGGTGTTTTTAATTTTCCTGTTTTGGTCTGCCCTATCACATTCTGGGTTGGGTTTTATATGTTCACCCTTCACTGCACTTCCTTTCTGGCTATACCTCTACATTAACTTGGGTTTAAGAGTTTCAGCCCTTCAGCTAAGGAGTTTACCTTGCATGGTAAACATCAGCTGAATTCCTAGCATGAGTCTGTTTGCTTCCTTTCCCAGTTCTTCTTCATTTTACCTCTTTAGGTTTCTGGGAGGTTACACTTAATCCTTTTACTTTTGGCTCTCCTTAGCTTTCACTCTCTACCTTATAAGAGTGTGTTTTCAATTTTCTCATCCTGGGTCTTTGTATCTTCTTGTACATTTTCCTCTCCTCTTGTTGACAGTGTGTTTTGGCCTCCCCTCTGGTTCCTCAGGAGGTACAAGAAACCCCTTGATAGCCATTTAAATAGTTAGGTCCAAGGTGATGTTTTTGAGTTGTGTGCCTAGGGTCTTTCTAGTCAGTACCAAGACCAGTTGGGTATAGGTTCAGTGTCTCCCTTTTACAGGCCTTCCCTTTTTCCATTGCCTGGGAGTGTGTGTGTGTATTACATTCATAACACCAACATCATGCATGACTGTTGAATAGAGTAGCTACTGAAGAATACCAGGCTTACCCCACTTATAAAATAAAGTAAAGCCTCACAAATTGTTTGTAGTCCATTTTCTAGAATGAAAAGTGCTGAACAATGCTAAATAAATCTGTTGCACTTAAAGGGGCAACAGGACCACATATCACACCATCTTATCGGACATGTAAGGAATATCTTTTACTTTTTAGCCTACACGGTCAACAATACCATCTGTTAGACATGTCAAAATTTTCACTGTGTAGCATATACAATATGTCTTGCCATTATGGCTTTGATTTGAATGTAGTGTATTTTATACCTCCACCAATGCACAGTTAGCTTTGGGGAGGGAGGGTGTGAACACTTCTGCCCATTCAAGGGGCTGATCCCTGGAGAGGGAAAACGATAAGCCATATGTTTACTGAGAGAGTTGGTGCAGTGACGTTGAGAGGTGAGGATCTATTGCTGAGGTACTGTTGTCCACACATGGATAGGCTATGGAGTTTGGGGATCGGTTTCCGGTTAAGTCAGATATTTTTTACTTATTTGTTTAATTTTGTTCCCTTTGTCAACTTTTACAACTTGTGTGAAAATCTGATGTAATTTTAGTTCAAATTTATGCAGAAATATAAAAAAAAACTCTAAAGGGTTCACAAACTTTCAAGCACCACTGTACTGACGGCTCCTCTTTAAGAATTGTCTGTAGCCTACATTTCAGCATATTTACTGTCATATTTCCATAAGTAAGAATAACTTACTTTGCCTCTAGGGCTAAGGCAAACACCCCAGCTGCTTCTGGTGCTGCTGCAGATGTTCCCGAATGACGTAGTGTGCAGTTGCCATATAAATCCGTTGTCGCCTGAAAACACAAATTAAAAATTTATAGGTCACAAAATATGATGAAAGTCATATGACGCATAACTCATTGGGATGCAATGAAATATTTATCAAGCAAAGCCCTTTGTAAGATTGATTTAATCAAAATCTTTTCTCATCCCAAAGAATGGTCTGAATTTAATCTAACCACAGATCTGTGCCACCGAGCAAGATTTATCATCATCTTTATTTATAGAATCTAATTACCAAAAAATCTCCAAGGTAAATTTATCATACATATGTAATGCTGACTATAAGAACATTCATAATAAACCCCATCATGCAAAAAAGAATTGATCTTTACCGGTGAGAAATAAGAGTCCTGTTTCATATTGATCATCTTACAATGAACAAGATTTGGAATGTGACTCCTGCCATAGTCTTGACAATATATAATCCATATTTTTCTGACCATAAAGCTACATTCACACATTAGTGTGACACGTCCTACTGCTGTCCATTTTTTCATGGACAGCACACAGGCCAATAGAGTTTCATTGATCCACACATCACCAGTTTTAAGAATGGACCCGTGAGTCCCCCGTTCTCACGGCCTGTCCTATTTTCATCCGTTTTACGGATCAGACTCGGCCAGTAAGGTCTCTGAAGATCCATGCAAAACAAAAGATATACTCTGTACTGCAATGTTAATACAAATACAGCAAAAAGGGGATTTTAAAAGATAACTTTTAAATTAATAATAATAATTAATAATACTTTGATTATGAGAAATATCTTATTTTGTCTCTTGGGTGGATAATTGTGTGACTTCCAGAGACACCTTATTTATGCCAGTTCAGAGAATCTATAGGGTATTGTTAAAAAGAAGATGAGAGACACCAGACCCAACAATGCAGACGAGCTGAAGGCTGCTATCAAAGCAACCTGGGCTTCCATAACACCTCAGCAGTGCCACAGGCTGATCACCTCCATGTCATGCTGCATTGATGCAGTAATTGATGCCTAAGGAGCCCTGACCAAGTATTGAGTATATTTACTGAACATACATTTCAGTAGGACAACATTTCTGACTTTAAAATAATTTTGTCAAGCTGGTGTTACAAAATATTCTAATTTACTGAGATAATGACTTTTGGGTTTTCATTGACTGTAAGCCATAATCATCAATGTTCTGCCCATTTATGCTCAGTAAGAGAAGGTATTGGTAGTTTGACACTTGTTACAGCCCATTAGAGGTAATATGTTATCCTTTAGGGATGTTTATATATGTTTAGCACAATCTGGCAGCATTCTTACAGTTGCAGGTATCTTGCCCTTTAAGCATTGTGTGCTTGTGGGACCACTCGCTGCTCCTCTTAAGGCCCCGTTACATACAACGATATTGTGAACAATATCGTTGCAACGTCACCAGTTTGGTGACATTGCAGCAATGTCGAAATGACATCGTTGCGTGTGACACGTAGCAACGATCAATGATCAGTTGGCTGATCGTTAATCGTTGCCTAATGGTCTGGGCCATAAATCTATCGTTGATCTCCCGCTGGGCAGCACAAATCGCTGCATGTGACAGCAAGAGACTAATGATCAGCGAGCTCCCAGCGCCATACAGCAGACGCTGGGAGCTGGTAAACAGAGGGTAACTAAGCGACGCACTGCACTTAGTTACCCACTGTTTACCCTGGATACCAGCGTGCTCGCTGGTCCTGATCGGGTATCCAGGGTAAACAGCGGGTAACTAAGCGCCGCACGGCGCTTAGTTACCCGCTGTTTACCCTGGATACCAGCGTGATCGCTGGTCCTGATCGCTGATGAGTCTGCCTATGTGACAGCTCACCAGCGATCAGCTAACTATGTCCCAGCGATCCCATCCACGCCGGATCGTTGGTGGGATTGCTGGGACATTGATGCGTGTAATGGGGCCTTTAGAAAAAGAGAAATGTTTTCAGACATGCCTGGACTCTAAGCAGACAAGACACGTGTTTCTTGCTTCTGCTCACTTCTTACTACTATCCCCATCCTCCAGCGAATCCGGTGAGAATTGTAGTCCTGACTCTATGCTTATGTTAAAGCCTGTTTATATAAGTCATGTTGCAGTCACTTACAGAATTGTGTTAATAGCGGTGTATTGTGCTCTGTAATCCTCCATCATAGTTTGTAGTTCTTGCACTGTACACTGTCAGGGTTCCATGTTTTAGATACATATCTCTGTGTAGAATTGTGCTTTCTGTAATTAGTACTGTCATAGCTGTTTATGATTTTTTTTTCAGTGTACACCTTGTATTATCATTGCTGCTGGTTTCTGTGATGTGCCCAGTATGGACGGATACTATTTGTATTCTTATAGTTTTACCACACATTCATGTTCATCTTCATATCATCGCACCAATAAACCATATGACTACTGAACCTTACAGTCTGTTTATTTGGGATGTGAAGGAGGTTTAGCTGTATGCTGGAATCCACATAACCCCAGACGCGAAATAAACATGTGAAATAGATCACTCTCTTTGTAATGACTCTATATAATATATGGGTTTCACTTTTTGTATCGAAGAATTGAAATAAATTAACTTTTTGATGATATTCTAATTTTGTGAGATGCACCTCTACATAGGGTGTTGAATCTGCATTTTTTCTTGGTATTCGCAATGTTTTTATCACTCTCCTTGTATGTACAATTCTGGATTGGCTTTTTAAATTAATGAATAAAAGTTATCTTTCAAAATCGCTCCTTTTGTTATATATTATTTGAAATTTCACAAGGGCTTTATTAGTTATCCTCCTAGCTATCCATCTGTACTGCAATGTTCCATCCATATTTCATCTGTTTTTCACTGATTCGTTCTGAAGAGTCAATGGATATGTAAAAGTTCAGGCAGTTCACCTTATTCAGTCTCTTTTAACTTAAAAACACATGAAACTTTAGGACATATTCGAAATTAGACAGTGGAAAATAGGGAAAATATTTTATACTAAGGAAGCTGTAGGGGACTCAAGCTGTTTTTTTAAGAAGTTTTAAATGAATAGGGGAGTTACTGGTTTGAGACATGAGGATCAGAAAAGCAGACTGTCAGTCATTACATGTCTCACACTGATAACGCCCTCTTTCATTTAATATAAGCTCTGGAGGCAGGTTCTCAGGGAGATCTATGTCCAAGCCATATACAGTATCTAACCAGTTCATTTATATGGTAAGAAAAACTTGGATTTCTCTGGAATAAGGCATCAGATCACAGATATCAAAGTATCATTCAGTTTTCTATGACCTGCATGCCCCTGTAGACAACTTAAGAGAGTTGATCCTACTGTTAGATTCTCTTTGATTGCAAAGTTAATTCAGACATCAGATATCTGACACTACAATTGATTCAGACCCCATACAACAAATCTAATTCCGAACAAAAATGGAAAAATGAATTCAGATTTTCACTTCTGACTTCATACAGGAAAATAAGTTCAAAATCCAGACATCAGACCCCACAATTAATTCAAATTCCAGACCTTAAAATTCAGACCCCTAAAATAATTGAAACCTTAGACCAGATTGTTACATTATTCCGACTCCTGCATCACATCCTTTAATTAATTCAGACGACTCATATCAGTAAAGGTTAAAAATTGATCAATGTTTTTCACATCTATAAATGGTACATGGCATTGCATGATCCTTGCATCTGTTAGCTCCTTAACGTTTGTGATGATGAGTTTTTCCAGTCAGCTCTGAGTCTGAAGCCCCCATCCCCTGTGGCAGCAAGGATTAATATTATATTCACTGGGGACGCTAGCGTTTATTAGAAGAGTTGTCACATCTCAGTGCCTTCTGCAATGCTGCATTGTATATATCATATCTGGAGAAGTTGTTTTTTGTCTCTAACTTATGGCAACCAGTTGTAGGTGTTTTATGCAGCAGCAATAATGATGTGCTAACGTATTGCTATTCTTTAGTATTTATTGTAACAATTATAGACTATATATGTTTTTACATTTATTTAATGTCTTCAATACAGTTTGATTTTTAAGGTATGCTTTTAGTGATTATTAACTATTGATTTTTAATTATGTTCATGAATAAAGATAATTGTGAGGTTTTCATACAGTCTAAAAATTATATGGGTTTTCTACTAATTACAGTCTAAAACATAACCAATTTCATTTTGATCCTAACTTTTATACAATAATAGTAATGTAATAATCGTGTTTACACAATATTACAAGCAGAAACCTGGCAGGCTATATACTTCCCTCCAAGTTTTCACTCCTTTGGCTCACACTGAATAAAAGGTTGCAGTATAGTCAGTGGTTTTCACCCCCTTGGTATCATAATGCAAAAATAAGTGTCGTAATCTCACCCCCTTTAAACTTCATAGTCAATTACAGCCATCATGTGCCTGTTTTTGCTATGAACGAGCCCTTTTAAAGTATTTTCATCACAAGCTACTTAAAGATGTCCTATATCTACCTGGAAATCTTCATGAAGTGAAAAGAGACTAAATTATAAAACATTATAAAACTCAAAAATTCAGCGTATAATGTGGAAAACCAAAAAAAGAATCCTCTCAAATTTAGTGGTCATAAGCTCTGTCCCTTTAAGAAAAGGGAGTATGAAGTCCACTGTCTCACAATTTAGACAGCTGTGTGAGACTATCTGTTTCTGAGCTGGGAGATACCACTGGGTTTTTAGAAACTGGGAATGTGCACAAAGAGCTCCATATAGTATAATGGTCACAAAAAGTGTTCCATATAGTATAATTGGTCCCACATAGTGCTCCATACAGTATTATGGCCCCACATAGTGCTCCATACAGTTTAATGGCCCCACATAGTGCTCTAGACAGAATTATGGGCCCCACATAGTGCTCCATACAGTATAATGGCCTCACATAGTGCTCCATATAATATAATGGTCGCAAAAAGTGTTCCATATAGTATAATTGGCCCCACATAGTGTTCCATACAGTATAATGGCCCTACATAGTGCTCCATACAGTATAATGGGCCCCACATAGTGCTCCATATAGTATAATGGTCACAAAAAGTGTTCCATATAGTATAATTGGCCCCACATAGTGCCACTTACAGTATTATGGGCCCCACAATGTGCTCCATATAGTATAATGGTCACAAAAAGTGTTCCGTATAGTATAATTGGCCCCACATAGTGCTCCATACAGTATTATGGGCCCCACATAGTGTGCTATACAGTATATTGGCTCCACATAGTGCTCCATACAGCATAATGGCCCCATATAGTGCTCAATACAGTATAAAAGGCCCTACATAGTGCTCCATACAGTTTAATGGCCCTACATAGTCCTCAATACAGCATAATAGGTCTCACATAGTGCTCGATACAGTATTATTGGCCTCAAATAGTGCTTCATATGGCTGTTAAATAACAATATTCAGTATGAATCTAACTTCAGTCTCCTGATTGGAGGAAAATTTTCACCCAATTTGCGATCTGGGAGAATAAGGTAAAACAGACCAAATCCTGACAGATTTGAGCACAAGGCTTAACTTTGGCATTCAGATGCTATATAGAATCAATCTCCCACCTCACAGAGAAGAGATTCTAGCCAGATTTTGCTGTCACTCTAGTAAAGTAAAAATGAGTCTTGTATCCATGGAAAACTGAGGTATGGTAAAATCATTTGATTCGCTAATGATATGTATTTAATAGAAACCTTAGAATTTCATCTTCTGTCATGTTTTATGCTTTTCTCATAATCAATGGAACCACTTTAAGGCAGCGGTGCCATACAACTCCCATACACAAAAACATACAAATGCACACAGCATCAGACAGAAATGTCTGACCTCTGAAGCTTTGCACATTTTTAATTTCATAGTAATCTTTGTTGCGATTGATACAAACAGAACCCATCGTACGTAAGGTCTTATAAGTTACAGGTAAAGCAACTCATAGATTTTACTGTCAGCTACAAATAGGGATGTCTTCCACTGGGATTTTGACATGTATGCAACTGCATAAAGGCATAGTAAGTGGGTTTTTATTGCTTGTAAGGTGCTAAACTGAGGAATGTAATAGCTGATAATTACTAGTGGATAGTTAAAAAGACATAAAATTGGGTTCTATGATGATCCTTTGCAGTCTACAGGGTTCATATTGTTCCTGGACTGGGGCAGACTGCTGCTGTTTGTGTTATTCCGTGATTTCCAGCTACATCAGGGGTCATTATTGTGTCTACATCTATGTTTGGACCCACCAGAGGATCCTCTGGTACTCCAATGGACCTGTCCAACCTTGCACACATGCAACTACATATACATATAAATACTTATAGCGCTAGGTATAACATGGAGGCAACACTATGGGAAATGTATACCTGTTCCTGTAATAATGTATATGTATACCATTGAAAATGTCTACATGAACTATATAACTCTCTTATGCCACAGCTATTCCCAACTAATTTGCTACATAATAAAATAAATATATAATATATTGAGTAATATACTTGTAATTATTGAGGAATCACCCACATTACAGTTGTCTATAGAATGCTAAAATCATGAATAAAAGCCACACAATTTTGTGTTTCCAAGCTAAGTAACAGCTCCAATGAAAAGCAAATGATGTTTGGAGCGTTTAAATATTAATATTTTTCTCATCAGCGGCAGGGGAAGCATCATTGGGCTTTCTATCATTTCTAATGAGTCCTAACAAAAGAACATCTGCTGCTTCTATTGTGAGCCTGGCACTTGATGACGCCTCTGGGCACGCTCGAGAATTACAGTATTTGTACTTACCACGCCAGCTTCAGGATTCCTTTTCCTTCCATTGCTGAATGTAGAGGCTAATGTTGAAGAGCAGCTTTCATCATACAGCGCCGTCCGGCCGTCATTAATAGCAGAATTGATAGAGATGGTCCACATGCTTGATGCGTAACCATCGCAGTTACAGTCATCGTAGCTTCCACCATCCCCAGATGCCCACACGTAAATGCTGCCCTTCGCTCCACGACCCTGACAAAACAGCAGTTTTTTATAAAATATTAGGACAGTCGATCAAATTGTTATTGTGGTCAAATTATATCAGAACCCAAACCATGGACATACTGTATGGTAGAGAAGTCAAATTATTGACAGATCTTATGTAGCTTCAGAATGTGGTTCTGCATCTTGTACCCTTATGTTCGTTGTATTGGAGCAGTTCCACACTGGGTTCCAATGTTGTGTCTGCCCCTGGGTGCCTCTTGATCTAAATGTCATGATGCGGATAGATATTAATGGGTACCTACAGTTATAATGAAACGTTTAATTAAAGTGCTGGATAGTGCACAATAATTGTTTGTCTATATTCCTTTCACTGTAGATTCAGTAGCACTGATGTGGAGGATGCCTATATCTATGTGTTCAGCTAGTCTCCTAGGCTCCTATATCCAGTATAAGAACCAATCCTGTAGAATCAGGTAACACCCTAAAGTGATGGACCCAGTACTGGAGACAGCAGCCTAGGAGACAGAGTAGGACGCTCCACCTCTTTGTGCATAAATACTGTGTGAGAAGATAACAGAACAAAACATGGCCGGCCCAAACTACGATTTAGTGCACATTCACACATTAGTTTTTAGAACTGATGTGTGAATAGCATGTGTCTATTCCATTTAAACTCAATACATGCCCTATTCTCATCCGTTTTTTGTACATCATATCATTAGGGATCCATTAGAAATGGATAAAAAGCAGACCTAAAAAATAGCAGCAGTCCAATCTCAGTTGTATCACGTACTACATTACTTTGATTGAGGCATATTTGAAGAAACATTTGTCCTCATTTTTAACAAATTCACGGCCTTTATGTTCCTATTCATATTCGCACATCAAGGCAATCAGAACTTTTTTTTACAATAATGTGAATAGGTCAATAGTCAATTTAAAGTGTTGAGGAGAAACTATTCACAATTCTCCAAACACATTGCTGAGAGCTGGTATCAGTGTGGAAACAGACACACATGTAACATTTTGGGGGACCAAACTCCAACTTTCAGTCTTGGTCTTGGGACCAGTTCTTGTTTCGCACAGGGCAAAGCCTGCTGTGTTGGTAAATCACAAGTGTGCTCACTTCAATATCTAAGCCAATCCTGATCTCTGTCTATATATTGGCTGTAACACAATGTGGTGCACATACTGGAAGCCTGAGGCTGATAGGTTTACATATCTGCTGAGTGTCTATGTCAAGAATGGAAATAAAGTGAGGCAAAGAATAAACGGTTAACAATTTATTGGATGTTTGTTGAATCGGCTGGCAAACAGTTGCATTTACCTTGTTCACCCCATCTGCCATGGCCTGTAAAGTTAGTTCTCTTGGTCCATCCACTGTCTTGCCATCATCGGTGGGCCCCCAGCTGGCACTGTAAATGTCTATTACTTGTGGCATGTGACTGATAGATGAAGCTTCAATTATATCAGTCATAAAGGGTTGATCTAACATACGGATTCCTGTTATTAGAAAATATAATAGTTTTATTAAATGAATATATGGTAAATGATTTACAGCCATTGTTTAAATAGCTACAGCTTCTCATGTTTCCTTATCTTACGTCTCCATAGTGTACAATTGTAGACAAACCCTACATTATCTTTATATTGGACTGTCTCTGTCTATTCATCTACAGTATATCTCATGTAAGAGCGCAATTTCTGTAGTCTTCCATATCTAGCATGTCATGATTTATACAAACACTTTATCCCCATCATAAAGGATGCTCCTGTAATTGTTGCACATCTCAAAAAATGGATGGGTCCCTGCTTGGCAGACACCACTTTCTTCCTAGGGAACATGCACATGGTCCTCTTCAGGAGATTTGGAAGGGAAAGAATAATCAACAAGGATCAAGCTACATGAAGAAGAATGGTAGAGAGAAGAACTGAACCAAATTCATAGTTGCCAACCTTTACGGAAAACTATTTTTACGCATAATCAGATTATGCCCATTTCATTCTACACGCTATAAAAGTGCATTTTGAATTCAGGGCTCCAACTAATGATGGAGAATCCTGAGATCAAGTACAAAAACCCTTCAAGAAGTTTTTGGCAAAGCTCAAGAGCTCTTCTGGGAGACATCGCTTTAGTTCACGTTCAGATGTTTAGTATTTGATCAGTATTTTACATCAGTATTTGTAAGCCAAATCCAGGAGTGGGTGAAAAATGCAGAGGTGGTGACGTGTTTCTATTATACTTTTCCTCTGATTGTTCCTATATCTAATCTAAAAAAAAAAATTTTTCAAGTTCTGTAACATTCCTGGGTTTTCTTGAATGCTCTGCTATTTTGAGGTCTACCCACAGATTTTCAAAGATGTTCAGGTCAGGGAACTGTGAGGGTCATTGTAAAACCTTCAGCTTGCGTCTTTGGAGGTAGTCTATTGTGGATTTTTATGTGTGTTTAGGATCGTTATCCATTTGTAGAAGCATCCTCTTTTCAACTTCAGCTTTTTTACAGATGGTGCTATCTTTGCATCAAGAATTTGTTGAACTTTCATTGAATGCATTATTTCCTCTACCAGTGAAATGTTCCCTGTGCCATTGGCTGCAACACAACCCCAAAGTATGGTTGATTGGTCAAAGAGCCCAGGCATATGTGCACTGTAGTACTTTGCTCTGCCCTCAACAGGGTAGAGAAGTACGCCTGTGCAGGAGCAGGGTGCTGAGGATCCTGTGTGGATGATGCATGGACGCGTCATCCACACGAAGCAAGCAGGAGGACAGCGATCGAAAGAAGACGGGAGGACCAAGACCAGCGACACCCATCGGACCGGATCTCCCCGCAGGTGAGTATAATAAAAGTTATTTTTCTTCTCTTACAGGTTGGGTTGGGGGCAGATGTACAGCATTACAGAATGCTGTATATAAGCCCTGAAAGATGATGGATGTAACTTATATTGTCCAAAACTGGTGACAGGTTCCCTTTAATGGTTGGCAAGATGTTCTTTTCCTCAAATTCTGTGCCTTTTTGTCTCCGCATACCTTTGATTATTGTGGTCAAAGAGTTCTATTTTAACCTCATTGGTTCACAGAAATTGTTTCCAAAATGCATCAGGCTTTTTTAGATGTTCTTTTGCATACTTCTCAAGCTGAATTTTATGATGAAGATGCAGAACAGGTTTTCTTCTGATGACTCTTCCATGAAGGCCAGATATGTGCAGGTGTCTTTGAACAGTAGAATAAAGTACCATAACTCCAGAGTCTGCTAAATATTTCTGAAGGTGTTTTGAAGTCAAGCGTGGGTTCTAATTTGCCTATCTAGCAATCATATGAGCAGCTCCCACTGAAATTTTGCTTGGTCTTTCAGACCTCATCTTGACCTTAACTATTCCTGTTAACTTCCATTTTTTAATTACATTTCGAACTGAGGAAATGGCAACTTGGAAATGCTTTGCCATCTTCTTATAGCCTTCTCTTGGGCCTCTACCATTTTCATTTTCAGAGTGCTAGGCAGCTGCTTAGAATTACCCATAGCTGTTGTTTTTTGGCATATAGTTAGGGCAGGCAGGGTTTTTATAAAGCTGGGAAAGAGGTAACCGTAACAGGCTAATAAAGGTGTGAAACCTTGGTCAAAGTCATCTGAGCACTCAAACCTCCAAAGGTGTCCAAACTTTTGCATTGGCCCATTTTCCTTTTTGTAATTTTTCAAATGTAAAAGATGACTATATATATTTTTGCATTTCCACAAAAATTTTAAATAACCAATAAATGTCATTCAACTTCACAATTGTGTCCCACTTGTTGTTGATTCTTCACCAAAAATTTACATTTGGTATCTTTATGTTTGAAGCATGATATGTGGGAAAAGGCTGAAAAGTTCCAGGGGGCCGAATACTTTCACAAGGCACTGTACAGTACAGTGGGGAAAAAAAGTATTTAGTCAGTCAGCAATAGTGCAAGTTCCACCACTTAAAAAGATGAGAGGCGTCTGTAATTTACATCATAGGTAGACCTCAACTATGGGAGACAAACTGAGAAAAAAAAATCCAGAAAATCACATTGTCTGTTTTTTTTTCATTTTATTTGCATATTATGGTGGAAAATAAGTATTTGGTCAGAAACAAGCAATCAAGATTTCTGGCTCTCACAGACCTGTAACTTCTTCTTTAAGAGTCTCCTCTTTCCTCCACTCATTACCTGTAGTAATGGCACCTGTTTAAACTTGTTATCAGTATAAAAAGACACCTGTGCACACCCTCAAACAGTCTGACTCCAAACTCCACTATGGTGAAGACCAAAGAGCTGTCAAAGGACACCAGAAACAAAATTGTAGCCCTGCACCAGGCTGGGAAGACTGAATCTGCAATAGCCAACCAGCTTGGAGTGAAGAAATCAACTGTGGGAGCAATAATTAGAAAATGGAAGACATACAAGACCACTGATAATCTCCCTCGATCTGGTGCTCCACGCAAAATCCCACCCCGTGGGGTCAGAATGATCACAAGAACGGTGAGCAAAAATCCCAGAACCACGCGGGGGGACCTAGTGAATGAACTGCAGAGAGCTGGGACCAATGTAACAAGGCCTACCATAAGTAACACACTACGCCACCATGGACTCAGATCCTGCAGTACCAGACGTGTCCCACTGCTTAAGCCTGTACATGTCCGGGCCCGTCTGAAGTTTGCTAGAGAGCATTTGGATGATCCAGAGGAGTTTTGGGAGAATGTCCTATGGTCTGATGAAACCAAGCTGGAACTGTTTGGTAGAAACACAACTTGTCGTGTTTGGAGGAAAAAGAATACTGAGTTGCATCCATCAAACACCATACCTACTGTAAAGCATGGTGGTGGAAACATCATGCTTTGGGGCTGTTTCTCTGCAAAGGGGCCAGGACGACTGATCCGGGTACATGAAAGAATGAATGGGGCCATGTATCGTGAGATTTTGAGTGCAAACCTCCTTCCATCAGCAAGGGCATTGAAGATGAAACGTGGCTGGGTCTTTCAACATGACAATGATCCAAAGCACACCGCTAGGGCAACGAAGGAGTGGCTTCGTAAGAAGCATTTCAAGGTCCTGGAGTGGCCTAGCCAGTCTCCAGATCTCAACCCTATAGAAAACCTTTGGAGGGAGTTGAAAGTCCATGTTGCCAAGCGAAAAGCCAAAAACATCACTGCTCTAGAGGAGATCTGCATGGAGGAATGGGCCAACATACCAACAACAGTGTGTGGCAACCTTGTGAAGACTTACAGAAAACGTTTGACCTCTGTCATTGCCAACAAAGGATATATCACAAAGTATTGAGATGAAATTTTGTTTCTGACCAAATACTTATTTTCCACCATAATATGCAAATAAAATGAAAAAAAAACAGACAATGTGATTTTCTGGATTTTTTTTTCTCAGTTTGTCTCCCATAGTTGAGGTCTACCTATGATGTAAATTACAGACGCCTCTCATCTTTTTAAGTGGTGGAACTTGCACTATTGCTGACTGACTAAATACTTTTTTTCCCCACTGTATATATATTATATACAAAGGCAATGAGTCATCTTTAACTTTAGGCCTTTAAGAGATAACTTGAAAAACTTAATTTTCATCTTGCACTTAAATGTTTACAATAACAGTAATTTTGATCAGGGGTGCCCGAACTTTTACATTGCACTGCGTGTGTGTAGTGTATATACAGTATATAAACAGTACTAATGGTAATGATACTTAGCTTTTTATATATTCCTTCTATGTACAGTAGATGGCAATATAAACTAGAGCAAATAGAGCAAATCAAACAAAACAAGTACAATTGTATCTGTATACCATTATTGTGCTTTATCAACGTATCCTTTTGAAAGTAGAAAAAAATAACTGACATACAAAATATAAGTAGATTATACTATACCAGCAACTTTTGAGCTGTATGCGACTCCCACCCCACAAATATTGTTGTTTGCAGCAGCAGACACTTCTCCCGCACAGCGAGTCCCATGGCTGTGATACATGAGACAAAAACATAAGAAATATAGGTATATCCTAGATGGCGAGAGAGTTATTTACTGCATTACTAAATTAGGCTCATAGCACAACTGAAAAAATAAAGATTACGTAGAGGATGAAAATAAATAAAAGTGTACAGTCTTTTTTTTCCTTTATTGTATTTATTATATGTACTAGATTATGGCCCGATGCTATCGCATCGGGAGGATGCGATAGCATCACACCTCTTGCCATGTTAACCCTCAACACACACACTCCTCAACACACACTCCTCTCACCTTTCACCATCTCCACTCACTCTTTCACTCCACATAAGACCCCTTCTCTCACTCCGTCTCTCATACTCACGCCGTCATCGCCGCTGCTCCACGATCCCCGACATCTTCTTCCGCCGGCACCATCCTGGATCCAGACGTTGTCCACGCCGGCGACATGTTCTTGCGGCGACGCCATCTTGAGTATCGTGAAATCCCGCGATAGTCAAGATGGTGTCGCCGGAAGAACATGTCGCCGGCGTGGACGACGTCGGGATCCAAAATGGCGTCGACGAAATCTCGCGAGTTTTCGCCGACGCCATTTTGGATCCCGACGTCGTCCTCGCCGGCGACATGTTCTTGCGGCGACGCCATCTTGACTATCGCGGGATTTCGCCGATCCAAAATGGCGTCGCCGCAAGAACATGTCGCCGGCGTGGAGGATGTCTGGATCCAGGATGGCGCCGGCGGAAGATGATGTCGGGGATCGTGGATCAGCGGCGATGACGGCGTGAGTATGAGAGACGGAGTGAGAGAAAGGGTCGTATGTGGAGTGAAAGAGTGAGTGGAGATGGTGAAAGGTGAGTGGAGTGTGTGTGTTGAGGGTTAACATGGAAAGAGGTGTGCGGTGACGTCACCGGTTACAACTGGACGGAAGTTGTTACAACCGGAAGTTGCTTAGGGCATTTATTATTATAGATTCCTCATTCAGATGACCATTTTTCACTTTCCCATTCTGTGCTTTCCATGCATCTATTATACTCTATGGGGCCATTCACAGGTCAATATTTTTTGCAAATTGAGGATTTAAAAAAAATAATGGATCCAAAAAATGGGTCTGTGAAAAATTCAGACACTACAATGATGGCATTCTAGACTATTTACTAGGAGAAGCTTAAGAAATCTCCATCAGTTTTTAAGAAAAACTGGTGAAACACTGGTGGTAAAAGTGAAATAAGGACTCAAAATCTGATCCGCGACATGGTGGAAATCAGGTGTTTTACATTTTACATTCGAGACGATAATGGTCCTAGTACTGACCATAAGTTTCTGACTGCCGGTGGGTCTCCTGACTTTAACTTAATTTCCTCACATATGATTATGAAGCTGTTAAGTTCAGGTAAAGAGACTTGCAGCATTTTCTGGAAGGCACAGTCCATATTTGAAACGTGATAGAACTTAACCTTAGGGTGTGTCCACACATATAAGGATTGTTGTAGATCTTCTATTTAGGATTTTTGGGTGTAAAATCTGCAGCATCTTAGAAAATTCTCCTTCACACATTGCAGGGATTTTCCATGCAGAATTTAATGAGGTGTAGATTTTTTTACCACAGTATGTCAATTTTTGTTGCATATAAATTGTAGGTTTATTGTAAAACTTCCCCATTGAATTTGATGGAGATGTCAAAATCAGCAATAAACAGTTTTTTAAATTTTTTTTACTGAACTGATTACTTCCAAATCTGCAGCCAAATCCACTAGTTCGGAATAAAAAAAACCATGTTAAATGGGAACCTCACAGCAGATATGTTTCAGAGAAAAATATGGTTAAAAGCCACCATGGACCTAGCCACATGAAAGAAAAGTTGGACAGGTGCGTCTCCAGTAGCTTCTCCCTGCCCGCTGTCCTAGAGTGACAGGTTTCACCCTATACATGCAGGCAAAAAGCCACAGGGGACTGTCCAACTAGTCTCTGGCTTTTAAACCATGTTTTTTTCTGAAACACCTCAGCATTTCCGATTCAAATATACATGGCTGAAACCATACAGCCAGGTTCTGATACATTGCTTTTTGTAGATCGGGCGGCATACATCAGCTGTCAGGTTCACTTTAAGTTAAAACAGTTACAAAAAAAATTATATGTAATAGAACATCACCACACGGACTGGGATGCGTCAACATGGAAACATTACATCAAAAATATCAGCAGAAGAAGGTTTATTTTTCTTTGCTTAAAGGGGTTTTACCAAAAACAAAGTTAATTTAAATCAACATTTTAATCAATAGATCTTTGAACAATAATAAGTTCCACAATTAGATGTGTTAAAAAAAATGTTCCAATGTTTCTGTGCTGAGATAATCTTATAATTGTGCCCCTGCTGTGTACTTTGTAACGTCTGTGTCTCACAGTACAGGGACATGATCTGATCATACTACAGCTCATGGGCAGGGGAGGAAGCAAAAGAGTATACAGACAGGACAGCACGGGATCACAGTGGATTCTTTCTGTGAGGTAAAATGTTGCTTAAAAACAGGCAGGAAAATGTTTAGCCTCTCAAAAAGAATCAGCTGCAATCCCATGTTGTAACATCAATATACTCTCTTAAGCTTCCTCCCCTGCCCAGAAGCTGTGGTATGATCACACCATGTTCCTGTATGGTGAGACACAGCCATTACACAGTACACAGCAGGGGCACAATTATAAAATTATCTCAGCACAGGAACATGTTTTTCAAACACATCCAACGTATTTTTAATCCATGCCTTATTAATTAAAGCGTACTATGTGGGAACTAAAGAATCAGCTGAAGTCCACAGCATACTTTCAGATTTGCTGTGGCTAGTGTCTGCAGCAAATCTGCAATGTGTGAACATACTCTTACACTTTTCTACACATTTGGTAAGGCTTGACTTTTACAATATTGCATCTTTTTTCCCCATCAAGCTAATTTTGCCAACCTAATAATTAAGCAATTATCCAAGGGTAGATCTGCTATACATACTGCCTTACAATGCACCTTTTTAAATCATAAGCAAAAGTTATAAAAAATATGTAATGCAATGCAAGCAAAAGTGTGGTGGTGACAATTACAGGCAGGAAACACAGCTTTTCACTTTTATCTAAAGGGCTTATCAGGGTTAAGAAAACCACTAAGAACATCTCTTGGGATGGAGGACCTTCCCGTTCTGTATATTAGGTAGACAGTCTTTTGTTTTTTAGAAGAACTGTGTAATACCTGATTTCCCCTGTGATGGCGCTACAGGGGCACTGAACATTTGATATTGGAAAATGCCTGTCCCTTGCCTGCAGCAATCAGTCTTCAACGCTGCTCCTGGTATCTGTTATTGTCTGCAGCGTTAACATCACATTGACAGTACTGCAGTCAATCAGTGAGCTCAGCGTCTCTGAGTAGCTTGTGCCAGAGGTGTAAACTCAGCCTTTGACCTGAGGAGGGTGACTAAAAGTAGAGTTTATTTTTTTTTAAACAAACTGCAGCTGAGACAGATATTTTCCAAAGCTGGAAAACTCCTTTAATCTATCTAACTTCCAGCACAAAGTGAAAACTGCATTAAAGTTTCTAATTTTGGTTAATTTTAAGTTTAAAATATTGTTATTAATGATAATAATTAAAATATTTCAATTAAAATACTGCAAGGTATTAAATTCATATTTCTCATTTCTGCCTAATTGCTTAGAGTAGCAATTACTGCAATAACCAGGATAATATATGAGCTGCAATGGAGGCCGAGAATTTCAGAAAATATTAACCTTTATTTTATTACCTATATGTCCATGCAAGTGAAGTAATTAACTAATAAATAAGCCACCTTTACAAAGAAACTGTGATATGACACGCCTCATTGATTTTGGAAAATTATGATAATGAGAATAATCCTTTACATACCCTGCAATAAACAGGCCTTGTAAACAGCACATTTTACACACAATTTAACATCCTAAGGGTACCGTTACACTTAGCGATGCACCAGCGATCCCGACAACGATATGGATCACTGGTGCATCGCTAAGTGGTCGCTAGTGAGCTGCCAAACAGGCAGATCTCACCAGTGACATAGCAGGGGTCAGGGATCATTACTTACCTGTCAGACGCGGCGATCCTGACGTCCTCCCGCCCGCGTCCACGCATCGCTCGTCGGCGCCACAGGAAGCCCAGCAGGAAGTGCCCGACGAGAAATGATCCAGGACGTTCTCGCGTGATCAGCGATGAGCAGCGGGGGAGCCGGTCGGAGGAAGGTATCAGACATAGCGATATCGCTAGCAATATCGCTGCTACGTCACAAAATCGGTGACATTACAGCGATATTGCTAGCGATATCGCTATGTGTAACGGGGGCTTTAATCTCAATGCCATCGATTCACTGGGCTTGAAAAGTTCAGATCCAATATTTACGCACTCAAGATCTGTCAGGTTTGAAAATAGGATCACTGCCCTCCGCTATCGGAGCCAGCGATCAATATTTTATGCAACTCAGGCCATAATATTTTTTGGCCCACTCGTTATATCTACCAGTGGTTCAACAATGATTCTGCATTTATATAATCCCCATATATGAAAAAATGGGAATCGGTTTTGAATTTTTCTGTTAACCCAGATGTTTGGGAACTGACCATGTCTCTAACCTATTCTGCTACCATGTCTATGGCTCTCCATGAGTCTTACTTTAAAATCGTATCGCGATGGTACTATTCGCCATCTCGTCTAGCTTTTATCAACACTTCCACCTCTCCTCTCTGTTGGAGGGACTGCGGGCATCATGGTAGCCTTTACCATTTATTTTGGTTTTGTCCACATCTTCGGCATTTTTGGGACGACATCTCCTCTCTTATTTCTCATATTTTAAATCAATCAGATTTTTCACTGACTCCTCAGTTTGCCCTGCTCTCGTTGTATGCAAGTCCTTTGAATACTTCTTTTAGGAAATTGGTTATTCATTTACTTTTCGTTTCTAAAAATGAAATTGCGTTTTATTGGAAATCCACTCGAGTGCCCTCTTCACTCAATATTATTGCAAAGCTGACTTTACATAAGGCATATGAGCAAAAATTGGCGTTGCTGAATGGCTGCCTTCCTTCCTTTATAGAGAAATGGTCTCGCTGGCTGGAAATGTTTCCATGAGTTCTTATTATTATTATTTATAGTCTGGTGGTGTTTTTTTTATTTTTTCATTCATGTGTCATGAATGCCTCATGATATTGCATTTATGTATGCTCTGTTATAAAATGTTAATAAAATTGTTTGGAAAAGAAAATAGGATCACTAGCCTTGTAGCACTTTTGCGCCTTTTAGGCTATCTCAAGTTTTGAAAGACATAAAATAAACAGGTTTGCCACATTTTGTGGTTATTTGTCACTTAAAGGGATCATGTCACCAAATTTGGCCGATACGAGTTATGGCCACCACCTTACAGGGCTGATGTACAGCATTCTATAATGCTGTATATCTGCCCCAACCTGACCTGTGAGAGAAGAAAATAACTTTTATTATACTCACCTGTGGGACTGTCCAGTAGGGTGACCGGATCTCATATGGGGGGGGGGGAAATGTCAGAATCTTGTTCGTCTGGACCCCACAAAACGATTCCCCTTTCCAGATATTGAGAGAGCCAAAATTTGAGCTCGATCAAACGACGTTAACCCGTCAAAGTTTGAAAAAATCCAAATTGAGGTATTTTAAGATTTAGGTATTTTGCATAGTCTGTTAGACTATAAAGAATGTGACAACAACATTGCAGAAATAGCCCTGACCAAATTTTCGAACCATTTGTGGTATTTGAATGCAGAGTTGGTGGGATTATCGTTTTTTGATCCCACCATTACAGACAATGAAAAGTTGTTAATGGCTAATAAATTGCTCAGTAGCACAGATGAACCATCAGAGCACGCTAACCTACATGAGTCGATAATTTTACATAGTTATCTAATCTATTCTAGAGCTTTTGTTAAAGTAGTTTTTGAAACGTCAGAATATAATGCTCGGCATTTGCTTACAACTTGCAGGACATATTGCTTTTGGTCTTCATCTTTTGTCAGAAGGTCGTTAAAGTCGGTTACTTCCTACCTCTTTTAATTTTTCTTTCCTAACTTTTGGATTTACAACCCTAGCGTGCTCTGATGGTTCATCTGTGCTACTGAGCAATTTATTAGCCATTAACAACTTTTCATTGTCTGTAATGGTGGGATCAAAAAACGATAATCCAACCAACTCTGCATTCAAATACCACAAATGGTTCGAAAATTTGGTCAGGGCTATTTCTGCAATGTTGTTGTCACATTCTTTATAGTCTAACAGACTATGCAAAATACCTAAATCTTAAAATACCTCAATTTGGATTTTTTCAAACTTTGAGCGACGAGCGGCACGGGTTAACGTCGTTTGATCGAGCTCAAATTTTGGCTATCTCAATATCTGGAAAGGGGAATCGTTTTGTGGGGTCCAGACGGACAAAATTCCGACATCGATTTTTTGCGGTCACCCTACTGTCCAGTCCGAGGGGTGTCGCTCTTCTTGATCCGGCACCGGTCATCTTCTTACGATGCTGTCCTCCTTTTTGCTTTGGGTTGATGATGCATCCCTACATAATCCACACAGTCTCCCCAGCATCGCACCCCTGCTCAGGCGTACTTATCTGCCCTGTTGAGGGCAGAGCAAAGTCCTGCAGTGTGCAGGTGCTGGGCCTTTCTGATCTTTTCTGGTGCCTACGCACTGCAGTACTTTGCTTTGTCCTCAACAGGGCAGATAAGTACGCTTGTGCAGGAGCGCGGTGCCGAGGAGTCTGTGTGGATGACGTAGTGACGTGTCATCCACACTTAAAACCAGGGAGGCGTCGGACCAAGAAGAGCGACACCCCTTTGACCAGACAGCCCTGCAGGTGAGTATAATAAAAATTATTTTTCAGTTCTTCCAGGTTGGGTTGGGGGCTTATATGCAGGATTGATTATAGAATGCTGTAAATAAGCCCTGAAACATGGTGGCAGCATCTCATATTGGCTATCCCTAATAATAATCCCCAACATACTTAGAACTAGAAAATAACTAATTGTTGTCCACTTGCTGAGTAAATTCTGCTCTGTCATGGTCCCCTGTCCTCCAGAGGTGGAGATGTTCCATGTAGCTGCTCTCTAAACAGATGATCATCCAAAACTCTTTTTTATTAACTTGAATATTAAATTTAAAATGTGGTTTCCAACTCAAACAACCCCTCGAACGTTTACCAAATTGGAAAGGGTGCGGTTTAGAAAAAAATCGGCAAAAATTTGCAGCAACAAACTTGTCAGTGAATTTAAGAATTAATTCATCTTGGAGAATAAATGCAAAGTTATCAGTGAAGTCAGAAGGTGGACATAACTTCACCTTGATATGGACACCATTAGTCAATGCTTTTTCAGAACATAATCTTTTTGTCTCGCCTCTGCCTTTGTGCTTTGCTAGTTCAACTGAATACATGGTTGATAAAGACAAATTCTGTTAATTTTTTTGCCATGGAAACAGTAATACTAGAACAAAAGATCATGTTCTAAAGTTGTAAGGTAGATATTCCGCTGTAATAAAGAACAAAACTGGTTTTCAAGATACTGCAGTAAATCAATGGGGATCCAAACCAAGCAAATATTATGGGAAAAAGCTCTGTGCTGTTTTGCAAGTTTATGATTTTCAAAAAAATTTAAGGGGTAAGGTTTCTCCTTATGGACAGTGATATGCCAGGTCTGGCATGCCAGCATGAGGAGACTTAAATGCCTTGCATGCTCCTCTGGGAAATTAAATAGGCAAATTGGGTCAATAGCAACTTGTAGGATTACTTCTTCCAATAGGTAGCACTAGAGTACAAGTCCTCTTTGTCTACGAGGAAACAATTTGCAAAAAAAAACATTTAATGAACTCTACATGAAATCTACACCTTACTAGAGCTGCTATTTGAGATATCTAGGTCCATATCTACCATGCTCCAACTGGTAGGCCATTATCTACTTTGTTGGGCAGCTAAGGATGTCTTTTAGGATGCTTGCAGATGAGCGCATGAAAAATTGTCAGAGTTTCAAATAGAAAACTAGGGCACACTTTTTCTAAATTTCATCAGATTTTCATCCATGTTCCATCCCTGTGTATGTATTTTTCTTCTGTATGTATGTGCTATCAGTGTGAGATCCATTTTCATGCAACTACGATAAAACATCAAAAGGAAAGTTTTCTCTCTACTTATCGGAATGATAGCTCTACTACTGCAGTTTTTAGGCTACGTGCACACGCTGCGGAATGGGGTGCGGATTTGGCCGTGCGGATTTTGTAAAATCCGCAGGTCAAAAGACCTGCAGTTTATCTGCGGATTATCCTGCGGTTTTTCCCTGCGGTTTCACCATCTCCACAATGGTGGAGATATGAAACCGCTGCGGAATCCGCAGAAAGAATTGACATGTCAATTCTTTCTGTGGTTTCAAAACCGCAGGAAAAAAGCATGGAAAAATCTGCATTGTCTGCACTACGGTTTTTTATTCCCATAGGGAATAATGGTACTGTACACCGCAACAAAAACTGCTGCGGATCCGCAGCGGCCAAATCCGCTGCGGAACCGCAGCAGAATCCGCAGCGTGTGCACACACCCTAAGGCAGGTAAGTATCTCCAAAATTAGCAAAACGGGTGATTTTGTAAAAAACGTAGGGCTTGATTGTTAATACATTAAAAAAATATCATTACAGAGGAAAATTAACATACATTTTTCTTTGTAATGATGATTTTTTTTTAAAGGATTAACAATAAAGCCATATGTTTTTAATGAAGATGCTAGTTTTGCCAATTTTGGAGACAGAATAAAACATGAACATGATCAAATAGTTTCCTAGGATTAGGTCACATTCACCATTCAGTGTTTGGTCAGTATTTTTCATCAGTATTTGTAAGCCAAAACTAGGAAGGGGTGATAAATACATAAGTAGTGACGTGTTTCAATTTTACTTTTCCTTTGATTGTTCCAGGCCTGGTTTTCGCTTATAAATACTGATGTAAAATACTGACCAAATACTGAAAGTGCGAACGTGACCTTATAATAGAAATCTATCCATAAAAGTCGGATGGCCTTGGGGTATCTGATCATTTTCACGCACCCATAGACTTGAATGTGTGTGCCTCATCTGAGACCCTGGTGAAAGTAGTGCATGCTGTGATTTTTTTTCTCAAGGACACTGAGACCAAGAAAAAAATCATTTATCTGAACAGCACAATTGGATAACATGGGTTACTGTGCTGTCTGTGTGGTATACAACTAAAAATCAGATTACACACGTCTGATTTATACGCTTGCTGTAGGAGCCCTTAAAGTAGGAAATGTCATAGGATTACAAAAAAAGTTTCAAGAGCTTAAAGATTTTGTAATTTGTTAGCCCTTTAGTAAACATAATATTTGAACATTTCAAACCTCAAAAGAAAGAAAAAAAAATCTTTAAAATCTAACTTGTATTAAAAAATTATTTTCTTTATTTTGGGGTTTGATAGTATAATAAAATGTGTGTGTTGTTTAATATTTGTACATACAAATAAAGCTTCATGTATATATGTCCATTTGTTTTTTTATAGTAAACTATATGGCAGTCAAGTTGAGGGTATGACAACTAAGTTAAAAAGGTTGTTTACCCCTGATTTTCTTTCAAAATCCACCCAAAATGTGAAGAAGAAGAAGAGCAGCAGGGTGCCATAAGGTGGGTTTGAATAAATAATTCAGGTTTAGACAACCATTTAAATAATATTTTCATAAGTACTGTTCTTGGAAATTATATTTATAGCAATTCTTGTAGAAAAATCCCGTCACTTTACCTGTTAAACCAGTCGTCAGTATATCGGGGATAGGGATAAGGATCATTGCTGCTGAAGTCGTAACTCGCCTCTGCATTCTGAAAGAAAAATGGCTGAAAGTCAATGACGTGCACACATTATTCACAATCCTGCTAACGTTAATAAAAGGTTATTAATGACATTATAACTTCCAGGACTGCTTATATTGAGGGTGAACCTCCAAAATTCATCTTCAAGATGAACAGAAATTTGATGCAATTTCCCTGGGTGAGCGCTGTTTGAATGCAGGCTCTCCTCTCTGTCTCTTTTCTTCTGATGCCGCTCACTGCACTTCCCGGTGTATCAGTACAGCGAAAGGTGTCAGAAGAAGGGAGACTGGGAAAAAAAAGTGAGTGGCCATTTTGTGTGCGCTGCTGCATGCATACCGGAAGCATTCAGGCAGTGCTCAATCTGAGAAGCAAGCACTGACAATCAGAAGCAGGGGAAAAACCCCAATATGCAAATGACAAGGTGTAACGGTGGACCAAAGACTGTACAGCCCATTTAAAATTCTTTTAGGGGTTGACAGACTTCCTTTAAGCAAATTAGCTCAATTTTTCTTCCCCTAACTTTTAATTTATCAGTCTCCTTTAAGCCCATGTGTTTTGTCTGAGTATATTGTCAGAAATATACTATTTTTAAACTTATGCCATCAAAATTAATTTATTGCGCACAACTGTATGACTGATCCCTACGTATTATACAGATATGTAATACAGTGACCCTGGATTTCTAAGACACATTTGTAATTCACGTGCCTCCAATTTTAAACAGATCCACATTTTTTTTATCATAGATTTCATAAAAGTAATACAGACATGTTCTTCTCTAGAGGCATTGCTTATAATGGAGAAAACAGCTTATCATATAAGCAACATATAAAAGTAAATGCAAAGTCTACACATTTCATTAAACTGTTCTACATGGGCTCCGAACATGAACTTTTTAATGTACAACCGATTTCCTGTTCAGGTTCGTCAGTCTAATAAAGCTTGTTGAAAGGCTGCAGCGCGTAAAAATGCTGAATCACGAGTGATGCCGCTATTCTGCTCTCATTGGTGTAGGGATAGGATGCAGCTGGAGTTAGGGACAGGTTCTGACTAGGCACTCTGCCAAAAAGCCACAGTGTGTACTCTGAAACCCATTTTTGTGGGAGAACTGTGCCAAGCAGATGCTGCTAGAGAAACTACTGATGCTTTTCCCACTTGACAGCGAGGGTTCAATGGAAGAACAAGGCAGAGACGAATGTTGTGAATTCTCTTGCTTGCACTTCTAAGCCGAAGCTCCCTCTGCTCCCTCTGCTCCCTCTGGTGGTTACTGAGAGTAGTGAAGCTGGCCAGGTTGATGGAAGTTCCCCACCTGAGGACGATAATTGGGAACCTGGGATTACTGACTGGGAGCATATAATTGAGCTGGCTACTCTTGGTGGTTGCTGGTGATTTCCTCCTCTTGCATTTGGAGTTCTTTTGTCCCCTGCCTGATCTGCATGGTTCAATTAAGTGATTATTTTGCTAATCCTTTGCATCTAATCTGATTGTGCCTTTTTTTTGCTTTCTGCTTTGTTGCTAGGGTTCAGCGTACTCCCTGCTGGGGGCATCGCTGGACCCTGCTCCATATGTTACAGCCTGTGTCAGTTTATTCAGTCCCCTGTTATGTTAGTATCTTTTGCTTTGCTTCCAGTTTATACCAGAGTGCTGATCTAGCAGGGGTGAGGTTGTGTGGCCTCAGGTTTTTTTGTATATCAGAAGTGTTGGATTTTTTAGGGTTTTGTGCGTGATTGCAGACAGTATCTTTTCTGTCCTGTCCTGTCTAGACAGCTTGGGCCCCACCATTTGCTCAGTCTGTTTTCTGCCTGTGTTTGTGTCTCATCTTGTCTCACCGACAATATATGTTTGGGGGCTGTCTATTTCTTTGGGAATCTGCTCCGGGGCAGTTTAGATTTCACCTTTCTGGCTTTAGGCTTAGTTAGTTCTCCGGCTATGAAGCATCTAGGGCATTGTAGGAACGCTCCATGGCTACTGCTAGTTGTATTGATAGGATCAGGGGTCTGCAATGCGCTTAGTTACCAACCTCTCTGGTTTTTTGGTGGCTTAGCCTGTTCCTGCCTTCCTCCTCGGTGACCCATTCATAACAGATGAAGGAGAAAGTCACCAATGCAAATGGGGTACAGCCAGCACCTCGGAAGGCAGGATTACCATGGCTGAAATATTGCAAAACTTTATTAGCACACGAAAAAATACAGCACCACCATGTAATAGGATCCGTATAAGCAGGAACCAGCGTTACAACAACATGCTCCTACGCCTCTTGCACCAGCACCTCAACCTCCACCTCAACCTCCTCCTCCACTTGGACCTCCGCTTCTGGTTCTAGATTGTTATTTATTTTTCATTCTATGCTCTTTTAAGTCAGTTCACTAACAAAAAAAACACAAACGCAGTGTTGATACCTCCTTTCCTGCCTCTTCTACCCACACAGCCGCATCCACCTCCTCCACCTCCTCCACTTTGACCTCAGCCTCCTGGTTCAAGATTATTATTTTTTCTATAATTGGTATCATTTAAAGTCATTTCCTTATCCACCTTTGTTTGAAGGGCAATTGTCCTTCTCTTCCTGGATTTAGCTTCTTTTTGCACCCCCTTAGCCCTGACTATGACCATTTTACAGCCATTCCGCCATTTTCAAGCACCGAAGTTCCAGTCCCCATTGACCTCTACTGGATTCAGTTCCGGAGTCAAGTTCAAGGTCAAGTTTTGACCCGAACCAAACTTTTTACCATTTATGTTCGTTGAACCAGACAACCCGAACATCCACGGTTCTGCTCATCACTAGTAGGGACAGGACAAAGCTGTAGTGAGGGGCAGTATTAGGCTTTGTGTGTGCCTAGTGTTTCAAAAACACTCTCTATGTGTACTCTACACCCATGTCTGTGATAGTATCGTGAGTAACCAAAAGTTTTTATAATCTTCAACTGTGTTTGTGGGAGTGATGTGCATCTAAACATATTTTTCTATTCTAATGCAAACATGTCTGATAGTACTGTGCCAAAAGCCACCTGGGTGTGAAATTTTTAATCTTTTTCTCTGGGAGAAAATGGAAAACATGCTCTGTGGGTGAAATGTGTTATCAGCTTCAGCTTCTGTGGGGGAAATATGAAAACATGCTCTGTGGATGAAATTTGTTATAAGCTTCTTTGGGGGAAATATGAAAACACGCTCTGTGAGTGAAATTCCTTAACAGTTTCTGTGTCGGTACTGTGCCCAAAAGCTTCTGACCCTTCTGGACAGATCTGCTGACCTGAGCTATGCCTATAAGGCAGCAATCTCAGACCACTGACCAAGTGGTGTTCATTTTTCACTGTTGCGTGTATTTAGTTTATCTTGCACTATGTTATGTCTTGCTCTAAGTATATGAATTTGAATGTGTATGTAAAGTCGGCAAAAAAAAGGAAACATTTTCTATTACTTCTTGATAAAGAAATAAAGAAGTGATAGTGAATATCACATTTATATCTCAGTAAATGCTGGAGTGAAATTACAATATATTGCAATTAATTAATTGTATGCTTATTTGTGTCAGTCATTTGCATGCAGTCATAAATTACTACCCAAGCTGCGTAGAACATGCCAGAAAAATAGCTCAGGTTCTTTTGATAAGACCTTCCTTTGCCAAGGTTTTTGTCAAAGACTTTTCAAAGGTTTTATTGTATTATGCATTGTCATTTAGACTATGGATTATTCAGAATTAACAGTCCTCGTTCTAAAAAAAATGAAAGACAGTTTGTATTTGATTCATGATCGTCTTATGAGTTACAATTGCTGTAAATGAATGCATCCCCAAGGATCTCAGTGATGTATCCATGGTTACTCTGCCTGGATATGAATCTCTATAGATAAAGTAATATCAGACATAAATAATTCATGGTATCTCTCTACAACTATGTGACCCAGATTTTAAATATCATGAGTGGATATTAGTTTGAGGCAAGCATTAATTCAGGGAAAGCAGAAGCATCCGCATTGCTGTGGCTAAATACAAACTTACAAAAAAGGTTTCTTCTCACACAAGTAATTTCAGCATGCACTTACATTTACCCTACGATTTCTATAATTATTGCCAGTACATATTGATTTTTTTATGGACATCATTTGAAAAAAAAATCATGCATATAGGGTTCATGCTTATGGCAATGACCTGAACTGTCACATCTCCTCCTGGACCAGCTAGTGCGATGCCTGCTTCTGTCACCAGGCACCACCTTATTTTTTGTGTGAGTGGCACTGGTGATCGAGGACGTGTTGGGACAATAAGCTTTGGGCGGTGCAGGCTCTCTACAGCTACAGAGACAAGATTGGCTGAGACCTGTGGATCATCCAGTCTAGCAGAATTGGTGTGGGTGCTGCCAGCTCAAGTGACCAGCTCCCTACTCTGGCCAATGGGACAGCGCCACCCCTGAATAAAACTCCCAGTTTACTGAGGGCAGTTGAAAGTTATAGTTCATTCTGTTACACCCGGTCTCTGTCCTGGCTCTGCACCCCGTCTGCCGCTGCTCCCCGTTCAGGGCACTCACCTCGTGCCTTGCACCCTGTCCCTGTGCAGCAGCCGGCTCCCTGTGTGTCCCATGCTGCTTCTCAGCGTCCTGTTCTCTCCCCTTCCCCCACCTCCTGGCGTCCCGTCGGCAGGTCTTCAGCTAAAACTATTAGGGCACACGCGCGCATTCCCCTGGCTTCTTAAAGGGACAGCGTGGATTTTTCAAAATTGGTAATTATCCAATGGCAGCGCACTGGCTGCTATTTCTGGCCTCTCCTCCATAGGGAGCGCGCCGGAGCAACGAGTATCAATCATTGCTACATCCGGTTCTGTTGCTAACCTGTCTGTGCTGCGTTTGCAGTCTCTGTGCATTCTCTCATGCTATCTGTCTCCACAGAATATCTGTCTGTATCCTGATTAACCTGGCTATCTCAGCTATCATCTGTGCAAAAGCCATCCCGTTCCGCCAAAAGCCATCTGAGTCCGAGGACTGTGTTAAGGTTACTGGAGTCAGATATCTACCAACTACCCGGATCCAGGACCTGTCTGCTTATGGACTCTGCTATTACTTCTGTTATCCCTTTTGGTCCCGCTCGGACAGCTGCTAAGTGTCCGGGGTCTACCTGGAGGTAGCACCTGTGTCCTCCGGGTATTCCACTCTGGTCCTGTCTGAGGGACTTTACTACGGGTACCCAGGGCTCACTAGTTACGCCCCCTTTGGCGCTCCCAGACCGTGGTCCCGAGGTTCCACTTTAAAAATAAAAAACGAATGTGAACTTCACCATCTCTGCCTCCGATTCCATTTGTTACACATTCTAGTTCTAGTCTTCTCCAGCTGTTGTGCTACTGCTTTGCCTAGTCTACCTTCCCGGTTCTGATCTAGTGACCACACCAAGCCTGCCAGTCTGAGCCATCTGCCAATGGCTACTCCAAGGACACAAACCAGGGCACCTGTGTAAGTCTGCATCCCTGTAAAGCATGAAAGCTAGAGCTCCTCTAGGACCTGATAGTCAAGCAGCCAGCATAAAGCCTGTCAGTGGAAGTCCTAATTAGAGCTGTCATGGGATCTCAGACACCACAGGACACCCTATATGAATATAACCCAATAATAGCCCAATAAATACTACAGACTCTCTCTTGGTGAATAAAAGTCACGGTATTTATTATTGGGTTACCTCATAAATAACTATTCAAATAAATTATCATAAAGCTAATAAAACTCACATACAGTATATAAAATGACACATTAAAATTCCACAAGCATATAATTCAGGCAATGAATGAGACTTTATTAACCGGTTACCTATAGGGATGAGTGAATGTGCTCAGTCATACTCGGATATCACTCGAGTATCTGGGTGCTCAGATGTGCTTGTTACTAGGCCAGCATTAGCCAGTGCTCGATATCAAACGTGAATCCCCGCCTCTCATGTTTTGCGCTTGTTTTACAGCCAGTAAGCAAGCAGAGATTGCCTGTGAGTCACTGTAATGTCATCTTGGTAGTGGAATTACTGTAATTGGCTGGCCGTGTGACTTCATCAGGGTTTATAAAAGGACAGGCGTGGCCACGCTCGGAACACTGACGTCATTGCACAGCTCTGCGACAGTTGTCATTGAAGGGAGTGAATGCTTGTCCAGGCATGTGTGTGCACACAGTTTAATGAATCAGAGTTCTGTAGTGTTGATACTAGTGCTGAAACCATCATACAGTTATTGTAAAGGCTATTTTTGTGCTTTGCTGTTTGTATCAGATACATTCTACATTTACCCTATGGACGGAGGGAGAGTTGCAGGAGCAGGGAGAGTTGCTGAATACAGTCTCTAGGCAGGGATTAGGGCTTTGCAGTCCTTTGTTAAATATATAGCTGTGGCAGTTGACTACATTTTTCTGGGGGAATGAAAAAATTGACTACTGTATATCATTATACATAGAGTAAGGCCTCTTTCACACATCAGTTTTTTGCCTTCAGGCGCGATCCGGCTTTTTTTTGTAAAACCGGATCCGGCAAAATGCAATGCCGGATCCAGTTTTTCCCCATTGACTTGCATTAGCACCGGATCGTGCCGGATGGCATTGCGTTTCACCCGTTTTTTGCTGGATCCGGCAACTTGTCTCATTCCGGCGTCTGGAAAAAACGGCTACTGTAACGTTTTTTGTCTCCGGCGAAAAAGCCGGAAGCGCCGGATCCGGCGCTTCCAGCTTTTTGCTACAATGAAAGTCTATGGGCGACGGAATGCGCCGGATCCAGAAAAAGACGGATCCAGCCACCGGATCCGGTTTTTTTAAGTCTGCGCATGCTCAGATCCAATTGGCCAGCCCCCAGGAACAGATATAACCTGCTAGACGGATCCAGCAAAAAAACGGATCCGTTTCTACAGTTCTCCAAAATTTATGCCGGATCCGTTTTTTCTAAAAATAGCCGGATCCTGCCTGACGGCAAAAAACTGATGTGTGAAAGTAGCCTAATAGGTGCTTTGTGGTACATTTCAGTGTTATTTAACTCTCCCAAAAAAGTTTAACCCCTTTCTGCCATGTGACGTACTATCCCGTCCATGTGCCCTGGGACTTAATTCCCAGGGACGGGATAGTACGTCACAGCGATCAGCGGCGCCCACGTGTTGAACGCCGCTGATCGGGGCTGAGTGTCAGCTGATTATCACAGCAGACACCCGGCACAATGTGTCAAGGGTGGTCACAGACCGCCTCCGACACGTTAACCCCTTGCACACAGTGATCAAACACGATCGCGGTGTACCGGGGGTTAAAGGGAAGCATCTGCAGGGAGGGGGCTCCATCCCTGCAGGTCCCCGAATCCAAGATGGCGACGGGGACCTTCGAAGCCTTGTGCAGTGCCTGTGACAGATCGCTGATCTGTCACAGTGATCTGTGATGTGACAGATCAGCGATCTGTCACATGACAGTTATGTCCCCCCTGGGACAATGTAATAAAGTTAAAAAAAAGTATAAAAATAATTTTAAAAAAAATCGCTAAATAAATTTAAAAAAAAAAAAAAAAAAATTCCCTAACAAATTCATTTTTTGGAAATAAAAAAAACAATAAAAGTACACATATTTGGTATCGTCGCGTCCGTAACGACCCACCCTATAAAACTGTCCCATTAGTTAACCCCTTTAGCAAACCCCTTAAAAAATAAAATTAAAAAACAAAGCAAAAAATAATGATTTATTAACATACCGCTGAACAAAAAGTGCAATAACGCGCTCTCAAAAAGATGCATGTAAATATCCATGATACTGCTGAAAACGTCATCTTGTCCCGCAAAAAACGAGCCACCATACAGCATCATCAGCAAAAAAATAAAAAAGCTATAGCTCGCAGAATAAAGCGATGCAAAAATAATTATTTTTTATATAAAATTGTTTCATTGCATAAAAGCGCCAAAACATAAAAAACGACATAAATGAGGTATCACTGTAACCGTACTGACCCGAAGAATAAAACCACTTTATCGATTTTACTGCAGGCGAAATGGTGTAAACGCACCCCCCAAAAGAAATTCATGAAACGCTGGTTTTTGTTCATTCTGCGTCCCAAAAATCGGAATAAAAAGCGATCAAAAGATGTCATATGCCCGAAAATGATACCAATAAAAACATCAACTCGTCCCGCAAAAAATAAGACCTCACATGACTCGGTGGATCAAAATATGGAAAAATTATAGCTCTCAATATGTGGTGATGCAAAAACTATTTTTACAATAAAAAGCGTCTTTTAGCGTGCGACAGCTGCCAAACATAAAAACCCGCCATAAATAGTAAATCAAACCCCCCCTTTTTTCACCCCCTTAGTTATGGAAAAATAATAAAATTAAAAAAAAATGTATTTATCTCCATTTTCCCATTAGGGCTAGGGCTAGGGTTAGGGCTAGAGTTAGGGCTAGGGGTGTGTTGGGGTTAGGGTTGGAGTTATAATTGGGGGTTTCCACTGTTTGGGCACATCAGGTGCTCTCCAAATGCAACATGGCGTCTGATCTCAATTCCAGCCAATTCTGCGTTGAAAAAGTCAAATGGTGCTCCTTCCCTTCCAAGCTCTGCCATGCGCCCAAACAGTGTTTTACCTCCACATATAGGGTATCAGCCTACCCAGGACAAATTGCAAAACAACTTTTGGGGTCCAATTTCTCCTGTTACCCTTAGGCCGGGGTCACACTGGCGAGGAATACGGCCGAGTGAGAGGCGCTAAAAGCACGCATTAGACACGGACAAATGATAATCTATGGGGTCACTCGCACCAGGCGTATATTTCTCATCCGTATTCTACGCTCCGTGCCAATCGCAGCATGCTTCGATTGTCAGCGTACTACGGCCGTAGTACGCCAATGCAAGTCTATGGGTGCGCAAAAAATACGGATTACACACGGACCACACATGTGACTTGCGAGAAATACGCACCAGGTGTCTTTTAGCAAAGCCGGCAATTCAGTGCGCTATACAGTAAAATCACACTGACAGGTTTAATAAAGAAACAAAAGAATAGATATAGACACATAGAAAATATATATATATCTATATACATGTATTCTATGTGTCTATATCTATTCTTTGGTTTCTGTTAGAAACCCTGTCATAGGGCTCCATTATATGTCCATTTTGCAAGCCTGCGAGAAAATCTCGCCATACGAATGCCATACGGATTACATACGGATGCTTACATGCGCAAAATACGCGACCACACCTTGCTTACGGATGACATACGGAGCACTGTTTAGGGGCCATTCATCCGTATTACGCATTTAAAATACTGACCGTATTTTGCGTCGGTTAGTGTGACCCCGGCCTTAGGAAAATAAAAAATTGGGGGCAAAAATATCATTTTTGTGGAAAAAAATGATTTTTTATTTTCACGCCCGGGCGTTATAAACATATGTGAAGCACTTGGGGGTTCAAAGTGCTTACCACACATCTAGATAAGTTCCGTGGGGGGTCTAGTTTCAAAAATGGGGTCACTTGTGGGGAGTTTCAATAGTTTAGGTACATCAAGGGCTCTCCAAACGCATATGACACCTGCAGACCATTCCATCAAAGTCTGCATTCCAAAACGTCACTACTTCCCTTCCGAGCCCTGACGTGTGCCCATACAGTAGTTTTCTCCCACATATGAGGTATCAGCATACTCAGGACAAATTGGACAACAACTTTTGAGGTCCAACTTCTCCTGTTACCCTTGGGAAAATAAAAAAATTGGGGACTAAATGATCATGTTTGTGGAAAAAATACGATTTTTTTATCTTCATGCCCGGGCATTATAAACTTCTGTGAAGCCCTTGGAGGTTCAAAGTGCTCACCACATCATCTAGATAAGTTCCTTAGGGTGTCTAGTTTCCAAAATGGTGCCATTTGTGGGGGGTTTCCACTGTTTAGGTACACTAGGGGCTCTCCAAAGGCAACATGACACACGCAGAGCATTCCATCAAAGTCTGCATTCCAAAACGTCACTACTTCCCTTCCGAGCCCCGACATGTGCCCATACAGTAGTTTTCTCCCACATATGGGGTACCAGTGTACTCAGGACAAATTGGACAACAACTTTTGGGGTCCAATTTCTCCTGTTACCCTTGGGAAAATAAAAAAATGGGGACTAAAAGATTATGTTTGTTGAAAAAATACGATTTTTTTATTTTCACGCCCGGTCGTTATAAACTTCTGTGAAGCACTGGGGGTTCAAAGTGCTCACCACACATCTAGATAAGTTCCTTAGGGGGTCTAGTCTCCAAAATGGGGTCAGGGGAGGGCTGGCAAATTTTAGCCTGGGGGGCAAGCACACAGTAGTGGCCCATGAGTAGCAGCCCATCCTTAAAGGGGTTGTCGGAGCTTAAAGGGAACCTTTCAGCAGTTTCGGGCGCTATAATATGCAGCCACTGCCTTTCAGGACTTATCTACTGCATTCCATAATGCTGTAGATAAGCCCCCCTCCGACCTGCAAGATAAGCAAAATACGTTTTATTATACTCACCCGGGGGGGACAGTCCGGTTGGATGGGTATCGCAGGTCCGGCGCCTCTCATGTTCTTGCGATGCCGTCCTCCTGCTTGCTCCTTCATCTCTTTCCGGCGCAGGCGTACTTTTCTGTCCTGTTGAGGGTGGAGCAAAGTACTGCAGTGCACAGGCGCCGGGAAAGGTAAGAGAGGCCCAGCGCCTGCGTACTGCAGTACATTGCTGTGCCCTCAACAGGGCAGATCAGTACACCTGCGCAGGAGCCGCGACAGAAGTAAGAAGGAGGACATCATCGCTAGAAGATGGGAGGTGCTGGACCCGGACCTGCGACACCCATCGGACCGGACCGGACTTTCCCCCGTGTGAGTATAATAAAGCTTATTTTCCTTATCTTTCAGGTCAGATTGGGGGCTTATCTACAGCATTATAGAATGCTGTAGATAAGCCCTGAAAGGCAGTGGCAGCATGTTATAGCAGCCAAAGGAGGTGACAGGTTCCCTTTAAGCTACATGTCTACCGTCACTATGTGTGAATCCTCACATCGGGCACACTGTGCGCTGTGAGGATTCTCTGGTGCCAGCACCGGAAACAGGTGGTCTTGTGACCGCAAGCATGATATATATATATACCGTATTTTTCACTTTATAAGACGCTTCGGATTATAAGACGCACCACAAATTTTGAGAAGAAAAATAAGAAAAAAATATTTTTTAATAAAATGGTGGTGCCTCTTATAAACCTTGCATCTTATTGCTTACCTGGGTTGGTGGCTGCGGTGTAGCGGGGTCCCAGGCTTGCTGCTGGAGGAGGCAGGCGTGGAGTGATGCTGCAGGCCGCATTCAGGGATGAGGGGGGGCTCCGATGTGTGCCGCCGCTGCTGCTGCTGAAGGGTCTTGTGCTGCTGCCAGGTTTCTCCGCTTGTCCGGCGGTTGCTGGCTGGTGCTGCGGGTGTCTCCGGTGCCCAGTGGTGCGGCGTTGTGTGCCCGTCGATGCCCGGGGCCCTGCCAACATTGTGCGACAGGCCAGAGCCCCGGCATTTCCTCGGTTCCCTGTGTGCGTGCGCTGTGGTGCCGATAAAAAAATTGGCCGCCGGAGCGTGCGCAGATGGGATCTCGGGACCCAGCTCTCGAGAGATGAGATTTCAGATCTCATCTCTCGAGAACTGGGTCCCGAGATCCCATCTGCGCACACGCCGGCGGCCATTTTTTTACCGGCACACAGGGAACCGAGGAAATGCCGGGGCTCTGTCCTGTCGCACAATGTCGGCAGAGCCCCGGGCATCGACGGGCACACTGCGCGGCACCGTAGACACCCGTAGCACCGGCCAGCAACTGCCGGATGCCCCCGATCACAGCCTAGGTAAGGCATGCCCGCTTTGTAAGACGCACCCCCGTTATCCCCCCAAATTTGGGGGAAAAAAAGTGCGTCTTACAAAGCGGAAAATACGGTATATATATATTTATATATATATGTATACACTGCTATAACTCCAAGTAAATCAGACTTCTGTGAAATCAAACGGTCCACTTAGGAAGCAACACTGATTGAAAATCAATTTAACATGCTGTTGTGCAAATGGAATAGACAACAGATGGAAATTATTGGCAATTATCAAGACACCCTCAATAAAGGAGTGGTTCTGCAGGTGGCTGATGTTTTGGTCACTTTTCAATGTTGGTTGTTCTTTCACACTTGTGGTAGCATGAGACGGATTCTACAACCCACACAAGTGGCTCAGGTAGTGCAGCTCATTCAGGATGGCACATCAATGCGAGCTGTGGCAAGAAGGTTTGCTGTGTCTGTCAGCGTAGTGTCCAGAGGCTGGAGGTGCTACCAGGAGACAGGCCAGTACACCAGGAGACGTGGAGGGGGCCGTAGGAGGGCAACAACCAAGCAGCAGGACCACTACCTCAGCCTTTGTGCAAGGAGGAACGGAAGGAGCACTGCCAGTGCCCTGCAAAATGACCTGCAGCAGGCCACAAATGTGCATGTGTCTGCACTAACGGTTAGAAATTGACTCCATGAGGATGGTCTGAGTGCCCGATGTCCACAGATGGGGGTTGTGCTCACAGCCCAACACCGTGCGGCCCTCAAAAGAAATGCCACCCCACACCATTACTGACCCACTGTCAAACTGGTCATGCTGAAGGATGTTGCAGGCAGCAGATCGCTCTCCACGGCGTCTCCAGACTCATCTGTCGTTTGTCACATGTGCTCAGTGTGAACCTGCTTTCATCTGTGAAGAGCACAGGGTGCCAGTGGTGAATTTGCCAATCCTGGTGTTTTGTGGCAAATGCCAAGCATCCTGTATGGTGTTGGGCTGTGAGAACAACCCCATCTGTGGATGCCCATCTGTGAGTTCACAGAAGTTTGATTTACTTGGAGTTATATTCTGTTGTTTAAGTGTTCCCTTTATTTTTTTGAGCAGTGTATATATATATATATATATATATATATATATATATCCAGCCACATTCCTACTAGACTGCTTGTGTCCTTGCTCAATACAGTTGCATTAGGACGTGCAGGTCTAGTCAGCATGTGACCACATGTATGCAAATCACAAACTTGCAGTCACACACCTGCCGAATAACCACAGCACTGTGAGCAATGTGAGGTTTCACAAGTGTGCAGTCACATAGAATGACACTGAGTGAATGCACCAATGACACACACACATGCACAGCCACACTGTACAATGACACACACACACACACCACAGTCCTTGAATCTGCGCTAGCAGTAAAACACTCTGCCCAATATTCCCTTCCCTCATCTCCCCTTGTCAGGCCATATAATCTTCAGCTCCTATGTGGATCACTTCTCACGATTCCTGCCTTCCGCTGCCCATACAGTCCCTTCATAACAGCACCATACAATATCTCCATAAAAGCACCATACAATACCTCCATAGCACCTTGTCCACCATACAGTTTCTCAACAGAACAGTACACTGCCTCACTAAGACCAATGAACAGTGCTTTACTAATACCACCATAATGTGCCTCAGCAAAACCAACACACGGTGTCTGAACAGTGCCACACACACATATCTATGGAGAGATAGGGAGACAGATGGTCTTATCAGTGGTGTTCTGCTGCCTGTCGCTAAGTGTGACAGTACCTTGAGTCACAGTTCTCAGTCCAGTGCACCAGTGCAGGATTCTGCTCTGTGAGTCGGTCAGTCGCTCTTTCTGTGGTATGATGTGATTTATGGCAGCTGTTTTAAATATTACAGATACAGAAAGGGGGGCCACCCTTTGCGATCGCACATAGCTAATAGTAGAGAATGATATGGTGGGCACTCAGACGATCAATAGATTTCTTGCTCAGTGGTAGAATATATTTGACATGGTATGAAATACCACAGCAGATATATTGCAATGAAAAAGACGTAATTTTAAGGGTGCAGCAAAAACGTGCCTGTACAAGATTTTTAGCCAATGTTTCGGTCCTCAGACCTTGCTCACAGCCTACAAAATACACATATATACACACACATGAAATAACAGGATACATGCAGATTGTGAAAAAATTGTAGCATAAAAAAATTAAAAATAAAAACATAAATAATAGATACTGCCTATGCAAAAATTTATAAACAGATGAGGGATATCAATCAGAATGCAAATTACCATACATACTCGTGTATAAGCCGACCCGTGAATAAGCCGACCCCCCCAATTTTGCCACAAAAAACTGGGAAAACTTATTGACTCGCGTATAAGCCTAGGGTGGAAAATGCAGCAGCTACTGGTAAATTTCAAAAATAAAAATAGATACAAATAAAAAGTAAAATTAATTGAAACATCAGTAGGTTAAATGTTTTTGAATATCCATATTGAATCAGGAGCCACATATCATGCTCCATACAGTTCACGATGGGCCCCATAAGATGCTCCATACAAAAACACCCCATATAATACTGCACAAAGGTTAATAATGGCCCCATAAGGTGCTCCATAGAATAATATGTCCCATATGCTGCTCCATAAAGGTTATGGCCCCATAAGATATTCCATAGATTATGCCCCATAAGATGCGCCATAGGTTATGCCCCCATAAGATGCTCCATAATTTATACCCCCATAAGATGCTCCATAGATTATACCACCATAAGATGCTCCATAAGATGATCCATGGATTATGCCCCATATGCTGCCCCATAAGATGCTCCATAGATTATGCCCCCATAAGATGCTCAATAGATTATGCCCCCATATGCTGCCCCATCAGATGCTCCATAGATTATGCCCCCATATGCTGCTGCTGTTGCAAATAACAACATATAGCAACACTGTGCGTCGTCACTGGGGGCCAGGTGCCGGTGTCACTGCTGGCTCAGGACCCCGGCACTGGCGATATTCACCTGTGCCTGTTCCATCACTGCACGCCACTCTGTCTTCTGGGTCTCTCTGTCAATGACTGTTAAGGCAGAGGGCACAGCATGCACTAACTACGTCACCGCGCCTTCTAGCCTAAACGTCACAGACAGAGGATGCAGAGGACAGAGCGGCGCGATGGACTGGGGACAGGTGAATATAGCTTATACTTACCCCCTCCTGGTGCGGTCTCTGCAACCCCCCGCTACTCCCAGTCTCAGGCTTCTTCCTTCAATGGTCACGTGGTACGACGCATATTCATGACTTTAATGAGCGGTACCACGTGACCACTGAAGGAAGTATTCTAATACTGTGGGAGAAGTGGGGGGGCTTCAGAGACCAGGGGGTGGTGCCAGTATGATCTGAAACCCCCGCTCCCATCCCCCGCCGACCCCCTGGTATATGACTCGCGTATAAGCCGAGAGGGGGACTTTCAGCCCAAAAAAATGGGCTGAAAATCTCAGCTTATAAGCGAGTATATATGGTAATAATAGTTATATATCAGTAAATACATGGAAATAAGCCATAGAGAAAAAGAATAAGTAAAAGGCTGTGTGCCCACGTTGCGTTTTTTTTAAGCGTTTCTGCAGCGGCAAGGCCACCACGGAAACGCTTAAAAAATGCTAGGTAAAATGCATTTCCATGCAATCCTATTGGATTCCGCAGTTGCTGTGCCAGTGCTGCAGATTTTTCCACTGCTGAATCGCATTGCGGAAAAATCTATAGCATTTCTATTCATTTGGCGGAATCGCGGTGATTGCGCCACCATAGGATTGCATTGAAATGCTCACTTTACGCATGTGGCTATGCCCACCATGCGTAAAGTGAGTGCTCCATGTGCGGATGGTACCCAGGGTCTGGAGGAGAGGAGACTGTCCTCCAGGCCCTGGGTACCATAAACCTGTAAAAAATAGAATTAAAATAAAGATAGGGATATACCTTGTCGGCCCACGAAGTCCACTCGGTCCTCAGCGGTGCATGCGGCGGCTTTGTTCTCAGGCGTGCTTCGTGCCAAAATTACCTTTGTGATGTTGTGGTTGTGTGACCACTACTTCATCAGAGGTCATTCTTGCAATGCTGCATCACTGGGAACGGAACTTGCCGGCAGCGCCGCTGAGGAGATAGGGGGCCAAAAGGAGGTGAGTATATCCATATTTTTTATTATTTTTAACATTCTGTCTTTTACTACTGATGCTGCATAGGCAGCATCAATAGTAAAAAGTTGGTCACACTTGTCAAGCGCTATGCTTGTGTGTGACCAACCTATCAATCACTTTTCCAAGCGATGCTTCAAATTGCTTGGAAAAGCACTAGCATTCTGCAAGCTAAAAACACTTGTGTTTTGCGGGAAACATGTGAATTCCACATGTGTTTTACAAGCGGCGGGGAGTTGCGGAAGTACTGTGGAAAATTCCGCAGCATTTCTGCAACGTGGGCACAAAGCCAAAAATGCAGAAAAAAAGAAGACAAGGAAAAGAAAAGGAAAAAAAATGGGAATATGTCCTGGAGGTGGGAACAAATAAGATATGGACTAAAATGAACATGGAATGGCAGTAAAGGTGAGGAGTAGAGTAATTGATAAGGTGCATAAGGATTAAAGTAGGTTAGAAAGTCAAGGAAAGGGACTAGATATAGAAAGTGAGGGGAAAAAAGAAAACGGGGTGATAAAACAATAATTACATAACAGAAGGGATAAATAAAAATAAGGATGAAAAAAAAAAGAGAACAAATTAGCCAGCAATAAAATGGAGAGCACAGGCTAAAATATGTAATGCAGCAAACGATTATGATGGAAGATGAAGGCAAACAGGAGGAAACTAGGAGCGAGGAGAGATGAGGACTGCAATGCAATGAATAGAAATACACTGAAAAAAGTGTCTACATGACAGATATCTTGTAAAAAAACAGGGGGAGGAGGTGTCACAAGCACTCACCAGGCAGGGGAGACAGACTGCCATCTACTGCTACTGAAGATGCTAGAGGAGGAGGTGTCAACAAGTCTGGTTTGAATAAGCCACTCCTGCAGGATTTGACTCATGCTGTGATTCATTAGAAGTGTGGCAGAGAGCGCTCACTGTGCAGGACGGAAGTGGGGCAGGGGGAGAACGGAAGTGGGGCAGGGGGAGGGCGGAAGTGAGGCACTTAACACACACTGAGAAAAGTGCAATGCTCACTGACTGCTCAGTCTGGCCCTGCCATGCCGTTCCTCCAGCGGCCCTGTGCAGCTGCTTAGGCACCGGCCCGGGGGGCGTATGCCCTCCTGCCACCCGGCCCAGCCCGCCCCTGTCATGGGCTCTCCAAAAGCAACATGACACCTGCAGACCATTCCATCAAAGTCTGCATTCCAAAACATCACTACTTCCCTTCCGAGCCCTGACGTGTGCCCATACAGTAGTTTTCTCCCACATATGGGGTATCAGCGTACTCAGGACAAATTGGACAACGACTTTTGGGGTCCAATTTCTCCTGTTACCATTGGAAAAATAAAAAAATTGGTGACTAAAAGATCATGTTTATGGAAAAAATACGACTTTTTTATTTTCACGCCCGGGCGTTATAAACTTCTGTGAAGCACTGGGGGGGTTTAAAGTGCTCACCACACATCTAGATAAGTTCCTTGGGGGGTCTAGTTTCCAAAATGGTGTCATTTGTGGGGGTTTTCACTGTTTTGGTACATCAGGGGCTTTCCAAACGCGACATGGTGTCCGATCTCAATTCCAGCCAAAAACGTCAAATGGCGCTGCTTCCCTTCCGAGCTCTGCCATGCGCCCAAATAGTGGTTTACCCCCACATGTGGGGTATCAGCGTAGTCAGGACAAATTGCACAATAACTTTTAGGGTCCTGTTACCCTTGGAAAAATAAGAATTGAGGGTGAAAAGATCATTTTTGTGGAAAAATATGATTTTTTAAATGTACGGCTGTACGTTATAAACTTCTGTGAAGCCCTTGGGGGTTCAAAGTTCTCACCACACATCTAGATAAGTTCCTTGGGGGGTCTAGTTTCCCAAATGGTGTCATTTGAGGGGGGTTTCCACTGTTTTGGTACATCAGGGGTTTTCCAATCGCGACATGGTGTCCGATCTCAATTCCAGCCAAAAAAGTAAAGTGGCGCTGCTTCCCTTCTGAGCTCTGCCATGCGCCCAAATAGTCATTTACACCCACAAATGGGGTATCAGCGTACTCAGGACAAATTGCACAATAACTTTTAGGGTCCTGTTACCCTTGGGAAAATAAAAATTGGGGGTGAAGAGATCATTTTTGTGGAAAAAATATGATTTTTTAATTGTACCGCTGTACGTTATAAACTTCTGTGAAGCCCTAGTGGGTTCAAAGTTCTCACCACATATCTAGATAAGTTCTTTGGGGGGTCTAGTTTCCAAAATTGGGTCACTTGTGGGGGGTTTCCACTGTTTAGGCACATTAGGGGCTCTCCAAATGTGACATGGTGTCCGATCTGAATTCCAGCCAATTTTGCATTGAAAAAGTCAAACGGCGCTCCTTCCCCTCTGAGCTCTGCCGTGCGCCGAAACAGTGGTTCCCCTCCCACACATCAGGTATCAGCATACTCAGGACAAATTGCACAATAACTTTTGCAGTCCAATTTCACCTTTTACCCTTGGTAAAATAAAAATTGAACCTGAAGTATTTTTTTTGTGAAAAAAAGTTAAATGTTCATTTTTTTTAAAATATTCAAAAAATTCCTGTGAAGCACCTGAAGGGTTAATAAACTTCTTGAATGTGGTTTTGAGCACCTTAAGGGGTGCAGTTTTTAGAATGGTGTCACTTTTGGGTATTTTCTATCATATAGACCCCTCAAAGTGGCTTCAAATGTGATGTGGTCCGTAAAAATAAAATGGTGTTGCAAAAATGAGAAATCGCTGGTCAACTTTTAACCCTTATAACTTCCTAACAAAAAAATTTTGGTTCCAAAATTGTGCTGATGTAAAGCAAACATGTGGAAAATGTTACTTACTAAGTTTTTTGTGTGCCATATCTCTGTGATTTAAGGGCATAAAAATTCAAAGTTGGAAAATTGTGAAATTTTAAAAATTTTCGCCAAATTTCCATTTTTTTTCACAAATAAACGCAAATTATTTGAATGAAATTTTACCACTAGCATGAAGTACAATATGTCACGAGAAAACTTTGTCAGAATCACCAGGATCCATGGAAGTGTTTCAGAGTTATTACCTCATAAAGGGACAGTGGTCAGAATTGTATAAATTTGCCCGGTCATGAACGTGCAAACCACCCTTGGGGGTTAAGGGGTTAAACATTTTTCTGGATTCAGTTACTTATCCATATACTGTTACAGGGTCTGTGGTACATTTCGGTTGCATTTAACACTCTAAAAAAGCATTGAAATATTTTTCTGTATTCAATTACTCATCCATGTACTATTGCGTGCTGTAGGGTATATTTCGGTGTTATATAAGTCCAGAAAAGTGTTGAAACATTTTTCTGTTTTCAATAAATTTTATTTATATAGCACCAACATATACAACAACACTTTACAATTAATTAGGGTCATGTACAGACAATAAAAACAAAACAATGTAACACATTTCAACAGTTATAGGAAGAGTGATGGCAGTTTTCTCAAGCTTACAATCTAAAATGACATAGAGGGACACAATAGGTAAACTGTGCTTATTATGTACGGATCAGAAATCTTTATAATAAATAAGGGTTTTCATATTAAGCTGCATGATCCAGTCATCAGCCAGGATTTGACTGTCATGGTTTGAACAGGGTTCTTGCCCTGCACTCACAGGGTTAAGTGTTCGTGGCCTCTTTCTGGATCTGGGAGGGGTATTTATACTCACTCTTTACCAGGGTTCTCTGTCAGCTATACTGTTGTTCTGGTGTGTCTGACCCCTGATGTGCGTGTATTCTGCGTTGCTTGTTTGATTCCCGTGTATGACCCGGCCTGTTCCCTCACTCTGTACTCCGTCTCTCGCTTTGGTACTACTGTCTTCTCCGGTTCTGACCTCCTGGCTTGGCTATCGTTACTCCGTTACAGTTTGTCCCTATTGTACCGTCTATTGCCCGTTCTGGTTTTCTGACCTATTGCTACGTCCTGACTATCCTTTCTGTCTAAACCCCGTGGTACTGTATTGCTATCTGGTGCTTTGACCCTGGCTTCGTCTGGTTTCTGTCTCTGTCTATGCCCCTTGGTAACATAGCCCTGTAGTTACCTTTCTAGGAGTTTCCCTGCAGCTCCTAGATCTGTGGAGCTTAGGCCACGCCCCCAGCAGTCATGTGCTTCAGGTCCTGATACTCTGAAGCACGCATCGTCACCGCTGCTGCCCTGCTCCACAGGTATCTGTGAGTACTGTCTTTGTACTCAGGACACCCGCACTGGCACAGTGAGCAAGTGCAGTGCGGTGTTCCTGACACTGACCTTCAGGGGTCTATGGATGACCCTTCTTGTAATTCTTTCCTTCTTTTGCACTAACTGCAAAGCCTTTATGAGTGTATGAGTACATCAACTAAGCTTTCAAAATATTTATGTTCAAAATTGTTTTTATGGTTTCAATTAGTTAACCAAGCAGTTTAACGTGGTTCTTGCTAAATTACAGTGGTATGTAACACTCCAATAAGGCGTTTACATTTTTTTCTGGATTCAGTTACTCATCCATATACTGTTACATGCTCTGTGACACATTTTGGTGGCTTATAACACTCAAAAAGTGTTGAACCATTTTTCTGTATTCAATTACTCATCCATACAGTATTAGCTGCTTTCTGTTAAATTTCGTTGTTATATAACACTCCAAAAAGTACATGCTCTGTGGTACATTTTGGTGACATATCATACTCCAAAAAAGTGTTGAAACATTTTTCTTGATTTAATTACTCATCCATATACTAGTACGTGCTCTGTGGTACATTTCGGTGGAATATAACACTCCAAAAAAGCATTGAAAATTTTGTCTGTATTCAATTAGTCATCCATAAAATATTAGCTGCTTTCTGTTAAATTTCGGTGTTATATAACACTCCAAAAGCATAGAAAAATTTGTCTGGATTCAATTAGTCATCCTTAAAGTATTAGGAGCTTGTTGTGACATTTCCGTGGTATATAACACTCCAAAAAAAGAGTTAAAAAATTTGTCTCTGTTTAATTAGTCATCCATAAAGTATTAGGTGCTTTATGTGACAATAGGATGGTATACAGTATAACGATCCATAAAATCATTGAAAAATTTGTCTGGATTCAATTAATGATTAGAGATGGGCGAATCTACTCGTTAGGACTCGTTACTCTGCGAGTAGTAGGGGACTCACAGGACTCGGTACTCTGCGAGTTTCCAAGCGATTACTCGCACAGTAACGAGTCCAAAGTAAATCAATGGCAATCCTAGTTTTGGTCTGTTTTGTATTCTACTCAGATTCTCAGATCAATGCTTTCTGCTTTCAGAGTTTAAATCCGAGTTTTGCATTTAGAGTTTAAATCAGAGTTTTGCTTTCAGAGTTTAAATCCGAGTTTTGCTTTCAGAGTTTAAATCAGAGTTTTGCTTTCAGAGTTTAAATCCGAGTTTTGCTTTCAGAGTTTAAATCCGAGAGCATTCAGAGTTTTGCTAACTCGCTATCACTGTAGGATCATTTTTGACAGTCAATCCGGGTCCAGCAGCAGAGGAATCGCTGCAAACTCGCTTCCCCATTAATTAACATTGGACTCGCTAGACTCGCAACGAGTAGCGAGTCCTGCACTCGGACTCGTTAGAGTCTAGCGATTCCGAGTAATTTAGGATTCACCCATCCCTATTACTGATCCATTCACACAAGGACCTGTATGTTTGGATTTATTTTTCCCCTAATAATAAAGACCTTCATTTAAAAACTGCATTTTGTGTTTACTTGTTGTCACGTGGACCCGTCCTGTGTGACGCGACCAGCAGGCCGAAAACTAAAACGACAAGACGCGGCACGTGAAACTGTCCTGTGTGACATGGCTCGCAGGCCAGTAACTAAAACAACAAGACAGGGTGTAGGGAAACAGTTACACCGGTGGGCCCTGCGTTTGGGACAGGGGATGTGGAGACCTCCTGGAGTCCCTAACGCTCCTAACGCTCCCTATGACGGTTCCGTACCAGGCGCTGCTCAAGATACCTGTTGCCCTAGCACACCCTACAGCTATCCCTTGCTAGGGAGCTGGGTGGTGCAGGCACTGGCCCCACCGCTGTACTAATACACACGAAGGAAAAACACAAACGGGGAAACACCACTTAGCTTTACTCTTGTTGCACTTGCTCCTGGCAACAGAGACCACCACCAGAATGCAGCTCTCCTCCTGAATCGCTGCCACCAAGCTCTGTCAAAGCTACAAGGAAATCCCCTCTGACTCCTTCCACACCAGGGCTCTGACCATGCTGCAAGGAGCTCTCTCCAGCTCCTTTCTCCACCAAGGATGGTTAGAAATGAATACTGTCACCAATTCTGATTGCAACACCTGAGACTCTTTTATAGCAGAGCCAGCAATCAGACCTGTATTCTAATCATGTGCACTAAACTAAAGAAACAGAGTGCAATGACGCTCACCACCACCAGGGGCAAACTTGAACAAATGACACCACAGTGCAATAATCCTAATGGCCACCGGGGGAAAAAACCACCCAAGCATAGCTTAGAAAAAAAAGGTTACCTGTGCTTTTTATCTTTCATGATCCAGTATGGATCATGACAGTACCCTCCCCTTAATGAGGGGCCTCTGGACCCTCAAAACCTCTCCCCATCAGGGAACCACCTACAGCGGGGACGCCCAGACCCAGAGTTCACCCCAGCAACTACCTCCATGTCAGGTTGATGACAAACGAGCCCGCTGGTATTGGCAACGTTATGTTCTGGAGGCAACACACATCTCCGAAGCACTGACCTGGGGAACGGGTTGTGTATGTGTATGGTTGGTATGAGCTGGTAACACTCCACAACACACTTCCACTGGATGTTTTTTGGTACCACCCATACATGCTTGTTCACACACAGGTCCGGACCTGAACGTTTATTGCCACTCGTTCGTTTGTCACCACTTGGAGAACTCTTTCTGGGATTGACAACAGAGGCGTCGCCCTGTGTTCCCACACTCACACCCCCCGCACCTCACCAAGGGGTACCCCACCCTCCAACCCCTTCCACCACGAGGTCTGCGCCTTCCAGGGTTGGCCAATGTCGAGGGTTGAGACTTGCCCCTACTCTCCTGCAGCACATCTGCTGCCCTCACCGGAGAGGAAGGGGTCCACTGAAGAGAAATGGCAGAGACAGTAGCCCCTAGGCAGCAGCCCTCACATGAGTGCCCCAGCTGACCACTTCCCCCGCCCGCCAATCTATTACCGGGTTGTGTCTCTTCAGCCAAGGGAGGCCTAAAACAACAGGTACTGGCATTCCCTCCAAGATGTAGCATGACAAGGACTTCTCATGATGTCCTATACGCAGATGGATATTCTCTACGACCTTGGTCAAGCTACCCTGGCTCAGTGGAACAGAGTTTATGCCCTGGACGCTAATAGGCTGGGCTAGCGTCCTACACCTCAGACCATGAGTCTGGACAAAGCAAGCATCCACCAGACTGACTCCTGCTCCGCTGTCCACAAAGACCGGTATCACCTCCGGTACCGCGCCAGCCAAGACCTCTGCTGACATGGTACTTTGGGAGGGCAAAATGGAGGAAATGTATACTCCCTGGTCATCTCCCTCCAAGCGACCAGGGGAATGCGGCTTCTCAGATGGCACAGATAATTTGGCGCGCAATGGGCAAGCCTTCAGGACATGACCAGTCTGCCCACAGTACAAACATGCCGACACCACTCCCCGAACCGTAGGCAGCTCCGAATACAAACTAGCTACTCCTACTTGCATAGGTTCGCCTGGAGACTTGGCATGAACTGGGCAGGCTATCATAAAATGGCCAGGCTTCCCACAGGAAAAGCATACCCCCCACCACAACGAGCCGCAGACACCCCCTTTTTTGTATCAATAACACAGGGCTGTCTGGGTTCCTCCGTCCGCACTGGTGGGTCCTCCTCCCTAGCGAGGACATCAGGGGCACTTTTTGTATATGTCTTACCCTAAGGCGTCTATCCACCCGGATGGCGAGGGACATGGCGGCCTCCAGCGACCTGGGGGCGGCTTACTGCACCAGAGAATCCTGCAACTTTGGAGACAAACCCTGTACAAATTGACTTCTAAGTGCAGGGTTATTCCACTGAGTGTTAGTGGCCCACCACCTAAACTCTGAGCAGTACTCCTCAGCAACCCGGGCTCCCTATTTACACCTACAGATTCGGGATTCTGCCAGGGTGATGCCATCAGGATCCCCATACACAAGCGCCAAAGCCGCAAGAAACTCGTCCACGGACACCAATGATGGAGAATCGTCCGGTAGGGAGAAGGCCCAGGATTGGGGATCCCCTTTAAGAAGGGACATAATGTTTCCCACCCGTTGCTCTTCACTCCCTGATGAACGAGGGCGCAGCCTGAAATACAATTTACAGGCTTGCTGGAATTGATCTCTCCCTCCAGAAAACCTGTCAGGAAGGGATATCTTGGGTTCTGGCTGAGCCTGTTCCTGAACCAAGCCCCCAAAGCCCACCAACAGCCGCAGCTGCCGCACCAACACTCCGCGCAGCCCCCTAATCTCATCAGTAAGGGTCTGCAGCATTTGGGCAAAGGTCTGAACTGGTTCCATGGCTCAGCAGAAAAAAAAGTTATCGGTTGGTGATAATTAGAGTTGAGCGACTTTTGGTTTTTTAGGGTCGCGTTTCGTTTCGTGAAACCCGACTTTTCCAAAAGTCGGGTCGAGCAAGATCGTCCGATTATAGGGAAAAGTCGGGGTCGTCCCGAAACACGAAACCCAATGTAAGTCAATGGGGAATAAAAGTCGGCAGTGAGAGGAGGACAGGAAACACACCAACAGTGCCCATTTGAAAGCCAAAAGCATCAATTCTTCTTACTTAAGCTTGTCAACCTTAATTAACTTCATAATACAAGTTACGCACTGAAAAATGGGGGTTATTTGGCTACAGACTGTGGGGGGGGAGGGCTGGCTCCAGGTTTTCATGTGCCCTGGGCGAAAGAGCGCCCCTTTAACACATACCACAACTCATCATGCTCCGATACGGCAGAGAAATAGCGGTATAGTACAATGAAAAATACCTCACTTTTTACATCTCATGACGAGGCCCATCTATTTCTCCATACAGAATCATTGGTCCCATATAATGTTTGAAACAGTATATGATGAGCTCCACATAATGCTACAGTATATGTTGGTCCCCATGGATGAAGCTCTACTGTCTTATGGGCCCAAATAATGCTCCAAACATAATGGGCCCCATTTCTAATGCTCTAGTGTATAATGGGCCCTGTAAATGCTGCTCCAGTGTCTGATGTCCACCTTTGGAATGTTCCAGTGTATGGTGGGCCCCATCTATCATTCTCAGACGGTGTTAGGCCCAGTATGGATTGCACAAAGGTTAGAAAGGGTACCGTATCCCCAGATAACATGTATGGATAGCGTACACATTCAAAATATATGTCTCAGGAGGCAGGCTCAGACGGTGTTAGGCCCAGTATGGATTGCACGTGATTGCACAAAGGTTAGAAAGGGTACCGTATCCCCGGATAACATGTATGGATAGCGTACACATTCAAAATATATGTCTCAGGAGGCAGGCTCAGACGGTGTTAGGCCCAGTATGGATTACACGTGATTGCACAAAGGTTAGAAAGGGTACCGTATCCCCAGATAACATGTATGGATAGCGTACACAGTCAAAATATATGTCTCAGGAGGCAGGCTCAGACGGTGTTAGGCCCAGTATGGATTGCACGTGATTGCACAAAGGTTAGAAAGGGTACCGTATCCCCAGATAACATGTATGGATAGCGTACACATTCAAAATATATGTCTCAGGAGGCAGGCTCAGACAGTGTTAGGCCCAGTATGGATTGCACGTGATTGCACAAAGGTTAGAAAGGGTACCGTATCCCCAGATAACAGGTATGGATAGCGTACACATTCAAAATATATGTCTATACATCAGGAGGCAGGCTCAGACGGTGTTAGGCCCAGTATGGATTGCACGTGATTGCACAAAGGTTAGAAAGGGTACCGTATCCCCAGATAACATGTATGGATAGCGTACACATTCAAAATATATGTCTCAGGAGGCAGGCTCAGACGGTGTTAGGCCCAGTATGGATTGCACGTGATTGCACAAAGGTTAGAAAGGGTACCGCATCCCCAGATAACATGTATGGATAGCGTACACATTCAAAATATATGTCTATACATCAGGAGGCAGGCTCAGACGGTGTTAGGCCCAGTATGGATTGCACGTGATTGCACAAAGGTTAGAAAGGGTACCGTATCCCCAGATAACATGTATGGATAACGTACACATTCAAAATATATATCTCAGGAGGCAGGCTCAGACGGTGTTAGGCCCAGTATGGATTGCACGTGATTGCACAAAGGTTAGAAAGGGTACCGTATCCCCAGATAACATGTATGGATAGCGTACACATTCAAAATATATGTCTCAGGAGGCAGGCTCAGACAGTGTTAGGCCCAGTATGGATTGCACGTGATTGCACAAAGGTTAGAAAGGGTACCGTATCCCCAGATAACAGGTATGGATAGCGTACACATTCAAAATATATGTCTATACATCAGGAGGCAGGCTCAGACGGTGTTAGGCCCAGTATGGATTGCACGTGATTGCACAAAGGTTAGAAAGGGTACCGTTTCCCCGGATAACATGTATGGATAGCGTACACATTCAAAATATATGTCTCAGGAGGCAGGCTCAGACGGTGTTAGGCCCAGAATGGATTGCACGTGATTGCACAAAGGTTAGAAAGGGCACCGTATCCCCGGATAACATGTATGGATAGCGTACACATTCAAAATATATGTCTCAGGAGGCAGGCTCAGACGGTGTTAGGCCCAGTATGGATTGCACGTGATTGCACAAAGGTTAGAAAGGGTATCGTTTCCCCGGATAACATGTATGGATAGCGTACACATTCAAAATATATGTCTCAGGAGGCAGGCTCAGACGGTGTTAGGCCCAGTATGGATTGCACGTGATTGCACAAAGGTTAGAAAGGGTACCGTTTCCCCGGATAACATGTATGGATAGCGTACACATTCAAAATATATGTCTCAGGAGGCAGGCTCAGACGGTGTTAGGCCCAGTATGGATTGCACGTGATTGCACAAAGGTTAGAAAGGGTACCGTATCCCCGGATAACATGTATGGATAGCGTACACATTCAAAATATATGTCTCAGGAGGCAGGCTCAGACGGTGTTAGGCCCAGTATGGATTGCACGTGATTGCACAAAGGTTAGAAAGGGTACCGTATCCCCGGATAACATGTATGGATAGCGTACACATTCAAAATATATGTCTATACATCAGGAGGCAGGCTCAGACGGTGTCAGGCACAGTATGGATTTGACAGCCCAGATTACACAGCAGAGGAGCAGGGAGAGGTAAAGATTGCAAATGCTGGGGCCCTGCCAAAGCAAGGGGGGCCCACTCGTGGGCGTCGGTACTGGCACTGGGCCCCTCATAGTACAGCGGTGTGTCTGACGGCGGGTGTGCACCACCACCGTCAGAGACACTTGATTGCACTATGAGGGACCCTGTGCCAGTGCCCGCGCCCAAGAGTCGGCCTACCCACCTGTCCAGGACAACGGCACTCGCACGGTGTCGTGCGCTAGGTGGTGACCCCGGCCATGGGGGGGGAGGCAGCACAGTTAGGGAGTTTTAGAAAGTGGCATATGTTGATGTTGGACATTCAGCTGATGCAAAAGGCGAAATAGGTGAAGTACCAGGAAGAGGTGGACCAAAGCAAGCCATTTTTCTGTCACCCTATGTGTCATCAGGGGAAGGTGGGACAAAATCCTTGGAAACCCATGCGTGGTTCATTTTAATGAAGGTTAGATCATCCACAATTTGGGTTGACAGACGGGTCCTTTTTTCTGTCAGGATTGATCCAGCTGCACTGAAGACTCTTTCCGATAGCACACTTGCAGCTGGGCAAGCGAGCTCCTGTAAGGCATATTGGGCCAATTCAGGCCAGGTGTCCAGTTTAGCGGCCCAATAGTCAAAGGGGAATGACCTGTGTGGGAGAACATCGATATGGGAGGAAAAGTAGTTTGCAACCGTAGTTGACAACTGCTGTCTCCTGTCACTTTCCATCGATGCAGTATTACCAGTTGTGTGAGCGGTATTTGAAAAATCAGTCCACAACATTGTCATGAAACCCCTGTCTCCAACGCCACTTCTGCTGTGTGCACCATGAACACCTCTGCCAAGCTGCCCCCGGCCCGTACGGCTCGTGTGAGAACCATCACCGCTGCTGTGTGCTGGGAATGCCTCAAGCAACCGATTTACCAGAGTTGCTTGTTTATTAGCCAATATTAGGTCAAGGTTCTCCTGTGGCATGATGTTTTGTAATTTGCCTTTATAGCGTGGATCCAGGATGCTGGCCAACCAGTAGTCGTCATCGTTCATCATTTTGGCAATGCGGGGGTCCCTTTTTAGGATCCGCAAGGCATAATCTGACATGTGGGCCAATGTTCCCGGTGTCAATGATGCACTGCGAGTGCTGGGTGGAGGAGCACTTTCTGGCAAATCCACATCTCTCCAGTCACGCACAAACCCTGTACCAGACCTTGCCACGCCAACATTTTCACTTGCCCCACGAGATGCATCCTCCTCCCCTAAGTAATCATCCACATCATCATCCTCCTCCTCTTCTTCCTCCACCTCGTCCAGGAGAGGTCCCTGAGCAGACAATGGCTGAATGTCATCAAGGATTCCCTCCTCCTCTTCCTCCTCATCAACATTGGCTGCAGACGCCTGCTCCTTAAGGTGCGTCAAAGTTTGCATGAGCAGACGCATAAGTGGGATGCTCATGCTTAGGATGGTGTCTTCTGCGCTTACCAGCCGTGTGCATTCCTCAAAACACTGAAGGACTTTACAAAGGTCTTTCAGCTTCGACCACTGCACACCTGTCAACTCCATGTCTGCTCTCAAAGTGCCTGGCCGTGTATCCTCCCACAAATGCATTATGGCCTGCCTCTGCTCGCACAGCCGCTCCACCATGTGCAGGGTGGAGTTCCACCTTGTTGCAATGTCGATAATGAGGCATTGGTTGGGAAGGTGGAGCAATCGCTGCAGCTTCTGCATACGAACGGAGTGTACAGGCGACCGGCGGATGTGCGCGCACAGTCTTCGCACCTTCTGGAGCAGGGCTGTTAACTCCGGATAATTTTTGAGGAAGCATTGCACCACCAGGTTCAAGGTGTGAGCCAAGCAAGGTATGTGGCTGAGTTTTGAAAGGGCTATGGCTGCCATAAAATTACGGCCGTTATCACTAACTACCTTGCCTGCCTCAAGATGTACACTGCCCAGCCATGACTCAGTTTGTCGCTTCAAGTACTCGGCCAGCACCTCGGCGGTGTGTCTGTCGCCCAAACACATCATCTGCAACACAGCCTGCTGACGCTTTCCACTAGCTGCTCGATAGGGGGACACATCGTGTGCAACAGTGGCAGCTGCAGATGGAGTGCTAGTACGACTGCGCTCTGTGGACGAGCTTTCGCTTCTGGAGGAGGAGGAGGAGGAGGAGGGTCGAACGCCTACAGCCAACTGTTTCCTATACCGTGGGCTAGGCAGCACTGTCCCACCACCGCTGTCCCCTGTGGACCCTGCATCCACCACATTAACCCAGTGCGCAGTGATGGACACGTAACGGCCCTGGCCATGCCGACTGGACCATGCATCAGTTGTGAGGTGCACCTTTCCGCTCACTGACTGCTTGAGTGCATGGACAATGCGGTCTTTCACATGATGGTGGAGGGCTGGGATGGCTTTGCGAGAGAAGAAGTGGCGACTGGGTAGGTCATAGCATGGTACTGCATAGGCCATGAGTTCGCGGAAAGCTGTGCTTTCCACCAACCGAAAGGGCATCATCTCAAACGAGATTAGTTTGGCAATGTGGGCGTTCAAACCCAGTGTACGCGGATGAGAGACTGAGTACTTTCTTGACCTACTCATAGTGTCTGGGAGGGTGAGCTGGACTTGAGAGCTGCATATGGTGGAAGTAGCGGTGGACAGGGCGGACTGAGAGAGGGTTGATGATGGTGATGGAGTTGGTGTTCTTTCTGATGGCCTAGAATCAGTCTTTCGTTGATATAACAGTGGGATTCCCTGACTGCTGTGGTCTTGCAACGACACCTCAACATTTGCTGCTGTGCTAACCGGTGGGCTTACAGTGGGGGAAACAATGTAGCGTTGCTGACTACCTTCGTTGTGATCAGTTGCACATGTGGCACTTGAGGTTTGGTGTTGTGTCCACGCTTGCAAGTGCATGCTGGTTAAATGTCTAAGCATGCAACTGGTATTCAAATTTTTCAGATTTTTCCCTCGGCTAAAGGTCTTTGCGCACTTCTTACAGATAACCTTGGCCTGATCATGAGGATTTTGTTCAAAAAAGTGCCACACTGCACTCTTCCTACTTTGGCACACATTTTACGGCCTAGCACGCTGTGATCTTTTGACCCTCTGGACAAGCTGTCCAGCAACTCTTTTGATGTTTGGAACCTGTCTTTGGAGTGCTCCGGGCCTGCCAGATAACAGCTGTTGCGATGTCGATGTCTGCTGTGGATGCTCCTCATCTGAGCTATTGGAAGCAGCACCCTCTTCCCCCAATGGATGCCAATCTGGGTCAACAACTGGGTCATCCATCACCTCCTCTTCTATGTCATGTGCACCTTCCTCTGTGTCACCGTGTATGGTGGTATAGTGTGCGGGAAGGGGCACCTGAGTCTCATCAGGGTCAGAATCTGGCTCTGTACACTGCGAGGACAATGTAGTGCTCTGAGTGAATGTACCAGCAGAATCATCCATCAGCGGCTGTGCATCAGTGCACTCCATGTCAGATTCATCTTGGCCTGGGTAATTCACCATTTCACTTGATAATCCAGGCATGGTATGTGAAAACAGCTCCATGGAGTAATCAGTAGTATGGCCTGCGTCATCCTTCAATCTTGGTTGGGGTGAAGGACACAAGGAAAGGTGTGGTTCATGAACATGAGCCTCCAATGACGACTCAGTGCTTTTACTTTTTACAACTGAAGAAGAGGAGGCGATAGAGCTGGAGGCTGAGTCAGCAATGTAAGACAAAACTTTTTCCTGATGCTCTGGCTTTAAAAGCGGTTTGCCAACTCCTAGAAAACTAAGCGTTCGAGGCCTTATGTAGCCAGACGATGACGCAGGGTCAGCACCTCCTGCATTCGGTCCTATTTTGCTCTTGCCACTACCATCAGATCCACCACCAACACCATCATTACCAGCTGCCAACCCCCGCCCAATTCCACGGCCTCTTCCACCAGCCTTCCTCATTTTTGGTAGAAATGTAGACAAAATCCAACAAACTATATAGTAATGTAAAACAAGGTACAAGGTGTCTATAGGACAGGGGAGATTTTGAATTTCTGCAGACACTTGTGGACACTGGACACTTTTGGATTGTGTGAGGCCCACTGATATCTGAGCGCTATGCGACAGGCTCGATGGCACAGCTGTGACCAAAGTGACTAGAGGATAAGGGAGATTTTGAATCTCTGCACACACTTTTGGACACTGGACACTTTTGGATTGTGTGAGGCCCACTGATATCTGAGCGCTATGTGACAGGCTCGATGGCACAGCTGTGACCAAAGTGACTAGAGGATAAGGGAGATTTTGAATCTCTGCACACACTTTTGGACACTGGATGGACACTTTTGGATTGTGTGAGGCCCACTGATATCTGAGCGCTATGTGACAGGCTCGATGGCACAGCTGTGACCAAAGTGACTAGAGGATAAGGGAGATTTTGAATCTCTGCACACACTTTTGGACACTGGATGGACACTTTTGGATTGTGTGAGGCCCACTGATATCTGAGCGCTATGTGACAGGCTCGATGGCACAGCTGTGACCAAAGTGACTAGAGGATAAGGGAGATTTTGAATCTCTGCACACACTTTTGGACACTGGATGGACACTTTTGGATTGTGTGAGGCCCACTGATATCTGAGCGCTATGTGACAGGCTCGATGGCACAGCTGTGACCAAAGTGACTAGAGGATAAGGGAGATTTTGAATCTCTGCACACACTTTTGGACACTGGATGGACACTTTTGGATTGTGTGAGGCCCACTGATATCTGAGCGCTATGTGACAGGCTCGATGGCACAGCTGTGACCAAAGTGACTAGAGGATAAGGGAGATTTTGAATCTCTGCACACACTTTTGGACACTGGACACTTTTGGATTGTGTGAGGCCCAATGAATATCTGAGCGCTATGTGACAGGCTCGAAGGCACAGCTGTGACAAAAGTGACTAGAGGATAAGGGAGATTTTGAATCTCTGCACACACTTTTGGACACTGGATGGACACTTTTGGATTGTGTGAGGCCCACTGATATCTGAGCGCTATGTGACAGGCTCGATGGCACAGCTGTGACCAAAGTGACTAGAGGATAAGGGAGATTTTGAATCTCTGCACACACTTTTGGACACTGGATGTACACTTTTGGATTGTGTGAGGCCCACTGATATCTGAGCGCTATGTGACAGGCTCGATGGCACAGCTGTGACCAAAGTGACTAGAGGATAAGGGAGATTTTGAATCTCTGCACACACTTTTGGACACTGGACACTTTTGGATTGTGTGAGGCCCAATGAATATCTGAGCGCTATGTGACAGGCTCGATGGCACAGCTGTGACAAAAGTGACTAGAGGATAAGGGAGATTTTGAATCTCTGCACACACTTTTGGACACTGGATGGACACTTTTGGATTGTGTGAGGCCCACTGATATCTGAGCGCTATGTGACAGGCTCGATGGCACAGCTGTGACCAAAGTGACTAGAGGATAAGGGAGATTTTGAATCTCTGCACACACTTTTGGACACTGGACACTTTTGGATTGTGTGAGGCCCACTGATATCTGAGCGTTATGTGACAGGCTCAATGGCACAGCTGTGACCAAAGTGACTAGAGGATAAGGGAGATTTTGAATCTCTGCACACACTTTTGGACACTGGATGGACACTTTTGGATTGTGTGAGGCCCACTGATATCTGAGCGCTATGTGACAGGCTCGATGGCACAGCTGTGACCAAAGTGACTAGAGGATAAGGGAGATTTTAAATCTCTACACACACTTTTGGACACTGGATGGACACTTTTGGATTGTGTGAGGCCCACTGATATCTGAGCGCTATGTGACAGGCTCAATGGCACAGCTGTGACCAAAGTGACTAGAGGATAAGGGAGATTTTGAATCTCTGCACACACTTTTGGACACTGGATGGACACTTTTGGATTGTGTGAGGCCCACTGATATCTGAGCGCTATGTGACAGGCTCGATGGCACAGCTGTGACCAAAGTGACTAGAGGATAAGGGAGATTTTGAATCTCTGCACACACTTTTGGACACTGGATGGACACTTTTGAATTGTGTGAGGCCCACTGATATCTGAGCGCTATGTGACAGGCTCGATGGCACAGCTGTGACCAAAGTGACTAGAGGATAAGGGAGATTTTGAATCTCTGCACACACTTTTGGACACTGGACACTTTTGGATTGTGTGAGGCCCAATGAATATCTGAGCGCTATGTGACAGGCTCGATGGCACAGCTGTGACAAAAGTGACTAGAGGATAAGGGAGATTGGATTGCTTTTAAAAAAGCAGTTTGCGGAGCAGTGGGTAAACAGCAATGCAGGAATGTCAGGAAGCTTTAGAAGGCAGCCCAACAACCAACACCACTGATACACCACTATATAGCCTCCCCTTGCACTGCACACACAGTGACTGGTGTGTTGTGCAGGCCAAATTGCTAGCAGCAGAAGCAGTTTTTTTGTCTTCTCAGCAGGACAAAAAAAAAAAATTGGGATTGCTTTTAAAAAAGCAGTTTGCGGAGCAGTGGGTAAACAGCAATGCAGGAATGTCAGGAAGCCTTAGAAGGCAGCCCAACAACCAACACCACTGATACACCACTATATAGCCTCCCCTTGCACTGCACACACAGTGACTGGTGTGTTGTGCAGGCCAAATCGCTAGCAGCAGAAGCAGTTTTTTTGTCTTCTTCCCTGCCTAACGCTCTCCCTACAGAATCAGCAGCAACCTCTCCCTATACTAAGATCAGCAGAAGTGAGATGGCGGTCGGCGTGCACGCCCTTTTATACCCCCTGTGACGCCCACCAAAGCAAGCCAATCACTTGCATGCCCTTCTGAAAGATGGTGGTGACCCGTGCCTATGTCATCACGTTGCCCACAGTGTCCGTGGATCCTGATTGGCTGAAAAAGAGCGCAAAACAAACTTTTGAAACGCGACTTTGGCGCGTAAGTCGCCGACCTCGTGGCCGACCTCATCCTAGGGTCGGGTTTCGTTTCATGAAACCCGACTTTGCCAAAAGTCGGCGACTTTTGAATTTTTTTGAATCGTTTCGCTCAACTCTAGTGATAATGTCACATGGACCCGTCCTGTGTGATGCGACCAGCAGGCCGGTAACTAAAACGACAAGACGTGGCACGTGAAACTGTCATGTGTGACAGGGCTCGCAGGCCAGTAACTAAAACAACAAGACAAGGGGTAGGGAAACAGTTACAAAGGTGGGCCCTGCGATTGAGACAGGGGACGTGGAGACCTCCTGCACTCCCCTGAGTCAGTGTCCCTAACGCTCCTAACGCTCCCTATGCCGGTTCCGTACCAGGCGCCGCTCAGGATACCTGTCGCCCTAGCACACCTTACAGCTATCCCTTGCTAGGGAGCTGGGTGGTGCAGGCACTGGCCCCACCGCTGTACTAATACACACGAAGGAAAAACACAAACGGGGAAACACCACTTAGCTTTACTCTTGTTGCACTTGCTCCTGGCAACAGAGACCACCACCAGAATGCAGCTCTCCTCCTGAATCGCTGCCACCAAGCTCTGTCAAAGCTACAAGGAAATCCCCTCTGACTCCTTCCACACCAGGGCTCTGACCGTGCTGCAAGGAGCTCTCTCCAGCTCCATTCTCCACCAAGGATGGTTGGAAATGAATACTATCACCAACGCTGATTGCAACACCTGAGACTCTTTTATAGCAGAGCCAACAATCACACCTGTATTCTAATCATGTGCACGAAACTAAAGAAACAGAGTGCAATGACGGTCACCACCACCGGGGGCAAACTTGAACAAACGACACCACAGTGCAATAATCCTAATGGCCACTGGGGGCAAAAACCACCGAAGCACAGCTTAGAAAAAAAGGTTACCTGTGCTTTTTATCTGTCATGATCCAGCATGGATCATGACACTTGTGTTACCTTTGTCTAATATTTAAATTTGTCTGATGATCTGAAACATTTAAGTGGGGGAAACAGTTTTTACACCACTGTATGTAAAACGTGGTTTGTGTGCAATTTAGTTGGTTTGAAACAAAAAACAAAATTGGCCTGCTACAGGTGTGCAAATTTGGTCCCTCAGTAATTGTTCTCAAGCTGCCACTATATTTCCATGTGTGGCATATTCGCCTTGTACCAGCACGAGTGCAGAGACATCGACCATGTCCTTACCAACATGGTCACTGGGATTGTCCACTTAATGTCCAACACATAGACAAGAGCTTGTGGCCAGCGATGCTATATTTAAATGACGGCACGCTGGTGAATATTGTGAAGGCCAGGGCTGAGTCCCACCTTTGCACAGCACATGTGCTACCTATGCTGATGATTGATGGCACTACTTCTATCAGGGTTTCCTCCACCTCCTACACCAGGTCCTGCACACCACCCCACTGCTCCTCATACTCCATATTTGATGTGCTATCTCAGAGCACAGGTTGGCTGAAAGATCTGCAGCATTGCCTCAGGGAAGCGGCAACAGGCTTTGGTGAAGCTAATTTGTTTAGAGGACAAACTGCACACTGCAGCACAATTATTAAAAGGCATGACAGACCAGATAGATCTGTTGCTCTCGCTGCTGAACCTACAACCAGGCATGGTTGCGTGTGATAACTTGATGGCGGCTCTGAAGCTTGGCAAGCTCACAAACATATCACACTTAACCCACATGCTCAGCTTGGTAGTTCAACGGTTTGTGAAAACGTTCTCATATTTGCCAGAGCTTCTGGTCAAGGTACACCACATCAGTGGCCATTTCCACAAGTCAGTTACAGCTCCTACCTCTCTGGCAGTGCTGCAGCAGTGCATGCAAGTGACAGCTTACCAACTGGTATGCAACATGAACATGTGCTGGAACTCCACACTACATATTGTGTTAAGGCTTTGTGAGCAGTTGTGGAATACCAGATCCAACATGCCTGTCAGTATTCTGGTCAGTCTATGCACCTAGTAACTGAAGAGTGGGCATGGATGTCTGACATTTGTTTCATTCTCTTGGACTTTGAGGACTCCACAATGATGTTAGTGGCGATTATACCTTCTTCAGCGCAATGATCCCTCTTCTCTGCCTACTTAAACACTCGCTGATGACTACTAAACATGAAATTTTGCATGCGGACCAGATGGAGATGGAGGAAGTCATGAGACAGGGAGATACTACCCAGTGCAGCCTCTTCTCATCTGCACAGCATGGATTGGGAATCAATAAGGATGTGAAGGAGGAGGAGGAACAGGAGCTGGCTAGTACCTACACAAGCTTCATCCTGTCTCTTCCAAATAGATGGCCTGAGGAGGGGAATGAGGAGGAAGAGATGGAGGAGGAGATGGAAAATAGTCATTGTGGTGGAAACAGGGAAGTGTTGGCTGTAGGGACCTTGGTGCATATGGCACACTGTTTCTACCTCTGCATTTTCCATGACTTTACATTACATTCATCTTGACCAAAAAAGGTTACTGGTTGTTCACCCTGATAAACTTACACTACAAGTAAAATTTTATATCTATTCTTCATGAAGCGGAGGTCTTCCAAAATGGTGCTATAACAGAAGGCCATTATTGAAAAATATGTTGAAAAAATTCCCATCATACAACACTAGCGGCAGTGGGTAAGCTTCCTTGCTCAACCAAGGAGGAGAGGAGTAGGAGCCACACACCAGGTACAGCAGGGAAAATTACACTGTCAAAGATCTGGGCCAATTTCATGACACCCTCCCAACATCCATGCCCTGATGACCAGGTATTTTTGACAAGGAAAGGAAAGTTTTTAAAGATGGTCAAGCCCTGGCGGACCATCCAGCATACTCCCTATATCCTCTGAGACCTAACTGGCTTTAGATGTCCCTCTATCCCTTTGACGTGTTGTGCTGCCCATCCGCTAGTGTCTTGTCTGAGCACATTTTTTGTGCAACCGGGGTTCATAACAGACAGGCACTTTCGTCTGTCAACAGAAAGTGCTGACAGGCTCACTCTATTAACAATGAACAAGGCCTGGATTAGACCTGACTTTTCCACCCTACCTGATAACAACAGCATATAAAGTGTTTTTAATGTTTAATATTTGAAAGAGGCCCACTAGTTGTTGCCTTCTAGGTTCTATGGATGACTGGATGATGCTGCTAATTTTTTTCACTGGCTTTGCACTTGCACTGAACTGAATCCTGTTGATAGAGGACACTCTTAAAGCCCTCTAAATCGGTGTGTCTATAACAGACACCACCTAAACCAAACAAAAACTGAAAATGACTGCAAACACATATTCTTTGGTATTATTATCTTCATTTAATTTGTCTTAAATGAAAAAACACAAAAAGAATTGTCCTAAAGCCAAATTGGATATAATTCCACACCAAACATAAAAAAGAGGGTGGACAAAAGTATTGGCACTGTTCAAAAAATCATGTGATGCTTCTCTAATTTGTGTAATTAACAGCACCTGTAACTTACCTGTGGCACCTAAATCACACTTGCAGCCAGTTGACATGGATTAAAGTTGAATCAACCTCTGTCCTGTGTCCTTGTGTGTACCACATTGAGCATGGAGAAAAGAAAGAAGACCAAAGAACTGTCTGAGGAGTTGAAAAACCAAATTGTGAGGAAGCATGAGCAATCTCAAGGCTACAAGTCCATCTCCAAAGACCTGAATGTTCCTGTGTTTATCGTGCGCATTGTCATCAAGAAGTTTAAAGCCCATGGCACTGTGGCTAACCTCCCTAGATGTGGATGGAAAAGAAAAATTGACAAGAGATTTCAACGCAAGATTGTGCGGATGTTGGATAAAGAACCTTGACTAACATCCAAACAAGTTCAAGCTGCCCTGCAGTCCGAGGGTACAACAGTGTCAACCCGTACTATCTGTTGGCGTCTGAATGAAAAGGGACTGTATGGTAGGAGACCCAGGAAGACCCCACTTCTTACTTCGAGACATAAAAAAGCCAGGCTGGAGTTTGCCAAAACTTACCTGAAAAATCCTAAAACGTTTTGGAAGAATGTTCTCTGGTCAGATGAGACAAAAGTATAGCTTTTTGGGCAAAGGCATCAACATAGAGTTTACAGGAGAAAAAAAGAGGCATTCAAAGAAAAGAACACGTTTCCTACAGTCAAACATGGTGGAGGTTCCCTGATGTTTTGGGGTTGCTTTGCTGCCTCTGGCACTGGACTGCTTGACCGTGTGCATGGCATTATGAAGACTGAAGACTACCAACAAATTTTGCAGCATAATGCAGGGCCCAGTGTGAGAAAGCTGGGTCTCCCTCAGAGGTCAAGGGTCTTCCAGCCAGGGCCGCCATCAGGGCATTACTGCACTGACTGGCGTATGGGGCTCGGTGGTCAGAGGTAAGTAAACCGGGCCCTCGGTGCTGCCGCAGCTAAACGCTATTGACAATGCGGGCCCGCCGGCCCGCACGTCAATAGTTAATAGCCGCCAGCCAATAGGAGGCTGGCAGCTGACTTCAGCCGCACCTCGCCGGCGTCTGACGTCACTGTCAGTCGCCGGCTGGGACGCGCTGCAGTGTGGAGGGAGCGCAAGCGTCGCCCGCCGCTGGACCGCGGCCAGGTAAGAAGAACTTTTTTTTATTTTTTTAAATTTTTAAGAGTGGCAATCCGGGGGGCCCGGGGGAGACTGAGACATGGGGGCAGAATGCTGGACATGGGCAGAATGCTGAATGCTGGGACAGATTGCTGGACAATGGGGCAGAATGCTGGGCATGATGGGGCAGAATGCTGGTCATGATGGGGGCAGAATGCTGGACACGATGGAGCAGATTGCTGGTCATGATGGGGGCTGAATGCTGCGCACAATGGGGCAGAATGCTGGGCACGATGGGGCAGATTGCTTGACATGATTGGGCAGATTGCTGGTCATGATAGGGGCACAATGCTGGGCTCGATGGGGCAGATTGCTGGTCATGATGTGGGCAGAATGCTGGACACGATGGGGCAGATTGCTGGTCATGATTGGGGCAGAATGCTGGGCACGATGGGGCAGATTGCTGGGCATGTTGGGGCAGATTGCTTGTCATGATAGGGGCAGAATGCTGGACATGATGGGGCTGATTGCTGGTCATGATAGGGGCAGAATGCTTGGCACGATGGGGCAGATTGCTGGACACGATTGGGCAGATTGCTGGACACGATGGGGAAGATTGCTGGACACAATGGGGCAGATTGCGGGACACGATGGGGGCAGAATGCTGGACACGATGGGGGCAGATTGCTGGGCACGATGGGGCAGATTGCTGGAGACGATGGGGACAGAATTCTGGACACGATAGGGCAGAATGCTGGACACGATAGGGGCAGAATGTAACAGTGAGACACAGGAGGGAGCTGAATGGACACGGGGGCAGAATGTGACAGTGAGACACAGGAAGGGGCAGAATGTGAGGCACGGGGCAGAATGTGACAGTGAGACACAGGAAGGGGCAGAATGTGAGGCACGGGAGCAGAATGTGACAGTGGGACACAGAAAGGGGCACAATGAGATACGGGGCATGATTGGAGACAAAGGGGGCAGGATCAAAGACATGGGGGCATGACTGGAGACACTGGGGGCAGGATTGGAGACAGAGGGTGCAGGAATGGAGACAGATCATGCAGGATCATGGGGCAGGATGGATACGGTGGAGACAGATGGGGCAGGATGGGGACATCATATGGGGCAGAATGGATACTTATGAGGGCGGGATGGGAGAACGGATGGCTGAAGCCAGGAATGAGACACACGGGGGCTAGGATGGGGGATATTATTACCACAGGGTCTAATTAAGGGATATTATTACTGCAGTGATGTATTTATTTTATTTTTTGAGTATACTGTTTTAAATTGGGGGAGGGCGGTCCTGTTACTGTGTAGAGTGACACTATGTTGCCTTTTTTTCTTCATGTGATGAAATGTAGAAGTTGGGAAAATTAAGTAATATGTTCTGCAAGCGGAGCTCTAGGTAACTGTGTTATTTCCTGAAGAGACGAGCCCTGGCTGGAAGACGTGATGGCGGTCTGTGCTGGATGAAAGATGAAAAGCAAAGATGAAGGACTTCACCTAGAGACGTCACTGGTGAGTTAGTGTGTCACCTATACACCGACACTATACACTGTATAGAGGCCTTGTGTATAATGTCATTGATCACTGTATTACCTGTTCACAGACACTGCATACTAAGTACAGATCTCCAGTGTATAATGGCACTTATGGTGATAGTATCGTGTTTTTTTTTATTACTGATCAGTATTGTAGTATTCAGTCACTGTGGTGGTAATATGTGGTCTGGTCATGGTGCGGTGCTGTTACTTGTATGTGACATTATTCGGTCACTGTGGTGGTAATATGTGGTCTGGTCATGGTCTGGCGGTATTTGTTCCTTGTGTGTGGTATTATAGGTCACTATGTGGTCTGGACATGGTGCGGTGGTATTTTTCCCTTGTATGTGATATTATTGGTCATTTTAAAAATTGAAAAATAGAAAAAACCTAAATTGTATTACATATTTTAACAAATATTTAATAGGTTACAGTAGAATAGAGCTCGGCCAAAAGAGTCTACTGTGTTATGGTGGCGGCTTAAAAAATCTTTTGGCCAAAGCAAAAGCTGCCGGCTATATGTGTGATCTGGTGATGGGAACTGTTAATGTGTGATTGGTGAGAAGTGGAGTTCTTCCAAGAGAGAGCGGTGGAACTTTGGACAGTTCGAGGGGTGGAGGCGGGGCTGGGGTGGAGCCTGGGCAGAGTCTCAAGGGGGCCCCGAAAATTTTACCAGTATGGGGCCCCGAAATTCCTAGTGGCAGCCTTGCTTCAAGCAGGACAATGACCCAAAACACACTTCAAAAATCACTAGAAAATGGTTTGAGAGAAAGCACTGGAGACTTCTAAGGTGGCCAGCAATGAGTCCAGACCTGAATCCCATAGAACACCTGTGGAGAGATCTAAAAATGGCAGTTTGGAGAAGGCACCCTTCAAATATCAGGGATCTGGAGCAGTTTGCCAAATAAGAATAGTCTAAAATTCCAGCAGAGCATTGTAAGAAACTCATTAATGGTTACCGGAAGCGGTTGGTCGCAGTATTTTTGGCTAAAGGTTGTGCAACCAAGTATTAGGCTGATGGTGCCAATACTTTTGTCTGGCCCATTTTTGGAGTTTTGTGTTAAATGATCAATGTTTTGCTTTTTGCTTCATTCTCTTTTGTGTTTTTTTCATTTAAGACAAATTAAATGAAGATAATAATACCAAAGAATTTGTGTTTGCAATCATTTTCAGGAAGAAACTGAGTATTATCTGACAGAATTGCAGTGTAATTGTATGTGTAATGTGAGCTAAACCAACATATCCAGGGAACAATTTCCAAAAAACATAAAACACACTGAGGGAACACGCTTCTTGAAATCAGAAAACTCTTTTTCAATTGTGCAATTAATAATACAGCTTGCATGTGACCAATATTGCTACCTTTCAAATGAATAATCAAAATATCTGGCTGGTCCCAAATTCGCACACGTTCCCAAAGTATTTCAACTAAATGGCTCCCTCTTAACCCTCTAATACCCTACCACAGTACCTAAAATAATTCACAATCTAATGCCAAGTTCTAACTATAAGATTTCACACCAGCTCTTCTATGGGCCCAAAAAATGAAGACGTGGCCAATAATCCAGGCCACCTTCGTCTTCAGACCTGAAAAGCAAAAACACAGACAAATTAGGTCTTACATATGGCCAGTAATGTTTTCAACCCCATCTTCCAATACGTTTTATAATAATTTCCTCTAAGCCTAGGCCAGAAGCCTCCATGGCAGCGCCGATCCTAAAAAAATGGACTGAAAATCTCAAATGATCCAAACATAAATGTGCTTAGCAATTCTTAAGGACTGAATTGATGTGTAGTAAGAGGAGATCTGTCCAAATGCACGAAAAAAGAACCTGGAAAACCAGGTCTAAACTCTAAAAAATTTCTCGTCTGACACAGGGCAATACTTAAAGTCATTTAAAAAAGCTAATCAGCTTTGGATTGCCTGAGCCTAAAAAACAGACAAAAATCAGAGAACTGTACATCATCGATCAATAAATTTGACAACTTATCTTTGCTAGGAGAAACTAATTCTAAAAGCGCCAAAGACAGCTACAAGGAAAACTGTGCCAAACAATTGTCATTCATAAGCATAGGTACACACCACAGAACAAGTTTCCACCAAGCGCTGAACCAATGCAAAAGAGATACGGCGGTGGCTATCTGCAAGACAATTATCCTTCCTATAACCTTTCAAGATCTGTTTGACCTAAAACAAATTAATAATTGGAGTCATATCAAACCATCTTTGAAAAAATGCAATATTTTGTTAAGAAAACAAAAAATTCTGAAATAAGTAAACCACAAAATTCAGTGCAAAATGAACATCATACTTAGCTAAATTAACATTCCAATTATTGAAATATGAACACCAATGCTCCAATAAAGACTGGTTAATCCCACACCAGGCTGCACAGATGTTCTGGGCACTTCAAACCTTCTCTGTCAGCTGCAGGAACCAAGGATCAGAATCTGTTCATCTGATAACATGAAAGAGAGTCAGCAATATCCTCCCTCTCACATGCCTTGCCTTAATCCAGATATTCAAATACAAGCATATTAACACTAAAGGTACTGCCACACTTAGCGATGCACCAGCGATCCCGACCAGCGATATGACGCAGTCAGGATCGCTGGTGCATCGCTAAGTGGTCGCTAGTGAGCTGCCACACAGGCAGATCTCACCAGTGACATAGCAGGGGTCGGGGGTCGCTACTTACCTGTCAGACGAGGCGATCCTGACGTCCTCCCGCCCGCGTCCACGCGTCGCTCTTCAGCGCCACAGGAAGCCCAGCAGGAAGCTGACGACGAGAAACGGTCCAAGACGTTCTCGCGCGATCAGCGATAATCAGCGGGGGAGCCGGTCGGAGGTAAGTATCAGACATAGGGATATCGCTAGCAATATCGCTGCTACGTCACAAAAACCAGTGACGTTACAGCGATATCGCTTAGTGTGACAGGCCCTTAAATGACAAAGTAATTTAACTACCATATCTGACTTTGAAGTAAGGAAATTAATTGAAAAACAACTCCCATATTATCCGAATTGATAATGATCCCTCTGTTCTTGAAAAAATGACCCCATAAAACTAATGCTACTACAAAAGGAAACAATTCCAGTAAAGTAATATTTTTAGTTCATCCGTTAAAGACCCATGCCTCACTCCATCGCTCTGCACACCAGTGCATGCTACAAAAGACCCCAAACAAGTGCCACCAAATTCATCCGTAAAAAAATAATTTATCTTGGAAAAGTGAATTATCATTCAAATGCGACAAAAATTCTAACCAAAGATTCAAATCTTCCTTCAGAGACTTTGTATGATGCATATGAGACCAAGAGGACTTAAGCCCCTTATAGTGGCCGAATAAAGCCTTCTGGTGAAAATCTTTCCCAATGGAATCACCCTTGACCAATAAACCTAATAGGGATTGCAAATCCTTAAGGTGGGTTTACTTAACTAGCAACATCATTCTATGACCGATACTATCTTTACTAACTTCTCCTCAGGTAATCTAAATTCCATCGCCACTAAATCAATAATTATACTTAAAATTCAAGACAAGTACAAGAGAGGACAGTTTTTTTCGACAGCCAAAGGAATACCAAAATAATCCATGAGGGAAATCAGCTTGTTAAACAATACCATGCAATCATTTGAACCAGATGCACCAACGAACAGAAAATAGTCTAGATAATGCAGGGACCCACCCCGGGAACATTGATGACTAACAGCCCAATCCAAAAAGAAAGAAGATGTTTTAAAATGAAAACAAGACAATTGAAATCCAACGGTTAATACTTTGTCAAAATAACATTTTCCATCACATTGAAAGCCAAGTGAATTAAAACCAAGCATTAAGGCTAGTTTCACACTAGCGTTAGGAGGCGCAGTGCAGGGTCGCCGCTAAGCTCCGTCCCCGGCCGCACCTCCTCCGGTCATCTCCTCCTCTGATCGCATGACGCTGCATGCGATCAGCGTACCCTATATTTAGCATTGGGTATGCTGGTTGTGCGCTGGCTTGATTTTGCCGGTGCTTGCACCCTTTTGGCGCTGCACTGAGCGCACAAAAATGCAACACAGTGCGTTTTTGTGCACTCGGCACAGTGCCAAAAGGGCGTAAGCACTGGCAAAATCATGCCAGTGCACGACCAGTGTACCCAACGCTAAATATAGGGTACGCTGATCATATGCAGCGTCATGCGATCAGAGGAGGAGATGACCAGATGAGGCGCAGCCGGGGGCGGAGCTTAGCGGCGGCCCTGTGCTGCGCCTCCTAACACTAGTGTGAAACTAGCCTAAGACTGGCAGTAGCCTAAAAGCAGATTTAATGTCTGCTTTAGCCATAAAGCACCTTGACTAAATTGCAGAATTAAATCAACTCCTTGGTCAAACAATGCATAGGAAATGGAAGCCATATATTTATCAACTTAATCATTAAAATAGTGCCAACAGTAAGGCTAAGTTCACACGTACCGGAACTCTTGCGGAAATTACCGTGAGAATTCCGTAATTCCATTCCGCGGGAAAATCGCATTTTAAATTCCCGTGATTTTCCCGTGGAAAAACTAGCATTTTGCAAGCGTATTTAGCTTGCAAAATGCTAGCGTTTTCCAAGCGATCTGTAGCATCGCTTGGAGAACTGATTGACAGGTTGGTCACACTCGTCAAACATAGTGTTTGACAAGTGTGACCAACTTTTTACTATTGAGGCTGCATATGCAGCATCAGTAGTAAAAGATAGAATGTAAAAAAAAAATAAAAAATAGTGTCATTCTTACCTTCCGACGTCCCGCGCATCCGTTCCCAGTAATCCTTTGCGAAAATGCCCGCGATGACGTCCGTTCTCGCGGGATCGCGATGTCTCGCGGTAATTCGCGATGACGTCGCGCGAATTACCACTAGACTTCGCGATCCCGCGAGAATGGACGTCATCGCAGGCATTTTCGCAAAGGATTACTGGGAACGGAAGCGTGGAAAGAGGCGGGAAGGCTGCGCGGGACGCCGGAAGGTAAGAATAACAATATTCTTTATTTTAAATTCTATTTTTTACAGGGATATGGTACCCAAAGCCCGGAGGACAGTCTCCTCTCCTCCAGACCGTGGGTACCATCCGCAAATGTTCTGCTTACTTTCCGCATGGTGTGCACAGCCACATGCGGGAAGTAAGCGGAACAATGCATTCCTATGGGTGCGGGATCGCCGCGATTCCGCAAATTAATGAGCATGCTGCGTTTTTTACCGCAAAGCGATTCCGCCGCGGTAAAAACCGCAGCATTAGCACAGCATTGCGGAATCCCATAGGAATGCATGGGATGCTTATTTTTCGCGGCAAAATCGCGTGGTTAAAACCGCCGCGGAAACGCGAAAAAACGTCACGTGTGAACTCAGCCTAAAAGTTAGTGAGAAATGAAGATGGAAAGTTCTAAATCTACTACTCCATCTTGCAACTCTGCAAACCAGGTCATGTATTCCTTATTCATTTAGAACTTTCCATCTTTATTTCTCACTAACTTTAACTGTTGGCCCTATTTTGGACACTATTTCACTATTATGAAATTTTTAATGTGTAAGGTGACATTTTGTTTAAATAAAGATTTCCCCAAAATTTTTTTCAAACATAAGGCAGTTGCTTCCCATGATTGTAGGGTTATAGGTAAATTTGGAAGTGCCGTTACAGACTAGGCCTATTTTGCTAGTATGCACTATATTAAAATATTGAAAGAGTCCCAAACCTTTCCCCCAAAATTGAAGTAAATACAGAAAATGCCTGAACCTATTTATGAAACTACTTAAACACAGTGCATCCTCTTCGTTATCATCCTTCTTTTCAGCTTTATGTTCTAGAAGGTATTATCAAAATATATTAACAGAATCCCAAATTTTTTCTTTCACTACAAGGGTTAAATGTAAACCAAGCTGAGACATATCACGTTAAAGAATTTTTCAAACAACTCCCAGGTATACTATTGGATCTAACTTGAGCTGCTGCACCACTATGAAGAATACCTTAATCCAATTGAGATGCTCTGGCATGACCTTAAAAAGGTGAATCATGCTCAGGAACCCTCCAATGTGGCTTAATTACAACAATTCTGCAAACATGAGTGGGCCAAAATTCCTACAGACTCATTGCCAGTTATCACAAACGCATGATTGTAGTTGTTGCCGCTAAGGGTGGCCCAACCAGTTATTACAGTGGGGGAAATAAGTATTTGATCCCTTGCTGGTTTTGTAAGTTTGACAACTGACAAAGTCATGAACAATCTATAATTTTAAGGGCAGGTTAATTTTAACATGGAGAGAGAGAATATCAAAAATAAAATCCAGAAAATCACATCGTATAAATTATATAAATTTATTTGCATTTTGCAGTGAGAAATAAGTATTTGATCCCCTACCATCCATTAAGAGTTCTGGCTCCTACATATCAGTTAGACGCTCCTAATCAACTCGTTACCTGCATTAAAGACAGCTGTCCAACATAGACACCTCTATAAAAGACTCCTGTCCACAGACTTAATTAATCAGTCAGAGCTAAAAATTGATATGAATGTTTAGAACTAACAATAAACTCTAAGGGCCCCATCACACATAGTGACTCACCAGCGATCCCGACAACGATATGAACTTGTCAGGATCGCTGGTGTGTCGCTACATGATTGCTGGTGAGCTGCCAAACAGGCAGCTTCACCAGCGATCAGCACCAGCGACGACGAGCACGCGTGTCTCTGTGTACCTTAGATACCAGCGCGCTGGTGCAGGGAGCTGGTAACCAAGGTAAGCATCTGGTTTCTAAGCGCTGTTTACCTTGGTTACCAGCTCCCTGCACCAGCACGCTGGTATCCAAGGTACACAGAGGGTTTCTAAGCGCCGCACGTTTACCTTGTATATGAGCTTGGAGCTCGCTGATCGCTGCTCTCCCGCCTGCCACACGCAGCGATGCATGCTGGCCAGCGGGAGACCAATGATCAAAAAAAAGGCCAGGGCATTCGAGCACGATCAGCGATACCCGGCAGGGGGTCGGTCGCTGCTAGGTGTCACACACAGCGATCCTGCTGGTGAGATCGCTGTTGCATCACAAAACTTGTGACTCAGCAGCGATCTCGCTAGCGAGATCGCTGTGTGTGACGGGGGCATAACTGCAAATAAATTAATCTTAAGAGATTTCTAGACTATCCAGATATAAATTTATATAAAAATAAGTGATATTGCTTTATTCCATTTTAAAATAATAGTAACAGCACCACAAAAAAAAACTAATAAGTAATAATAATAATCCTTAGATAGTATAAACAGAAAGGAAACGGAGTAACCTACCTGAGAATGGACTCCTGATCATAAACTCGCCATTCACAGCAAAAAAAATGTTTTCTAGTTATTTTGTTTTAAATCATTTTCTTGTAACCAGGCTGCATTGTAGACATGGCCTGTGCACAGGAGCTACAACAGCTGGGAGTTAATATAGCAATGAGATGGATACCCATGATAGTCTATCTACTGCAAAATTCCATTACTGAGAACACGATAGCTCCATTTCTTTATCACCCTGTAGCTATACACAAGTCTTATCTGTCTATGAACCTATAAATGCGTAGTAAAGGGATCATTATGGTTCTTTTTTCCTCTTCACAATAAATATTTGATTGTAGGTAAAGTATAGGCTATCATGTAAGGTTTGTGCTTTATGCTCCATTACACTTGAGAGGATAAATCCACTTGGCCATAAGATTGTAGATTTAGATCTCATTTTTTTCTACATGTTTGCATTAAATCTACCCTATTAACCCTGTTACTTGAAAGAAAACTCAACGTTTCACAACACACTAAATTTATTATATGACACATACAACAGCAATCAAAATTATTCAATCCCCATTGCAAATTAGATTTGTTAGAGACATTTACTAACTTTCTAATGTTTGCAAAAAAAAAACAACGAAACAAGAACAGTTTAAATAGCTCAACACAACCAATATAAAATGTGGTTTCTACAAAATTCAACATAAAATGCCTCTTTTAGGCTGGTTTCACATTTGCGTTTTTTAGCGCTGGAAAAAAACGCATACCTGCGCATGCGTTTTTTCCCCTATATTTAACATGGGTGCGCATACCTGCGCGCTGGTAAGCGCATGTATGCGATTTTCATGCGCTGCGTTTTTTTGGGGTGTGCGTTTGGATTTTCCAGACGCAGCATGTTGCATTTTTTGGCCCTGCAAAAAAGCGCATGCGCACATATGCGCACGTTTTGCGCTAAAAATGGCCATTATAGCCTATGGATGCGCATACATGCGCACTGGCATGCTCATGTATGCGTTTTTTTGCACATGCGTTTTTTTTTTTAACCATGGAATTTAGGGGTTTAGGGTTAGGGTTAGGGTCAGGGTCAGGGTTAGGGTTGGGGTTAGGGTCAGGGTTAGGGTTAAGTATGGTTTGGTTAAGGGTCAGGGTCAGGGTTAGGGTTGGGGTTAGGGTCAGGGTTAGGGTTAAGTATGGTTTGGTTAAGGGTTAGGGTCAGGGTTAGGGTTAGGGTTAGGGTTAGGGTCAGGGTTAGGGTTAAGTATGGTTTGGTTAAGGGTTAGGGTCAGGGTTAGGGTTGGGGTTAGGGTCAGGGTTAGGGTTAAGTATGGTTTGGTTAAGGGTTAGGGTCAGGGTTAGGGTTAGGGTTAGGGTTAGGGTCAGGGTTAGGGTTAAGTATGGTTTGGTTAAGGGTTAGGGTCAGGGTTAGGGTTAGGGTTAGTTAGGGTTTAGGGTTTGGGTTAGGGTTAAGTATGGTTTGGTTAAGGGTTAGGGTCAGGGTTAGGGTTAGGGTTAGGGTCAGGGTTAGGGTTAGGGTCAGGGTTAGGGTTAGGGTTAAGTATGGTTTGGTTAAGGGTTAGGGTCAGGGTTAGGGTTAGTTAGGGTTTAGGGTTTGGGTTAGGGTTAAGTATGGTTTGGTTAAGGGTTAGGGTCAGGGTTAGGGTTAGGGTCAGGGTTAGGGTTAGTAAAGTCATGGTTTGGGTTAGTGTGAGGGACCAACTAATGTTGGAAAAAAACGCAAACGCGGTAAAAACGCACTAAAAACGCATACAAACGCATAAAAACGCTGCGTTTTTTTCATGCATGCTCATAAAAATGCTTGAAAAAAACGCAGCAGTTGTATGCTTTTGTATGCGTTTTTTCAATGCGTTTTTTTGCGGGAAAAACGCGCTGCAAAAAAAAGCAAGTGTGAAACTAGCCTTAATGACTTCTTCTATCTTTTAAATATTCAAACCAATGAGGAAAACTGAGTTCTGAGGAGTCTTAGCTGATTCCTCATGGACAATGGCCTCCAGTTTACTAGAATTCTTGGGTTGTCAAGAAAGTGGTCCAAAACATCAAGAAAAGAGATCATGGTCTTGCACAAACAAGGAGAAGTATAGGAAAGATAGGATAGGCATTGAATACTTTTAGACATAAAGTTGGTAGAATAGTTTGTGTTGTGAGTTCATTTTCCCCTTCGTCACTGAGGTCTGGTGAACTCCCTATTCTGGTAAAGGAAGGTAATGAGCCTGATTATCAGGCACCTGAGTCTAATGAGGATGACTGGCTGAGTGGAGTCACGGACTGGATATAAGGCTGCCGACGCCCTTCTGCCCTGCGGGTGATTTCTCTGTGGACTTCTAGGACTCCAGTCTGATTCCTGCTCCTCTAAAGCTAAGTTTTCTGTTTTGCCTGTTAGCATTTTTGTTTTTTTTTTGTTTTCCTTGCTTTTCTGTATTCTGCCATTCCCTGCTGGGGTGAGCTGAATCTCCTTTTGCCTGTAGCTCTGTCTTCAGAATATTCCTGAGTACTGACATAGCTTTTTTGAAGCCTAGCGTCTTCAGGGCCTTTTTCACTGTCAGTCTGTTGGCTCTTATTTTCATAGGGTTTTTCACGGATTGCAGACAGCAGCCTTCCTGTCCTTTTCTATCTAGTTAGCTTGGGCCCCGTCTTTGCTCAGTCTATCTTTCTGTCTGTGTTAGTATTTTCATCTTGCTTCACCGTCATTATATGTTGGGGGCTGCCTATTGCTTTGGGGTCTGCTCTGGGGCAGTTTAGATTTCCCCTTTCTTTCTTTAGGCCTATTTAATTCTCCAGCTGTGATCGAGGGGTCTAGGGCATCGTAGGAACCCCCCACAGCTACTGCTAGCTGTGTTGATAGGTTCAGGGGTCTGCAATCCGATAGCTGCCAACTTCTCTGGTTTTCTGGACTTAGCTAGCATTTCTGTTTTTGCCTCCTACGGTGACTCAATCATAACAAGTTTGTAAGTTTAAAAGAAAACTAGCTATATTATGTTTACATGTCAGAAAGAGAAAGATGTCACCAGCTGCCACCAGATGCATTAGGGTCAATCACCCTCAAGCAATTTCAAAAGACCTGCAGCAATATTTGGTGGCGACAGCCACTGAGGTTTCAGTTTGCACTGTAAGGTACATACTAAATGCTGAAGGTCTCCATGCCTGATGTACACCTCTACAGACCCAAAAGTATAAGGAAAGTAGGCTTCAATATGCTCAAAACAATATAAATAAGGCACACATGTATTAGAATTCTATTCTGTGAAGTGTTTAAACAAATATGGACGTTTTCAGGCCTATAGATCAACAATATGTTTGAAGAAGAAAAATAAAGCATACCCTGACAAGAACACACTGCCTAAAGTGAAGCATGATGGTGGCTCAGTTATGCCTATAGAGAAACATGGGTGTGGCTTGGTGATGCTGTCAGTCTGTTTTACTTCCCCTGCCACTGGGAAACCTGAACATTGTGGACTGTAAGATGGATTCTATCAAGTATAGGGAAAAGTTAGTAGGAAACATCTTGTCTCCTGTGAGGAAGTTGAGACTTGAGCATCATTGCCATAACTCATAGTCCACCAAAGCTTGATTACAGAATAAGTCCTGTAAGTTTCTGGAGAGGCCATCACAGTGGTCTGACCTAACCCTAAAGAAAATCATTGGTAGAATGGGAAGGCAGTTGCAGGACACAAATCCAAGAGAATTTTTGAATTGGAAGCAATTACACATGAAAAATGGGCTATGGTTTCTCAAGAACACTGGCAAAAGTTGTTGACTGGATATGCATCATTTTAGCAGCAGGTCAAAAAAGCCAAACAATGCTCTACTAAACATTGTCGGGCTGTGGAGAAAGTAGCCCACTAGTAATATTAATTCTACTACATGCAAATGTTACCTGACCCTCATTCAAGCATTTCTTACTAACACATTCACCACATGTTTAAATGGAAAGATAGCTGCAGTTCTAATACAAAATGTTTTCACATAAAGAAGAGTCCCTGATATACCAGAATATGATTTATTCTTCATGCTGAGATTTGTAGTCCAGGAGTCAAGAATGCAGTGTGCCTCTCCTGTAAACTGCAGATTCCACTCACTGAAAACCACTGTGAGAGGTTAAAAAGCATATGAAATGCTGGAAATGTACAATTTAAACCTGTGCTACGAGAAGCAGACCATATAATTTAATGCCAGAGATGAGTGAATGGCCATCCTGTTTAAAGACTTAATTTTAAAATTGAGACAGATTTGGCAATAACATAATCTACTGATCACCTCGGGTACTGGTGCTGTTCTTGGAGATTTCTCTGTAGCCAGATATACATTTTCCCAAAATCAATAGAAGGAATATAATAGTACATGCCATCCATTCCAGTGAATGACAAACCATGTAACACATGGATGAGCTCGGCAGACCAGAGCAGGTTTTCTCTTCATAGAAAATAAAAATTAAAAATTGTTACACTTATCTGGAATTATAAAATATTTCTTTAAGAAAAGCCTTGTTTTGCAGGGATTGATATAACACAATGATAGTAGGTAAATAATACAATAAGTATATTTTCATATTTATTGTACTGAAAAACACAGTAAAATAAATAAGGAAAAATCAAAATATAAGTAAATCTCTCTCTGTATATACAGCTGTGCTCAAAATTTTACATACCCTGGCAGAATTTGTGCTTTTTTGGCCTTTTTTCAGAGAATATGAATGATAACACCAAAACTTTTTCTCCACTCATGGCTAGTGGTTGGGTGAATCCATTTGTACTCAAACTACTGTGTTTTCTCTTTTTAAATCATAATGACAACCCAAAACATCCAAATGTCCCTGATCATAAGTTTACATACCCCATTTCTTAATAATATGTATTTCCCCCTCTAACATTAATGACAACCGGAAGTCTTTTGTGGTAGTTGTTGATGAGGTTCTTTATTTTCTCAGATGATAAAGCTGCCCACTCATCTTGGCAAAAAGCCTCCAGTTCCTGCAAATTCCTAGAGTGGCTCACTGATATTGAGATCAGGAGACTGAAATAACCACTCCAGAACATTCACTTTATTCTGCTGTAGGCAATGATAGGTCGACTTGGCCTTGTATTTTGGATCATTATCATGTAGGGAACGTCCAAGTACGTCCCATGTGCAGCTTCCAGGCTGATGATTGCAAATTTGCCTCCAGTATTTGCTGATAATGTATTGAATTACTCTTTCCTTCAACTTTGACCAAGTTTTCTGTGCCTTTGTAGCTTACACATCACCAAAACATCAGCGATCCTTCTCTGTTCTTAACAGTAGGAATGGTGTTCCTTTCATCATGGATGAGCAATACCAATAAATTTTTTTCAATATTTTTCATTGAAATTTTTAGACTATATGGGGAGGGGAGACACAAAGGAAGAATGAAGTAGGTATAAGGGGAAAGGGAAGGAAATGGTAATTATAATGAGAGGGGAGAGAAAAGAAGAGAAAATAGGGTGGGAAGGAATAGGGAGAACTTTAGATTGTAGCTTAAGAAGAAATATGTAATATGACACTCCAGAACAAACTACAATAACGAGCAATAAATGAAACAACAACAAAGTCACATCATAATTAAGGTACTAAGAAACAGTAGAGTAACCGAGCAAATGAAGAGGATATAAGGTATTAAGAAAAACCAGAATCCCAAACTTTCCATTTTTAGGAGTAATTATTTCAAAGGTTACTAACAACAGCATGTTTATATTCAAGCGATTTATGAACAGAATTTTTTTTACAATATCCAAGAAATTGGGAGAAGATTTCTTCCAAAAAAAAGCGAGTGAGTTCTTTACTATTAAAAACATATGAACAATAACATAACGAAAGGAATGATCTACATTTTCCAAGTCCATAGATCAGAGAGCCATTTGAGGAGTGACCAGAAATTTTCGGTTTAGGATTCTGCTAATTAAGCAAAAAACCTGGTTCCACAATTTTTTTATTTTCAGACAGCTCCAAAAAATATGGAGAAGATTACCATGAAAGCCACAGTTTCTTCAACCTATAGGTGAGATTATCTCACTGAGATATCTAGGATTATGTGTGCTAACCTACATGGGGTATAGTACCATCTTACAAATATTATATAAAAGGATTCAAGTAGATGCATGAAGATGTTAGAAGAGTATGAAATTTTAAGGGCATTTTCCCACTGATCAGGAAGGAACGAAACTTTGAGGTCTGATTCCCATTTAGACATGTAAGAGTTTGTAACTAAGGTAGAAATAGTATTGAGTTAATTAAAGAGGTACTGTATTTAGTACCCTAGAAAGTTTTGTGAACAATGTTGCTTAAAAGAGTACTGACCACCTCTGATAATGGTGATTTACTAGTAAGTGATTTATGCACAAGTTCTTTAATGATTATAAAGTGCAAGAAGTCTGCACAAGAAACGCTAAATTTTGTTTTAAGGGCTTTAAAATGAATAACGTTAATCTCATTATGTATAGCTTTGATTTAATTTACGCCCAAATGAGCCCAAGAATCCGGAACTGGAGATTTGTTTAACAGTCCTATGATGAAAAGAGGGAAATTTTTAACTTGGCTGTATTTTTTTATTTTCTTAAACAGTTTCGCCAGTTTCTTACAGACATATATTCTATAGTGGCTTTAAAAATGAGGTGGGAAAGTTCGCTTAGGGACAAATTAGCAAATGCCTGAAAATCAAACTCTGAAGAGTGAGTTTATCATTGTAAGCAAGTTCTAATACCATCTAGGAATTCAGAAATTTCTCGGATTATTCAACCCACTAACATTATCCGTCATAATCTTAGCACTCATAATAGGAAAGGGAAAAATATAAGGGGGAAAAAATAGAGGAAAAGAAAATAATAAATACTGTAATATCTTCAATATAATGACTAGAAAGACGTCCTGAAGGAACCCAGCCCTCCAGAGGGTTCTCTCCTTTGTTTGGGGAAAAAGTTTCTGAGCGAGATCCGCTAGAGACATGCTAAATAGTTCTTGAAGAACGAACTTAAAAGTGAAGCTAGGTGGTCAAGTCACATTTATAATATGAAACATGAAAAACAAAACGGGTTAGAAAACCATCACATACAAGTCCAAGTAATGTGATATTTCTATAAAGAGACATAGTCCAAGCCTCAAAATAAGAAAGAAACGTTCTAAATAATATCCATTGTAGGTAAACAGTAAAAGACTAACAAAGGCGGTGTGGCGGAATAATGAAAATTTTCGTATGGATGACCAGAAGTACTTAGAAAGAGAACTACATCAAGGCCGAGGCATGATTAATGTTTGACCCCAGAGGCGCAATCTTCCTGTGGAAAAGATATAAAGTTCATCCCATCCTCTGGAGAAAAAAGCGGTATACTGTAGTTTCCCATTAAAGAATATCAAGAGTTTAATTGGAAATCCCCATTTATATGGGATTCACAAATTCCTCAGTGATGTTGTTACCTCGTTAAACGATCTTTTTGCATCGATAGTGTCCTTGGATAAATTAGCATACATTTTGATGTGGCTATAAGGCTCTGAAAATGATTTTTCCTCCTTAATAAAGTTTTGGAGTTTTTCCTTCGTGTTGTGAAAATGAATGCGTAATATTGTGTCTCTTGGGATTTCTGGTGAAATTGATGGAAGTCGAGGGAGACGGTGAATTCTATCAATAGTTAAGTTCAAATCCAATAATGATGAAAGGGTTTTCTTGAAAAGTAACAACATAATCAGAGATATTGTTTTGGGTGACATTTTCAGAAATACCTCTTAGTTTTACAATGTTTCTACGGCTTCTTTGCTCTAGGTCGGAAAGTTTTGATCACAGTTTTCTAATTTCTTGACGCATTTCTATATTTTCCTTTCTTAGTGCTTTGTATTTCCCTTCAACTGCTGTAATCCATTTATCATTATATTAAAATTTTAAATGCTGGTTTGCAACAGTTTTTCCTGTCTCTCAAAACCTAATGTCATATTTTTGTTTAATGATTGAGTGAGATCTCTTATAAAATTTTCTGAAGCGTTTTTATCTGACAAAGATAAGTCCTCAAACCTGGCAAATAAAATTTATTTACTGTCTTTTTTAGGTGTGTTAGTATTGAGATGGTAAAGTCTAGGGTGGTTCTTGTCCGGTTTCAGGCTCGGAGAGGAATCCTCAAAGTCGTCATCTGATGGTAGGTGCACACAGTCAGTAATCAGCAGCGCTTTGAACGCAGGTGATTCCACATGTGTTTATTGAACCGTGAGAAAACACTGTGTCCAATACATTGTACGGGTGAATTATATAATGCGGAGACTCGTGTCTCCGCAAGATAATTAGATATGCCGAGGTCTGGAAAGAGGCGCCACATGTCCGTATCCTTGGGTGATCCAACCTACCCCCCCTGTGCTAGACAAGATAAGTAGAACTGAATTCCAAAGGAAGCACTGAAGCAAAGGTGTGACACTATAGAAATAAGGTTTGACACTATAGAAATATCTTGTGAGGCTCCAAGAATAAATAGTATAGGAATAAAGGAATCTTCTTCCTTGTCGTAGCAATGTAGATGAAGAAAAGAAGTATAAAATTCTGAGTCTATAGATAAAGAACTTAAATGTATTTGTAATCCACAGAGTCCCTAAATTGAGGAACATTTACTAAGAGTAGTAAATGATTTCAGACAGAGTTCTTGAGGGAACAAATGGTGCCTCTAATCTAAGGAGTTTAGCTTTAGCCACTTAAAATGAATCCAGCTGAATTACAGTGTAGTGAAAAGTTACTATCAAATTCAGAATTCACGTACCCCACCAATAAGTTACTTTCAATGGGATAGTTTTCCAGTGTTATGAATGTTTTGATACCAAAGATATATTCCCACTATTGATTCATCTCCTGTAAGCGATGTCCCAATAGATCCACGATTTTCGGATGTCTCTGCGACAAAAGCTGATAGCAGGATCAGCAGTGTTACTCACCGTAGTTGCGGAAAGGTTTGTGAGTCACAGCCAGCTGACACACCATCAGGGGTTCCTTTGATGTCTTCTGGGCAAGAATAGAGAGGACCCCACGCTGTATTTTTTAATTATTTAAATAAGTAATTTAAAAATAATGTCATGGGGTCCCACCTATTTTTGACAGTCAGCCAAGCTAAATGTCACGATCCATTTTTGGATCTGTGGCAAATTTGGCATTTCATATTCAAACTTTTTTTCTTTAAGGCCATTGGGGGTTAATTTCATTTTTTTCCCCCAGCGGACTGCTGATGTAATTACATTGCTGCTGGGTTTGCTGATGTTTGTGGTGACCACTCCCACCTTCCTTCAGAAGGTCACCTGATGCATCAGCTGACTGTTGGTGATACAGGTCCTTTTGGATACCAACCGTGCTGAAGACAGGAGGTTGCTGTGCAGTGGTGCTTCAGCTGAATGCTGTGATCTTGTGCCTTACTCTGCTATGCGGTGCATTGCAGCAGAGAAAGCTAAGTGTTGTTTTTGTGTTTCCTATTCCCTGTGGTGTTTGTCTTATCTTTCCTTGTGTTGTCTTAGTGCAGCGGTGGGACCAGTGTCTTCACTTGCCAATTCCCTACTTAGGGATAGGAGCAGGGCAAGTGAGGGTTTAGGTATCCTGCTCGGGGACGGGTTGAAAAAACCCATAAAGGGATGGTAGTAAGAGCAGGCCACATCCTCAGGTGAGTGCAGGAGGTGTCCATTTCCCCATTCCCTATCGCAGGGCCCAAAGTTGTTAAAGTTTTACCTGGTGTGTTTTTGTTTTGCTGTTTAGTGACTGACAGATTGGTGGGTCGAGTCACACTGGGCCAATCACTCCATGACACTAAGGCTGTGTGCACACGCTGCGGATTCTGCTGCGGATTCATCCACGCGGACTTTGCAAAATCCGCAGATAAATCCGCAGGTCATAAGACCTGCGGTTTATCTGCGGACTGGCCTGCGGTTTTGCCCTGCGGTTTATCATCTGCACAATTGAAACCGCAGCAAAATCCGCACGGAAAATTCCGCAGCATCTGCACTGCGGTTTTTGATTCCCATAGGGAATAATGGTACTGCAGAGCCAAATCCACTGTGGATCCGCAGCAGAATCCGCAGCGTGTGCACACAGCCTAAAGCAGACAGCTAGGGGATGGTATTCTCAGGCTGGTAAGGGGCCATGGATACTGCCCCCCCAGCCTAAAAATAGCAGCCTGCAGCAGCCCAGAAAAGAGGCATATATTAGATGAGACAATTTTTGTGCATTTGTCCAGCTCTTCCCACTTGCCCTGTAGTGGTGGGCATTACTAATGTATTCTTTACTAAACCTATAGTTGTAATGTAAATAAAGACACAGCCAGAATAAAGTCTTTTATATGAAATTAAACAAAACACTTTTACATTTTTATTTAAAAATTACAAACACAACTATACTCATCTAATGCCTAATTCCACTGAATCTCTCGCCTCCTGTAATAAAACAAAAATACAAAACAACAATATCCCTCACTTCTCCATTGTTCTATCCCACACAGTAATCCATGTCAGGGAGAATAAACATTTTTCAACCTGAACGGTGTGAAGATACGACCATCTAGGTTGAGAAGCACTGAAGAATGAACTGCTGCAAGCGCAGCATCAGTGACCAGTGGTGATGTCATCGAGGCTACCTCCGGTCACTGAGGCTCTGTTCCCAGCCGAGCTGAACTGCTGTGACCTCGGTGAGTTCCCCGCTAGCACCATGAGAAAGCATGTCACATGTTGAATATGGCCATTTTGTTTGTCTCAGAATTGTCTTAAAAAAATCGCAGACTGGGGAACACCTACCTCTTTGATGGAGAAATTCAGGAGTGTCAATGTTTTGTGGAACAGTTGCCTACCATCTCCCACTGGTCACCCCCCAACACAGAATGGTGACCCCATCACAGTATGATTCTCCAATAGTAATCCCCAAATAGTGCTCTATACAGCATAATAGGTCCCACATAATGCTCCATACAAAATAACTTGCCCACTTGCCCCTCTATACAGTATAATGGCACTACATAGTGATTCATACAGTATAATGGCCCCACATAGTGCTCCATACAGTATAAGGGTTCCAAATAGTACTCCATACAGTATAATAGGCCCCACATAGTGCTACAAGCAGTATAATGGACCCCATACTGGTGCTTTTCAGATCCTCTGCACATCTCGGTGCAGCGGATGCTTGTAATGATGTCATTGCGGCTGCTACTCTGAGATGTCAGATGCAGAGGGGGAATGATGGGTGAGGGCACGTCAGCTGACACTACTTCCTCTATCATTGCTTTCAATTGTATGCAGAAGTTGAAAGTGCGATGCTGGGCTGGGGATCTGCCTGACGTTGCGGGCGAAATATACCTGGGGACCCGCCTGGCATTGCGGGTCAAATATACTCACCCTGCGAACCAGAATTTGACATACGTGCCTTAAGGTAAGTCGGTCATGCCCTGAAAGTGCCATATCTATTTAAAATGTTTTTCCGGGCTTAAATTTATACTCTATCGGGTCCAGCAACTGACATCCCCACTGAACCTGTCTGCAATAAATCAATCAAACAAGAACAGTGGGGAATGAAGGCCATAACACTCACTTGGCACCATAGTACCTTTATTGTGAATGGGAATGTCCAATCAAGTGTGTCTGTTTCTCAGAGGAGGAGGTAAAGAGGAGGCTATCAATTGAAAATCCTGAATATCTCCTTTAAGCAAAAAAATAATAAATTGATAGCTACAGACTCTGAATGTCTTGTTATTGTATATCCTACAAATGTAGGCAGCCACCATACTGACTACTTTAAAGGGAAACTGGCAGCAGGTTTTTAGACCCCAAAGTACACAGTAAAGTACATGTAATGATGATTAATTTCAAACCATTGTATTATAAATCCGTGTCTATGGTGTCTCGTAATCCATCTTCAAATTGTTATGCCAATGCCACTCACTCAAGTACCTCTCCCTTATTCTCCTCCTGCTGCCGGCCTCCTGCCAATGATAGACAGGTCACTCTTCTCTGTGACTTGCTTCTTTAGCTGACATATCTGGCAGGCATCGTCTTTCCTGTGATCGGTGCATGCGCAATTGAATTGTTTGATTTTTCACAACATTATAAGGACGTTAGTACACATGCGCTGCCCTGGGAATGAATGCCCCTATACGAGCTGTCAGCCGTGGTATCAGGTCAAAGAGAAGAGTCATCTGTCTTCAACCACTGGCAGGAGATTTTTACCGGAAGGAGAAAAGGGAGTGAGACTGGAGAACTGTAAGTGCAGGCCAAGCTCCTGCCCTTGCAAACTCATTTGCATCAGAATTCACTGATGGATTACCAGACAACGGCAACACAAACTTATAATACAAAAGTTTGGAAGTAATCATCACTACAAGCAATTTTATTATGATGTCATTACTTTGGGGTGTAAAATCCTGCTAAGAGGTTCCTTTTAAAGAGGTTTTCCATCCCAAACAAACTTTTGGCAAGCAGTGCAGTTTGCCAAATGCTAAGAGTGTGTAATTTACACACGGATAGGATACAGATGTACTATCCATTTCGAGTAGTCATTACAAAATGTCATGGTCTCTCAATAGCATATTGAGAGAAATGGATGAGATTCCACCTGGCACTTCACCACAAGTGTGCAAATTGCATACTTGTGGTCGAGTGACGATCACTTGAATTGGGTAGCAGAGCCAAATCCTGACATTGTGTATATTACACTCAATTAGAATTCAGAAAACTGCCCTGCTTGCCAAAAGTTCCCCCACCCCCAGGAGGAAAATCCCTATATTAGCTTAGCAAACCACAGTGCTCTTTATGATTTGTGCAGGGTGGCAGTATTTATTCCTACCATGATGGTTACTGTTACATTTGTATGTATACAGACACAAAAGCTATTAGTAATCGTTATGCTGGCATGCATAAGCCTGGGAACCTATAGTCCATTTAAAGACATTTTTAGTCTTACTGACAACCGACAATCTTTAGGTTCCAAGTGCATTATAATGATAAATGTGACAATCCACTTCTACTTTGTCATTCAGAAGAATCATTGCCTAGAACAGGATTATACGCATTTAAAAAAAAAATCCCTAGCATTATCAGCGCTAGAAAATGTCTTGTATTGAGAAGATGGAAAACGAAGACTGTTTTCCAATGAATGCCATTTTCTTGTTAAATTGAAAAACATGAAAAATACACCTCTCAGAATTCACCTTCTGGCTTTTTGTAGATCCTCTCATAAAAGCAATTTACATGTGAGAAGAAAGCAGCTCCAGGAAAGTCAGGAGCTTTACTCAACCTCTAATAGAAAAATAACAGTGATATAAATATAAGTTTGAGGGTTTGATGTATCAAACCATTGTGAAATGTGATTTATTTGCTACATATAGATTATCATATCTATATTAAATGTATCTATAGCAGAACGAATACAGTTCATTTCAGATATGTCAGCGGTAAAGGTGTTTTCCAAAATGTTCTAAAACTGGAGTCTCCACCAAGAAATGTATTAAAATAGTAAAGCTACCACTTATTACCAACTCAATTCCCTGCAGCAGTTGTTTCGCTGCTCTGGTGGTCTCTACAGTGATGTCATCAAAGCCATCATTCCTGTGACCAATGAAGCTAATTACTGGCCTTAGTAAAAGGTATTCCACTGCTATTAGATGAATGGGGATATGACTCCTCCTGTTTGGAAACCACATTCCTCTGTCTTTTCTTTTTAGATGTGCATTTGATTTACAGCTCAACTCCATTTACATGCCATGCCAGACAACTGCATAAATGACGTTATCAGTGATTGATAAAAGTCAAAGGTACCAGGTGACTTCACTAAAAAAGCTTTGCCACCTTGTTCTCTGCATCAGTTAACATAGGCATGAAATACAGATATGCAATGTGTTACACTGTATATCTAATATCTTCCTGTAACTGCCGAGATTGGAGATAACTCTGATCCACACAATTTAACCTCCTAGATGCCATCACTTCTCCAGCACAATCATATGGTCATTTGATTGCCTAAAGTCAAATATATATATATATATATATATATATACTAGAAATAGGCCCAATGCTATCGCATCGGGAGTGTGATGAAACATACACAACATGGCTATTCCCCACGCAGGTGCAGTAACAGGCGCAACATTACCGCACATGCGCCGGTAGAGCGCGTAGTTGTGAATGTCACTTGCGCAGGTGTAGTTCATGGCTTCACGGCCACGAACTGCGCCTGTGCAAGTGACACTGCCGCGGTGCCTTATGGGATTCGGGGACAGTGGCCGGAAGTCCCAACTGGCGATTATATTATAAGGTAGTCAAATTGGAGTACCCCTTTAATGTCTGATGCTGCAGCACCATCTACTGGGATGGAAAGCAGGAACCCTCTGCAGAGAACCTTGACTGCTCTCCTCATGGTGGTTTAGCAGGTTTCTATACTGATATCTGCACGTTGGCATCCATGCCAGTGTAAGTCTCCAGGGCTATGGGTGAGCTCATCAGCAGCCCAGCCTCCAGATCATGTCAGTTCTCCTGCTGTAATCTTCCCAGCAGGAGCAGCACTCTCCCCCCAGCATCTCCCATACACTGCAGACTGCCAGGCGCTGCTCTTCAGATCACTACTGGATGAAGACAGGAAGGTCATTGCTGCCCACATTGCAGTAGGCACCGCTGCCACCCTGTCTGGCTCCTACCCACACTGCAGGCCTAGAAGGAAGGTGTCTGACGGGATCTTAAACTTCCTGTCTGCATTCCAAGCCTCACTACCACTGATGGCAACTGGGTTGAAGGACCTGTGATGACATCAGGACCATGTGACATGTGTGGGTGGAGTCTGACTTCTGGCCGTGCTGCTGTACTATATTCAGCAAGTGGCACTACAGCGGTGCATTATGACATTCGGGGACAGCTGCCAACTGGTGATTATATATATATATGAAACATTTTCCCTTATTATTATCTATTTTGCTGCATAAAAAGCATAAAAAATATATACACAGAATAAAATATACATATCTGATATAAGCCCATCCATATACGTCAGAACTGTCATGATCCAGATCGGGTTTTGAGTCATGTCTTTCCATGTTCCCAGTCTCGTCACTTCAGGGGTTAACTTTTCTCAGCCTCAGTCTGGTTTCAGGTTTGCTATTTAGCTCCGCTGCATCCTGCAGGCGATGTCAGCTATAGTTCTGCCTTCGGTGTGTGTATCGACTCTGGTATATCCTGATTGTTCCTCCTGTGATCCGTAACTTGCCCCATGTCTGTTTATTCCCTCTATCTGTCCAGACTCCTGTGTGCTCCTGTTAGTTTGTTGACTCTTTGGTTTTGACTTGACTTGCATTTGGACCTGCTTCTGTTTTCTGTCTTTGAATTATCTGTTTCCGATCGTTGCTGACCCCCTGGCTTGTTCCTGACCACATTTACTGCTGTGACTTCTGGTACTTATACTCCTGACTGTTTTTTGACTCGGCTTGTCTGACCATTCTTTTGCCACCTGATGGTGCTTGTGCTACTGCTCTGTGTTGCTACGCTGTGTGTGCAACCTCTCTTCCCTCACCAGCACCTCCTGGTGGAGGCTGCGCTATACTGAAGTGCAGTAGCATGACATTATAGCTGACCCATACATTTAAAGGGGATTTTGCATTTTTTTTCTCTGACATTGTATCCGCTTTGTAACATAGAGGATCAGGTGTCCAATCTGACCCAAATGATGCAAGATTTGTCAGTGGAACATAGGGCGCTTTCTTCCTCTCACAACCAACTCCAGCAGGAGCTTTTTCAGACTGTTAAATATTTTCAGGGTTCCATAACTAAATCAGTTGCTAGGCAATCTAACCCCACTGATGTGTCCCTAAACTCTCCTGAACCTACAGTCAGGCTTCCTGATACTTTCTCTGGAGAGGAGAGGTTTCTTGCAGCTCAGAGAAAGTTGTAAGCTTTTTTCCCCTTTGACCCAGATCCTCTGGAGATGAGAGTCAATGGGTAGGCATAATTATTTCATTACTTTGGGAGAGGAACATACGTCTGTGGACACATTCTTTGAGGCTTTGGGACTAAATTATGACAAACCAGACCGGGTCAGGGTAGCAGAGGATATGTTCATGGGTTTCTCCCAGAGTAAACTCACTGCTGAACGGTATTGTTCTGAGATTAGACAGTGTTCTGCTGAGGGATGACGTGATGGGAAATTATGTTTTTATTGTGGATATCCGGGACATTGGAAGAAGAACTGCCCCTCTTGTCCAACGAGTAACAAGCTGCCAAGTCTGGGTGATTGTCGAGCAGGTCACCCAGACTCTCAGGTACCATTTTCATCATTTCAAAAAGTTTTGTTAAAGATGGAACTGTGTTATGAAGGTTGTTTCGCATCCATTTCAGCTTTTGTGGACTGTGGATCTTCAATGAACTTTATTGACTCTAGTCTGGTGTCCAAGTTAAAGTTAGGGACAGTTAGCCTAGAGACTCCCATCCATATCATTGCCATTGATAAGACATCGTTGGCTCAAAATGTTATTAAGTTTGTCTCTGAGGAGTTCCTCCTCAAGGTGGGATCCTTGCACCAGGAACAAATTTCATGTTATGTTATGAATAATCTTCTTGCAGGACTGGTGTTGGGGTTTCCCTGGTTACAGAGGCATAATCCTGCTATTGACTGGGGATCTCGTGATATTGTTACATGGGGTCCTAATTGTTCCAATGGTTGTCTTCCTGCTGTTTTTGTGCCCGCCATTAGTCCAGAAGGTATTCCGGAGTACCTAAAGGACTTTGGGGATGTGTTCTCCGAAAAAGAGGCTGAGGTCTTGCCACCACATCGTCCCTTTGATTGTACCATTCATTTTATTCTGGGTTCTAAATTGCCCAAATCCCATTTGTACAATCTTTCTGGCCCGGAACGTACCGCTATGAAAAACTATATCTCTGATAGTCTACGCAAAGGTCACATCCATCCCTTTGTCTCACCTGTGGCCACTGGTTTCCTTTTTTTCAAGAAAAAAGATGGTGGTTTATGCCCATGCCTCGATTTATGGGAACTAAATAAAATTAAGGTGAGAAATATCTACCTTCTCCCACTCATTCCTGATCTCTATAACCAACTGTCTGGGGCTAAGTGGTTTTCCAAACTTGATCTCAGTGGAGCATATAACCTTTTCCGCATTCAGGAAGGGGATGAGTGGAAAACAGCATTTCTCACCTCCGAGGGCCTGTTTGAAAATTTGGTCATGCTCTTCGGTCTCATGAACGCGTGCCCGCGGTGTTTCAGAACTTCAAGAATGATGTTTTTTCTGATTTCATCAGGTGCTCTATGGTTGTATACCTGGATGATATCCTTGTTTTCTCGCCTGACAAGGAATCCCACATTGGTCATTTACGTGCTGTTCTTCACAGGTTACGGGGAAATTCTCTGTTCACTAAACCTGAGAAATGTTTATTTTGTGTCCAGGAGCTTTCCTTTCTGGGGATCATCCTTTCTGCCAATGGGTTTTGGATGGATCCTGGAAAGGTACATGCCATTGTTGATTGGGTGCAACCCAGAGACCTCAAGGGTCTGCAGCATTTTCTCGGTTTCGCCAATTATTATCAAAAATGTATCAAGGGGTTTTCTCAGGTGGTCAAGCCACTCACCAATCTCACTCACAAGGGGGTTGATGTCAAAGTCTGGTCACCCTTGGCGGCTGAAGCATTTAATACTTTAAAGAAGTGTTTTATGTCTGCTCCTGTATAGGTTCAGCCCGATCCGTCAGAATCGTTCTTTGTAGAAGTGGATGCATCAGAGGTGGGAGTGGGGGTGGTGTTGTCTCAGGGACCTGTTACTTTGACCAATTTAAGACCTTGTGCCTTTTTCTCCTGGAAGTTTTCTTCTGCAGAGAGGCACTATGATGTTGGTAACCGGGAGTTATTGGCCATAAAATTGGCTTTTGAAGAATGGAGGCATTTTTTGGAGGGGGCAGTTCATTGGATCACCGTCATTACAGACCACAAAAACTTTGTCCTACAATGAATCTGACAAGCGGTTAACTCCTAGGCAGGCTAGTTGGTCGCTTTTTTTTTCTAATTTGTATTTTTCTATCAATTTTCGGCCTGGTTCCAAGAATGTTAAGGCGGATGCCTTATATCGCAGTTTTGATCCGATATCACCTCCCGATCCTCCTTCCTCCATTCTTCAGCACAGGGTGGTCTTTGGTAGATATGAGCGACTTGGCCTTTTTTCGGGTCGAGTCGTGTTTCATGAAACCCGACTTTCGCAAAAGTCGGGTTGAACGCAATCGGCCGATTATTGTGAAAAGTCGAAGGCCGACTGAAACACGAAACCCAATGCAAGTCAATGGGGAAGAAAAGTCGGCAGTGAGTGGTGGACAGGAAACACACCTACAGTGCCCATTTTAATGCCAAAAACATCAATTCTTACTACTTAAGCTTGTCAACCTTAATTTACTTTATAATAATAGTTAGGCATTGAAAACTGGGGGTTATTTGGCTAAAGTTGTGGGGGGGTAGGGCTGGCTCCAGATTTTTGTGGGCCCAGGGCCAAAGAGTGTCACTGGGCTCCTTTAACACATGCCACAATTCATGATCCTCTGACACGGCTGAGAAATAAGCGGTATAGTACAATGAAAAATACTTCACTTCTTACATCACATGACTGATATCCATTTTAAATTCTCCAACAGCTCCAAAAATGGACAGTATATTACTCCATACAGTATTATGGCCACAGCATAGTGCGCCAGAGTAATGAGGCCCATATATTTCTCCATACAGAATCATTGGTCCCATATAATGTTCGATACAGTATATGATGAGCTCCACATAATGCTACAGTATATGTTGGTCCCCATGGATGAAGCTCCACTGTCTTATGGGCCCCATTTCTAATGCTCCAGTGTATAATGGGCACTGTAAATGCTGCTCCAGTGTCTGATATCCACCTTTGGAATGCTCCAGTGTATGGTGGGCCCCATATATAATTCTCCAGAGTATAGTGCTCCCCAAAAATTGCTCCCAACCTTTAAAACAATTAAATAAGTCTCCTTACTAGGGAATCCCTGTACTCTGGACTCCTCATCGTCCCCATCTTCCATCTCTCTGCACTTGGACTGTTCAGGCAGAGGGCGTACAGATGTGATGTCATCGCGCTCTCTGACCAGAATGTCACTGTCAAGACACGCGGAAGACGTCACGGCGGTGGAGCAGGGATAGGTAAGTATTTCAACTTTGCAAGTGCTTTGATCCTGAGCAAGCGGGGGGGCCCACTCGTTGGCGATGGCACTGGCACAGGGCCCCTCATAGTACGGCGGTGTGTCCCACCAGAAGAGACACTTTTGCGTACTATGAGGGGCCTAGTGCCAGTGCCATCACCCATAAGTATGCCCCCCCACCTGTTCAAGGAACCTGCACTTTCATCTGCACCTTCCTCTTTGTCACCGTGTAAGGTGGTATAGTATGCGGGAATGGGAACCTGAGTTTCATCAGGGTCAGATTCTGGCTGTGAAGAGTGCGAGGGGAATGTAGTGGTCTGGGTCAATGTACCAGCAGAATCATCTAGCAGTGGCTGGGCATCAGTGCACTTGTGGCGCCCCCAGGAGTACGGTCGCCACAGTGGCATTACCTTCCTTCTAGGGAGTGTGATGTTATGCTTGGGAGCAAGGAAGGATCTCTCTAGCAGTTAAACCAACACACGCACAGTTCCCACTCCAGGCCAGCAGGGAGAGCTCTGAACCTGACTGCTGAGGAGCTGCTCTCTGTGGTCGGGAGGAGGGAATTTAGGGCAGTCTGTGAAGGCAAGGGGAAGTGTGTGGACGTGAGAAGGGGAGCTGGAGGATGAGCAGAGTTAAGGCTCACTCCTAGCTGGAGCGCATAGTCCGGATTCCGGTCTCCGAGTTTGTAGGGACACTGACGGTCCTGCAGCAGAAACTTGGGGAAGTAGCAGCTGTAAATGCTCTGTTCCCAACTAAGGCTCGGAGGCCCCAGCAGCTATGTGTGTGAGCCAGAAGGAAAAGGCTATGGCTGCCTGCCATACAAGAAAGTTCCAAAAGAGAGTCAACAGGGGGAACTTCAGTGAACTTAGTACTGCAAGTACCTCAGATAAGCGCTAGAACGGAGGCTACACGACCTATCTGCAGAGAAAGAATTCCTAATTTGCTTCCAGGCTGACCAACTCATTCTCCATCTGTACTCTGGGTCCTGGACGGCACTTACCAAGTACAGGTAAAGGAACTGCACGACTGTGTCTGTCATCTTTCTCCTGTGCCTGGCGCACGGCTCTGCTATATCCTGCACTGCACACCATCTACCAACTCTTTCATCTGCCCTGTGACTATGACCCTACCTGTGCAGGGCTTCTACATCTTAGCTGCACCACAACATCTGTCCCAGAGAAGCGACACTGCAGCGCTGGTCAATCTGATCAGAAACCACAGGTGGCGGCACGTATCATTCACCTATAAACGGTGTTCATCCCTTTGCATGGACGCCCAGGGCCACGGACCGGGTCACCACCACCGTTACACATCCCTCTGAGACACCAACCCGCTACTGATTAAACCCACTGCCCTGGCTGGCGACACACACTACATGACAAATTCATCTTGGACTGGAGAATTCACGATTTGACTTGATAACCCAGGCATGGTATGTGAGAAAGAGCTACATGGACTAATGTGAAGTGTGGCCTGCTGCATCATTCACTTTTGGTGGGGGTGAAGGACACAAGGAAAGGGGTTCTTCCTGACCAGGAGCCAGCACTTGATGACTCAGTGCTTGCATTTTTTGAAACTTCAGAAGAGGAGGGCATATTAGCTGGAGTCTGTTTCGGCAATATAAGCCAAAACCAGTTCCTGATGCTCCGGCTTTAAAAGCGGTTAACCTACTCCCAAAAAAGGTAGCCTTCCAGGCCTTCTAGAGCCAGACCATGACACAGGCTCAACACCTCCTGCCTTAGCTGCTATTGTGCTTTTGCCACTACCAGCAGATGCACCACCATCAGTACCAGCTGGCCCCCCCCACGCCCACATCTGCAGCCTCTTCCATCATACTTCCAAATTTTGTAGAAAATGTACCCAAAATAACATCAGATATATGGTACTGTATCAGAAGCGTACAACTGTATACAGTCAAAGGATAATTGTAAATCTCCGTATATATTTCATGAGTCACACAGAGACGCTCACAGGCTCAGTATGGATTAGACAAGAATATAAAAAGTAGAAAAAGGGTATAGTATCATCAGATAGCAGGTATATATAGTATAGTTTAAACATTCTAAATCTCCATATATATTTCAGGAGGCAGACACAGACGCTTTCAGGCTCAGTAAGGATTACAACACAATATAAAAAGCCATAAAATGGTAATGGATCTGAAGCGTACAGCTGTATACAGTGTAGGGGTCATTGTCAATCACAGTATTTATTTCCAGAGTCAGAAACAGACTCTCACTTGGTCAGTTTGGATTAGACCAGAATATAAAAAGCAGTAAATGGGTAATGTATCACAAGCGTAGAGCTGTATACAGTGTTGGGGTAATTTTTAAATCTACATATAAATTGCAGGAGTAACCCACAGACTCTCACACACTCAGGATGGATCACACCACAATATAAAAAGAAGATACACAAGAAATAATCACACATGTGGGCCAATGTTCCAGGTGTCAATGATACTCTTAGAGTGGTGGGTGGAGGAGGACTTTCTGGCAGAAAGGGTACATTATCACCAGATACCAGGTATATATAGCATAGTTTAAACATTAAAAATGTACGTCTATATATCAGGAGTAGTGTTGAGCCACTCCGCTAGTGTTCGAGTTCGGTTCGGTTCGTCGAACAGGAGGCAAGTTCGTCGAATGTTCGTCGAACGTTCGATGAACACCGTCGAACCCCATTGAAAACAATGGCAGGCAAACGCAAACACATACAAACACATAGAAAACACTTACAAAATACCTTAAAAGGTGTCCCAAAGCAGACAAAATGCTCAGAAGACACAAATAACATATGGAAAAGGGCAACTACTGTAAACAGGCAGCATAGCTTGGTTCACGGGTGGGCAACTCTGCTGAGTAGCAGACAATGCTTACATAAACAGGCGGCATAGCTAGGTTCCCGAGTGGACTCTTCTGCTGAGCAGTAGACACAGGTACTAGGCCCAAAGTATTGACTTGGCTAAATGGAGTTAAAAATTGGTTCTTTTACATAAACACGCGGCACAGCTTGGTTCACGGGTGGGCTCCTCTGCTGAGTAGCAGACACAGTTACTATGCCCAAAGTATTAACTGGGCTAAATGCAGTCAAAAACTGGTTCTTTCATAAACAGGCAGCATAGCTAGGTTCACAGGTGGGCTCTAAGGCCCAAAAGGATTTTCTGGACAAGATGCGGTAAAAAATTAATAGAAACACACATGGTGTAGCTCCTTAACAGGTGTACTACACCGCTGGCTACCAGACACCGCTACTGTGCCATGAAACTGTCTATTAACATTGAAAACCATTATTAATGTGAAAATAAAGTTACGCTTTTGGTGAACGAACCGTTCTCAAACGGAACCTCAAACAGCCGAATTTTAAGCAAAGTGTTCGAGTTCGACGAACGGCTCAAATACCGCCCAAAACAGCTCGAATTTGAACTTGGCGAACAGTTCCACTCGAACACCGCTCATCTCTAATCAGGAGGCAGACTCAGACGGTCTCAGGCCCAGTATGGATTCGACAAGATTGTAGAAAGTTGAAAAAGGGTACAGTATCACCGGATAACAGGTATATATAGCATAGTTTAAACATTAAAAATCTCTATGTAAATTTCCGGAGTCCGACAAAGACACTCACAGCCTCAGTATGGATTAGACAAGAATCTAAAAAGTAGAAAAAGGGTAATGTATTCAAAGCGTACACCAGTATACACTGTTTGGGTATTTTTAAATCTTCATATATATTTCAGTCTCAGTAAGACAGTCCAGACTCTCCGCAAGAGGAAACGAGATGGATACAAGTACAGACGGAAAGTCAAGTGATTGCAGAAATTTTGGAATTACTAATCACGGGAAAAACTCCCGGGAGAATTCTCAGAGGCGATGCTGACCCTCAATTACTTTGTCTGTGGAGACAGCGAAAACAGTTCTTTGTGAAGAAAGGGTTGCTGTATCGCAGTACCGTGGATCCCATCACCGTTACTCATCTCCATCAAATTGTGATCACAGGGAGAGATGTAGACATGGTCCTCACTGCCTATCATGATCTGTCAGGTAACTTTGGAGTGCAAAAGACAGAAGCCACAGGCCGTAGGCGATTCTATTGGATTGGCATGAGAGGACACATTTAAAAATGTGGGCAGGAATGTCACACGTCTGTGAGTAGGAAAACTGTGAAAGCTGATGATAAACCACCACTGCATCTCATTGTGAGTCAACGTCCATAACAAATGGAAGCCATTGATCATCTGAAGATAGAGCCCAGCAGGACATGGCATAGCTGCGTCTTAACCATCATCTATCAGTTCACCAAATTTGTAGTGGCAGTCCCAGTGAATCATTTAACAGCCCAGACTACACAGCAGTGGAGCAGGGAGAGGTAAGTATTGCAAGTGCTGGGGCCCTGAGCAAGCAGGGGGGCGGTACTCGTACAGGGCCCCTCATAGTACGCCGGAGTGTCTGACGGCGGGTGTACAACCCCACCGTCAGAGACACTTGACTGTACTATGAGGGACCCTGTGCCAGTGCCGTCGCCCAAGAATGTGCCCACCCACCGTCCAGGGCAACAGCACTCACATGGATGCATGCGCCAGGTGGTGACCCTGGCCCTGGGGAGGAGGCAGCCCAGTTAGGGAGGTTAAAAAAATGGCATATGTTGATGTTGGACATTCAGCAGCTGCAAATGGAGAAATTGGAGAAGTCCGAGGAAGAGGAGGACAAAAGCGAGCCATTTTTCAGGCAACCTATGTGTCAGCAGGGGAAGGTGGGACAAAATCCTTTGAAACCCATGCATAGTTCATTTTAATGAAGGTTAGATCATCAACATTTTGGGTCAACAGACGGGTCCTTTTTTCTGTCAGGATTGATCCAGCAGCACTGAAGACTCTTTCGGATAGCACACTAGCAGCAGGGCAAGCGAGCTCCTGTAAGGCATATTGTGCCAATTCAGGCCAGGTGTCCAGTTTACAGGCCCAATAGTCAAAGGGGAATGACCTGTGAGGGAGAACATCGATATGGGAGGAGAAGTAGTTTGTAACCATAGTTGACAACTGCTGTCTCCTGTAACTTTCAATCAATGCAGTATTACCAGTCGTGTGATTGGTACTTGAAAGATCAGTCCATAACATGGTCATGAAACCCCTGTCTCCAACGCCACTTTGGATGTGTGCACCACGAACACCTCTTCCATGTTGCCCCCTACGGCTCGTGTGAGAACCATCACCGCTGCTGTGTGCTGAGAATGCCTCAAACAAATGGTTTACCAGAGTTGCTTGTTTGTTAGCCAATATTAGCACTAGGTTCTCCTGTGGCATGGTGTTTTGGAATTTGCCTTTATAGCGTGGATCCAGGATGCTGGCCAACCAGTAGTCGTCATCGTTCATCATTTTGGCAATGCGGGGGTCCCTTTTTAGGATCTGCAAGGCATAATCAGACTTGTGGGTCAATGTTCCAGGTGTCAATGATGCGCTGTGAGTGCTGGGTGGAGGAGCACTTTCTGGCAAATCCACATCCCTCCAGTCAAGCACAAACCCTGTACCTGACCTCGCCACGCCAACATTTTCTCTTGCCCCCTGAGAAACATCCTCCTCCCCTAAATAATCATCCTCATCATCCTCCTCCTCCTTCTCTTCCTCTTCTTCCTCCACCTCATCCAGGACAGTTCCCTGACCAGACAATGGCTGACTGTCATCAAGGCTTCACTCCTCCTCTTCCTCTTCCTCCTCGGCTGCAGATGCCTGCTCCATAATGTGCGTCAAAGTTTGCATGAGCAGACGCATAAGTGGGATGCTCATGCTTATGATGGCGTCGTCTGCGCTTACCAGCCGTGTGCATTCCTCAAAACACTGAAGAACTTTACAGATGTCTTTCAGCTTTGACCACTGCACACCAGACAACTCCATGTCTGCCCTTAAACTGCCTGCCTGTGTATCCTCCCACAAATGCATTACAGCCTGCCTCTGTTTGTACAGCCTCTCAACCATGTGCAGGGTGGAGTTCCACCTTATTGCAACGTCGATAATTAGGCGGTGCTTGGGAAGGTGGAGCAATCACTGCAGCATCTGCATACGACTTGAGTGTACGGGCGACCGGCAGATGTGCAAGCACAGTCTTTGTACCTTATGGAGCAGGGCTGTTACCTCTGGATAATTATTGAGGAAGCACTGCACCACCAGGTTCAAGGTGTGAGCCAGGCAAGGTATGTGTCTGCGTTTTGAAAGGGCTATGGCTGCCACAAAATTCTGGCCGTTATCACAAACTACCTTGCCTGCCTCAAGATGTAGACTGCCCAACCATGTCAGTTTGTCGCTGCAAGTAGTCAGCCAGTACCTCCGCGGTGTGTCTGTTGTCGCCCAAACACATCATCTTTAGCACAGCCTGCTGATGCTTACCACTAGCTGTTCGATAGGGGGACACATCGTGTGCAACAGTGGCAGCTGCAGATGGAGTGCTAGTACGACTGCGCTCTGTGGACGAGCTTTCGCTTCTGGAGGAGGAGGAGGAGGGTCGAACGCCTACAGCCAACTGTTTCCTATACCGTGGGCTAGGCAGCACTGTCCCACCACCGCTGTCCCCTGTGGACCCTGCATCCACCACATTAACCCAGTGTGCAGTGATGGACACGTAACGGCCCTGGCCATGCCTACTGGACCATGCATCTGTTGTGAGGTGCACCTTTCCACTCACTGATTGCTTGAGTGCATGGACAATGCGGTCTTTCACATGCAGGTGGAGGGCTGGGATGGCTTTTCAAGAAAAGAAGTGCCGACTGGGTAGGTCATAGCATGGTACTGCGTAGGCCATGAGCTCGCGGAAAGCTTCACTTTCAACCAACCGGTAGGACATCATCTCTAACGAAATTAGTTTGGCAATGTGGGCGTTCAAACACAGTGTACGCGGATGAGAGGATGAGTAATTTCTTGTCCTACTCAGAGTCTCTGGTAGGGTGAGCTGGACTTGAGAGCTGCATATGGTGGAACTAGCAGTGGCCATGGCGGACTGAGAGGGTTGGTAATGGTGGTGGTGTTGGTGTCTTGCTGATGGCCTAGATTCAGTCTTTTGTAGCAATAACATTGTGATTCCCTGACTGCTTTGGCCTTGCGACGACACCTCAATATTTGCTGCTGGTGGTGTGCAAACCGGTGGGCTTACAGTGGGGGAAGCGATGTAGCGTTGCTGACTTCCTTCATTCGGAGCAGGTGCACATATGGTACGTGAGGTTTGGTAGTCCTTCCACGCTTGCAAGTGCATGGTGGTTATATGTCTAAGCATGCAACTGGTATTCAAATTTCTCAGATTTTTCCCTCGGCTAAAGGTCTTTGCGCACTTCTTACAGATAACCTTTGCCTGATCATTAGGATTTTGTTCAAAAAAGTGCCACACTGCACTCTTCCTACTATGGAAGACATTTTGAGGCCTTGCACGCTGTGCTAATTTGACTGTCTGGCCAAGCTGTCCTGCAACTCTTATGGTTTTTGTAACCCGTTTTTGGACTGCTAGGGGCCTGCCAGATAACAGCTGTTGCGATGTCGATGCCTGCTGCCGATCCTCCTTCTCCTCTTCTGAGCTATTGGCAGTGGCACCCTCTTCCCCCAATCGATGCCAATCTGGGTCAACAACTGGGTCATCCATCACCTCCTCTTCAATTTCATGTGCACCTTCCTCTGTGTCACCGTGTAAGGTGGTATAGTATGCGGGAAGGGGCACCTGAGTTTCATTAGGGTCAGATTCTGGCTCAGTACACTGCAAGGACAATGTAGTGCTCTGAGTGAATGTACCAGCAGAAAAATCTAGCAGTGGCTGTGCATCAGTGCACTCCATGTCAGATTCTTCTTGGACTGGGTAATTCACGATTTGACTTGATAACTCAGGCATGGTATGTGAAAAGAGCTCCATGGTGTAATCTGTAGTGTGGCCTACCACATCCTTTACTTTTGGTAGGGGTGAAGGACACAAGGAAAGGTGTGTTTCCTGACCAGGAGCCTCCACTGACGACTCAGTGCTTTTATTTTTTGAAACTTCAGAAGAGGAGGCGATAGAGCTGGAGGCTGTGTCAGCAATGTAAGCCAAAACTTGTTCCTGAAGCTCCGGCTTTAAAAGCGGTTTACCTACTCCCAGAAAAGGGAGCCTTCGAGGCCTTGTGGAGCCAGATGATGACGCAGGCTCAACACCTCCTGCCTTAAGTGCTGTTGTGCTTTTGCCACTACCAGATGCACCACCACCATCAGTACCAGATGGCAACCCCCGCCCATATTCACGGCCTCTTCCACCATACTTCCTCATTTTTGGGAAAATGTACCCAAAATACCACCAGCTATATGGTACTGTAAAACAAGGTACAAGGTATATATAGTATTGGGGAGAATTTGCATCTCTTTAGTGATTTTAGTAGGCTGAACTATTATCTCAGGCCCACTATAGATTACACCTCAATTTAACAGGCTGAAATTGGCTGGTGTATGACAAAGAACAAGGTGTATATAGTATTGGGGAGAATTTGAATCTCCCTAGAGATTTTAGGAGGCTGAACTATTATCTCAGGCCCACTATAGATTACACCTCAATTTAACTGGTTGAAATTGGCTGGTGTATTACAAAGTGCAAGGTGTATATAGTATTGGGGAGAATTTGAATCTCCCTAGAGATTTTAGGAGGCTGAACTATTATTTCAGGCCCACTATAGATTAAACCTCAATTTTAATTTTGTGGTGCCTTGCCACGTCCCAGCAGGATGAGTGGTGCTTGTTGTTGCCTGTAGCTGAGTTTGCCTTTAATAATTGGACTAAGCAGTCCATGGGCACCTCTCCGTTCTTTTGTAATTATGGCTTTCACCCCCATTTTGGTGAATTTTCCAGGGGCTGATTCGGCCATTCAGCGTTTGAGGGAGGTATGGAGGTAGGTCTAGAGGAACATTGGGGAGGCTCAGGGCAAGCATAAACATTTTGCTGATAAGGAACGATCTACAGGACCTGTGCAGAAAGTAAGGGTGCCAACTAGTGATAGGTGAATAGTATTGTTGCTCTGGTTTTCCCGAGCATGCTCGGGTGTTCTCCAAGTATTTGGGCATGCTCGGAGATTTAGTGTCTGTCGACCAGCTGCATGATTTGCGGCTTCTAGACAGGCTGAATACATGTGTGGAATTCCTAACAAACAGGCAATCCCCACATGTATTCAGGCTGTCTAGTAATCGCAAATCATGCAGCTGCTTCAACAAAAACTAAATTTCCGAGCACGCCAAAATACTTGGAGATCACCCAAGCATGCTTGGGGAGGTCCGAGCAACAAGCATACTCGCTCATCACTAGTGCCAACCTCCACTGCCAGGTAAGACCCAGTATAGTGATGTACTAGGGCCTATTAGGATACATATTATTGTTGTATTTTTCATTTTTCCCTGATTAATATCCATTTTCTATTCATACAGTATATGCATGTTTTTACTTGTCTATAATATGGAACATGGGAACATGATTTTAGCTTTGTTTAATTAAAAGCTATATTTTGTAGGTCTTTGTTTTTGTATGTTTTTTGCTTGTCAATTAGGACTCTCACCTAATTTGATTTTAATTTGCTCCTGATTATGAATAATAAATCATTTAAAAAAAATGGTGTAGGGTCAACAAGCCAAGCTAAAGCAGACAGTTTGGGGCTCAAATTCTCAGGCTGTTAAGGGGCCATGGATATTGTCCTCCCTCAGCCTAAAAATAGCATCCGGCAACCACCCCAGAAAAGGCACATCTATTAAATGCGTCTACTCTGGCCCTTTGCCCTGCTCTTACCACTTGCCCTGTAGTGTCGGCAAGTTGGGTTCATATTTGTGGGGTTGATGTCACCTTTGTATTGTCCGGTGACATCAAACCCACAGGTTAATAATGGACAGATATCTATATGTTTATAGTAAAATACAATATCTAATATGACTATGGAAAAATACAGTGAACACAAAAGTTATGGCACTTGAGGAAAAAAATGGCTTTGGCTTCTCTTAAGATTCTGAAATTGTATGAATAATATTTCCATAATATTTTGTGATATACAGTAAATTGAGCTGGACCAGAAGTATTTACATTATTTACATTATTTCCCAGCTTTGACATTTCCATTTTTATGGGACTTCATAGCATTATTCAGATCATTACTGTCCATCAAATGCTCAGCAATAAATGTGAATTAGGAGACAGAAGTTATTTTCAGAAACCATTAATCTACAGAATTTACATAGCTTTGGCAGCTTATATACGAATGCAATTTGACATACAAAATGGATGACATGGTGCAAAGTCTTGGAGAAAACTCGAAAAGGACTCTATCTGTATTCTATTCCCATGATTATAAGGACAGTGATGGCTTGGCAGTCTCTGAAAATTATGCAACTTTTCTACTAAGCATAATAATGACTTTCCTGTGTAGTGGCCACTTGGTGCCAATAAATAATAGTGCTTGAAGATATCAAATCTTTGCTCTTCACATTTCATTCGGCTTAGTTTAGCTTCGGTGCAAGCTTCTTGAATAGCTTAATCATAAATGACAATAGTTGAACACTACGATGCCCACATCGCATCTGCTGTGGCAGTAACCAATGAAAATGATGACTTTTCTAAACTGAAGGGTATTGTCATCTAATTCACATGTTCTTTGCCGCTATCTATAATTATGCACTAAAGGAAAGAATTGTAAAATGTTTACAACTTATGATCCCAAAAATATGTACTGTGCATTTTCATTTATAATGTAACTGAATTTTCTTTTTGAGAAAACAGGAATTGAATGTATTTTTTTTTCATTTGGGGGAACAATGTATTTTTTATATATTAATATTATTTATATAATCCAGAGCTTAGCTCTAGGGAGATACAGGGCTTAGGTTTACTGCTGAGCAATTAGTGAGGAACCAATTTAGGGGTGGTAGGGCAGTTAGGGTGTTATTAGATCTGCCTAGGGGTCTCCACTCACCCTTTCACTAGTATATGGGCTTCCTTCCCCTCATCCCTCCGTGTGGCACTTAGTCTTTCCCACATTGTGGCTAACAGGAGGTAATTAACTTTATTTCTCCGGCCAGCCACCAGCTTTCAGTCATAGAGGTGCGGCTTGACTTCAGTCACCAGTCAATTCATAGTGAGTGGCAGCTGTAACCACGATCCAGCACTGACTGACAATCAACTCTGCAGTGCATCAGTACAAGCCAGCTGTCAGTCAGTGTTGGGAGATGGTTAAAGTCACCACACACTATGTACTGAGCAGCGACTGAAGCCACACCTCTATGACTGAAAGCCGGAGGCTACTGTGAGGAACAAAGTTTCCTCCTGGCAACCGGCTCTTAAGCTGCAGATTAACCCAATATCATGTTAACAGAGTTTTTGAAATGACTGATTCTTTTTAAGGATTTCTGTATTATAGAAGCACTGCCTTTTTCTTTTTTTATAGCGACATACACAAAGTGTCAAGGTTTTTTAATGTAATCTTATCCTTTATTTATAATCACAACACAACACTTTTTGAGAATTTAAAAATGGTACTTGAAACACTAGTCTTAATCTTGAGTAAGATGCTCCTAATTGATTAACAAGCACTTTCTTCTATAGCCTCATTCAGATGTCCGGCATGTGAGAAGAAAATGATTTAAATCTGATTTTCATCATTTATTGTCTGTGAACCCATTATTACCGTTAGTGTAAGTTCTCATATACAATAAGAAAATGACAATATTCTTCGACCCATTAAACTGTATAAAACAGACATCATATGTCACACATCTTTATGTGGTCTGTTATTTTCATTGACCCATTGCTTTCAGTGGGCAAGTTTGATCTTATGTGGATGAAAAAAGACACGTCTCATTTTTTTGAGACTTTTTTTGAAGGTACTTGGTCTGCAAAAAAAATACTGTCATGTGGACATGCCCATAGAATTGTAATAGGTACATATGCCATATAGCCATGAAAAACTCGGAGAGAACATGTACTTGAAAAATGGACATTTGAATGACACCTTTCTCATACTCTAAGAATGTCCAATAGCCATTCATGCTTTTTTTGCCTCTTCTGTCCCACTTCTTTGGGGGAAATTGGAAAGAGAGGTGTAAAATCTGAAAAGGTCAAACATTTTTGCACAAATGAGATACTCGCCAACATTTGGATTTTTTCATGCCACAATTCTGGTGACTAGTCCCTAATAAATGTCCCTTTAGTACTACTACCTGACTTTCTTCTGTGTTTTTTGTTGTTTCAAGAGCTTGTTGCTAGATAAATCTCGCCCCATGTCAGATTTCTCATTTTTATGCTACGAACCTCTATTAAAGTTACAACCATTGAAAACAGTTGCAGTTAACAAAACATCAGTAGTTCATCTCCTACGGCTGCGGCAGACTCTTTGATAATGAATGAACGTGTTGTCTACAAAAGCCTTTAAATGTTATAATGAACTTTATTATACTCACATAATTTGAGGCAAGATCTGGGTGAAGGTAATCTATTCCTGAAATCAAAAGACATTTATTAAACAAGTCTGAAAAAAACACATGCATTCTGCAGATAAATGAGGACAAGTGTAAGAGACTTGGGAGGATTAACTTCAATGGTTTCCACCTGACAGCTTATGCACTCAATTTATGCATAACACAGACATTTATCAGGATGGAAATGACAAGAGGATGACATGAGTCGTGCCCTCGGAAAGGCAAGAAATTGGATTGTTTTAGTGGAACTTGTAAATGGAAGTTAAATTGATAACTGAAGTCTTGTAAAAGCCTCGCCGTCTCGCTCTTGTTCTTGGTATAGATTTAAATGTTAAAAAAAATTAATAAGATCGATGTTAGTCAATAAATACATTAATCTACTCGACTACACATTTTACAGTACAAACTCTAGATTTTCCTCGGACAGACTGCACCTATTTTATATGTTCTACTTTATTTTACGTATAAACACTGGCACTGTTTTATTAAAGCCGTCTAGTTTAAGATAGTTCAAACCTAGAGAAGACTGTTTTAAAATGCCGCAGACTAAACAACATGATCTACACTTTTTGCAAAATTTGGCGCATCTCTAGACTGTCTGGTCTGAATTTATGCCACTTAGTTTCACACTAGCATTTCACTGACCTGTGTCAGTCTGCGCACGGCCGCCGCTAAGCTCCGCCCCCGGCTGCACCTCCTCCCGGCCGCTCCGCCTATGGGCACATGATGCTGCATGCGACCTGCGTACCCTATCTTTAGCATTGGGTACGCAGGCCATTCACAGGTATGCGTTTGCTGGCGCATGTGTCCTTTTGATGGTACGCCGAGCACACCAAAATGCCACACGGTGCGTTTGGCGCAGGTCGGCGCACCGTCAAAAGGACGCATGCACCGGCAAACGCATACCTGAGCACGGCCTGCGTACCCAATGCTAAAGATAGGATACGCAGGTCGCATGCACCCATAGACGGAGCGGCCGGCAGGAGGTGCGGCCGGGGGCAGAGCTTAGCGGTGGCCGTGCGCAGACCGACGCAGGTCAGTGAAACGCTAGTGTGAAACTAGCCTCATTAGTTGGCTTACTTTGGTCAACTAAATTATGCCAAATTGCAGCACAATTTTGGAGCACAAGAACATGGTTTGGATCACGCCTATTATTCAACCCAAAAGGTCACATCCATTTGACAAGCATGTCAAGAAAAAGTCTAAAAGAGCAAGGAAAAAAAACAGCTCACCCAGGCTATAGGCATTATGAAGCACGGATTCCAAGGGGCCTCTTGTGAATAATGAAAAAAAAGGAAAATCCAGCTTCATAAAATTCCAAACAATTCAAAAACAACTCAAAGACAGCTAAAAAATTGATCCATCCAATCTTTATGAATACCTAATAACACATATTAAATGTAGTACAAGGTATGAAAGATTTTTGGCATGTGTAGCTAGTAAATTATCGAGATAAAATAGACAAAAAACAAAGGCCTTTATGTAGGTTTTAACTATTTTATTAAGGTCCACAAACACATGGCTGTATTTTTCCCCAAGACGTGAAGCTTAGATTCTAAAAGAAATCTCCATGGCCCTGATTTATCACAGTTTTTATGCAAGAAAACTGATGAAAAAAGCTTTGGAAAGTTGCAAAATTTTTGCACAATAGAATGCTACCCAAAAAATGTTGCAGTTTTTGGCATTTTCACGCTATTTTTGCTCAGCTCTGACAAAGTGGATGGAGCTGGGGTGGGACAGGGCGTGCCCTCCTGTCCTCTGCTCTGTCAAATTCATGATGAGATGAGTGGTAAATTTATTCCAGTCATATATTTGTGGTGACGAGCACGCAGAGGTGCATGTCCCTTTGCAACCAGTTGTGCCTAGCCGCCCATTCTTCCTTGGCAAACAGCTCGAGCTCAGTGAGGTTTGATGGAGATCGTTTGTGAACAGCAGTTTTCAGCTCTTTCTACAGATTCTCGATTGGATTCAGGTCTGGACTTTGACTTGGCCATTCTAACACCTGGATACGTTTATTTGTAAACCATTCCATTGTAGATTTTGCTTTATGTTTAGGATCATTGTCCTGTTGGAAGACAAATCTCCGTCCCAGTCTCAGGTCTTTTGCAGACTCCAACAGGTTTTCTTCAAGAATGGTACTGTATTTGGCTCCATCCATCTTCCCATCAATTTTAACCATCTTCCCTGTCCCTGCTGAAGAAAAGCAGGCCCAAACCATGATGCTGCCACCATGTTTGACAGTGGGGATGGTGTGTTCAGGGTGATGAGCTGTGTTGCCTTTACGCCAAACATATCGTTTGGCATTGTTGCCAAAAAATTTGATTTTGGTTTCATCTGACCAAAGCACCTTCTTCCACATGTTTGGTGTGTCTCCCAGGTGGCTTGTTGCAAAATTTAAACGACACTTTTTATTGATATCTTTGAGAAATGACTTTCTTCTTGCCACTCTTCCATAAAGGCCAGATTTGTGCAGTGTACGACTGATTGTTGTCCTATGGACAGACTGTCCCACCTCAACTGTAGATCTCTGCAGTTCATCCAGAGTGATCATGGGCCTCTTGGCTGCATCTCTGATCAGTCTTTTCCTTGTTTGAGATGAAAGTTTAGAGGGATAGCCAGGTATTGGTAGATTTGCAGTGGTATGATACTCCTTTCATTTCAATATGATCGCTTGCACAGTGCTCCTTGGGATGTTTAAGGTTTTGGAAATCATTTTGTATCCAAATCTGGCTTTAAACTTCTCTACAACAGTATCACGGACCTGTCTGTTGAGTTCCTTGGTCTTCATGATGCTCTCTGTGCTTCAAACAGAACCCTGAGACTATCACAGAGCAGGTGCATTTATACAGAGACTTAATTACACACAGGTGGATTATATTTATCATCATTAGTCATTTAGGACAACATTGGATCATTCAGAGATCCACATTGAACTTCTGGAGTGAGTTTGCTGCACTGAAAGTAAAGGCGCCGAATAATATTGCACGCCCCACTTTTCAATTTTTGAATTTCCACAAAAATTTAAAATAACCAATAAATTTCGTTCAACTTCACAATTGTGTTCCACTTGTTGTTGATTCTTCACCAAAAATTTACATTTGATATCTTTATGTTTGAAGCATGATATGTGGGAAAAGGTTGAAAAGTTCCAGGGAGCCGAATACTTTCGCAACGCACTGAACTTATAAAATGAAGGTAGATACAGTTGTGGCCAAAAGTATTGACACCCGTGCAATTTTTTTCAGATAATACTCAGTTTCTTCCTGAAAATGATTGCAATCACAAATTCTTTGGTACTATTATCTTCATTTAATTTGTCTTAAATGAAAAAAACACAAAAGAGAATGAAGCAAAAAGCAAAACATTGATCATTTCACACAAAACTCCAAAAATGGGCCAGACAAAAGTATTGGCACCCTCAGCCTAATACTTGGTTGCACAACCTTTAGCCATAATAACCTCGACCAACCGCTTCCGGTAACCATCAATGAGTTTCTTACAATGCTCTGCTGGAATTTTAGACCATTCTTCTTTGGCAAACTGCTCCAGGTCCCTAATATTTGAAGGGTGCCTTCTCCAAACTGCCATTTTTAGATCTCTCCACAGGTGTTCTATGGGATTCAGGTCTGGACTCATTGCTGGCCACCTTTGAAGTCTCCAGTGCTTTCTCTCAAACCATTTTCTAGTGCTTTTAGAAGTGTGTTTTGGGTCATTGTCCTGCTGGAAGACCCATGACCTCTGAGGGAGACCCAGCTTTCTCACACTGGGCCCTACATTATGCTGCAAAATTTGTTGGTAGCCTTCAGACTTCATAGTGCCATGCACACGGTCAAGCAGTCCAGTGCCAGAGGCAGCAAAGCAACCCCAAAACATCAGGGAACCTCCGCCATGCTTGACTGTAGGGACCGTGTTTTTTTCTTTGAATGCCTCTTTTTTTCTCCTGTAAACTCTTAGTTGATGCCTTTGCCCAAAAAGCTCTACCTTTGTCTCATCTGACCAGAGAACATTCTTCCAAAACGTTTTTGGCTTTTTCAGGTAAGTTTTGGCAAACTCCAGCCTGGCTTTTTTATGTCTCGGGGTAAGAAGTGGGGTCTTCCTGGGTATCCTACCCTACAGTCCCTTTTCATTCAGACACCGATGGATAGCACGGGTTGACACTGTTGCACCCTCGGACTGCAGGGCAGCTTGAACTTGTTTGGATGTTAGTCGAGGTTCTTTAGCCAACATCCGCACAATCTTGCATTGAAATCTCTTGTCAATTTTTCTTTTCCGTCCACATCTAGGGAGGTTAGCCACAGTGCCATGGGCTTTAAACTTCTTGATGACACTGCGCTCGGTAGACACAGGAACATTCAGGTCTTTGGAGATGGACTTGTAGCCTTGAGATTGCTCATGCTTCCTCACAATTTGGTTTCTCAAGTCCTCAGACAGTTCTTTGGTCTTCTTTCTTTTCTCCATGCTCAATGTGGTACACACAAGGACACAGGACAGAGGTTGAGTCAACTTTAATCCATGTCAACTGGCTGCAAGTGTGATTTAGTTATTGCCAACACCTGTTAGGTGCTACAGGTAAGTTACAGGTGCTGTTAATTACACAAATTAGAGAAGCATCACATGATTTTTCGAACAGTGCCAATACTTTTGTCCACCCTCTTTTTTATGTTTGGTGTGGAATTATAACCAATTTGGCTTTAGGACAATTCTTTTTGTGTTTTTTCATTTAAGACAAATTAAATGAAGATAATAATACCAAAGAATTTGTGTTTGCAATCATTTTCAGGAAGAAACTGAGTATTATCTGACAAAATTGCAGGGGTGTCAATACTTTTGGCCACAACTGTATAGTAACAGTACAGTAGTAAATACATAATAACTGGTAAGTATGGTAATCAGAAAGTCAGAATATCAAACATAAGGGATAGATAACAGTAGATAATAAAATAAGCTTAACCCCAATATAATAAACGGATACCAACTAGCATGAAATAATACAAGTATAAGGGGTCAATGAAGCTAGGTGCGAAACGCTCGTCGGATGCTGTTTTTAATTGTCTGGTGAGTCCTCCCTTTGCCACTGTATGCATGTATTATGTCCATTATGTGAGTCATATTATCAAATTCCATGATATCTTTTCTATACTGCTGAGTCAACTAAGGAGACTTGCTTTAATCTGTTTGGAGGTGCATGTCAGTCGCTTATATTGTTGGAGGTGGTGATGGCCTCCACATTTGGCTGAGCTTCTCCTCCCATCACCCTAAGACTGTTTTTAATCAGTTCTATATCCTACCTGCCCTTTAAATGTGTAGGCTTTTAGTCCAGGAGAGGGATGTTTGATATATGTTAAGTTTAGAGTCCCATCAATGGGACTCACCACGACTGGTGGGTTCTCTTGAATTGGTCAATGTTCATTTAAGCTATTATTTTAATATTATAAGTATACTCTATATGATAGAACGCAGTCTTAATTTCTTATATTCAATGTTTGCATACATCTTAGTGCTTACAGAGTGCTGCTGTATTCTTATGTTTCTATATTATGTAATTAGAGCAGCTTGCACTTGTTCACACTTGCTTCATTCTGTCAGATTTTGTTGAATGGATAGATGGATAGATAGAAATAATAACATATAATACACTGACTATAATCTAAAATGTAAAGGTGAATCATTAGATATAATAAATATTCATATTTCTGCAATCATTCCAAAATATTAGTTTTGTGCTTACCATCATCCATAATTGCTATAGTTACTCCTTTCCCAGTGTATCCCAGCTCCCAAGCTTCTGCTACATTTAAATCAAGGCCTGGAGTTCCATCTGCTTGACCTGTGTTGATCTTATAAAAAAAAATTACAGCATGTCACTTTAAAATATTGCTAATTTGCAAAAATAAAAAAGCTAGCATAAATGGGTCCATCGCAACTTTTTCAAATTTAGCCAGAGAGAAGTGAGATTGTCCTAAGAGAAGTGCTACTTAGGCTAAGTTCACACTTGCATTGGCTGGTCTGCATATGTTACGTTCCCATCGGCGGGCACGTCAAAACGCCACATGTGGACACATCAGCATACAACGCATATCACTGCATACCCAATGTTAAAAATAGGTATGCAGGGCGATGCAGGATGCATGCGGAAGTAGGCAAAGCTTAAGGGAGGAAGTACGCAGCCATACGCAGACCAGCCAAACGCAAGTGTGAACTTAGCGTTAGCGCTTCAGTATGCTATGTTGCTGCCTCTTTGGAGGTCCTTGCCAAGAACATCCCATCTATTAAGTCACTTGACCTGTTAGGCCAGTCATTAGCAGCAGGTTTAAGTGATTGAATGGAAGGGATATCAATACTTTTGATCTTAGTAAAAAATATTCGATTGGCGTTGCTGGATTGGAGGGAGATTAGAAAGTTAAATCACACTTTTTATTTTAGAACAATTCCTGCCCACTGGCAAATGTTAAACGTTTTGACGAAAAATCATTAAAAGGTAAATTTATACACAGTTCTTTACACAGTGTTTTAGTCACTTTTTTAGGTGTTTTTTTTATGACTTTTGTCTCCATGACTTCATATGTTTCAAATATGCTTTAACCTCTTACAGCCAAATACATTTTTGACATTCCTTACAGAGCCCCCATTTTTAAAGGGAACCTGTCACCAAGAAAATGCAGTCCAATCTGCAGGCAACATATTAAAGTCCAGAGCCTGATCCGTCTTGCTTGTACCTATAACACTACCCTCACCAGTCCAGTCTGACCCTGCACCTGTGACCTGATACCTGTTCTGTCTACCAGCTGCATGTCCCCAGTTATCCAGTTCCTGGCCAGACCTGCTTCCCTTCCCCTTTGAGGGCCAGCTGCAATGAGTCTGGGGTCTATCCTGGTGTAACACCTGATGTCCACCTGGATTCAAGTTTAACCACAACATCAGGGGCTCTAGTGAAGAACCAGGTGGTTAGTTATGCACCTCCAGGCTCTCCCCGGACTGTGGCACTGTGGTTTCACAACCATGGGCATAACAGTTTGCTAATGCCGTGGAACCTGCTGGCTCTCATACCCCTCCAATCTCAGACCTGTGCCCAGAGATCAGAAGTAAAAGATCCTATCTTATCTTTGGACTGTTAACACCAGCCTGGATGCTCTGACATCAGCCACTGAATCCACTGTGGTTCAAGCTGTGGCAACCTTGGTAGTTAGTATTTAGTCTGCACGTCATGCATCAGGTCCTGGACGCCACCTGTCTGTGCCATCATGTCTTGACAGGGATCCGAAGCAATGCCGAGATTTTGTCAACCAGTGGTCTCTGCACTTGAACTGCGGCTCAACAGTTTCCTTCCAATCAGGTAAAAGCAGCCTTCCTAATGTCCCATCTGGGAGAAGATCTGCAGACTTTCCTGGAGCCATTCCACAAGGTATTTGATGAGCCAGGCCGCATTACCTCTGCTGTCTCATCCCTCCTAGACTACGCCAAGTCAGTCTGTCTGTAGACCAATATGCTTTCTGGTTCCACACCCTGGCTTCTGAACTTGGCTGGAACAATGAGGCACTGGTAGCATCTTCTAGAAGGGATTGTCCAAAAGGATCAAAAATAGACTAGCAGCTCAAGACATTCCCACTACACTGGACTATCTTGTTTTCCAAGCCATCCAAATCGACCTCCGGTTCCAGAAGCGCTCTTGAGAGACGATGCATGAGAGAAAACCGCTTCATCTGTCTTTGTCCTTCCAAAGGCCACTCATTTCTCAGCCTTCCATGGACACAGCATCTCTAAAACCTATGCAAGTTGACAACATGGAGATGGCTCAGCAACAGCAGGAGATCCATTGACCCAAGGGCTTTGGGTTCTAGTGTGGAGACACCAGCTTGTTTGCTTTTGTCCCAAGAAGTCAGGAGACTCCCAAGCCTAGGGCCAGTAAGAGAGACTACCCTGGATGACAGCAATTGCTCTCTATCATTGATTCTGACCATATGTGTGACTTGCGGAGGTACACGGCTGTTTGAAACAGTGAATTTTGACTCCTGTGCAGCAGGGAACGTCATAAAGCAAGAAGATCGGTACCAGATTCCCATTTGACATCTCCAGAATCCATTGTTGGTGTCATCTGAAGCTGTCTGGGTGGTCACTGAGCAAATAGAGCTCCAGTAGAAATGCTGCACACTGAGAAGATAGCCTTCTACGTGCATCCTAGTCTGTGTCATCCATTTCTCTTGGGTCACCAGTAGCTCCGCATGATTGATCCCATTCTTGAATGGAGATTCGGAGAGGTGCTAAGTTGGGGACATTCTTGTCATGAGAAGTGTCTTGTACCTGTACCTGTTTGGCCGCCAGTGGCACCATCTTCCCTGTCGCTATTACCGTCTGCCTACTGGTCATATGCTGATGTCTTTGACAAGAAGGAGGCAGTGAAGCTACCTCCACATAAGCCGTATGACTGCCCTAGAGACCTGTTTTTGGGATCCTCATTTCCACGAGTTCATATCTACCCTCTGTTCCAAGCTGAGACACGAGCCATGTCTAAGTATGTTAAGGAAAATCTGGCAAGGGTATACATTCAGAAGTAGTGATGAGTGAGTATACTCGTTGCTCGGGTTTTCCTGAGCATGCTCAGGTATCCTCCGAGTATTTTGACGTGCTCAGAGATTTAGTTTTTGTCGATACAGCTGCATGATTTGTGGCTGCTAGACAGCTTGAATACATGTGGGGATTCCCTAACAAATAGGCAATGGGAGCTGGGATAGGTGAGAAGAATCGTTTTTGTTTGGTTTTTTTCAAATGTGTGGGAGAAGAAAACTAGGATGGGGACATTACTACAAGAAGGGGCCAAGATGGATGACTTTATTACATAATGTCCATTATTAGAGGGTGGGTGTTAGGATGGGGGATATAATTACAAGATGGGGATGTGGATGGCATTATTGCATAGGGGAACATTATAAGAGGATGGAGGCCAAGATTGGACATTATTACATGTGGATGGGGAACATTATTTCAAGAAGTTGGACATTATTACAGGATTAAATAATTTTACAGTTTTAAAGCTTGGATGTTTCTGGATGTCCCGATACCAATTGTGTGAACTTCTTTATAGAAAAACAGCAATTTTACTGTCAAAACAATTTTTAGTTATTTTTTTGTACTTTATTTTGTAGCTTTATTTATATTTTTACAAATTTTATTGGATTATTTCTTACTTAATCTCATTAGGGGAATCCAACTTTCACTGGTCTGATCACCTGTATTGCGCCATATGTATTGAAGGGTATTAGACCTGTCGGGTTTACACAAGAGGCTTGTTAGATCCTGCTTATTTCCAGTTCAAACAGGCTACCATACTTGGCTGACCATCAGTCGGCATATGCTGACTTGGGGTTTTATTTATTTTTTCTGGACAGCTTATCAAAAAATCACAGAGAGACAATTTTGTCTGTCTGTAATTTTTTGATAGCTGTCCATAAAAAATAAAAAGTCAAGTTGGCAATCCTGGTGAAGGAATCATAACATTTTAAGAAAAAATTAATAAGTACCGTATACAGTATTCACATTAATTTTCTACTTACCAGATACCACTGTTTTGTAAATAAAGGGTCATTCATGTTGATATCAATGTCATTTATATCTCTATATCCCCTTTTCTTTCTGTCGAAACCTTCCTGTTGCAGAACTTTTCTTACCTAAAATGTATAAAATTTCATTAATGTATCAAATGTCATTAAGTATTTTTCCTCATTGTTAAAATTTTTACTGTTATAATATCAAGTCATTTTGTTAGCATATTTAAAAAAAAACATTGAACTCATAGATTGTAAGCTTGCGAGCAGGGACCTTACTCCTCTTGGTGTCTATTGAACTATGTGTTTACTTTGTGATGTCTTTCTTGTCTCTACAAGTCCCCGCTGAAATGTAAAGTGCTGCAGTATATATTGTCGCTATAGAAATAGTAATAATTATAACTTTGAGGTCATGTCTAGAGATGAGCGAACCCAAAGTTAAAAGTTCGGCATTCGTACCAGACAGTTAGTGAGTGAGGTGTCTGACTCCTGAGATCTCCAGCGATGTCTAGTATGAGGATCCAGAATTACTTAATAGAGTTGGGGTGTGCATGAACGGCCTCTGCTCAATTCACTGTCAATGCTTTCCCTAGCATGCTCATAGACAATGAATAGAGCAAAATCCGAGCATGCCCCCCTTTACTTAATTTAAGACAGGACTGGAAAGTTCTATTCTCAGGGTTCCAGAACCCTGTGCTTGGAATCATTGCGAGTCCCCATGATTGGACTTATTCCCTATGAAAAGGAGATAGCTTACAATTTTGAGAAACCTGTCGGCTTGTAAATGGTGTACAATCTATGGGCATAGAGTTGAGCGACTTTAGTCGGATCGGGTTTCATGAAACAAAATTTGTTTCAGATGAAACTGGTCCGACTAGGGCAAAAAAGTCAGAGTTTCTTCCGAAACCCGACCCCAATGCAAGTCAATGGGGAATAAAAGTCAGCATTCAGCGGATGACATTCAATTGACTTGCATTGGGGTCGGGTTTCGGAAGAAACTCTGACTTTTTTTGCCCTAGTCGGACCAGTTTCATCTGAAACAAATTTTGTTTCATGAAACCCGATCCGAATCAAGTCGCTCAACTCTATATGGGCGGCATTATACAGAGTGGGGAAGCTGAACAGATTTATATATACAATTGTAGGAAAGGAGAATATCTTGGACTTTACTTATGGAGACCCCAGCAATCAGAATCCGGTACTGACAACCCACCCAGTATAAGTGTGCAAACGCCGTCAAATCATTAATTTGGACCTCTCTCTTGACTCACAAACCCAGAATGAGCAGAATTCTCAAGAGGTTGTACTGAATCTTTTCCCATAAATTTACATATCAAACTCTATATAAAATCTTGCTAATAGATTAAACTGCAAAGTGAAAGGTTCCCTTTTAAAGAAGCATTCCCTTTAAAGTTTTTATCCTCTTAATATATTGTAATAATGTTATTATATGGCACTGTGTACTTACAATTGCTAATTTTGCCTTTCTACCCAGTTCATGTTCTTCCCAAATCTTCTACCCAGTTCTGTTTACCATTAGGTCTTCGACAGGATGTGATGAGCAACAGACTAGCTGAATCCTTCCTAGCTCTATGTAGAAACATAAAGTCTCTTTTCCCTGCATGGGTCAGCATTAGAACTGCAATCCTACATCACTGGCAGAAGGATATAAGCAAGAGAGATAAAAGCAAAGTGGGCAGGAGCAGCTGTGTAAGAGGATGAGAAGGATCTGATGCTGAGCTGGGTAGGGACTTTTCAGTGATGTAGTGTTGTAGTTCTAATGATGACTCATGCAGTGAAAAATTGACTTCTTGCTTCTAGATAGAGCTTAGAAGGATTCAGCTAGTCTGTTTTTAATCATGTGATGTCATAGAACTAATGGAAAAGAGAAGAATTAATTGGCTAGAAGGGCAAAATGAGCAGCTGTAAGTACGCAGTGCTATATAATATGATGACTGCAATATATTAAGATAAAATCTTTGATCCGAGTGCTTATTTAAGGAATCTATTTAGCAACACTTTTTAAACTGTAAAGATATTTTAACATAAATGTAAGTATTTGTTCTTCAGATAAGTTCCAGGCCAGAGTCCATCTGTAACAAGACCTCCTCATAGTTTCCTGTTCAGGTAGAATTGTGTCTTTGATGTGGAAGACTTTTGCAGAAGCAGGTATTCATTGTGAAGCTATTATTAGACTGTGTTACTAGGTTGTCATTTGATGATGGACATGTATTCTCCGCACAGAAAACAAAACATGAAGTATTATGAACAAATCACTGCTCCGTGTGTGACATCACCTCCTGGGATCACAGCGACTGTGTGACAGGCAATCACTAAAGATACCAATAAAAAGCAATGACATTTCAGCCCCGGCACAGACTCTATTTAGCTTTCCGCTTATTTTCTGTTACCGTAAGAACATGGTTATTTATATGTTATATATGACAATGTTTCACTGATTTCTGCCGTGTTTGCATTTGAGAACTGTACATTTCAAATATAGAAATGTAAATTTGGAAGTCTAGTTGGAGCGCCCTTATATTCCGGCATTCACAATGGCAAGTCAAGATAATTTGCCCAATGCTTTACAATTTGAGATCATTTGTCAGCTTAAACATGTTATCTCATCTTGTTACATGGATAAAATAATAAAGTGTTTGTAAAAATAAGCAAGTCTGCAATTTACCGCTCACTAAACATTCTCTCTGTTCTAAAAAAAAAATGATTTTTAATTCTTTAGTTTACTGGTTGCTGCCTAGGTTACTGGGCACCTTTACTGTGTATCAGAGGTTGGGCAAGGAGGAGGCGCTTGTAAGCTCTTTGCTTTAAATCTTGAAAACGCGGCTCTGAAGTGACACTGCGCTCCTATGATGCTTCAAAGGCCAAGCTACTTGCAGTATGAGAGCGTGCACAGTTCAGACCAATGGCGCCGACATGCCTATAGTCCAAACTGTCAATATCCAAGATAGAAGAAGAGCACATCCTTCTAAAGGAGTTCTCATAAGCAACAAAACCAAAAGAAACAAACTAGGCTGAACTAGATGGACATAAGGCCTTCCTTCAGCCTTCAAAACTATGTTACTATGTTACTATGAACTGAAGTATAAGTTGCTGTGCATGCAACATGAAGGTGCATGTTCACAGTGGCCACTTCAGACAAACTCAAGACAGAAACAAAATGAGCAAATACCCGACAGTAGGTAAATAAATAGTAATAGTGCATGAAAATTACATATGGTACTTAGTTAACATTGTCTTGATTTAAAAAAAAAAAAAAGCCATCCCACCACACCAAGGTGACCCTACTTGGGACAGACCTAACCTCTAGTATTAAAACCTTACTATAGGGATCCAAAATTCCTCTGAATTGCTTCAATAACTGTTCATATAAGCGGTGATTGCACATGCTCACTAACCCCTTTACGACCTTGGACTTGTCTCATTTAAGCTTAGACTGTTAATTTCATTGTGGCACATTGGTTTTGTGCATGTTTTTAATTGGTTTTACTTTGTCTGTATCTGGTGTTTTTGTTGCATTAAGGAATGAAAATATTGAATTTTGGGATGTGCTTGTTCAAGCACAGTTTCTATTTCTCCTTCGTATTGCCATGATATTTTCCTATGTAGTGAGCGCTACTTATTATTTTGGTGGCATCCGCTTTTGCCAAATTAATTGTTTCAATTTGTAAACCGATTCATATTTCAAGTCACAGTACACTACTCATTAGTAGGATGCATTGGGTGAGCAGCTTTTTCTAGATTTAGAATTCTCATACGTTTCTTTAGGCTGGAAAATAAGCAAATTGGTGGATATGGTGAATTAGGACTAGCAATTCAGTTATCAGTAAAAAGAAGTATGTAATCAAATTCTTCTCATCTTGGCATACTAGACATGTCGCTCTCCGTAAGGAGAAATATTACTCCTTGGATCCTGGTCAGACGCCTCTCATGTAACCAAACCAGATCTCACAGTTTGCACTGATGAGGGGCAGCACCTCGAAGCACAGTGTCTGCCATTTGAGATTCTGGTTTGGCTTTTATCCTAAGTCATGTAACAAGGCTCGTTAAAGGGTCGACATTGACTTCTAGGATTGCTACTTCCTATAGGTGGCGCTAGCTAGAGCTCTAGTCCTCTTCCTCTGTGAAAATACAATTTGTAATAATGGAAGTAAGAAAGCTATACACTAAAAGGAGGATGCTGAAGCTTAGTGATGACTTTGAACTATGTAGCTAAAGAGCATCTTCAAAAGATTTCTGGGAAGCAAGAAAAGACAATAAAGACAATAAATGGATCCTTGAGCGATATTATTCACTCGATCCCATTATAGGTAGCAGAATTCCGATAATGGTAGGTCATCCTAATACTTCAAAGTCATCACTACATTCACTAAATCTTTCATCTGGAGGTGCTTGGAACAATAACATGCTTGCAGTTTACCTGCATTTTCACACAAAGTCTGTAGAAAAGGCATGGCATTGTTTCTCTGATCCATCTCAACAAGTTAAAACTGATTTTGCTGAACCTTCTGGTCTAATATGTCCAAGAACTGTCCTGATTCTCATGCATTGTAATTTATCATTCACTATTTTTCAGTGGTCATTTCCTTTTTATCAGCATTTTGCTTGCACTGTGTATGCTGGAACTTACTTTCCTTACTTACCGGAATTTATTACTCCCGCCATCATTGTCCGACAGCTCATCTGCCATCTGCCGCAAACTGAATGCCTACCACTTTATGCCTGTATGTATGACAGACAGGAAAGCAGAAGCAGAGAGAGAAAATCCGACCCCCACTTCCTATTTTCTGTCTTATCATCTCAGCTACAAGAGATTGATTATCCTTTGTACCGCTGGTGGGTGTGGACTCACTGTGCCGGGGGCCGAGCTTACCTTGAAGGGGCGCAATTATGTGACTACAGGGTATTTGCTAGAGCCTTTGATGGTGAGGAAAAGCTTTGCTGCCGGTAGTCATCAGGTACCACTCCAAGTCAGACCTTGTGTCTGCTTCAGCTGACCAGAGAGTCAGAGGCGTGGGTATGATTTACAGAAGGGTGATATATATTTGTAGTCAACAGTCCGATGTTGGGGCAGGCAGAAGAGGTTCAATTCACATAGCTGAGGTCAGGAGCAGAAAGGTTAGACAGGACAGTTAAACAGGCCAGGTTGTTAATGAGATATACGTATGCTAAGGAGGAACACATAAATAGGTGCTATTGGAATAAGAACTAACATTTAGGTGAGGAATAGTATGAGGCATTCTCACTTATTGGCTCTGCTGGATGGGATAGGCTGGGGAAACATAATCTCTGCAGAACACAGCAAAGTTAAATTCTTGCAGAGACTTGACACATCCCCTAAGGCTAGATAGAAGCCACATCAAGGTGCAGCAGTGCTGCATGAAGCAGACTCAGCTGGATCACCAGACACAAGAACAAACCGTATGGTTGTGAGGAGGCCAGGGTTGCAGTTGTGGCGAGGAGCTGTTGCGTCGCCACACCTTGGCACGCCACAAAGGAAACCAAGTCCCGTCTGTTGTGTATGATGTGTACCAGGTAGAGAACTCACATTAGATTCCAGGGCTCTTTTGGATTCTGCAATCCCAGCTCCAGATTCACGGTTCACACAAACAACTCCAAACTTCATGCCCATACTCAACAGTTCTTCTTTTCTTGAAAACAGAGTTCTTGACACAGACGTAGCACAGTTCACATACATTTGCATTCCTTGAGCTTTCTCTGTCTTCTCTGACGCAACTTCCATTCTGAAGGCACTTGTATCCCTGTCCCTTCCAATAGCTCTTGTCCCGCAGATTCTCCTTTCTCTTCTGCGGCATCCGTGCCTCTAGGTCCACCAAATTCCTCCCATTCCCCCTGTCCGGTTTCAATTGGAAAAGGTAAAAAGTGCGCTCAGCTCTGCCTAGTCCCGGCCGTAGGCTCCGGATCCTCTTTGGAATGGTTACTTCATAAGATGGTGACCACTCACACGCTGCTCAGCCTGGGGTCCCTTATTGCTTCAGCAAACTTCACCCCTATCCGTCTGTCCTTCATCACTGCTGCATCACTACTGCCCAAATCACAAAGTATCTACACTCTATCCTACTGCTCTGCACTACACCCATCTCTAACTCATCCCAGTCTGGAAAACCCCTTATGCTAACAATACTTGTGCTGGCACTCTCATTTCCTACAGCTAGTGTGCCTTACTAATCTATTCCCACTATTGTCCTTTTCTATGGCTACCCTTCTATTCTATCTTCTATCCCTAATCCTATACAGAATACATGTAAAGTGCATGCACATTAAAATAACAGTAAACAAATACATTAACATTCATAAACTCTATGGAACCACACATATTTAATGTGAACACTGTTTAAGGGGGGAAGGCGTATGACAGCCTCTGTCACCCCCTTACATGGTGAACAGAGCAGAGCTCGGGAGATCTGCGAGTCACAGCTTTGACATCCTTGATAACAGGCAGTGGACAGAAATTTTATCAGAAATCAGGTACCTTGTGGTCATTCTCTTTATCTCAGCATTTTACAGCACTATAGATGCTGTAACTAAAGGCCCCTTCACACATAGCGAGATCGCTAGCGATATCGCTAAAGCGTCACCGATTTTGTGGCGCAACAGCGATATCGGTAGCGATCTTGCTACATGCTACACTTACCTCCGACCCGGCTCCCCGCTGGATATCGCTGATCGCGCGAGATCGTCCTGGTCCATTTCTCGTCATCAGCTTCCTGCTGGCGCCGACGAGCGACTCCATGGACTCGGGAGGAAGTCGTCACTAGAGCTGCCATCTGACAGGTAAGTAACGACCGCCGACTGCTGCTACGTCGCTGTGAGATCTGCCTGTTTGGTAGCTCACTAGCGACCATTTAGCAATGCACCAGCGATCCTGACCGGGTCGTATAGTTGTCGGGATCGCTGGTGCATTGCTAAATGTAACGGGACCTTTACTTTCATTGCTCCTCAGCATAACTTGTTCCTGGAATTGTCCAACAGCATGCCTGCCTCAAACTGAAAGCATACTTCATTATGCCTGTGTGCAGTTTGCAAGAAAGTAAAAATGAGGAAAAAATGATAATGAGCCCAGAACAATGCTTAATGTAAGAAAAGAACTTTAATAAAAAAAGTCTAGGTTGAAGCATGAATACAGCAGTAAAAAGAGGCATCAAGCACAGGAGAGGACATATAATGAGACATACACTGTCTCATGGGGTAATATTAGAGGGCAGTGAATTAATAGCATAAAAAATAAAACCTATCAGTGGTAAAAAATGGTGACCCCCCAGAAGAAGGCATTGTGCCAAAATGCTTCAGGGCTAGTGTCATTCCAATACGAGAGGACATTCGTAGGTACGTGTCTGCCAGAATTTTTTTTTACCACTATTGGTTTGATTTTTTTTCTGCTATTTATTCACTGCCATCTTGTATTACCCCATGAGACTCCTCTTTTTGCTGCAATTAAGCATGAATTTTTTAAGCCTTCTTGTGGGATCATTATAATTTTTTCCTCTTTTTTTTGCTTTGTTGTTTCCTCTTTGGTTTACTCTATACTTAGTCCCCTACTAAATACCCTCAATTATATGTCACTAAACACTACATTATTTTTGATAAGGTATCTTTTCCAGTGAGTTTATTTGATTGTTATTTGATTGTTTGTATGTAATTTGACAGACAGGAGAGCAGAAACAGAAAGAAGACAAATGCAACCCCACTTCCTGCAATGTGCTTTTAAGTCCCTGCTGATAGAGATGGATTAATCTTGACAACAGGCAGTATACAATTTAGACAGAAGGGAGACACCTGGTGTCTGACACTTTGGAGCTATTCTTTTGGACAACATAATTTTTAAAATGGATTTGCAGATTATCACATTATCTACAAAATGATAGATAAGTTTTCTGAAAATGCGGAGACTCTTTAAGCTTTGGAGGATGTTTGGTCTTGCTGATGGTGCATGTCTAATATTTCATTGAAATAAAAATTTGCATTTTGTTTTTGAGTACGAAAAAAATGTTATGGTTAATACATTGTCTTATTTCAGTGCATTGAGTTAATGGGATTAGTCAGTTGTATCAGGAGAGGATATAATTGAATTGTATGGAGTATGGTTGTCACATTGTTTGTCTAGTGCATTAGTGCAATAAATAACCTCAAAGTATTGCCAAGTCTAAAAGGAATTAAAAATCAATCGCATAGCTTACTTTTTAATTTTCTTGTTATTTGCTTTCGGTCTGCCTCCTGCGGTAGGCATGGGCAACAGCAAAGTGTCGAAATCACAGTAAAAACAACATCTGCTTTGGATCTTTTCCCAGAAGTTATGGGAGAGAGATTTAGACTTTAATATTTAACCAACCTCCTCGCTATCAGTGTAGATGATAATATATAATTTACGTAGTGTTAATATATAGTTGGTACATACAACTTCGGTCATTCCAGATTCCACATAGGTGATAAATACACCTGGATACATTCGGGACAAACAAATAGGTTTTTAGACAACATTTCATTACTAGATCTATGCCTGGGAAATAATCTAATTTTACCAAAGAGTAAGTGCAAGTAATACACACTACTCAAAATTAACATACACATGTGGTCAAAATTGTTGGTACCCCTCATTTAATGACAGAAAAACTCACAATGGTCACAGAAATAGCTTGAATCTGACAAAAGTAATAAATCAAAAATCTATGAAAATGAACAAATGAAAGTCAGACACTGCTTTTCAACCATGCTTCCACAGATTTTTAAAAAAAATAAAACTCATGAAATAGGCCTGGACAGAAATGATGGTACCCCTGAAAATAATGTGACAAAAGGGACATATTAAATCAAGGTGTGTCCACTAATTAGCATCACATGTGTCTACAATCTTAGAGTCAGTGAGTGTCCGGTATAGGGGGCTACAGATACTCACTGTGCTGTTTGGTGACTTAGTGTGTATCACACTCAACATGGACCAGAGGAAGCGAAGGAAAGAGTTGTCTCAGGAGATTAGAAAGAAAATTATAGACAAACATGTTAAAGGTAAAAGTTATAAGACCATCTCCAAGCAGCTTGATGTTCCTGTGACTACAGCTGCACATAATATTCAGAAATTTAAGCTCCGTGGGACTGTAGCCAACCTCCCTGCACATGGCCACAGGAGGAAAATTGATGACAAATCAAGGAGATGGATAATACGAATGGTAACAAAAGAGCCCAGAAAAACTTTTAAACAGATTAAAGTTGAATTTCAAGCTCAAAGAACATCAGTGTCAGATTGCACCATCCATCGTTGTATGAGCCAAAGTGGACTTCATGGGATACAACCAAGGAGGACACCTTTGTTGAAAAAAAATCATAAAAAAAAAAACTGACTGGAATTTGCCAAACTACGTGTTGACAAGCCACAAAGATTCTGGGAGAATGTCCTATGGACAGATGAGGCAAAAATGAAACTTTTTGGCAAGGCACATCAGCCCTATGTTCACAAATGGAAAAATGAAGCATATCAAGAAAAGAACACTGTCCCTACTGTGAAACATGGAGGAGGCTCTGTTATGTTCTGCTGCTTTGCTGCATTTGGCACAGGGCATCTGGAATCTGTGCAGGTTGCAATGAAATATCAAGACTATAAAGGGATTCTAGAGAGAAATGTGCTGCCCAGTGTCAGAAAGCTTGGTCTCAGTTGCAGGTCATGGGTCTTGCAACAGGATAATGACCCAAAACACAGCTAAAAACACCCAAGAATGGCTAAGTGGAAAACATTGGACAATTCTGAAGCGGCCTTCTATGAGCCCTGACCTAAATCCTATTGAGCATGTTTGGAAAGAGCTGAAACATGCCGTCTGGAAAGGCAACCTTCAAACACGAGACAACTGGAGCAGTCTGCTCTTGAGGAGAGGGCCAAAATACTTGCTGAGAGGTGCAGAAGTCTCATTGACAGTTACATGAATCGTTTCATTGCAGTGATTGCCTCAAAAGATTGTGCAACAAAATATTAAGTTAAGGGTACCATCAGTTCTGTCCAGGCCTCTTTCAGGAGTTTTTTTTAAATTCTGTTTAAGCATGGCTGAAAAGCAATGTCTAACTTTCATTTGTTTATTTTCATAGATTTTTTATTTATTATTACAGTACTTCTGTCAGATTCAAGTTATTTCTGTCACCATTGTGGGTTTTTCTGTCATTAAACGAGGGGTACCAACAATTTTGACCAAGTGTGTATTATTCTGCAGACTTCAAAATATATTCACAGTGATTTAAGAACAGTGTTAATGTTTAAAAATGAGTGAACCTTTCAGGGTTCGGTTCGATTTGCTGAACATTCAGACGTCCGTCGAACATTTTGCCAAAAGTTTCGACAAACATACCCGAACGCCATTAGATTCAATGAGAAGCCAAACCAAAGGTATTCACAACACCTTAAGGGGTTACAAAAAGCTTCTCAAACAGCTAAAATTAGGGACAGACACCATGAAAACTGACCCACAGTAGTAATTTACAAATGGCACAGCAGCAGTTGTCAGTCATGGGTCATGCATGAGGTATCAGGGTCTGGGACAGCATTCGAAGTTTCAATGATGGACCTGGTGGTTAAGGAAGCAATGTAAGCCTTCTTAGCTGGGAGACCTAATATCTCATGCAACAACTGATTTTTTTAGCTTCCTACCCACACTCAGGTGGCACAAACATCAGTTTCATATAGTATTATTGGTAGAAAAATGTAAGGATAGTAAGGATAGTAACACAGGTAGTTGACTGATCAATTGACCCACTGTAGAACATTTTATAATGGCACAGCAGCAGTGATGTATTCCTGTACTTATGAAGGTTGTGCTAATATAGTAATGTACTGATTGTGGTTCTGGTGATGAATACATTACTAGGATCATCATCACTCCATGAATATATCACCAGAGCCACCATCAGTACATGAATACGTCACCAGAACCACCAACTATCAGTTTTTTTGCAAGCGATATTTGTCCCATGATAGACGTAAAATTGATCATACTGTACATATCCCACGATCTATAATGGGGCTTTTTTTTTTTTAAGGTGTCCAGCATTTGGCGGGAAATTCCAATGGAAATTGAATAGTTAAGCTATATTAGTTTACATGACTGTCTTTGGGTTTGACATTTAAAATATATGATGTCAGGGTGAATCTCACTGTGTCCATAATATTGTGTAAATGGTTCGCAAACAATGAACGATTCTATATCTAACTTTGATATGGAATAAGGTAACTATTCTAATGGATGAGATTGTTGGAGCTTGTTATGTTATCCGTGGGGCGAGGGGGGTGTTAGTTGTCCTGTTACCTTAGTCTCTGACCCATTCCTTTTGCTTGAGGTGGGGGGGGCGCCATTTGCCGCATCTGCCTAGGTCACCAAAATACCTTGTCCCTGCCCTGGATGTAACATTTGTGTAATGTTTTCTAAACATACTGCAGTATAGAACAATATATGGAAAAACATGGCACATTATATGAGAAATACCCCCTACTGTTGCGAAAAGTACAAATATATTTTTTCTTTTTTTAATTAACTATATACAGTGGAGTGAACATGGTCCAACAGACTTGTTCACATTGTGCATGTCACATGTGTGTTTTTAATCCAGTTTTTTTCGTGCTTATGCATGATTTGAGAGACCCCACCCCTCTCTTGTGTGACATGCACATAAGGAGCTGTCTTGCATCACGTGCCCATACCAGAAAGCGCCTGTCTTAATCCTGCTCATTTAGATACAGTTCATATGTTCAGGTATTAAATACATTAGATAGGGACTGCTTCAATACGGGTTACCTTGACGTTGGTGAGGCAGCTTGTTATACATTTTTTTGCAAAAAAACGTATAGACTAAATACCCTGTTTTTGTTATTACCTTTTATCAGCACTTGCTGACTACTGTTATATGTCTTATTGCAAGGTATTTTTGCACATTTGTCATTCTGTGCTTTTTGTTTGTGTTTCAGTCAGGGTGGAGTGAACATGGTCCAACAGACTTGTTCACATTGTGCATGTCACATGTGTGTTTTTAATCCAGTTTTTTTCGTGCTTATGCATGATTTGAGAGACCCCACCCCTCTCTTGTGTGACATGCACATAAGGAGCTGTCTTGCATCATGTGCCCATACCAGAAAGCGCCTGTCTTAATCCTGCTCATTTAGATACAGTTCATATGTTCAGGTATTAAATACATTAGATAGGGACTGCTTCAATACGGGTTACCTTGACGTTGGTGAGGCAGCTTGTTATACATTTTTTTGCAAAAAAACGTATAGACTAAATACCCTGTTTTTGTTATTACCTTTTATCAGCACTTGCTGACTACTGTTATATGTCTTATTGCAAGGTATTTTTGCACATTTGTCATTCTGTGCTTTTTGTTTGTGTTTCAGTCAGGGTGGAGTGAACATGGTCCAACAGACTTGTTCACATTGTGCATGTCACATGTGTGTTTTTAATCCAGTTTTTTTCGTGCTTATGCATGATTTGAGAGACCCCACCCCTCTCTTGTGTGACATGCACATAAGGAGCTGTCTTGCATCACGTGCCCATACCAGAAAGCGCCTGTCTTAATCCTGCTCATTTAGATACAGTTCATATGTTCAGGTATTAAATACATTAGATAGGGACTGCTTCAATACGGGTTACCTTGACGTTGGTGAGGCAGCTTGTTATACATTTTTTTGCAAAAAAACGTATAGACTAAATACCCTGTTTTTGTTATTACCTTTTATCAGCACTTGCTGACTACTGTTATATGTCTTATTGCAAGGTATTTTTGCACATTTGTCATTCTGTGCTTTTTGTTTGTGTTTCAGTCAGGGTGGAGTGAACATGGTCCAACAGACTTGTTCACATTGTGCATGTCACATGTGTGTTTTTAATCCAGTTTTTTTCGTGCTTATGCATGATTTGAGAGACCCCACCCCTCTCTTGTGTGACATGCACATAAGGAGCTGTCTTGCATCACGTGCCCATACCAGAAAGCGCCTGTCTTAATCCTGCTCATTTAGATACAGTTCATATGTTCAGGTATTAAATACATTAGATAGGGACTGCTTCAATACGGGTTACCTTGACGTTGGTGAGGCAGCTTGTTATACATTTTTTTGCAAAAAAACGTATAGACTAAATACCCTGTTTTTGTTATTACCTTTTATCAGCACTTGCTGACTACTGTTATATGTCTTATTGCAAGGTATTTTTGCACATTTGTCATTCTGTGCTTTTTGTTTGTGTTTCAGTCAGGGTGGAGTGAACATGGTCCAACAGACTTGTTCACATTGTGCATGTCACATGTGTGTTTTTAATCCAGTTAAGCTATATTAGTTTACATGACTGTCTTTGGGTTTGACATTTAAAATATATGATGTCAGGGTGAATCTCACTGTGTCCATAATATTGTGTAAATGGTTCGCAAACAATGAACGATTCTATATCTAACTTTGATATGGAATAAGGTAACTATTCTAATGGATGAGATTGTTGGAGCTTGTTATGTTATCCGTGGGGTGAGGGGGGTGTTAGTTGTCCTGTTACCTTAGTCTCTGACCCATTCCTTTTGCTTGAGGTGGGGGGGGCGCCATTTGCCGCATCTGCCTAGGTCACCAAAATACCTTGTCCCTGCCCTGGATGTAACATTTGTGTAATGTTTTCTAAACATACTGCAGTATAGAACAATATATGGAAAAACATGGCACATTATATGAGAAATACCCCCTACTGTTGCGAAAAGTACAAATATATTTTTTCTTTTTTTAATTAACTATATACAGTAGATATTTAATTTAAAAAAAAAAGAAAAACATATTTGTACCATAAAATATTGTAGAGAATTAGAAAACATTCAGAGCTGAGTGGTATCAGCAAAACGGTGAAAATGTCCCAGTATATGTGATTAAAGCTTTCACTGCAGGAAAAGTTGGTGCTTTACTTGCCGAGGCATGAGTTCTGAAAATAGCTTACACATCACGCCTTACGCGACACGCGTACCCGCAATTTATCACTGGGACAGGAGCTAAATAAATGGAAACTGGTTTACAGGTTTACAAAATCACTACAGTAAAAGCTAGGATATGTCCAATAATAACAACAACAACAACATAATTGTCCACAAATTGAGAAAATAGATATCCGGCACCGTTGTGTGGAAAAATACCCTGGATGTCTGCACATATATTTTTCACATTAATAAAAAAACACCTTAATCCCACTTGGAACGGGTGCTCAATCCCATGTTGAAAAAACAGAACATTTCATTGTGAAGAGAAAGAAAAAATAGTATGGCACTCACCGTTCATGTGAATCAAATCACTTTATTTCACATACACAAGGCATCGGCATAGGCACGGGAGCAATGTGCTGGAAGACGGACAACAGCTGTTTCGCGCTCAATACGCTTCAACAGGTCCTCGAGCGTATTGACCGCGAAACGGCTGTTGTCCGTCTTCCAGCACATTGCTCCCGTGCCTATGCCGATGCCTTGTGTATGTGAAATAAAGTGATTTGATTCACATGAACGGTGAGTGCCATCCTATTTTTTCTTTCTCTTCACAACAACATAATAATAATAATAATAATAATAATAATAATGATAATCATAGTAGTAATGATGATAATAATTTATTGACAATGTAATAAAATATTTAATAGCAATTCAAACTTACATGAATGTATGTTACAGGATTGAAGGGGTTGTCCAGTGAAAACAAGTTATCAGCTATTGAAAAGGACAGGTGGTAATTTACTTATTTGTTGGGGTCCAACTGCTGGGACCTGCACCTATCGGCAGAATGTGGATTTCGCATCGCTGTTAGAATGGAGCGCCAATGCAACCACTGCTCCATTCATTTCCTATACATATGGTGGAGAAAGCCAAGCTCAGCAGCCCCATAGGGAATGAATGGAGCAGCAGTTGAATATGCAGTACTTAAAAAATAACTTTAATACTCTATTTTAAAAATTCATTGCATTGGATTACAGTGAACTCTAAAACATTAATTTGGAATAGTGAAATTATTTATAATGGCCTATTATGGAAAGGTGGGGTCACGTACAAGTCTATATAGTATCTTTTTTACATTGCACTTGTTGGGCAAACATCATACATTAAAAGAAGCATCCCGTTAGAAATGTTATCAGCTAAACCTGTGGGAATGTGTATTTAGTGTAGTGTAGGTGGATTAATATATTTACCGATTGCCATTTTCTCCAATGTCCACCACCACTCTGCTCCTCTTATGTGACTGATGATCCGGATCTCTGGATCATACAGGGCCCTAGGTGTGAGCCAGAAGTCATTTTTGCAATGTAAGGAAGGATATAGAACTAGACTCCATAGGTTTATATTGTAATAGCAACTTCCGGCTTATACATCCAGCTCAATGTGAGCCGACAAATCGGACTAATCACCACATGACTCAGAAGAGGACCAGAACAACACCGGACATTGGAGAAGATCACATATCCATGGACTGAAGAAGGGCAAATACATTTTGGAATGAAGCAGTGATAATATATATCAGGGCTCATGCAGATGGCCGTATTATTGGTCCCAGGGCAATCTGAGAAAACATCAGATCACACTCAGACCAATGTGAGTCTATTGGACTGTGCACATGTCCAATTTTATTCATCGGACAGCGTCTGTCCAAGGAAAAAATTGCTACTTGTCCGAGTTTGGTACGTTATTCGGATCGCACTCAGCCGTGAAAGTCAATAAATGACATCAGAGTGCAGTCTGATTTCCACGTACATTCAAGAGAATTGGATCACACTAAGTTGACACTCTAATCAAACTCTGATCAGAGCTTAATCAGACTGTCATTTGCATAATTGGCCCGATTATCTTAACTAGTAGAGGCAGAAGTATCTTGGGTACATTTAGACTGTAGAAAGAACCACATGAGGAATATCTGAATCTAGAGGTAAGCTGCAAACTACATAGTAATCAGGAAGTCTGAAAATGAATTAATGAAAATTGCAGTCTGAAACTTTTATTCAGCTTTTTTTTTTAATTTAACGTAAACACTAATATATAAAATCATTGTTTTCATGTCAATCATATCTGTACCCTTTAAAAGAATAGACTGGATGGATATCCCAACACATAATTGACTAGCTTTTTAGATAATGGCAAAAGTTTGATATTTTTTACACATTTAATACAAAAAAAATGTATAGGGTAGAAACACCTGTTCTATCTAGTTTTATTTAGGGTTATTCAGTATATGTACATTTTAAATTACTTTTAATTTTATTTATTTCTTTATTAAAGAAGAGGTACCAGTGTGAATTTTGAAAGCTTTGGTAAGAAGACTAATAATAAATAGCTGTTCAAGGAAAAAAAAAATCTTTTATTCGATTAATAAAAACGAGGCTTATATAACAAAGCAGGGAAGAAGCACAAAAATATTGACTTCTAATACGGTCCCACTTTAGCACAAGCACGAAAGTGTCTACAATGATGTTAAAGCAGTAGGACACTGAAGCAGAACAAATTATCTGAATAATCAATTGACTTTGCAGAACGTACTCAGGCGGAATCTCCACGTTTGGCTCTCTGCTAAGCTTAAAAATTCATATTACTGGAAATCTGGAGAATGTTAACTCTTCATTTAAGCAGTAAGTATGGGGCTAATGGCGTCTACGGCCCCTGTGGTTTTAGAAATAAAACTCTGGGGAGGGATATATTCGCTTTGCAGATTTTACAGTAAGCCTTGGCTTTGATTTTTTAGCTTATTCATTGGAAATCATAACACTGTGCAACAGGCAACATCCTTTATGCTCCAATAATATGATAGCCGAGAACAGGGCGGCCATTTCTTAACCATTAGGCACAACGCGGATGTAAACAATGGCAGCATAAAGGCTTTCCTGCCAATTTCATTGACTAGTAAAAGCTCTCTGCTGCTGCAATTCTAACATAAAGGTCTAGTTAACAAAAAATTCTCTTACCCCTGTAGAATCACGCTGGTAATAAACTATTCTATTCCTGAAGGTTATATAACACAGATTCATAAAGACAAGGGAGTCATTCAAATATGTATTTTATGTCTATTAAATATATTTACAGACCTGTGTCTAAGTGTATTTTTTAATAAATCTTGAATATTATCTTGGTACATCAAAAAAGAATACATGTAAATGAACTTTTAAGATTTATGGATTTATGGATGTGACATAGATCCCCTAAGAATCTGCATTCAGAGCTTATTTTTTTTCTTCTAATTATTCTAATCATTCTTTCAAGATGACAAAAAAATTTCAAATCTTCAAAACATCACGAGTGATGATATCCCAGAGGGGGAATTTAAATGTTAAGTAAAACTTATTTTTTTTAAAAAACTTTCCCTTTTCTCTGCCAAATTTTGTAGCAGTCCTAGAAAAAACCCTTTTAATGGAACCTGTCTATTTTCACATATTTAAAGTGGTGGTATGGCTATATAGACTCTTGCCCTCACCCAAAAAATGGTGCCTAAAGATAAAACATTCAAGCGATGAGAAAGGTAAAGTAGAGGCAGAATGAAAATTAAGATGGACGTGAATGGTGGTCGTGACAATGTATTCGGAAGAAGCAGCTCAAGTTCATTGACGTGCACCAAATGCACCTCTAGCCTGGCTGATTAGCTACATTACTCATGACTTGCCCATTGGGTATATCCAAATAAGATACCGTTTATATTAGAGATCAAGGGCCTATTTAGACATACCATACATGTGCTAAAAATGCATGCCAATAGTTTTTGTTGCACTTAGGCTCTGGTCTTCACCAAACTTCTTTCGATCCTCTTGTCAACAAGTTTTTACTCACAGGGGTTGTGTGGTGTAAAGCTACAAGTCTGCATTCACTCTATGTGACTCCAGACTTGCGAATCCTAACATTGCATTCATTGCGTGCTATGAGGATTCTTTAGTATCGGTGCTGTGAGTCGTGGGCTCCTGACTCCAAGCATGTGGATTTGAATACATGCAGTCATGTACCAATTAGATAGGTGCAGCCTCATTCAATGCAATACACATAATTGGATCCAGTCTAGTCAGAATGTAGACAGAAGTATGCAATTCACATAATCGGATACAGTCTAGTTGGAATGTGGCCAGAAGTATGCAATTCACATAATCGGATACAGTCTAGTTGGAATGTGGCCAGATGTAATTCACATAATGAGATACAGTCTAGTTGGAATGTGGACAGAAGTATGCAATTCACATAATCGGATACAGTCTAGTTGGAATGTGGCCAGATGTAATTCACATAATGAGATACAGTCTAGTTGGAATGTGGACAGAAGTATGCAATTCACATAATCGGATACAGTCTAGTTGGAATGTGGCCAGATGTAATTCACATAATGAGATACAACCTAGTTGGAACATTGTCAGAAGTATGCAATTCACATAATCGGATACAGTCTAGTTGGAACGTGGCCAGAAGTATGCAATTCACATAATCGGATAAAGTCTAGTTGGAATGTGGCCAGAAGTATGCAATTCACATAATCGGATACAGTCTAGTTGGAATGTGGCCAGAAGTATGCAATTCACATAATCGGATACAGTCTAGTTGGAATGTGCCCAGAAGTATGCAATTCACATAATCGGATACAGTCTAGTTGGAATGTGGACAGAAGTATGTAATTCACATATTGAGATACAGTCTAGTTGGAATGTGGACAGAAGTATGTAATTCACATATTGAGATACAGTCTAGTTGGAATGTGGACAGAAGTATGTAATTCACATAATGAGATACAGTCTAGTTGGAATGTGGACAGAAGTATGTAATTCACATATTGAGATACAGTCTAGTTGGAATGTGGACAGAAGTATGCAATTCACATATTGAGATACAGTCTAGTTGGAATGTGGACAGAAGTATGCAATTCACATAATGAGATACAGTCTAGTTGGAATGTGGACAGAAGTATGCAATTCACATAATGAGATACAGTCTAGTTGGAATGTGGACAGAAGTATGCAATTCACATAATGAGATACAGTCTAGTTGGAATGTGGACAGAAGTATGCAATTCACATAATCGCCTACTTACGGTCACATGACTGCCCACAAGTGGGCACAAACTGAAGATTCCCAATTTTGCAGTCACATAGGGTGATTGCAGACTTGTGTCTTAAGACTGGGCAACCCCTTTATTTATTCATACTCTGCTGACAAAAATGCTGCCAATTCAAAAACTTGCATTTAGTTAGCACCCATGATAATGTCAGGTTCAATGTCATTCAGATCAAATATTTTGCCAGCCACAACACTTAATATCTAATATAGCTTGATAGCTTTCTTATGCAATATCACATATACAGGGTAAGTATACTCATCATCAAATTTCAATCACTCTGACATATGGTACGTCTACCACATAATTATTATATAGTGTTCCTGAAAAAAAGATTTCTGAAAGATATCAGGTCAATACACTTGTTCACATAACATATCATACAGTTGCATGACTTGCAGGACTTGCTGAGTAAAGACTAGAGGAGAACAATCAATTTTTAAGATCTCTGAAGAAGCTATCCAGCTCAGCAGTCAATACTATTCCACCAGTTGCCATGTCACGTTCAAGTGAAATCAATACATATTACAATAGTGGTGAAAGGAGAAATAGGAGCAGCAGGTTTAAAATGTTCAATGTGCTGGTAACTTTTTTGTTTGGTTTGTTTGCTCACATGATAAAATATTATATAACCAAGAATAGAATTACTAATATGAGATCAATATTAAATACAGGACGGTTAGTAATTAGCCATCACTAAAACTGGAAGCGGATTCAGTCAGTGTATGATACTAGATAGATTCTCAACAAGCCCCGCAACAGTAGCAAGCTTATTGACCAGACTGAGGCTTGGTCAAATAAATGATAACACATATGGTAGTGATATAGAAAAATAAATACACATTAACAAATATGATTGCAAAAGAAAATAGGTTACGATATATTTAGTTCTCAATTCCAGACTATAAAAGAGATAGACTTAAAGGGAATCTGTCACCAGAGTCTTACCAACTCATCTGAGAGCAAGATAATGTAGGAAAACTGACCCTGGTTCTAACAATGTCTGAATTAGTTTACTGGGTGCAGCAGTTGTGATGCAGTTTTTAGATGCAGCAAGTAACAAAGCTCAGAAAGCTAATCCAGTCCACACCACAGCTCTCTATATACATTGTCTATTATTTTATTACTTAGGAATGAAACAAAAACACAGCAAATAAATAAAGTCATAGATTAGAAATATTTTCCAAAACATCTGTAATGTGAACAAGAATCCACATTGTGACCTTAGTTTCGTCCAATTTTTATATTACCATAGGAAAGGAGAAGGAGAGTGAAGAGAAAAGAGTAGAACTTCAGGCATGAAGAAAGACAAAAAGAGAAGTGTAAAAATGTCAAAAAACTGACCGTCACATCCAAGCATAAACTAAATGTGAACAGGTGCTTAACCTAGAGTCACCAACTCATATACACTCAAACAAAATCGGCAGCACACTGTAGCGCCATAGCATGCAAACATGAAATATGAAAAATGAATTTCATTACTGCATTAGAAATACGAAAAATTGAGAAAGCTTAGCACATAAAATGGACAACTTATGTGTACCTGGAAGCCATGGTAAGGCGTTTCTCGTTTTCCAGGACCTTAACCTTGCCAATCTTCACTTAGTCTAAAGTCTTCATCTGTATGGGAACCTATGTAAATCCTCTCCCTAGACTGGTCTATATCTCTGTGGAGCACTCCACCTCTTCACTGCAGGTGTTTTTAATCACAGCAGGGCCACCATCCCTCCACAGAGATATAGACTGGCAAGGTTAGGGTCCTGGAAAACGAGAAACGCCTTACAGTGGTTTCCAGGTACACATAAATTGGCCATTTTGTGGGCTAAGCTTTCTCAATTTTTCGCATTTCTAATGCAGTAATGCAGTTCACTTTTCATATTTCATGTTTGCATGCTATGGCGCTACAGTGTGCTTCCTATTTAGAAAAAGAGAAGAGTAGACAGGGGGAGAAATGAAAGTGTGAAGTAAGAGGAAAAAAAGGTGGGGCACGGAGAAAGGGAAGGGGAGAGAGAACCACCCCAATTGAATAAAAATCCAAATGACATTAAAGTCTGAGGGTCAAGATGCATAAGGCAACTATATTCATTGGCGTGCTTGAATTCCATCAAATAGAACCATGTTTTATAGAAGACCTCATATCTACTGTAGAAAGAAGCCATCAGGTCCTCCATGTACATTAAATCATTAACCTTAGAAACCCAGAGGGACCCAGAGGTGGGTTAGCTTTCTTCCATAACAGCAGAATACAAGCTCTGGCAACCATCACCAAAAGTCTTAGTGGAGACCATTTGTAGGAGGAAACAGAAGTCTTACAGAGCTGTAGAAGGCATAGTTCTGGACCCATTTCAGATGAAATGCCTGTAATCGACCTGATAAAGCTTTTCACTTTAGTCCTAATCAGTTGTAAAAACGAGCAGTATCAAAAGATATGAAGGAAATTTCACTCATCTGATCCACATGTCCAATACTTAGGAACAATAGATGGGAATATTCTTAATCGGAACCCTGCACCACCATGAAATAAGTTTGAAATTTGCTTCCTGAAGCCAAGAATTTATGGAACATTTATGCACCAAACACAACAACTTTTCCCTTTAGTCCATGAAGAGAGCAATACTCAAGTCCTCTTCCCATTATGTTAAAAAAAATTTTTTTGGGGGGGCTGATCCATTGGGTTAGTTAGCATTGAGTGCACAGAGGAAAGTGCATGATAAATCACCCCCTCATCCATACAAAGAATTTCAAAAGCAGAAATTGAGTGTAGTTTGGAAAAGAGCGAACAAAGTGACGGAGTAAGGGAGAATGCCATGTGCCCAGTGGTAATGGGTCAATAATAGCTTGAAATGCCTCTAATGAAGGCTAATCAATATCTATGCCAATCTGAAAGGGCCTAAACAGATCCAAAGTCTGAAAGCAAGGTCTGTCAGAGTCTGGACATTGATAATCTCCTAGTGATAAAATATTCATTGTATGGAAATAACAGCACATAGTAAGTGATACTTCCCTGAAATGTGTGGCTCAGCTCCTACATTATGCTGTCCCTAGCTTACAAAGTAAAAGTCTCCTGCCAGATTACCTTTAATGGGTTGTACATTTTGGACAAGCTTAATGTTCCTGAGACATGCTACTGCATGTTTAGTGGTAGAACCTATAAAGTTGGTGCAGTGGGACCTGGGTTTCTCCTGCTGAAAGACAATGACCAGTGATTTGCAGCAGCGGTCACAAGTAGTGTAGTTGTGTCACTGCTGCAGCCTGTCATCAAAGACTGGAAGCAGGGGAAGAAAGGGAGCACTGTGGAGGGGAGAATAAGTACAGGTCCATTTGTTATTTTTCACTGGTGGGAAATCATCGGGTAAAAAAAAATTTGTGGAAATCCCCTTTCAACTGAATCTCAGTTCACATTTCTAATTTTCATTTAGCTGCTCTATCAAATGAGCGACGGAACTGAAGCCGTATCACGTGATATTTCCTAATTCAAACTATCAGTACTATTAAAGTAACTCTCTAATGCAAAGTTGTAAAACAGCCCCTCATCTACAGTACCATACAGTACCATGTACCACAGTAGAGGACTACTGTCTTCTTCCATGGCACAAAAGACTAGGAATACTTCAGAACTGAGATCCTTTTTAATGGCTAACTAATACAAAATCTGAAGAATCCTGAGTAGTCTCAAAAGCTTGCAATGTGTTACCATCTTTTCAGTTAACCATTAAAAGGTATCAACCACTGAGGATGCTCAATTCTAATGATTTTTCTATCTACTGGCTAACACATATCTTTCCTGTAGGAATTCTTCAGACACCTGGGCATGATTACTACTAGTGAGCGAGTATACTCGTTGCGTGGGTTATCCCGAGCATGCTAGGGTAATCTCCGAGTATTTTGGCAAGCTAGGAAATTTAGTCTGTGTCGACTCAGCTTCATGATTTATTCCTGCTAGACAGCCTGAATACATGTGGGAATTCCCTAACAAACAGGTATTCCTCACATGTATTCAGGCTGTCCAGCAGCCATAAATCATGCAGCTGCATGGACACAAACTAAATCGCCAAAATACTCGGAGACTATCCGAGCATGCTCAGGAAAACCTGAGCAATGAGTATACTTGCTCATCACTACTTACTACCTATGCATCTCTTATTGCTAAACTTCTGCACCAATTAAATGGGAATTAAAGGGATAGGATAATCAAGATTTACAAGAAGATTCCTAATGGCAAGCGGATCCACTGTAACCCACAGGGTAATCTAGCGTCAATTGTGTAATTTCCCTGAAGCTCCAGTATAGGCAAAATAAAGGATTACACCTTACCTATGGAAATAAAAAATGGGCTGTGAATGTAATGAGTGAACATCCTCAGTCTTTCAGAATGAGGCAATCTTCAGCTGATCTCCATACTGGGAAATAGTTGAAGGTCCCAAGAGGGGACCCCTCTACTATCTCAAAATGACATGTTATAGTATTTTCAAACAAATGACTTTTAATGGGCTGTCCTCTTTCAACTATTCCTAGCCCAAAGATTCAGTGATTCATTAAATAAAAAATGAACTTTACTTGCATCTCCACTGCTGCACCAGTCTTTATTGACATGCTGCAGTCAATCACTGCGCTCAGCAGCTTGTACTGTCTAGATTGGCTGATTCGTTGAGCTCAGTGATTGGCGTTGAAGTGATGTCACCTCTGCAGCCGATCAATAAAGCAGCATTGAACAAGCAGTGCTGAATCCTGGAGGGGGTAAGCAAAGCTGACTGTCTTATTTCATACATCACTGAATATGGGCAAAAAATTGTTGAAAAGGGACAATCCCTTTAAGGAAATCTGAGTATGGTCTTACTGGAATGTTTCCAAAATTAACTATGTATAGTATGTGTGAACAGTTCTTCACTGAGGTGTAAGATTGATTTATGTATCGATTTATGTATATACATTTTTAGGCAGAGGTGGGAAAAGTGCTGCAATGTAAAAATGCTTTCAAAAATTGAAGTGTTAGGCTACTTTCACACTAGCGTATAGAGGAGCTGCGGAGTGATGCGGACTTCCTCCGTGAAGCTCTGCCCACGGCCGCACCTCCTCCAGTCAGCTCCGCCTCCGTTGGCATGTGGCCTGCGTACCCTATCTTTAGCAATAGGTATGCAGGCCGTGCTGATGTATGTGGATACCTCCGCATGCATCGCTTTGATGGTGCGGCGACCGCACCAAAATGCAACATGTTGCGTTCGGCACAGGTCGCGGCACCATCAAAACGACGCATGAGGAGGCATCCACATACATAGGCATGGCCTGCGTACCTAATGCTAAAGATAGGGTACACAGGCCGCATGCTGATGGAGGCGGAGCTAACCGGAGGAGGTGTGGCCATGGGCGGTGTTTCACGGAGGAAGTCCGCATCCCTCCGCAACTCCTCCATACGCTAGTGTAAAACTAGCCTTAATTGTTAATTAACAACATACAAAAGTGGATAAACAAAAGAAAAATCTAAATCAACATTTGGTGTCACCATTCTTTGCCTTCGAAACAACTTCAAAGCATCAATTTTACTAGGTACACATACACACAATTTTTGAAGGTACTCAGCAGGGAGGTTGTTCCAAACATCTTGGAGAACTAACCACAGATCTTCTGTGGATGTAGGCTTACACAAATCCTTCTGTCTCTTCATGTAATGCGAGACAGACTCAATAATATTTACATCAGGGCTTCTTTTTCACACTGAAAATAGTTATTAATGACATTGGTTGTATGTCTTGAGCCAACCAGACACCTTCCTGATGGTATTACCTGATAGATAAGTATCTGCCTGTATTTCTCAACCTTGAGGACACCAATAAGTGGGCAATGATGAGGATCAGAGATGCAGTGGTCAGCCAAGGAAACAGATGAAAGTCACATAATGCTTACTTCTTTTTATTTGTGTGACATCAGTAAGCAGATGTGCCGAGGACTGTGCAAAGAAGTGTGAGTAGCGGAAGTGAGCGGCGCTGAGGAGCGTACTTTTTTGCCCTACGTCTTAGGTTTATTATGTTCTGTGGAGTCTCCAGATCATAATGAGGGGCAGTCATTTAATTTAGAATTGAATATCTGTTGAATTTGGCAAACTGGAGTCTCATCAGCTCTTTATGAAGATATGCACTGTATATATATATTCATATATACGCTGAAATGTTCATCACAGATAATTTTTTATTAAAAGTATTTGGCCTTCTTTTGCTTCATGTTTTTATTTTGCTTCTTGGAAATGTGGGAACATGAATCTCTTAGCAGAAATAGACAGTGATCATCACTTCAATTAGAAAATCACTACAAAGGTAAACTAATGTACTCTAGCTTTTATGCCAGCAGCAGAAAATATAGAGCAGCAAAGAAAAGCTGGTCATTAATTCACAGTACATGTACCAAGTCATTAGTCATTATACAGCAGCAGGGATGGAGTTTTAAAAGCTTATTTTTAGAACAAAACTATCTTGGATTAAAGACCTAAGGTTGTTTTGCACAAAGGCGAGAACAATAATTCTATAGAAGACCAGGCATTAAATAAAAAGAGAAGAAAAAATAAAAACACGAAAGCCATGCTTTTTTTTTTTGCTAATGGTGGGTTTTCCACAGTCATTGTGTTTTCACCTTTATTGTAGAATACTGCATCTTGATATTGCTTGTTCTTATAATATCTTTCTTGATCTTTCCAATACTATTTGTAAGATGTAAGTTCAATATCTTAATGCGTTCTGTAATAATCAATCAGCAAGGAAATGACTGATTGGGGCAGTGTAGAGGTAGCAGTTGCACTGGGGCCTTAATACCTGAAGGGGCCCAAAAGGCCTTTATTACCCATAAGAAGACACCAAATTATGCATGGTACATGGTCGACCTGTTATTGATTTGGTAATGAAATTGTGTAGCTTCAAGCTTTGCATCCAACCACAGTTTGGAGCTCCACCATTGGCTTGGGTGTGACACGGGAGACAGTTTTTTGTCTCCATATTGTCACATCATCAAGGTACTGACGGGGGCTGACTGACGGGTTTATTTCAGTATATAAAGCCAACACCCTTCTCTGTCACCGGTAATGCAGAGACATAGAAGGGGTCTGTCTTAGCTATTGATATGAGATAGATGGCCAGCCCCCTCACACATAGCACTTCATCACCACAAACTCTTTCTGATTATGTGACCTTTGTTAATTCAAATATATTAGAGATTTTTATTCTTGGTGTTATAAACACATTTAACATTCTTTTTTTTCTAAGTAGACAATCCCTTTAACTCCAAATTAGTCTTGGTTAATTTCGTTTGAAAAGCTTGCTTGAAATCATCATTCTCAGCAGCACATTGTTCTCTGTTAGTAGAACATGTGCTGTCGACATCATTGCTATTCTATATGCACAGATTTATCGCATCAATAATTATTCAGTGAGAATGGAGGTGCTGTCTGGCTGTCTAAGAAGGCGATGAAACGACCACTGATGAAATGACCACCGATTGGCCACATGTAAGAATTTTACTACACACAGGGCACATACATTACTGATACCTATCTGGTGAGGAAATGGTAGTTTAAGTGAGGAATGTTATGTTTTCAGAAAAATACTGATTAGAGCAGAAAACTACATACCATCTGAGAAATATGGTGGTCTTAGGACTCGCTACCACTAACCTACAAATCAGTAGAGTGGAATCTGATAAAAAATCAGATTCCACTCAGATCACTGTTATTCAGTGAGGCAGCGCAGATCTGCTTATTTTTTTCTCAGCTGTATTCGGCATGAGAAAAAAAAATTGCTCTATGCTGCGACTTCAACCCAAAATCAATACGGTGCAAGAAAAAAATTGCATGCCAAGCGGACCATCAGTATGGCATTCAGCTTTTACAGATACATTACACTTCTGTAGCATAGGACACTGTAAATGGTCCTGTACAAGATAAATAGCTACTAAGTAAAAAACGGATTATATGCTAACAATATATGGACAGCACACGGATGACAAGTGAGAAAAAAATTGTCCCACTCTCCCGAATGAGAATGGGACCAATATTTTACATGCTAGTGTGAGAGATCCCTCAGGGTCTGGGACAGGCGGCTTGTCATCATTGGTGGAACTATTAATTCTGAATTATACCAGCAACTTCTCAAACAATTTAAGGACATCTGTCCATGAGTTGAATTTCAAGACAACATGGGTCCTGCAGCAAGACAAACACTCAAAGTACACACGTTATTCTACAAAGGAAAGGTTACAGTAAAATAAACTTGAAATTTTGGAATGGCAAGGTCCTGACCTTAACATAACAGAAATTATATCAAGGAACCTGTCGAGAGCAATTCATGGGAAAATTCCTTCAACATCTCACAATTGAAGCTTTTTTTGTTTGGAGGAATGACTTAAATTGCCTCCAAGTCAATGTGTAGATCTAATGAACAATTACCGGAAACATTTATATGCATATATTGATGTACAAGGGCATAACATAAGATACTGAGTGCGAAAGATCGCATACTTTTGCCACTTGCAAACATACAATATTGAATAATGTTAATCATTTAAAAATTAAGAAAGCCTAATACTTTTGACTCATTTATTTGATTCGGTTCTGTCACGAAGTGACTGGCCCTGTGCGACACGACCCAGCAATCGGTCGGTCACTAAACAGCAAACAAACAAGGGAACACCGGGGACACAATTACAACAGTGGGCCCTGCGATATGGAACTGGGAACTGGACAACTCCTGCACTCTCCTGAGGCTGTGCCCTGGTCTATCCTGACATCCCTATACGGCTTCTTTCAAACCATCGCCGAGCAGGATACCTTAGCCCTCACTTGCCCTGCACCTATCCCTCAGTAGAGAATTGGCAAGTGCAGACACTGGTCCCACCGCTGCACTAATACAACACCAAGGGAAAATATAACAGACAAGGTAAGACAAACAACACTTAGCTTTCTCTGCTGCAATGCACTGCACAGCAGAGTAAGGCACCCAATCACAGCATTCAGCTGAAGCACCACTGCACCAGAAAGCTCCTATCTTCAGCACGGTTGGTTTCCAAAAGGACCTGTATAACCAACAGTCAACTGATGTGGGAGTGGTCACCACCAGGATCAGCAAACTCACCACCATGTAATTACAACAGCGGCCACCGGGGGGAAAACTGATATTAACCCTCGATGGCCTGAAAGGAAAAAAGTTTATATGTGAGAATTCAGAAATGACACAGATCCAAAAATGGATCATAACAGGTTCTCTTTCTCTACTTTTAGAACTTTTGAAAAATCAGATATAGTTTTGGGTCAAATTTATGCAGAAATAAGGAAAACTCTGAAGGGTTCACAAACTTTCAAGCACCACTATAAATATAGGAAGCCATTGTTAGTGGTGACTGACAGCAGTCTGGTGAAGGAGACCTGCCTCCTGTCTCCGGAGTTCGTAAGATCTTTCCTATTTTCAGAGACTCCTGGACAATCCCGGAGTTTCGGTAATATGCAATGTCTTGACAAAAGGATGGAACGCTCATTCTGGTAGGGTGTAAAAATGAACAGGATTTTTACTAAACATATGAACAAATATACTGAGCTATAAATAACTATTCTGCTGGAGACATGTCAGGAAATTCTACAATTTATCCAGCATACTGTATGAATTTCTAGTGCCAACATTTATTTAAACATAAGTATTTGTTCTGCCTCGTTGATTCTGAGCTTAAAATTGATTCTTATTGTAATAGCTTTTCTATAAAATGTGCAAATCATTACCTTGAAAATTGTACCATGTCACTTCTAGCTACCAGAAAGCAGTAATTCACCTTGCAAAAATCACTAACATTTAGCTACAATAGAAGATTAGGAGGTACAGTAAATTCTTTCAGCTTTAGAACTCCATCTCCTAAAGACCCATCACTCTGCGATATTATTGAGTTCTTCAAACTATCTACAGTTGTACATCACTGAAAATACTAAATATTTTCACTAAAAAGGAGCCTGTAACGTGCAATAGAGTGTTCAGTACAAAATAAGTACACATGCTTTGAAAATTAAGGATTTTAATTAATATCTAATGAAGACAAGAACATTTCCAAATTTTGAAAAGATGAGTTTCATAGAACATTTTTCTTTAACCCATAATAACATGGAGGTAAGGCTAATAATATCCTTTCATTACAATATCTTCACTTTTACTCAAATTAGTTAATGCAAAAATGAATGCACCCCACATACAAAACAGCTACATCTAGAATTTTGTATGATTTCTATGATATTTTTGATAGCACCAAGTCTTTTAGACATGGAATGAGCAAGTTAGCGACATATTGCAACATCTATCTTTTTCCATTTAAACAACCTATTTTACAGTCTGGATGCTAGATGCAGATTGATGCTTTTGCAGATGACTGTGTGGCAGCACACACCAACTGCTCCTAGGGAACTGGTCAAATCACTTGCCGAAGAATATTACTGACCAAGAATCATGGGCGGACACACCGCATGTGCAGCCTGTGCGGCTGCACCGGGGCCCGGAGGTGTGCTACGCCGTCTCTGCGTACTCACCTGGCCACCGCTCCCACGCCGCAGCCTCCTGCTGCCCGACATCCACGGAGGTCGCCTATGGCAGGTGCGCGGCCGGCGGCATCCCTGCATGCAATGCGCAGGCGCCATAGGCCGCGGCCATGCCTCCCTCCTGCTTCTTGTGCTCCGGCTATGCCCTGACCCGGAAGCACCTCCCTGACCAATGGCAGATCAGACAGGAGCATATGAGGCCGCTTCCCCCTGAGGGAGGTGCCTGATTGTTGTGTTTCCTAGCACACTGGGCCTCGCTTCATCGTGTGCTCTCTGCTCCTGCAGTTCCGTTCTCGTCTGCTACCCGCAGCAGCCTCTCAGTCCTGCTACCCGTGTTCCTTGCTGTCTTCCGCAGTCCTGCTCCAGTCCTGCCGTCCTACTCCTGTCCTGCCTCCAGTGTTCCTGTTCCATCCTACTCCAGTCCTGCCGTCCTACTCCAGTCCTGCCTCCGGTGTTTCTGTTCCATCCTACTCCAGTCCTGCCTCCAGTGTTCCTGTTCCATCCTGCTCCAGTCCTGCCGTCCTACTCCAGTCCTGCCTCCGTTGTTCCTGTTCCATCCAGTTTCAGTCCTTCTGACCTCCTATAATCCTTTCTCCTGTGTTCCTACTCCTGTCATCCCTCCTCGTCACAGTCTACTGTCTTACTCCATTCCTGCCTCCTGGTTCCAGCTCTGTTCTGTCATCTATACTTCAGTCCCACAGTCCTACTCCGGTCCATCCTGAGCCGCCCCTCTCGGTACCGGCTACCGTGGTACTCGAACCCCTGGGCCTGCTCCTAATGGTCCCTGTATAGGGGTCGGTTCCACCTGGCAGCTCGCCCGGGGCCCCTCGGTGCCACGGTCCAGAGGGTCCACTCCTGGAGTTTCCGGCTCCAGACCACCCACGCTAACAAGGTGGAGGGGGGCCCCTTCAGGGTGGCTAATAATGAGGGCAATCTGGCCTGTGTATCCATCCCCGAGGCCCCTGGCCAGATTGCCCTCATGTGCGGAGGGTAGGAAGAGATCCCTGCAGCTCCTCTGCCTACAAGAGAAAATAGCAGCGGACCTTTTTCTCTTTACCGTTCAGGACCTTGCATCACATGCCTCTGCTCCACCAATGACAGTGGGACGGGTGGAACGCACGCTGTCATTGCGTTCCAGGGATCCCTGCTTCCGTGCTAGCGTCCCTCGGTGCCGTGTCAACTGATCGCGGCATTGGGGGATCATGTGGGCCCGCTGCATGGGGTCTCCTGGCAACCTCCAATGGCTGCGTGCGTCGCTCCACACCCGCTCCTGCTCCCATTGGCTGTTACTTCTATATATAGAGTTGTGGCCAAAAGTATTGACACCCCCGCAATTTTGTCAGATAATGCTCAGTTTCTTCCTGAAAATGATTGCAAACACAAATTCTTTGGTATTATTATCTTCATTTAATTTGTCTTAAATGAAAAAACACAAAAGAGAATGAAGCAAAAAGCAAAACATTGATCATTTCACACAAAACTCCAAAAATGGGCCGGACAAAAGTATTGGCACCCTCATCCTAATACTTGGTTGCACAACCTTTAGCCAAAATAACTGCGACCAACCGTTTCCGGTAACCATCAATGAGTTTCTTACAATGCTCTGCTGGAATTTTAGACCATTCTTCTTTGGCAAACTGCTCCAGGTCCCTGATATTAGAAGGGTGCCTTCTCCAAACTGCCATTTTTAGATCTCTCCACAGGTGTTCTATGGGATTCAGGTCTGGACTCATTGCTGGCCACCTTAGAAGTCGCCAGTGCTTTCTCTCAAACCATTTTCTAGTGCTTTTTGAAGTGTGTTTTGGGTCATTGTCCTGCTGGAAGACCCATGACCTCTGAGGGAGACCCAGCTTTCTCACACTGGGCCCTACATTATGCTGCAAAATGTGTTGGTAGTCTTCAGACTTCAATAGCCATGCACATGGTCAAGCAGTCCAGTGCCAGAGGCAGCAAAGCAACCCCAAAACATCAGGGACTGTAGGGACCGTGTTTTTTTCTTTGAATGCCTCTTTTTTTCTCCTGTAATCTCTATGTTGATGCCTTTGCCCAAAAAGCTCTACTTTTGTCTCATCTGACCAGAGAACATTCTTCCAAAACGTTTTAGGCTTTTTCAGGTAAGTTTTAGCAAACTCCAGCCTGGCTTTTTTATGTCTCGGGATAAGAAGTGGGGTCTTCCTGGGTCTCCTACCATACAGTCCCTTTTCATTCAGACGCCGACGGATAGTATGGGTTGATACTGTTGTACCCTCGGACTGCAGGGCAGCTTGAACTTGTTTGGATGTTAGTCGAGGTTCTTTATCCAACATCCGCACAATCTTGCGTTGAAATCTCTTGTCAATTTTTCTTTTCCGTCCACATCTAGGGAGGTTAGCCACAGTGCCATGGGCTTTAAACTTCTTGATGACACTGCGCACGGTAGACACAGGAACATTCAGGTCTTTGGAGATGGACTTGTAGCCTTGAGATTGCTCATGCTTCCTCACAATTTGGTTTCTCAAGTCCTCAGACAGTTCTTTGGTCTTCTTTCTTTTCTCCATGCTCAATGTGGTACACACAAGGACACAGGACAGAGGTTGAGTCAACTTTAATCCATGTCAACTGGCTGCAAGTGTGATTTAGTTATTGCCAACACCTGTTAGGTGCCACAGGTAAGTTACAGGTGCTGTTAATTACACAAATTAGAGAAGCATCACATGATTTTTCGAACAGTGCCAATACTTTTGTCCACCCTCTTTTTTATGTTTTTTGTGGAATTATATCCAATTTGTCTTTAGGACAATTCTTTTTGTGTTTTTTCATTTAAGACAAATTAAATGAAGATAATAATACCAAAGAATTTGTGTTTGCAATCATTTTCAGTAAGAAACTGAATATTATCTGACAAAATTGCAGGGGTGTCAATACTTTTGGCCACAACTGTACAATACCATACCATCATTGGTCGTTGTGGTCCAGTTGAATGGCCACCAAGGTCTCCCGATCTGACCCCCTTAGACTTTTATCTTTGGGGTCATCTGAAGGCAATTGTCTATGCTGTGAAGATGCGAGATGTGCAGCATCTGAAACAACGGATACTGAAAGCCTGTGCTAGCATTTCTTCTGCAGTATACCTGAACTTTGTGGCTCACTTGTTTTTCCATGTTCTACTCCCCGTGAAACTACGTGTATCAGAACCAGAAGCCCGTGCCTGGAAAAGCCAGGAACCGCCATTTCGTTCAAGAGACATTGCTTCGACTTCATCCGGGATCGCTTCAGAGACTTCTTGTTTCGCTTGCTTCGACATCGTAAGATCGTGTAATCCTGACCTTACGGGAGCTACAGACTGATAACTTGATCTATACCTTTACCAATCGTTATTAATGTTATATACACTTTCTTCATCTTTCCTGTATTTGAATTATTGTGTTCCTTCGGTCTCCCTGTGTGGAGTATTGTTTGCTGATTAAGCTCTGCATAAAAGACCAGTTAACTCTTGTTCTGCCACCTGCTCGTCACTGCATTCCACGTTCCTGCTAGTAACTTACAAAAGCAAAATTCTGCCGGGGTATGTAAACTTTTGATCACAACTGTATATATATATATATATATATATATATACATATATACAGCTCTGGAAAAAATTAAGAGACCGCCACATCAAAACCCTGTCATGGGCAGCACATTCTCGAGACCTGTACCCCATTTAAAACCTCTGGAATGTAATCAAGAGGATGATGGATAGTCACAAGCCTTCAAAAAAGAACTGCTTAAATTTTTGCGCCAGAAGCAGTGTGAAAGACTGGTGGAAAGCATGCCAAGATTCATGAAAGCTGTTTTTAAAAATCATAGTTGTTCCACAAAATATTGATTTCAGAACTCTTCCTGAGTTAAAACATTAGTATTGGTGGTTCTAAATAAATATTAACTTGTTTTCGTTGCATTACTTGAGGTCTGAAAGCACTGGGTTTTTATTTTGACCATTTTTCTTTGTCAGAAAAAAATACAAAATCTATTGCTTAGAAGTTTGGGGACATGCTGTCAGAAGTTTAAAGACTAAAAGAACAATTTACATTTATACAGTGGGGGGGAAGTATTTGATACACTGCCAAATTTCCACGTTTTCCCACCTACAATTATTGGAGAGGTCTGCAATTTTTAATATAGGTCCACTTCAACTGTGAGAGATAGAATTTAAAAACAAAAACCAGAAAATCAAATTGCATGATTTTCAAATAATTAATTGCATTTTATTGCATGAAATAAGTATTTGATCATCTACCAACAAGCAAGAATTCTTGCTTTCACAGACCTGTTAGTTTTTCCTTTAAGAAGCCCCCCTACTCTGCACTGATTACTTGCATTAATTGCACCTGTTTGAAATCATTACCTATATAAAAGACACCTGTCCACACACTTAATCAATCAGGCTCCAACCTCTCCACCATGGCCAAGACCAAAGAGCTGTCTAAGGACACCAGGGACAAAATTGTAGACCTGGACAAGGTTGAGATGGGCTTTAGGACAATAGGCAAGCAGGAAGGTGAGAAGGCAGCTGTTGGCACAATTATTAGGAAATGGAAGAAACAGAAGATGACTGTTAATCTTCCTTGATCTGGGGTTCCATGCAAGTTCTAGCCTCATGGGGTAAGGATGATTCTGAAAAATGTCAGCACAGGTCTATATGGGAGAACCTGGCCATAGGTCAGAAGAGAGCTGGGAACACAGTCTCAAGCATTACCATTACACCATCAAGGATTACAATCCTGCAGGGCAGACAAGGTCCCACTGCTCACGCACATGTCCAGGCCCATTTGAAGTTCGCCAATGACCATCTGGATTATTCAGAAGAGGCATGGTAGAAGGTCATGTGGTCAGATGAGACCAAAATAGAACTTTTTGGTATCAAATCCACTTGCTGTGTTTGGAGGAAGAAAAAGGATGAGTACAACCCCAAGAACACCTTCCCAACTGTGAAGTATGGTGGGGGAAATATCGTACTTTGGGGGTGCTTTTCTGCAAAGGGGATAAGTCTGCACCGTATTGAAGAGAGGATGAATGGGGTCATGTATCGCTAGATTTTGGCCAACAAATTCCTTCCTTCTCTCAATAAAAGCATTGAAAATGGGTAGTGGAAGGGTCTTCCAGCATGACAGAGACCCAAAACACTCAGTCAGAGCCACTAAGAAGTGGTTCCATAAGAAGCATTTAAAGGTCCTGGAGTGGCTTTGCCAGACTACAGACATGAACCCAACAGAAAATCCTTGGAGGGAGCTGAAACTCAATGTTACCCAACGACAGCCCCGAAACTTGAAAGATCTGGAGAAGATTTGTTTGGAAGAGTGTGCCAAATCCCTGCTGAAGTGTGTGCAAACTACTGGGCAAAATTTTTTTTTAAAGTGTCAGAGGAGATGAAAGAATGTGCCGATCAATACACGGTTCCTGAAGCAGTGCCGCTCTACCCTGTGATCCCCACTGGTCTTCTGGCATCACATGACCACTGCAGCAGATCAACAATTTATATGTCTAAATTCCAGATTTCCTTACATATAAGATTTGACTTTTTGTAAACTGAAACATAAACGGGATATTCTCCACTTGCACTTTAATGGCATATTCATAAAATATACCATTAACTAAGTTTCCCTTCTGGGATTTGTACCTATCACAGCAATTTGCTCCCTTGACACCCTTTCACAGATTTTACTGCCATTGATTTTTCCCCACTGACTTCTATGGAGAGAATCTTGATATTCACTGCTTGTTAAATAGCATAGAAGATTTCTGCTTTTATTAAACCTGTAGTAGAAAAGATAGAATTGGGATGGTATTTCTAGAGAATACTCAACATTTACTATGGATTTGTGCTTAGCAGAGCTGTGACTGTTTCCTTTCAGTATGTGCCCAGATACAGCAAATCCCGACATTGTGCCATAAATAGGCCCTAGCTGAGTGAATATATGTCAATTTAAACACTCTTTGGAAAATAAGTAGAGTGGTTTTCTATGAGCAACTGGAAACGATTATATTTTATACAATGTGCTGTGTAATTTCTACAGCAAGGAGCATCAAGATTATGGTAAGCAGAGTCTATGCCTCAAGCATATGCATCCTAACAACTGCAAATGTGAGAAATAGCTGCACGGATTTAGTGTGCAGGAGACAAAGAAGATCTTCCCGGGTTTAAGTGTAGATGTACTAATAAAGTATATTGGGATATGGGCTAAACTGAAATTCACAAATTTATACCCATTATATAAAAGACTGTATTTACAGGCAAGAGAAAACCAATAGTAGAAATAATTTTTGTTACCCTGTAGGGATGAGCGAACCTGCTCGGTGACCCTCAGATATCACTGAAGTATTTGGGTTCTCGGATGTGTTGGTTACTCAACAAGCATTTGCCGATGCTTGATTTCAAACTCGAATCCCCACCCTGCATTTTTGCAAATGTTACACATCCAATAAGCATGTAGAGATTCACTGTGTGTCACTGTAATGCTGTAGCCATCTTGGTAGTGGCATTACTGTAATTGGCTGGCCGTAAGACATACTCAGGGGTTATGAAGGACAGGTGCCGCCAGGCTTGGCACACTGATTGCATTGCACAGCTCTGTGACAGTTGTTATTGAAGGGAGTACTTGTCCAAGCGTGTGTGTGAACAGTTTAATGGATCAGAGGCTTGTAGTGTTGATACTGGTGCAGAAGCTGAACCATCATACTTAACAGTCATTGTAAGGGCTAATTTTGTGCTTTGATGTTTGTGTCAGCTGCAATCTGAATTTGGCTCAGGGATGGAGAGAGAGTTGGAGGAGCATGGAGAAAGACTGAATACAGTATCTAGGCAGGCATTAGTGCTTTGGAGTACGTTGCTAAATACACTGCTCAAAAAAAATAAAGGGAACACTTAAACAACAGAATATAACTCTAAGTAAATAAAACTTCTGTGAAATCAAACTGTCCACTTAGAAAGCAACACTGATTGACAATCAATTTCACATGCTGTTGTGCAAATGGAATAGACAACAGATGGAAATTATTGGCAATTATCAAGACAATAAAGGAGTGGTTCTGCAGGTGGGGACAACAGATCACATCACATGCTTTCTGGCTGATGTTTTCGTCACTTTTGAATGTTGGTTGTGCTTTCACACTCGTGGTAGAATGAGACGGACTCTACAACCCACACAATTGGCTCAGGTAGTGCAGCTCATCCAGGATGGCACATCAATGTGAGCTGTGGCAAAAAGGTTTGCTGTGTCTGTCAGTGTAGTGTCCAGAGGCTGGAGGCGCTACCAGGAGACAGGCCAGTACACCAGGACATGTGGAGGGGGCCACAGGAAGGCAACAACCCAGCAGCAGGACCACTACCTCAGTCTTTGTGCAAGGAGGAACAGGAGAAGCACAGAAGCAAAATGACCTCCAGCAGGCCACAAATGTGCATGTGTCTGCACAAACAGTTAGAAACCGACTCCATGAGGATGGTCGCATACTCCCTAATTCTTTTGCGACCTTCAGCTATTGGGTCTCCAAACAGGACACCCGGCATGACCTGTCCCTCTATGCCTTAAAGGTGTGTGGATGACACTGTTGGTAACAATTGGCAGGCTTTGCACGAAGTGCAGAGCTTTTATGCATGTAGTAGCAACACAACTACACTTTGTTCACAATATTTGAATGAGGCACTACAGTTGGTGCCTTCAAGGGTGTATGGATGACACTGCTTCTAATTTTTGGCAGGATTTGCACTTAGTGCATAGCCTTTATGAGTTTAGGAGTACCACTACTTTACAATTTGAACAGAATGTGTATGAGGCCGTCCTTTATGTCTAATACAGGATGCATCTGAGTCCCTCTGAGCTCGTAATTTTTGGTACTTCTTGCTTCTTTCATAAATTACATTGAAATTTCCAACTTTTAATAAAAAGTTCAATTTTGGTTTAAATTATAATTGTTTCTAAATCCTTATTAAATTTTGCTTTATATACAAGTCGCTATACAGGAAAAATATTTAACTTTTTTTTTCTGCAAACTCAAATTTCTCAATGATTTTCAATGCTTTGTTGTCAGTCCTTAAAGTGGAGTAAAAGTGTGACACATTTGTTCTCAGCAGTCATCTGGGAGTCAAAGATGCTTTCAGGAGTCTTTGCCATGGTAATCTCCTTCCATCAAGAACTTTTTCCATCCTTTTCAACATTTTCACTGCCCCCCAGACCTCCTTGTAGGGTCTGCCAGAAAAATACTTGGATTTCCCATTGACTCAAATTATACTTGTTACTCAAAGCGAGCACCCAAGCATTAGAAATTCCTCGGTTTGAGAAACGAGCATCTGACCATTTTAGTGCTCGCTCATCTCTATTAACTTGCAAAAAAAGTCAGAAGCATTTAGGCTACCTATGGGGCACCAGACTTAGGCTGTCATAAACCTCTATAACACTATAGCATTTATTTAACAGAGAAACCAGCTACGGATTTAGCACAAACGTTCTGCTTTTATCTTGATCTTTTCTCACCTAAATGGATTCAGCAAGGAACTTACGATGCAATCTATCCAGTGTAAGACATTGTCTTAAAGAAATATTGAAGCAGATTTATGTGTCATGGTCTGAGGACAGCGTAAAATAAGGATAGAAACCATAATTTCAGCATTGTGTCACTTAATAGACTGTTTGCTGTAGTTTTAACATTTTCATTTTACTGCAGCTCTGCTAGTCCTCTCAATGATGAGCTCTATGCAACCCTGCCACAACACTGATTGACAGCTTTCTGCCTTCAATGAACATAGGTAAAAATCTGCCAATCAATAGTGGTGGAGGGGGTAGCTGAAGAGGATGACTATCAAGAACTGTATAAAACTATACAAAAATGAACTTTATGGGTGGCAATGTGTACCCATGTTTGGTGCTTGGGTACAGAGCTACACAGCACATCTCTGTCAACTGTATAGTGGCCGCGGCTGGGTACTATACCTTCGCCCCCTATTCAAATCAATAGTTGGCGAATGTGCAGTACTCTTTCGTGGCCACTATTCCATCGATAGAACTGTGATGTGCAGCTCTAAAACTGAGCAGTTTCGGCCTCCGCCAACACCAGGAACTGCTTATCCGGGCGCCATATTATTTCCCCCCTTATTTCTAAAGGTGCTATTGACATGAAATTCTCACCAGATGTTGGTAACAACCCACCCAACTCACACAGGCAAAAACAACAAACCATAGATGTTCATAAAATAAGTTATGTGTAATAATGAGAAATAACACAGGGAATTGAGCGCATGATTAAAGAGGTGCAAAAGCCAAGGAAAGTCAGGACACCACCTGAAATCTATCAGTAATTAGAAAGCAATCATGCCACTTAGTGAAAAATAATATCAGTTGATTCAACTTATAGCCTATAAAAAGGTGTAAAATCGGTGAGCTGCCTCAAGACCTTGGCAACCCTACTATTGCAAAATATACTGATGACATTGGTTACAGAAGAATTTGTAAACTACTGAAAGTTCCTGTCAGAAACACCGCACTGAACTTGCTCACTAAGCCAGTGCGTGTGTCCTGAGTAAAGCGAACTGTGCTCAAAGATACCTATGAAGCGGGCAGCAGCCGAGTAGATGCGTACTTCAGAGCCGCAGGACCTGAAGCACGTGACTGCTAGGGTCGTGGCCTAAACTGCAGAGAGCGAGGAGCTGCAAGAGAACTCCTAGCAGGGTAACTGCGAGACAAAGTTACCAAGGGGCATAGACAGGGAGGATAGTCAGGATGTAGCCAATGAGTCATACGCAGAGATAGCTGCAAAGTACAAGAGGGGTGAGTAGGGTAGTCAGATCACAGGCAATGAGTCATACACAGAGAGCATAGCACAGTACAAAATCAACAGGCAAACTCACAACGGGAAACAGAACCGGGTCAGAACCATATAAACAAGCTATAACAACGAACAGGCACACAGGGGTCAGCACACTCGGCCAAAGGAAAAAGTATAACTGGCAGGGATTGGAGCTTCCCAGGGGTTTAAGAAGCTCTCCCAGAACCAGAAAGAGGCCACAATCATTAACCCCAGGTGTGCAAGTCAAAACCTGCACTGAGCTCCAGACATTAACCCCTGACATGCAGCTCAAAAACCTGCACTGGAATCATGACAGTTCCAGTGAGCAATGTTGGGGCATTAATCCAGAAGTTAAAAGAACATAATTTCTCCATAAACCGGCAATAACAATATTACAATTGCTTTTTGAGCAACATACCAACCTATTCATACTTGACTGAAATAATAGTTGAGGAGGATGAAGAGCAAAGAGAGAGTTCCCATAAGATAAAATATATTTTTTCTTGCTATAATGGCCACTGTTTCTCATGTTTTTCTTGTTGGCTTTCTTCTTGTATGCTGAAAAAACTCAATCAGCTTTAAAATATATATTTTTCTTGTTTTTAAAATGAACAATGATCCTCAAGTTGAAAATTTTTCATTTTTTTTCAGTTCCCGTTTTCAATATCTTAGTCAAATAATAAAGAACAATACCCAGCCTTGAGAACTCACCTTTGGATGCATTTCTAAGTGATTTCTGCTTTTGACACTACGTTTTCTTCTGGTCTTCATAGCTCCATTGTCATAGAAATTATATAATGTTTCTGCAAATGGGAGCTGTAAAAAAGTTAGAAAAAAGGTTTTATAAATTAAAAATATATTAAAATTATGACACATTATATAGTTATTGGAGTCTACTCAATTAAAGAAGACATCACCACTCCGGAAATGTCTGTTTTAGTAAGACACTTGTATTTCCTAAAATATAACAATTCTGGAGTAATACTGTTTTGCCATGTAAGATTAAATTTTCAACTGTGTGTCATTCCTTTTGCTAATTGGGTGTATAATTACACAGTCTAATATTGGCAGCACTGATAGGACATCGCCATACTTGGCAATATCACACCCTCAATTGGTAACACCCAGTTGTCAGTTTATACATACAATTTTAGGAGAAATAACAGAGGAACTATTTCACTCACATGAGAGAATCGTATCACAGATGGAGAGAAGATGGAGATCTTAATTTCGCCATCTTCTTCATTGTCTGAGTCCATGGATTTTGGAATATACTCAGATGACATCCAAGTGCAGTCCGATGTTTCACACACACCCATAAGCCCCCGTCACACACAGCAATCTCGCTAACGAGATCACTGCTGAGTCACAAGTTTTGTGACACAACAGCGATCTCACCAGCGAGATCGCTGTGTGTGACACTTACCAGCGATCGGCCCCCCTGCCGGGTATCGCTGATCATCCTGGAATGGCCAGGACATTTTTTTGATCGCTGGTCTCCCGGTGTCCAGCACGCATCGCTGCGTTTGGCAGGCGGGAGACCAGCGAGCAGAAGCTGGTAACTAAGGTACACATCGGGTTTCTAAGCGGCGCGCAGCGCTTTGAAACCCAATGTGTACCATAGTTACCAGCGCGCTGTTGCAGGGAGCTGGTAACCAAGGTACACATCGGGTTTCTAAGAGCCGCGCGCCACTTAGAAACCCGATGTGTACCTTGGTTACCAGCTCCCTGCACCAGCGCACTGGTAACTAAGGTACACAGTGGGTAACTAAGCGACGTGCATCGCTTGTTACCCACGTGTCGCTGGTGCTGATCGCTGTGGTGAAGCACACCAGCGATCCTGACAAGGTCATATTGTTGGGATTGCTGGTGCGTCGCTATGTGTGACAGGGCCCATAGACTTGTATGGGTGCGCACGGTCTGATTATCAGATGCATTCATATCATGCTGCAATTTTTTTCTTATGCCGAATCAAACTGAAAAAAAAAGTGCTAGTCAACATTGCTTTAACATTTGGCCTAGTGCTATCTGATCAACCATCGGATAGCACTTGGCCGTGTTATACACTTGTGTAAGCGAGCCCAATATGTGATAAAAGTAAGCATGTACATACCTACTATGTTTGGAACACCTTGGTGTACACTAAATTCCTTTAAAATTTGGTTTTTAAACCTCCTCACTATCAACCTTCTTCCACAAACCTAAAAATATTAATAAAGTATCTGAATTCCAATAGTTAAAAAGTGGTCCCCATAGTTAGTGAAAAGTCAACTTCTAGAAATGTTACTTCATCTCTATTGACATTTATCCTTCTTTCCTCATACATTGTGTCTCCCTTGGTTGTGACTATGTAATAATAATAATAGTAATAATTTGCTGAATTTAATTTAATGAACTAAAACAAACAATTTGATAGTAGATATGAAAGCCCAAATTTATTCTATTAGGATTTGAACTTCAACAAGAAAAATCCTGGTGGGCAGTGCTTGTGCAGATTGAGAGCATTGCTTGTCAAAAGAAGCAACTGCGCGCACACTGCCGGTGCCATTTTGTTGGAGAAAAAAATTGGCTCCAGCAAAATGGCGCCGGTGACACATGCGCAGTAGCATCTATTGGCAAGTGATAGATGCTACTGTACAGGCCCACCGATGGTGCTATTTTGCTGGAGTTCATTTTTTGTAAAGACCACAATATAACTGTGCATGGACAGTACTTAAGATATGAGGCAGGTCACTGAAGGTTCAGTGACCTTTCATTTAAAGGATTAAAATGAAGCCAGAGCACCACATAAAGCCCCACCCACAGGCCTGCCCCAGAGCACAAGAATCTCCTTAAGTGAAAATTGCAAACAAAGATTAGACAACAACCACAAGATGGATTTCTTCAACCCAGGTATCATTTAGGTATCATTTTAATCAGTGTAACAGCACCAACCTGACAATGCCTGTAGTTTACTTAGCAAAATCCTGATGACAGGTTTGCTTTAAGAACGAACCCGGATCACTCCCCTAATATCCAGAAAACATCTTACTCCAATAACAGGACACACCTCATGCCCAAGAATCACATACAATATGACCAACTTTCCAATTTGACCTGTTTTTGAATGTCGTAATAAACATTCCATCCTGTACTCTAATAGACACACATCACACATCATTACCCCCCCTTTAACCAACTTTGATGGGCTAACCAACTCACTGATGCAAAAAGCACCATGAAAGGCCAAAACAGAAGCCGCTGAAAACAACTGCACCTCTTAATTTGAAAAGCAAATTGACCCTCAACAGTCCAACATCTTTCCCAACAATTTGAAGGAAACTGGCATCCTCCTGTCACAATTATACATTGAATGCCCGTTTCAACAAAAAATCCTTTGTTACGTCACTAATGCCTTGCAACTTAAACAAAAAAGCAAAATGCCACCAATCTCTGTGCCACAGCTGATGCTGATCTCCCAGACACAAAATCCTGACCCAAAAGGGACAGTAACAAAAATAGCTTATCCTTGTAAGCAGAACCAACTTTCGCCTCAGTGCCAAACTCCTGCCGCTCAACCCCAAATTTTTCATATAATCACCAATTAGTTTCAGTCACTGATTGTCTAATTAAACTGAAAAATCACAGTTCCCAGACTCAACAGCCAGGTATATTCTGCCACTGTTTCGTCTGGTACCAAACTCTGAAACCTGCTGAACTGAAAATGGGACAATGCATCAGCCACATCATTAGACACACCCATAACATGCTTATGTACCACATAAACATTCCATTCCAAACACCGTAACACCAATGCTGCTACCAGGAGCGACTTAGCAGAAAGCATATTTATTGGATAAGCAACAGACAAATTGTCACAATGAAAGCAACTTTTTCCTGGCCAAATCTGCAGGACCCACACAAAAGAAATCATCCAAATAATGAATTAACTAGGTAACACCAGACATATCTCACACTACCCACAGGACAAACACAGTTTTCCTCATCCAATCCAAAGCCCTATCGAAATACACGAATGACACGGATAATAACTCCGGGGAAATACCATCATTTACTGTATCACCAGCCAGGTACGATAAATTGTTTTGGAAGATTACGTTATGATGAAAAATAAAACAAATCTGAAGAATGTTGTCAGCTTAGTTGGTGCACAATAATTTCAATTTTTGTTTTCACATAAGTTTGTAGGCTGTTTGAAGGCTTTATAATTATGTGGAAAAGCACTTTACCTACTATCCAAAAGATAATTACCGTATATGATGTCCAGAACTGAATATGTCCTTTGACTGGTAATAGTCAAGACTTGAAGCCTAAATGAGATTGTTATTTCTGAATATTCGTCAATAAATATTACTTTATAAAAAGATTAATGGTAGCTTAGAAAAAAATACCTGCCTGTTTATATTGATTTTAGGTAGTATAAAATATATGAATAATCCTATTTTATTTTGGGAGACTGGGAATGACTTCTTAAATGGAATCTGTCACCCCATTTTTGGCCTATCAGCTGCAGCCACCGCCATCAGGGGCTTATCTACAGCATTCTGTAATGCTGTAGATAAGCCCCCGATGTAACCTGAAAGAGAAGAAAAACGAGTTAGATTATACTGACCGGGGGGCGGTCCGGTTTTGGTCCGATGGGTGTTGTGGTCTGGCACCTCCCATCTTCTAATGGTGACATCCTCTTCTTTGCTGCCTGTCATGGCTCCTGCGCAGGCGCACTGCTCTGCCCTGATGAGGGCAGAGTAGAGTCCTGCAGTGCGCTGGCGCCGGGAGAGGTCCGGTGCCAGCGCACTGTAGTACTCTGCTCTGCCCTTAATAGGGCAGAGCAGTGCACCTGCACAGGAGCCACGACAGGCAGCAAAGAAGAAGACATCACCGTTAGAAGATGGGAGGCGTCGGACCGGACCGGGACACCCATCGGACCAAAACCGGACCCGGACCACCCCTGGGTGGGTATAATATAACTCATTTTTCTTATCCTTCATGTTACATCAGGGGCTTATCTACAGCATTACAGAATGCATTACAGAATGCTGTAGATAAGCCCCTGATGGCTGTGCCAGCAGCTGATAGGCGAAAAATGCAGTGACAGATTCCCTTTAAGAAGCAGAATAATGTCTTACATTTTTTTTAAAAAAAAAGGTAGAATGGAATTATTAAAAGCCAATGAAGACTATGGATTAAAGTACCTAAATTATAAAGAAAATCACTGTCTAGGAGGAATAATATGAGGCTTAATGAAGCAAGAAATTAATGTAATATGTATATGATATGAATAAGATACAGAATTTTTACTGTTCAGTTAGCGAAGAAATTACATAAATTTTAGAATAAGGCAGGGAGGCTTTCTGCCAAATTAAGAAAACTGATCATTTGCATCTGGAAACAGCATCAGGTCATAACCAGTTTACATCAGTTTGCTGCATCAAGGAGTGAGTGTACATCTATATAAAATGTATTAGATGAATTATGACACAGGTTCTTAGCAGGACACATGGTGTGGACACACCACATTTTGGTCTAGTCCTGGTTCAGTCGGGTTTTATCAGCATTTTTCTTTAGAGGTGCAGAGTTTTCAACCTTTTTATTTTTATTTTGAACAAAAAAATGGTCAGTTGTGAAATGATAAGCATTATCAGCAAATTACAAAATGAAATCAAACAGTTTTCAAGTCAAAACTTTATTCTAGGTGATGTTACATTTGCACATAGGACCCTAGAAGCTTCTGAACTCTCTCGTCCATTGAATTTGTCAGTTTTTGGATGGTTTGTGCTTCAATTGTTTTGCATGTGGACAGAATACCCTCCCAGAGCTGTTGCTTAGATGTGAACTGCCTCCCGCCATCATAGACACTCCTTTTGATGATGCTCCAGAGATTCTCAATGGGGTTGAGGTCAGGGGAAGATGGTGGCCACACCATAAGTTTGTCCTCTTTTATGCCCATAGCAGCCAGAGATGCAGATGTGTTATTTGCAGCATGAGACGGTGCATTACCATGCATTAAAATGATCTTGCTGCGGAAAGCACGGTTCTTAACCATGGCAGGAAGTGCTGTTTTAGAAACTCCACATAGATTATGGAGTTCATCTTTACCCCTTCAGGGATCCAAAAGGGGCCGACAATCTCTCTCCCCATGATTCCAGCCCAAAACATTACTCCACCTCCTCCTTCTTGGCGCCTTAGCCATGTTTTCATGGGGTGTCCATCAACTAGCCATCCTCCACTCCATCCATCTGGACCATCGAGCGTTGCACGGCACTCATCGGTGAACAAAACAGTTTGGAAGTCAGTCTTCATGTATCGTTTGGCCCACTGGAGCCATTTCTGCTTGTGTGCAGTGGATAGAGGTGGTCGACAGGATGGCTTACGCACAGCTGCAAACCTCTGAAGGACCCTGCATCTTGTTGTTTGGGGGACGTTGGAGGCACCAGCAGCTTCAAAAACTTGTCTGCTGCTATGACAAGGCATTTTTGCAGCTGCTCTTTTAACCTGACGCAATTGCCTGTTGGAAAGAGTCCTCAAGTTTTCCTTATCAGCATGCACACCTGTGTGCTGGGAATCAGCTACATACTACTTGATTGTGCGATGATCACGATGACGTGTCTTGGCAATGTTGATTGTAGTCATGCCTTGACCTAAATACTCCACAATTTTTTGCTTCTCAGCAGCCGACACATCCTTTTTCTTTCCCATTTTGGCAAAAAGTGTAGGCTGCTTAATAATGTGGAACAGCCTTCTTAAGTAGTCTTGCCTTTAGCTGGACACACCTGACAAACTAATTTGCACAGGTATCTGCAATTGCTTTCAGTGATATAAAGAGCCCTGACACATCACCATCAATGAGTTTAAATGACAAACAAAAAAATTCTAACCTTATCACTCCTAAACTCTTTTTGCATAATAATTTGGAACACAGTTTAGTTGGGCTCAGTCCTTCTCAGCCCTTATCCACATTCATGTCACTTGACAAATGGTAAGGTTTTTAATATTAGAGTTAGGACTGTCCCAATTAGGGTCCCCGTGAAGTAGTGGGATGGCTTTTGAATTTGTTTTTTTTTATAAAACATGTTAACTAAGAACCGTATATTATTTCCATGCACTTTTTGTCACGGGAAGCCTAGGTAACTTTAGGCTGAAACCCCGGGGCCCCTGCGGTATCCCTCAGACTAGGGGAAACCCTGTCTGTCCCTCAACCCAGGGTTTACACTGAAGGTGTGCCTGCCTGGGCCTCCACCCTGTCCTTGTCTCCTGTCCAGCCCTAAGCTGATCCCACCACCCTCCACCCAGTGAGGAGACCAAACACCAGACCCCACAAATAAGTATGGACAGGGATAACGGAAATGCACCACACCGCGTACACACAGGGGAATACAGTAATGTGCAAGGGCAACCAAATAATACAACACAGGGAGGCAAAATGGCAACAATGGAATATACTACACCAGTAACCGTATGCTCCTTAGACCACCACTCCAGACCGGTTTCGCTTAGCACAAGGCAAGAGCTATAGTCGGCGTCGCCCATAGTCACACAGGGCAATTTAAAGACAGAGGGCGTGGCTAAGCCCTCAGCCAGAATGACAACCTGGTTAACCCAATCCAAGCCGGATCAGAAGACCAACCAGCGCCACTGAGAACCATGTGGTTGGATGGGGTATTACCGCTGTCTGCCGGACACCCTGGTGCGAACAGTGTCCGACATGACAGTACCCCGCCTTCTACGAGGGACCCCAGGAACCTCACAATGTCGAGGACCCGGCTTGTCCGGATGGCGGCGATGAAACACTGTAATCAGTCGGTCCGCATGTATGTCCGAGGCAGGCACCCAAGTCCTCTCCTCAGGACCATAGCCACGCCAGTGGACCAGGTACTGTAGAGTGCGACGCACTACCCGAGAGTCAACCACCTTGGACACCTCAAACTCCAACGTGCCATCCACCAAGACGTTGAAACATCAACAGCACCCACGACTTTCTTAAGTAACGCCTTGTGAAACACATTATGTATCTTGTATACGGCAGGTAACTCTAAACGAAATGCCACAGGGTTGATAATTGCGGAGATCCTAAATGGACCAATGAACCTGGGCCCCAACTTAAGCGATGGTATTTTGAGTTTGATGTTCCTTGTAGACAACCACACCCAATCACCCACACATAGGTCCGGACCAGGCACACGTCTACCGTCAGCCACACGTTTATACCTAGAACCTACATTCAGCAAGCGCTGCTTTACTCTCCTCCAAACGGATGACAATTGTGCTCCCAACTGGTCCTCCTCAGGGACGCCCGCAGAGCTCCCTTGGCGCAAGGTACAGAATTGGAGATGTTGACCATAAACACAAAAGAAAGGAGATTCACCAGAAGAATCCTGATAATGATTATTTATCGCGATTTCAGCCAGAGGAAGAAACGCCGAACACTCTTCCTGATTGTCAGACACAAAACAGCGTAAGTATTGTTCCAGGTTTTGGTTCATACGTTCAGTCTGCCCATTCGACTGAGGATGGAAAGCCGATGAATGAGACAATTTAATCCCTAGGCGTGAACAAAAAGCTCTCCAAAATTTTGCCACAAATTGTGTACCTCTATCAGATACAATGTCAGACGGGACACCATGAAGTCTGACCACCTCGCGAATAAATACCTGAGCAAGGGTCTTCGCATTGGGCAAAGATGGCAAAGCAACAAAATGCGACATTTTAGAGAACCGATCAACTATTACCAGAATGACCGTGTTCCCAGCCGAGGAGGGCAAATCCGTAATGAAATCCATGGAAATCTCAGTCCTTGGCTTACTGGGCACACAGAGAGGATGCAGTGTGCCAGCAAGACGGGAGCGTGGTGTCTTGGCCCGTGCGCACGTGGTACAGGCTAACACATATGAGGCCACGTCATGCCGGATTTTGGGCCACCAAAAACGACGTGATACAAGTTCCAGAGTGCCCTTAACTCCTGGGTGACCCGCCAGGACAGTATCGTGATGTTCCCCTAACACTTTTAAGCGTAGGTGTAGTGGCACAAACGATTTATTAGGAGGCAGATCCAGCGGTACCTCCTCCTGAGCATCAGCAATCTCTGCCTCAACCTCTGTCGTGAGAGCCAAGACCACAACTCCCTTTTGGAGGATAGGCACCGGATCCTCACGTGGCACTCCACCCGGAAAACATCTGGACAAGGCGTCCGCCTTAGTATTCTTAGAACCTGGTCGGTATGTCACAAAAAAATTGAACCGGGTGAAGAATAACGCCCAGCGAGCCTGTCTGGGGGACAGGCGTTTAGCAGACTCTAAATAAAGCAGATTCTTATGGTCTGTTATAAAAGTAATCTGATGGACAGCCCCCTCCAAGAAGTGTCGCCATTCCTCAAATGCCAACTTGATGGCCAACAATTCCCTGTTACCAATATCGTAATTATGCTCGGCCGGCGATAGTTTCTTGGAGAAGTAGGCACATGGATGCAATTCGCCCAAGGATGGACCCTGAGACAGTACCGCCCCCACTCCAACCTCAGATGCATCCACCTCCACGGTAAATGGTAGGGAGACATCAGGCTGAACCAGGATGGGAGCTGAAGCAAAACTGGTTTTGAGGAATTCAAATGCGCGCACAGCAGCCTCAGACCAGTCAGAAAAATTGGTACCTTTTTTAGTCATGTCGGTGAGCGGCTTAGCAATCATAGAAAAATTCTTAATAAATTTCCTATAATAGTTTGAAAAGCCCAGGAATCGCTGAAGTGCCTTGAGATTATCAGGCCGATCCCACTGCAGCACCGCTTGCACCTTAGCGGTGTCCATTTTAAACCCTGAGGCGGAAATTACATAACCCAAAAAAGGTAATTCTTGGATGACAAATACACATTTCTCAAGCTTGGCATAGAGCTTGTTTTCCCTGAGCAACTGCAACACCTGCCTAACATGCTCTATGTGTGCATCACAGTCGCGTGAGTAAATAAGAATGTCATCAAGGTATATAATAACAAATTTCCCCAAGAGATGAGAAAAGACATCATTTATGAAATGTTGAAATACTGCTGGCGTGCTCGTCAACCCAAATGGCATCACCAAATTCTCAAAATGACCCTCAGGGGTATTAAATGCCATCTTCCATTCATCCCCTTGACGGACTCTTATGAGATTGTACGCCCCCCTTAGGTCAGGCTTGGCAAACCATTTGGCACCAGACTCCTGTTTGAACAAATCGGGTATCAGTGGCATCGGGTAGGGGTCACGAACCGTAATCTGGTTGAGTTCCCTGAAATCCAGACACGGGCATAATCCGCCATCTTTCTTCTTGACAAAGAAGAACCCCGCCGCCAATGGAGATGATGAAGGCCTGATGTGCCCTTTGCTTAGACTTTCTGCAATGTATTCTTTGAGAGTTTGCCTCTCAGGACCTGAGATATTAAACATCCTGGCTTTTGGTAACTTGGCCCCCGGTTTTAACCTAATAGCACAGTCATAGGGTCGGTGCGGTGGCAACTCTGAACAACCTCTTTCAGAAAATACATCAGCAAAGTCCAGCAGTGGCTCCGGGATGCTGGGAGTGACAGCGGAGATACACGTGGCCAGACAACTCTCCTGGCAGTATCTGCTCCACTGAATTATGTCCTGGGTCTTCCAATCAATCACCGGATTGTGCATAGACAACCATGGAAACCCCAGAACTATCTGAGCAGGTAAATTACTGAGCACCTTACATGTTACCCGCTCAGAGTGTAGGACCCCAATGTGGAGATTTACATCAGCCACAAACTCTTTAATCTCCCCTTGTGAGAGAGAGGAGGCATTGTTGGTAACCACCCGGATAGGATTAGGCAGCGTCTCCACCTTAAATCGCGCAGTACGCGCAAACTTTTCATCAATGAGATTAGCGGCTGAACCACTATCTACCAATACAGTAATCGACAGCTCTTGGCCCCCGATAACTACCTTGGCAGGGAGCATACACTGGGAGACCACCACGGAGGATATGCAAAGGCTCAGACTAGACTCCTCCAAACCCTCTGAGCCTAGCAGTTTTCCGCCGGCATGTCTTTCTTAGGTACCAGGGGGCAAGCATTAATAAAATGTCCTTTTTTGCCACAAAAAAAACAGACCCCTTGCTTTCTGGGCAAGGGATATTTATGCTTGTTGTTATGTGTATGTGATATACCAGCAATCTGCATAGGTTCCACGGATTCACCTGAGGCGACCTCACCAGAGACTGCCCCTCCCCCCACAGGCAATGTCTCCTGCGACCTCTGACGAAAACGGCGATCAATGCGTACTACAAGCACCATAGCAGCCTCCAGAGAAGTGGGAGTCTCATACATTAGCAGAGCTTGTTTTACCTTTTCAGAAACCCCATGCAAAAATTGACTCCTTAGTGCAGGGTCATTCCATTGCCTGTCCACAGCCCAGCGACGAAATTCCGTACAATTATCCTCCGCCAGTCGATCACCCTGGAGTAAAGAGCGTATTTTAGACTCTGCTAACGCCAGTCTGTCAGGATCGTCATAGATTAAACCCAGAGCAGAAAAAAAAAGTCTACGGACTCAAATGCAGGTGAATCAGAAGGTAGTGAAAACGCCCATGCTTGTGGGTCACCACCCAGCAAGGAAACTACCAAGCCCACACGCTGAGCCTCATTTTGTGAGGAGAGAGGACGCATGCGAAAATACAATTTGCAGGATTCACGAAATACAACGAACTTACAGCGATCACCAGAAAATCATTCAGGGAGAGGTAACTTAGGTTCAGCTGCCCTGACTGCTGCCTCAGTTTGCACAGCAGGAACTGAGAGGCCTTGTTGCTGGACCGCCCCCCTCAGTTCAGTGACCTGTATAGACAGAGCCTCCAGCTGCTTGGTTATGGAGACTATAGGATCCATAGTAAATAATTCCTATCTTTTTTTATTTTTTTTTTTCTCTTTTTGGGCCGACTATAATGTCACGGGAAGCCTAGGTAACTTTAGGCTGAAACCCCGGGGCTCCTGCGGTGTCCCTCAGACTAGGAGAAACCCTGTCTGTCCCTCAACCCAGGGTTTACACTGAAGGTGTGCCTGCCTGGGCCTCCACCCTGTCCTTGTCTCCTGTCCAGCCCTAAGCTGAACCCACCACCCTCCACCCAGTGAGGAGACCAAACACCAGACCCCACAAATAAGTATGGACAGGGATAACGGAAATGCACCACACCGCGTACACACAGGGGAATATGGTAATGTGCAAGGGCAACCAAATAATACAACACAGGGAGGCAAAATGGCAACAATGGAATATACTACACCAGCAACCGTATGCTCCTTAGACCACCACTCCAGACCGGTATCGCTTAGCACAAGGCAAGAGCTATAGTCGGCGACGCCCATAGTCACACAGGGCAATTTAAAGACAGAGGGTGTGGCTAGGCCCTCAGCCAGAATGACAACCTGGTTAACCCAATCCAAGCCGGATCAGAAGACCAACCAGCGCCACTGAGAACCATGTGGTAGGATGGGGTATTACCACTGTCTGCCGGACACCCTGGTGCAAACAGTGTCCGACATGACACTTTTGCTGTTTATTTATTTACTGCAGTGTATTCAATCATTATGTTTCTGTCTTTGTTTTTTCTTATGAGGACCAAGCCTTCATTTTTTGTTGTCACATTCCAGGAGCCATAACATTTTTATTCTTTTCATTGAAATAGCGGTATGAGGACTTTTTTGTTTGTTTGTTGGATTAGTCAGTGACACTATTTTGTGCAAACATACAACTTATTATCTAACTTTGTGAACTTTTCATAGGAGAAAATAGAAAAAAACACACCAATTCTGCTTTTTTTTACATTTTAAACACATTTTATATGCTGCACAATAAAAGTGTCAATGTTATTATGTGGGTCAATATGATTATTATACTAACTACCGTACATAGAGTTTTATTTATGATTTGCTACTTTTGTATGATAAATACTCAGAAAAAAAATCATTTTTGTGTTGTCATTCGAAAAATCTTAAGTTTATGTATGATGAGATGTAGTTTTCATTGGTCCCATCTTGGAATACATATACATTTTTGATCAGTTTTTATTACACTTTTTGGGAGGTGGAATGAATCATAAATAGTGATGAGTGAGTATGATCGTTACTTGAGATTTCCGAGCATGCTCGGGTGGTCTCCGAGTAGTTTGGGCGTGCTCGGAGATTTAGTTTGTGTTGCCGCAGCTGCATGATTTGTGGCTACTAAACAGCCTGAATACATGTGGGGATTTCCTAACAAACAGGCAATCCCCATATTATTATTATTATTATTATTTATTGTTATAGCGTCATTTATTCCATGGCGCTTTACATGTAAGGAGGGGTATACATAATAAAAACAAGTACAATAATGTTAAACAATACAAGTCATAACTGGTACAGGAGGAGAGAGGACCCTGCCCGCGAAGGCTCACTGTCTACAAGGGATGGGTGAGAATACAGTAGGCGAGGGTAGAGCTGGTCGTGCAGCGGTTTGGTCGATCGGTGGTTACTGCAGGTTATAGGCTTGTCGGAAGAGGTGGGTCTTCAGGCTCTTTTTGAAGGTTTTGATGGTAGGTGAGAGTCTGATATGTTGTGGTAGAGAGTTCCAGAGTAGGGGTGATGCGCGAGAGAAATCTTGTATGCGATTGTGGGAAGAGGAGATAAGAGGGGAGTAGAGAAGGAGATCTTGTGAGGATCGGAGGTTGCATGCAGGAAAGTACCGGGAGACGAGGTCACAGATGTATGGAGGAGACAGGTTGTGGATGGCTTTGTATGTCATGGTTAGGGTTTTGTACTGGAGTCTCCGGGCAATGGGGAGCCAGTGAAGGGATTGACAGAGGGGAGAAGCTGGGGAAAAGCAGGGGGACAGGTGGATTAGTCGGGCATCAGAGTTTAGAATAGACTGGAGGGGTGCGAGAGTGTTCGAGGGGAGGCCACAGAGCAGGAGGTTGCAGCAGTCAAGGCAGGAGATGATGAGGGCATGGACTAGGGTTTTATGTATATATGTATGTATGTATGCAGCAGGTGATCAGGGGGTGATCAGGGGGGCACGGGGTGATCAGGGGGGCACGGGGTGATTGGGGTGGTCACTTCCCATATGTATTCAGGCTGGCTAGCAGCCGCAAATCTTGCAGCTGCGGGGACACAAACTAAATCTCTGAGCACGCCCAAAATACTCGGAGATCACCCGAGCATGCTCAGAAATCTCGAGTAACGAGTATACTCGCTCATCACTAATCATAAACCGTTGATTTAGCATAATAAACATATGAGTTTTCTGCAGGTCAATATAATGAGGAAAGCAAATTTATTTATTTTTTTTATGTTTATGTTTTTTATGCTTTTGCGAGAAAGAACCCACTAAAATATCTTTTTATTTGAGCACTATTTTCTGAAACCCATAACTTAGAGAGCTGTGGATTATTTTTTGCAGGAAAAAAGCTGTAGTTTTGAATGCTGTAACTTCTGGCTATATGAGACTTTATCATCACTTTTGATTCAGTTTTATTTATTGAGAGGAGCATAAATAAAAAACTGCAATGCTGGCTGATTTTTCCATTGTCCATGGTATAATACAGGTGCATACAAGTTTAGTAACATTGAATGTATAATGTCTTTTGTTTTACTATTTTGCATATTTTTTATGCATCATATTCTGAATGCCATAATTTTTTTCATTTTTCTATGAACTCTATGAACCCTGTGAACTCTATGACAGCTTCTTTATTGCATAACAAGCTTTATTTTTGATTGTTATCATTTTTGGATATGTACGAATTTTTGAGATTTTTGTTTCATTTTATGTGAGACAAGGCTAACAAAAATAATAATTTGGTCGAGTTTTTTGCACTATTTTGCCATGTTTGTCAGAATAAATGAACAAAAACCTTTTTATTGTAAAAACAAAACTTTTTAAAAATATTTTATTGCAGTGGTCGTTATATTCACAGTGATGCCAGCTGTATCTTTTTTATGACTTTTTTTAACTACTGAAAAAAGGTATTTTTTAATTTCTTTAACTTTTTTTAAAACAATTAAAACATTTATTTTTTACAATATTTATTAATTGTCTAACAAGGTGACTTGAACACATGATCCCTTGATTACATTGGAAATACCTTGCACTACTTCTGTATTGCAGAGCATTATCAAGCCTGGCAGTGTTAAACTGACAGGTAGCTTTGATCTATGGCAGACCCAGAGGCCATAGGACTATGACTTCCACAGCAACTATTAGCATTACGATGCAGGGAGCCAATGGCGTGACAAATGAAGGGATCTCCCTCTGTCACACTCCTTACATGCAGTGCTTGCTATTGAATGTGGAATATAAAGCATTAATTGAGCCTCCAAAGATACTGATAGCATTCAATTACCTCCGCTATATCTTTGCTATCAGGCAAATTGAGCTCTTTGAGGCAGCAGTAGACCCAGGACCACAATCCGGGGTGAAGATACACTATCTTTCCACATCTTAAAGAGAATCTGTCAGGAAGATATTCAACTCCTAACTAATGCCATGAGTTAAAGCTCCTTTATTCCGTATTAAATTCATACCTTGTTTGACTTATGTAGTTGGGGCATTTTGGAGAAATCCAGATTAACATTTGTTATCTCAATTGCAGTGGTCCTTGAGTCTTTGAGTAGCAGATCATTATTTGTCTCAGTGACCTGTTTCCCATACATAGGTGTCAATTGTATGGGTTCACTTCATCACAAAGAGAAGCTTATGTGCATTGAGCTCCTAATGACATTATGAGATCCATGGAATGGCTAAAACACTGATAATATTAAAAATAGGGCACACAGCCAAATTCATGACACGTCACTTAAATCAGTGCCTCAGCCCCATAAGAGATCTGACAGGTAGGGATGAGTGAACCCGTGTAAGTTTGGGTTCTTGTAACTTTATTCCAAAGATCGACTATTTTACCAGAACTTCACCCAAACTTGTACCTGATCCCGAACCCTCTTGAAAACAATGGGGATCCAAACGTTTGAGCTGGAAAATTCTCTTTCTCTGCAATTGACTTCCGGGAGAAGTCCGTGTTTGGCATCTAGCTCTGGACACTAACTCTCAGGTACGACCTCCAAACTTTTAAGTTCGGGCTTGCTCATCTCTACTCACAGATTCTCTAGAACGGACAAAAAAGGCATGGCAAGAATGCTATGCTAGAAGGAAAGTGATGGTTTGGACTGGAAACATATAGAATTGATTCATCTGTGATAAGATAGCAGGTAAAATAAACTTTGACTTTTGGATAACTTATCACAGGCAGAACAGAATGGACCACTAGTTTTTGTTTACAGACCGACAAGGAAGTGCCTGCAGTCTGACTGGAATTCAGTGTCACAAATTATCATTAATTGCATTGTAATATGCTCGCATTTGGTTGACATAGATACAAATGTTCTGTGTAATCACATTCTCTTAAATAGGACATATTTTAAATATTACACATCTGTGTTTACTGTGCTAATTCGCAATGGATTAATTAATATACCACTCCCTACTTCTCTATAATTAACTCCACTGTTGCATATGCAACTTCTTTATTTTTAAATCAATTCTAATTGTGTTGCAAATTAATGAAAAACTAAAGATCAGATCCACAAACCGCTACAGTGTTGCTTGTAGATTGTATCAATTAGTCATTACCATAGAGACCGATCACATCACTGACAATCCCAATCGTATTGATCATTTGAATGATTATTGGTTCATGTTGTCAGTGGTTTCTATTTCACAATGCGTTAGTTCCTCCGGGCTCTTGGCCGATACTGATTTATAGTGACTGGTGATAATAAGGAAAAAATATAAATTTAGCGGATAGAGTATGATTGCTCAGCTCAAATAGTATGAAATCCATATTTTCCATCGCTTCTTTCGGCCTTTAGGCCTGAAATAAAATGACTAATGTTCTGAGAACAATCCATCACGGTCCTCTTGAAATATGTCTCCCCTACTTTTCAGCCATAAATCAAAGTCTCCTGCAAATTCAGTCATTGAGTTAAGTCTTGCACATTACTCTATATTAGGACCCCATGAAGAGAGCATCAATCAAGTATAGAAATATACATCTCTAGCATGTAATACATGCATAATTGTGGTCATTTCACCTCCTCCCATTATTGGTGTAAACTAGGACGAGAATACATGTATTTTTAGCTCTTTTGCTAAGGAATGCTTTAACTATAAAAGTATTTCCTACAGACAGGAAAATTATAGGAAATCTATTGCTACCTCTTGGAGTCCTCGCACCCAGCCAACCAGTTTTTTTGCTGTGCACTGATGAGGAGCAAAAGACTCAAAACACATGTTTGTAAAAAGAGTTTTAGGTTTATAATCTTATGCTAATTTAAGGGTTTAGGCTCTTTAAAGGGGTCCATATTTGGAATGCTACCTCCAGTAGGTGAAACAGGTTCTTATCCTCTTCCTGTCTGAAGATATTTGCATATTTAAAATTCAAGGGGAGCATTGCATGGCCTATAAGTCTCCCTACATCAACTTGGCACTCTCTACTAGGAGAACCTTTACTTCTTTCCTTCTTAAACCACTGTGGAAAATTTAAAGAAACCACAATAAAAAAAATCAAAATATCAGCAATTTGCTTTGTAATGACTATTTTGTGCTTCTCTTAGGATGTGGAATGTCTCACCCCACCACTACCCTGAAGACAATTGCATAAGCTTATGTGTAACGTGAACAGTGTGATGCATTTTATGCATTTAATGTGTATGTATGTAATTCTTATGTAATATGTTATGGTAATGTGTAGAGTAGCGGGGCAAATGTGGAAGCCCCATGGTGGTGTATGAACATAACTGTTTTATAGATAAAAAGAAGCAAGAATTAGGAGCAATATACTGTTGAGATAGGAAATAGACAAGAAATAGATAATGTTAGGAACAGGCCCACAGATGGAAGGAGAATAGTGTTAATAAAAGGAGAGGTACTTCCTGGTTATGGGTGGTTAGGAGTAGTGGAAGGTTTAAGTTCTTTGTGGAGTGCAGTGGACTGCAAAGGGCCAACTTTGGCCTATCACTCAGGACAGTGGATTGCCATACAACCCTTCCATGTGGATCCAATTGTAGGGCACGCGACCTCAATATTGGTGCTGGGTCCATCGAGCACATCGCACCTGCAGGGGAAGAGAAGATGGAAATGGATCCTCAAAGGCAGAAGATGATGGAATCCGGGTGCACTGCCATCGATGGAGAGGAATCCCTAGAGGTAGTGAAGACAGCAGGAAAAGGTATGCTCTTTAGGGAATGAGTGCTAGGGCTCAAGTTATGTCCAGTCCCTGGGGGGAACGACGGCAACCTGTTGTGTCCTTTCCGACTAGCTCCACTGTGACTGTGAAATGCTCAGTAAAAGTTTTGACTGTTGAAAAGAACTTGGTGTCCCCTGGATTATGTGAAGCGGTTCCTGAAGATGGAAGCCTGAAGTCAGAGAAGGCCTAAGAGTGTGATGCACCCCACACCAAACAGCACACCGGGACTTGATTTTCCTGTTAGGTGCTATAGCATGCAGAAGCAGCAGCTCGTCCACGACTACCTCGCTCAGGCACCTTAGACTTCATCACCACTTTTCCCTGACAATGGTCATCACAATGAGATTTTCTTTTGATTTGGTAGAGAAGGTAAGCAGCACATGCACATATGCCAATCGACATGCTAAGCAACTATATTCATTTCCTATTACTATGGCTACAATGCCATTCATCAGTGCTAAAGTCTTTAATCAGCCACCAATTGTGCAAGTTTTCCCTCTTAAAAAGATGAGAGAGGCCCCTAGTTGACATCATAGGTAGACCACAACTATGAGAGTCAAAATGAGAAAACAAATCCAGAAAATCACTTTGTCTGATTTGGCAAGATTTATTTTGCAAATTATAATAGAAAATAAGTATTTGGTCATTAACAAAAGTTCATCTCAATATTTTGTTATATATTATTTTATTATTATTATTTATTTATATAGCACTATTGATTCCACGGTGCTGTACATGAGAAGGGGTTACATACAAATTACAGATATCACTTACAATAAACAAACTAACAATGACAGATTGATACAGAGGGGAGAGGACCCTGCCCTTTTGGGCTTACATGCTACAGGATGGTGGGGAAGGAGACAGTAGGTTGGCGGGTTGCAGCAGTTCCGGTGTTGGTTGAGGTGATATCTCCGGTAGTGGTGAGAGAGGAGGTAGCGGGGTCATTGTAGGCTGTAGGCTTTCTTGAAGAGGTGGGTTTTCAGGTTCCGGCTGAAGGATCCAAATGTGGTTGATAGTCAGATTTGTTGGGGCAAAGAATTCCAGAGGACAGGGGCCATTCGGGAGAAGTCTTGGAGGCGGTTGGATGAGGAGCGAATAAGTGTGGAGGAGAGAAGGAGGTCTTGGGAGGACCGGAGATTATGCGAGGGAAGGTATCGGGAAATTAGTTCAGAAACATATGGGGGGAGACAGGATATAGATGGCCTTGTAGGTCAGTATTAGTAATTTGAACTGGATACGCTGAGGAAATGGGAGCCAGTGAAGAGATTTGCAGAGGGGAGAAGCGGAGGAGTAGCGAGGAGAGAGATGAATTAGTTGGGCAGCAGCGTTAAGGATGGACTGGAGAGGTGCGAGGGTGTTAGCAGGGAGACCACAGAAAAGGATGTTGCAGTAGTCGAGGCGGGAGATGATGAGGGCATGCACAAGCATTTTAGTAGATTGAGGGTTGAGGAAAGGACGGATTCTGGAAATATTTTTGAGCTGGAGGCGACAGGAGGTAGAAAGAGCTTGGATGTGTGGTTTGAAGGACAGGGCAGAGTCAAAGGTTACTCCGAGGCAGCGGGCTTCCGGTACTGGGGAAAGCGTGATGTCATTAATTGTTATAGCTAGGTCGGGTAAGGAAGATCTGTGAGAAGGAGGAAAGATGATGAGTTCAGATTTGTCCACATTGAGCTTGAGGAAGTGAGAGGAGAAGAAGGAGGATATGGCTGATAGACAATCTGGGATTCTGGACAGCAGAGAGGTGACGTCTGGGCTAGAGAGGTAGATCTGAGTGTCATCAGCATAAAGGTGGTACTGGAATACATGGGACTTTATGAGTTGCCCCAGCCCAAGTGTATAGATTGAGAAGAGTAGGGGTCCTAAAACAGAGCCTTGGGGGACTCCAACAGAGAGAGGGTATGAGGAGATCCAGGATAGGGCAAGGTCTTTGATGCCGATGGAGGAGAGGATCTGTAGTAGGAGGTATTGGTCAAATGTGTCAAATGCAGAGGACAGGTCTAGAATCAGGAGTATAGAGTATTGTCCATTTGATTTGGTTGTAAGTAGGTCGTTAGTAATTTTGGTCAGGGCTGTCTCAGTGGAGTGATGGGGGCGGAAACCAGATTGTAGATTGTCAAAGAGCAAGTTAGATGATAGGTGCGAGGAAAGATCAGCGTGGACGTGCTGCTCCAGGAGCTTGGAAGCGAATGGGAGGTTTGCCTTTGTTGGCAATGACAGTGGTCAAATGTTTTCTGTAAGTCTTCACAAGGTTGGTGCACACTGTTGGTGGTATGTTAGCCCATTCCTTCATGCAGAGCTCCTCTAGAGCAGTGATATTTTGGGTCTGCCCTGGGCAACACAGACTTTCAAATCCCTCCAAAGGTTTTCTATGGGGTTGAGATCTGGAGACTGGCTAGGAAACTCCAGGACCTTCATATGTTCCTTACAAAATCATTCCTTCGTTGCCCTGGAGGTGTGCTTGGGATCATCATGTTGAAAGACCCATCCACGTTTCATCTTCAATGCCCTTGCTGATGGAAAGAGGTTTGCGCTCAAAATCTCATGATACATGGCCCTATTCATTCTTTCATGTACATGGATCAGTCATCCTGGTCCCATTGCAGAGAAACATCCCCAAAACATGATGTTGCCACCCCTATGCTTCACAGTAGGTATGGTGTTCTTTGGATGCAACTCAGCATTCTGTCTCCTCCAAACACGACGAGTTTTGTTTCTACCAGTTCTACTTTGGTTTCATCAGACCATGTGACATTCTCCTAGTACTCTTCTGAATAATCCAAATGCTCTCTAGCAAACTTCAGACGGCCCGGACATGTACTGGCTTAAGCAGGAGGACATCTGGCACTGCAGGATCTGAGTCCCTGATGGCGTAGTATTTATTTTACTGATAGTAGCCTTTGTTATGGTGGTCCCAGCTCTACGCAGATCATTCACTAGGTCCCCCCAAGTGGTTCTGGGATTTTTGCTCCCGGATTGAGGGAGATTATCAGTGGTCTTGTATGTCTTCCATTTTCTTATTATTGCTCCCACAGTTGATTTCATCACACCAAGCTGCTCGCCTATTGCAGATTCAATCTTCCCAGCCTGGTGCAGGACTACAATTTTGTTTCTGGTGTCCTTCGACAGCACTTTGGTCTTCACCATAATGGAGTTTGGAGTGTGACTGTTTGAGGTTGTGGACAGGTGACTTTTATACTGATAACAAGCTCAAACAGATGCCATTACTACGTGTAATGAGTGGAGGACAGAGAAGCCTCTTAAAGAAAAAGTTACAGGTCTGTGAGAGCCAGAAATCTTGCATGTTTTTAGGTGACCAAATACTTATTTTCACCATAATTTGCAAAATAAATCTTGCCAAATCAGACAAGGTGATTTTCTGGATTTGTTTTCTCATTTTGACTCTCATAGTTGTGGTCTATCTATGATGTCAATTACAGGCCTCTCTCATCTTTTTAAGTGGGAGAACTTGCACAATTGGTGGCTGACTAAATACATTTTTCCCACTGTATATTTTCTATTACTAACAATTTTAGCTCAGTCATGACCAATCTTTTAGACACAGTAGGTTTCCCAACACTGACCCAGCTTTCCTTTATTTTTGCTAAACTAGAAAGGCATGTTCAAACAAACAAGTATTTTTGCAGATTTTCCATCCATACAGTTCTAACAAAATATTCTTTAGCCCGGAAAATTACCTGTTTGAAGATTTTCTGATCAACAGTATGTCAATTGTGCTGGTGTACATAAGTCAGATTTATATAGTTTTCCTCCATAAATAAAAATGTGTGGCTAAAATCCACAATAAATCAATAAATATGCAACATATCACAATTTGCTGCAGGTCTACTGTAGTTTAAAAAATGGTTTAAAAAAAAAGAATATACTCACCTCTGAAGGTAAGTAACATAGCTACCATTGGGAAGGGGGAGCACAGCGCATCAGAATCCTGACGTGATTATGTCACCGCATTGGTCTACCTAGGACCCGCTGTTGTCTGTTGCTGGACTCTCTGTGGTAAGGTTTAGTATATGTGTGATGACCACAGGGGCCTACATAAATAGTGGGAACAACTAAGGGGGCCCTCATAAAAAGTGGGGGCAACTAAAGGGGGCTGCATACATAGTGGGAGCTACTTAGGGGGTAACACATAAATGGTACAGGCTACTAAGATGACCCGCATACTAAGGGGGCCCTCAGAAATACAGGGGACTACTAAGGGGGCCTCATCAAACATAGTGGGGACTACTAAAGAAGCCATCATAGTGTGGGAGCTACTATAGGCACCATTATAGAGCATAGGGGCTACTAAAGGGGCCATCATAGAGTGTGGGGGCTATTAAGGGGGCCATCATTGCATGTGGGGGCTACTAAGGGGGTCATGATACAGAGTGGGGACTACTAAGGGGGCCATGATATAGTATGGGGGATACTGAGGGGGTCATAATACAGTGTGGGCTACTTAGGTGGCCATGATACATTGTGTGGGTTACTGAGGGGGCAATCATACAGGGTAGGCACAAGTGTAGGAACCATCATACAGTGTGTGGACTACTATCAGGGCAATCATACAGTGAGGTGGCCATCACACGGTATGGAAGCTAATGTGATGCCATTGTACTGCATGGGGGCATGAAAGAGTGTGGGGGCTTCTAAGAGGCTATTATGCAGTGTGAAAGTCATTTTAAAGTGTTGGGGCACTATACAGTGTGAAGGCTACTAAGAGGCCAGTATACAATATTGGGGCTACTATCGTAGTCAAAAGTCACATTCACACAATCAGTATTTGGTCAGTATTTTACATCAGTATTTGTAAGCCCAAACCAGGAGTGGGTGATAAATCCAGAAGTGGTGACGTGTTTCTATTCTATTTTTCACCTGATTGTTCCTCTCCTGATTTTGGATTACAAATACTGATGTAATATACTGACAAAATATTGAAAGTGTGAAAGTGGCCTAAGTCATACAGTCATGGCCAAAAGTATTGACACCCCTGCAATTCTGTCAGATAATACTCAGTTTCTTCTTGAAAATGATTGCAAACACAAATTCTTTGGTATTATTATCTTCATTTAATTTGTCTTAAATGAAAAAACACAAAAAGAATTGTCCTAAAGCCAAATTGGATATAATTCCACACCAAACATAACAAAGAGGGTGGACAAAAGTATTGGCACTGTTCGAAAAATCATGTGATGCTTCTCTAATTTGTGTAATTAACAGCACCTATAACTTACCTGTGGCACCTAACAGGTGTTGGCAATAACTAAATCACACTTGCAGCCAGTTGACATGGATTAAAGTTGACTCAACCTCTGTCCTGTGTCCTTGTGTGTACCACATTGAGCATGGAGAAAAGAAAGAAGACCAAAGAACTGTCTGAGGACTTGAGAAACCAAATTGTGAGGAAGCATGAGCAATCTCAAGGCTATAAGTCCATCTCCAAAGACCTGAATGTTCCTGTGTCTACCGTGCACAGTGTCATCAAGAAGTTTAAAGCCCATGGCACTGTGGCTAACCTCCCTAGATGTGGCCGGAAAAGAAAAATTGACAAGAGATTTCAACGCAAGATTGTGCGGATGTTGGATAAAGAACCTCCACTAACATCCAAACAAGTTCAAGCTGCCCTGCAGTCCGAGGGTACAACGGTGTCAACCCGTACTATCCGTTGGTGTCTGAATGAAAAGGGACTGTATGGTAGGAGACCCAGGAAGACTCCACTTCTTACCCCGAGACAAAAAAGCCAGGCTGGAGTTTGCCAAAACTTACCTGAAAAAGCCTAAAACATTTTGGAAGAATGCTCTCTGGTCAGATGAGACAAAAGTAGAGCTTTTAGGGCAAAAGCATCAACATAGAGTTTACAGGAGAAAAAAAGAGGTATTCAAAGAAAAGTACACGGTCCCTACAGTCAAACATGGTGGAGGTTCCCTGATGTTTTGGGGTTGCTTTGCTGCCTCTGGCACTGGACTGCTTGACCGTGTGCATGGCATTATGAAGTCAGAAGACTACCAACAAATTTTGCAGCATAATTTAGGGCCCAGTGTGAGAAAGCTGGGTCTACCTCAGAGGTCATGGGTCTTCCAGCAGGACAATAACCCAAAACACACTTCAAAAAGCACTAGAAAATGGTTTGAGAGAAAGCACTGGAGACTTCTAAGGTGGCCAGCAATGAGTCCAGACCTGAATCCCATAGAACACCTGTGGAGAGGTCTAAAAATGGCAGTTTGGAGAAGGCACCCTTCAAATATCAGGGACCTGGAGTTGTTTGCCAAAGAAGAATGGTCTAAAATTCCAGCAGAGCATTGTAAGAAACTCATTGATGGTTACCGGAAGCGGTTGGTCGCAGTTATTTTGGCTAAAGGTTGTGCAACCAAGTATTAGGCTGAGGTTGCCAATACTTTTGTCCGGCCCATTTTTGGAGTTTTGTGTGAAATGATCAATGTTTTGCTTTTTGCTTCATTCTCTTTTGTGTTTTTTCATTTAAGACAAATTAAATGAAGATAATAATACCAAAGAATTTGTGTTTGCAATCATTTTCAGGAAGAAACTGAATATTATCTGACAGAATTGCAGGGGTGTCAATACTTTTGGCCATGACTGTAGACTTCCTACTGTTTGCACGAGAGGATGTATCGGACTGGTAGTCAGACTGGAGATCACGTGACAGAGCTGCTCGTAATATAAAGGTCAATTTGTATGAATTACACTGCAAAAACACAAAAATTGAGCTTGGTTTGAGTTGGTACACATGCTGCATATAAATGCATGTTCACATGGCCAAAAAGCATACAAAACCTACAAAAGACAAAATGAAAAACCCCTGCTATAATTAAATAAGCAAAAAGCAAAAGTGCATTTAAATCATACAGAGTTCTTAGTAATACTGTATTTGATCAAACATAGCATAAAAGCCGTCCCACCATCGACAAGGTGACTCTGTGGTCGGGGCGGTCCTACACTGTCTAGTATTAGTAACCTTATCATGTGTCAAAGTTGATGTCTGTGTGAATAAGGGCAGACAAGGACCGTTTTTTTTTCATTTTGTCTTTATATCATTTTTTATTTCACCTCTCTGTTGTGGAGAGGTGAAAAAAAAGCAAAATCAAACAAAAAAATATTTTATTCCGCTCTGCAGCCACTTTTATACTGCGTGTAGAGTGCAACGTGAGAAGTTAGGTGAAAAGCCCTCTTTAATGTTCTAATGGTTTCTGCACAAGCTAAAGTTTAATCAACTATGCTAAATAGGGTGCTCGGTGTGTTCTTGGCATGGTCAAGAGGCGCAGTGAACATTTCCTCCCCCTGGTTTTGCATGTTCCTGCCTCCTGCTCTAGTGATTGACAGAGCAGGAGGCATATATGGTCGGTTTAAATGATCAATCTTTCTCTCTCCCTACCTTCTGGTTCTTCCACTTTTCTTTAACTTTCTTCTTTTCGTTTTTTCCTTTATTTTATACCTTTTTCCAAATTGCCTCTCTACATAACATGAGGGCCATGTATATGAAAGGTTACTTTCCTTGTTCCTACAGGGTGGTCCTGATGCCATGGATACGGCTGGGTTTACGCCCCCCTGCTGTAACTCGGCTCTGTCCACCTAGCACGCATGCACACCGGGTTGGGACGTCATGGAGCTATTGGTCACACGACGTTTGTCAGGTGATCATAACTCGGTGACGTCGGATGGGGACGCAAGCTCTGTTTGGCGGCGAGATGTGAGACAGCCGGCGGTTGGCGGTAAGGAATGATATGATCTGGCTGTGTGAATGCCCATGATAGGCCAGTTTACAGCCTTATTTTGGCGCACTTACTACGGATGATCCTGATTGGATCCCTGCAATATGATAACACATTATTATGAGCCTCCCATTGATGATTGTCTTTTGGTATCCATGAGAACAGGGATGCCAATAGGTTATTGGGTGATCACCCGATTAAGGGTTTCATCAACAATAAGAGTATTGATCGACTAAGGTATCATTTTCTAGGGGCTTACGGTATATATAAATGATTTATGCCACTAGGAGATATTATGTGATTTTTGTGTGTCTTTTGTATATTATCTTACACTTGTGGACGTTGCTTCTATGGTGATTGGTGGGGATTGTGCCTCCACGTCATACAAACCTACCACTTTCAATATCCTGTATACTTGATAAAGACCTGCTACAGGTCGAAACGTGGCATCTATGGCGGAATAAAGCATCTTTGAATTTCTTCACTTGGACTGGACGCTGTTCTCATTTACATTGACAGAGCTGTCTTGTCTGGATCGAACGCTGTCTGCAGAGAAAAGTCGGAAACATGTAAAACCAGCGGGTGGATTGATTGCACAGAGCACGCTAATTAGTTTCATTAATAATACTTTAGCTTGTACGGGCTACATCTCCTACAAGGCTAAGTGCACAGTTTATACAGTCAGTTTAGCATGACAATCTCTATTTCATAGAATTTTATGCGTCCTAAGACACCTTGCTGCAGACACCAGCACTCTCAACAACCCTCTCAATGGCAAAGCAACAGAAATTATATGACCCTAAGGAAATCTTTAAAAATTCTCCACTCCATAGATTCTATAAAATATGACTCTAACCAATTCTCAGAGCACAACATTTTTTTATTCTCTTTTGTTTTTGTTGAAACTTTACATCTAGATTCTCCACAAATATAAGTCTGTCCTGAGTAAAGATAAATGTATATAAAATATAGCTGAAGAGCACGGCGTTGCCTGGGCATAGTAACCAACTGTGGTTAGTTATAACAAATTATAATGATTATATTGCACATAAAAACCGTGCATCTAATCCTATCCTGTGTGATACTGACTGCTGAGCTGTGTATCTAATCCTATCCTGTGTGATACTGCCTGCTGAGCCATGTGTCTAATCCTCTCCTGTGTGGTACTGACTGCTGAGCTGTGTATCTAATCCTATCCTGTGTGATACTGACTGCTCAGCCGTGTATCTAATCCTAACCTGTGTGATACTAGGCTCCCCCTGCAGTCTGTGTCAGAGGGTGGTCTGTGTTGGCACGGTAATAAATTGTGTTATTTCCAGCTTTACAGAAGGACGATAACACCATAGAAATGATAATAATAATAGGCCTCAGTTACCACAACTGTCTACAAAGAAAACAGTTGCTGATAGCAACCAATCACAGCTCAGCTTTCATCTTTTAAACAGCTCTGGGACAGCGTGGCAAGTTTTGAGTGGCGACTTTTGTGTTTCGACTTTTATGTGGTGAGGTTGGTGTATGTGTGGTGAAATGTGTGCTGAGGGTGGTATATGTGGTGAAGCACGTGGTAGTGTGTGATGCATTTTGTGTGTGTGTTCATATCCCCATTTGTTGTGAGTATCCCATGTCAGGGCCCCACCTTAGCAACTGTATTGTATATACTGTTTGACGCCATCGGTCTCATTCTTTAGGTCCCCCTTGCTCACATCTGGCAGCTGTCAATTTGCCTCCAACACTTTTCCTTTCACTTTTTCCCCATTATGTAGATAGGGGCAAAATTTTTGGTGAACTGGAACACTCGGGGTTAAAATTTCACCTCACAACATAGCCTATGACGCTCTCGGGGTCTAGACATGTGACTGTGCAAAATTTTTTGGCTGTAGCTATGACGGTGCAGATGCCAATACATACATACACTTTTTCCCCATTATGTAGATAGGGGCAAAATTGTTTGGTGAATTGGAATGCGCGGGGTTAAAATTTTGCCTCACAACATAGCCCATGACGCTCTCGGGGTCCAGACTTGTGACTGTGCCAAATTTTGTGGCAGTAGCTGCGACGGTGCGGATGCCAATCCCGGACATACACACATACACACACACATTGAACTTTATATATTAGATGACATACAAAAACATAAAAGCCAAGCAAAAAAAAAAAAAAACTACCCAGTTGTGAGAGATGAGTTGCTGTAATGGTTTTTTGTTTAGTCTAGCCATATTGGTAATGATTAGAAAAAATATAATGGAGATGGGGAAATATAAAATACCATTATTACAGTGCTGTCTTCTGTATGAAATGGAACCACTTAGCCCTGTATTATATTTAATATTATAAGAATACATAATGATATAAGAACATAGATGGATTTTTATTAACAATGCCAACACACATAATGATAAACCCGTCATTATAGTTATAATAGCCTGCTAAGCAACAGGCAAACAGGGCCAGACTCTTAAGATATATGCTTTTATATGTATATGAATGTCATTTATCTATATTCTACTGTAAATGTTCAGGTCACAATGAAGAATATTTGTCATTACAGATTAAATAGACAGCATTTCTGCCACGAAGAAATATACAATTTTTATATAAATAGCTTTCCATTATATTAAATTGGCACATCAATTGGGAGAATCGGAGTCCTCTGTTTCCAAACTCTGCAATGCAAGGCAGTAGCGCATAGAATGAGACCAAGTATAAGTAATGCTTGGTAATTTCTGTAATTCTCATAGACTTTAATATAGATAGCCAAGCACATGCAGAGTTGCTTCTCTTTTATCAGCTTCTGGCAGTCTTGATTTGATAAACAGTTGGCCAGAGGGGCCTTTTATACCCAACCGGTTATATCGGAGATATTTTATTGGAAAACCTCTTGTAAAGCATGTTCATACTGTAGGTACAAAGCTACCCTCCTGTTGGAGTCTCTGGCCCCTCTTTTGATTTGTGATCCTGGTGTGACATCATTATTGCGGCATGACGCAAGCATGGCATCACACCAGGTCTACTAATCAGAAAAGGCGTTAGAGATTATGGCAGAAAGTAAGTGATTCTCTGGGCTCTTGTCCAGTAGCCAAGGACTATAGACATTGCCGCTGAAGAAGGGTCCAGGGAATCAATTTGCTCATTTTTAGTTATGCACACTGTCTCTTCAGAGAGGAAGAGGACTTGAACGCTAGAGCCACCTATTGGAAGTAGCAATCCCACAAGTCAACAACGACCCTTTAAGGAGCCTTGTCAAATTACTTAGGATAAAAGTCAAACCAGAATATCAATTTGCAAGCACGGTGTTCCTTGGTATTGCCCCTCGTCAGTGCAAAGGCTGATATCTGATTTGTCACTGATGGGGGGCCAAACCCCCACAACACTGTGTCTGCAAATTGAGATTCTGGTTTGGCTTTTATCCTAAGTCATATTACAAGACTAGTGTTGAGCATTCCGATACCGCAAGTATCCGTTATCGGCCGATATTCGCTGTATCGGAATTCCGATACTTATTTCCGATACTTTTTTCATATCGAATACCGGAATCGGAAGTTCCCATAATGCTAGGAGCCCGCTCGATTTGATTCAGCCAATGGGGATCCTCAGAAGTGTGGGCACATCCTGTTAGGCATGTAGGCATGTTAACTACTGGCATGGCTGTGATTGGCTGCTGAAATGATGTCATGATGCACTATAAAAACCGCTGCAGCCGCCATTTCTGGTCACTCTGCTGTGAATTCAGTTAGGGACAGGCTGCTGTTGAAGACTGTGAGGGACAGTTAGAAATAGCGATCATCCAAAATATCTATTGCTCTACCCAGGCTACATAATCCACCACTGTAGCATTTTTTTAGCCCAGCAGCGCTGTTTTAATAGCTGTCTGCAAGGGCTGTGTGAGTGCAGACCCACGCTGTGTAGTGTGTCCTGCAGGCACGTCTGCTTGTAGGCCGCCCAGCGTGTGTCTCTGCCTCTTACACATTTTTCTTTTATTGCTGCTTTTTTTCTCTCCTGTATAGTGTGCTTCCATACGTATCCATATACGTTGGTTCCAAACACTAAAGGAGTGGACAGCGGAGCCATTCAGCAGCCTTTCAGTGCTATAGCCCATTTCTCTGCACTGTTTTTGACTGTCTGATAGGTCTCTCTGTGTGTGAGTGCAGCTCACCTTGCAGTGTGTTCTACAGCCACCGCTAGCTGTAGTCCCCTCAGCGTGCGTCACTGCCTCATACATAGTCCTTTTTTTGCAGCTAATTTAGCCAGATTTTTGCTCCTATATTAGTGTGCTTCCAACCGCATCCATTGTCATTGGTTGGTTGCAAACACTATATAGGATTAGATAGAGGAGCCTTTTTGCTGGCTGGTGCCCTTCAGGGCCAGCCAGACTAGTATCACCCTATTTTTTGGAGCCTCATCAATTGCATTGTAGGATAGCTTCCTGCATTGTAATCGCTCCAAAAAGTTTGTGATACTATAGCTTTCAAACTTTGGTCACATCCTTTTCTTTCCCCCCCCCCCAAAAAAAAAAAGGAAATAAAGTTCACCAAACACTCAACTTTACAGTTGTCTAGGCCACATTAGATCATATTAAAGTGTAGTACACACACTCTTAGCCAAATTAGTGTTTCTTATACTTGTTAGCAGGTGTTCAGGAATAAGAACACTAAGCCACCCCTTTTTTACTTTTCTGCCTATCTTTATCAGTCTACCAAGATGAAGAAGGCAGGGAGTAAGGCACGTGGTCGTGGCCGTGGAGTTTCAGCAGGGAGAGGACGAGGGGATTCAGCAGGGAGAGGACGTGGGGATTCGGTGTCTGCTGCAGCCACCAGTGACCCGGCATCCCCCACTTTTACCAGGCAACAGTCCTTCATGCGCAGCTTTGTAGGACCTCGCCGTACCCCACTGCCACGTGACGAACAAATTGAAGCCGTTGTCGGATGGATGGCAGCTAACGCATCCACTTCAATGACTTCCGCATCCTCCCAAGGCCAGAGCACTGAAGAGCAACCATCTGTCTCTTCACCACCTGCCAAATTGCCCAGGCAGTCTGAGAGCCCTGGACAGGAGCCATCTCAATCTTTACTTCTGTTCTCAGAATCTGTTGGCTTGGAAAGAGGTGGCCAGCCAAGCAGCATTCTAGAGCGTGAAGAAGAGGGAGTATGCAGTGATGCGCAACTGCTTTGTCCCTCTGAAACTGAAGAGGCGGGTGGGCCAGTGCCTATTGTCAGCACACCTCAGTGCTCATCTGATGATGATGAGACTCAGTTGCCAATTTCTGGTGCGTACGGTGCTGGCGAGACAACCCAGGACCAGCCGGTGCTTGAAGAGGGGAGTGGAGATGATGAGGTCCTTGACTCATCATGGCGTCAGCCACAGGAAGGTGGTGGGAGCAGCTCTGAGGAAGAGATTCCCCGAACGTCCAAAAGAGGAGGGAGAGGGCAGGGGCAGACTTGGTTGCCTGTAGCCTCCACTTTGGCACCCGTGAGGAGCAATCCTCTTCCAAAACACAAAACAGGCGCTCCCAGGACTTGCAGTGCGTGGTCTTTTTTTGACACAGTTGCAGATGACATTTGCTTTGTCAAATGCAAGCTGTGTCATCAGAAAGTGAAACGAGGGAAAAATGTGAGCAACCTCAATACCACAAATATGTGGAAACATGTGCGTACCAAGCACGAGGTGGAGTTACACAGACACACTGAAGATGTAGGCCAACCTTCAGCAGCACCTACCACCTCTTCAGCTCATGTTGGGGCCTCTTCCTCCAGCTCACACACAGCTGGTTCAGCTTCCTCACTGGAACGCCATGGAAGAACCACTGCCACTGTTGTCCAGAGACCCAGTGAAATTCCACCCACTGAACCACGTTCACAGTCATCAGCACACTCCCAGGCCACTCACCAGCAATCGGTAGCACAGGCATGGGAGAAAAAGCGGCCATACTCGGCAAACCATCCCCGAGCACTGGCTCTGAATGCCGGCATTGCCAAACTACTGGCCCTTGAGATGCTGTCATTCAGGCTGGTGGAGACTGACACCTTCCTGAACTTTATGTCATTGGCAGTTCCACAATACAATGTGCCCAGCCGCTTTTATTTCAGCAGGCAAGCCGTCCCTGCCCTGCAAAAGCATGTGGAGTGAAAAATTAAAAATGCGCTACTAAATGCCGTCAGTAGCAAGGTCCACCTGACCACCGATGCGTGGACCAGTAGCCATGGACAGGGACGATACCTTTCCCTCACTGCCCATTGGGTCAATGTTGTGGAGCCGGGTACAGATCTGGAGAGTGGCTCTGTACGTATTCTGCCAACTCCAAGGATTGCAGGAATGCAGTCTGTACATATTGAGTCCTCCTCCTACTCTAGTTCCTCGGAATCAGCACTGCATGAGCCTGTTAGGCCAGATATGAGCACAGGTGTGGCCAAACGTCAACAGGCCGTCCTTAAATTAATTTCTTTGGGGAATCGGAGCCACACAGCACAGGAGCTCTGGAATGCCATCAAGCAGGAGAGCGATGTGTGGTTTGTGCCAGCGAATCTCCAGCCAGGTTTGGTAGTGAGTGACAATGGCCGAAATCTAGTGGCAGCTCTGGGCCTAGGCAACGTCAGACACATACCATGTCTGGCACACGTGCTCAATTTGGTCGTGCAGAGCTTTCTGAGGGACTATCCGGATCTTGATGCACTGCTGCACAAGGTTCGCCTAGAGTGTGCTCACTTGCGGCGTTCCAGCATGGCAAGATCGCGCACTGCATCTCTGCAACGACGATTCCGCCTGCCAGAACATCGCATCATATGTGACCTCCCCACCAGGTGGAATTCAACGTTACATATGTTGGAGCGGTTGTGTGAGCAGCAGGCAGCAGTAATGGAGTACCAGCTGCATCAGGCGCAAACAAGTCGCACTGTGCGCCGGACACACTTCACCACCACTGAGTGGGCCACTTTGAGGGACATCTGCCAAGTTTTGCGTGCCTTCGATGACTCCACGCGGATGGCCAGTGCAGATGATGCACTAATCAGCATGACTGTCCCCCTCATCTGTCTGCTTCAAAAAACCTTACAAGCACTAAGTGAGGAGGTTTTTGAAGAGGTCGAGGATGAGCAGTCAGAAATGCCATCTGCTTCTGGCAAATCTGCGCAACGTGCTTCCACACAAAGGCCCAGGCAGGGGACACTTAGTGAGGAGGATGACGAGGAGTCAATGGAGGAGGAGGAACACATCTCTCCAGAGGAGGGAGGTACACAAGGCTCTAGTAGTCAGTGTGTACAGCGAGGGTGGGGTGATGCTGAGCAGGCAGAGATGCTGCCTCAAGCTGGGGACAGCATTTCCGGTCCAGTTGGCAGTCTGCAGCACATGGTTGATTTCATGCTGCAGTGCTTGTTAAATGACCGCCGCATCGCCAACATTCTCCACATGGCTGATTATTGGGTGTACACCCTCCTAGATCCTCGCTACCGGGACAACTTACAAAGCCTCATACCACAGTTGAACCGGGAGCGAAAAATGCGGGAGTACCAAGAAACACTTGTGCAGGCCATCATGTTCTCCATTCCCCCCGCAAGTGTTGCTGGTAGTGCTTTTCAAAGCAGCCATGTGGGTAGAGGCAGTGGAGGAAGCTCTGCACAAAGAGGTAGCAGAGGCAGTGCCGCAGGACAAGGCAAGGCCAGTATGGCCCAAATGTGGAAAAGTTTTGTGGGACCGCCACAAACGGCTACACCATCACAGACGGCTCCAGTCAGCAGGAGGCAACGTTTCCGTCAGATGGTGACAGACTACTTGTCGTGCCCTGTTAGTGTTCTCCCAGACGGCTCTTCCCCATTCAAGTATTGGGTCTCTAAGCTGGATACATGGCCAGAGCTTAGCCAGTATGCATTGGAGGTGCTGGCTTGCCCTGCTGCCAGTGTATTATCGGAACGTGTCTTTAGTGCTGCAGGTGGTGTGGTAACAGACCGTCGCACGCGACTATCCGCCGATAATGTTGACCGGCTTACTTTTGTGAAAATGAACAAGGCCTGGATTTCACCAGAATTTGCCAGTCCTCTTCCAGAATAAATAATTGGCTGGCAACAGGATCCAGGTCTCCTGTTGTGTTCATGTTTCTATGACCTGAACTTTATTTCCTGGGCTACAGCAACGCCCGTTGTTGCTCAGAAGTACTGTCCGCACAGACAAAACACTCGCTCATGTGTAAGTGGGGTTCGGTAACGTCAGCTGATCCCCTGCTGTGTGTATGGCAAAGTGTCCTGCTCCCTCCACAGTCAAACAACCTCAGATTTACACCTGGCTCCAAGTAGGCCTCGGCCTACTACCTGATTTTCCCTGGGCTCCGACACCGCCAGTTGGTGCTCAGAAGTGCTGTGCGCACAGACAAAACACTCGCTCATGTGTAAGTGGGGTTCGGTAACGTCAGCTGATCCCCTGCTGTGTGTACGGCAAACTCTCCTGCTGCCTACAACTTCTGACTACCTCTGATTTAATATGTTCTCTGATTTGCCCTCTGTCTCCACTCTGTTTTGAGTATTTCCTCCGGCCTACAACACCGCCTGTTTCTGCTCTCAAGTGCCGTCTGCACAATCCACACTTGTTCCTGTGTTACCTGGGTCCTGTAACATCTGCTCATCTCCAGAGGTGAGCACGGCAATGTCTCCTGCTTTGTCTACATTCCCACTACTTGTAGTGGAAATGTGGACAGAGCAGGAGACATTGCCTGACTCACCTCTAGGGAGAAGCTGCTGTTACAGAACCCCAGTAACACAGGAACAAGTGTGGGTTGTGCAGACGGCATTTCAGAGCAGCAACTGGCGTGGTTGGAAGCAAGAGGAAATACTCGAAACAGAGTGAAGACAAAGGCCTAATTGGAGTACGTTGACAGTTAGTAGTAGTCTAGAAACAATCGCAAACTGCCACCAAGTAGACCTCGGCCTACTACCTGATTTTCCCTGGGCTCCGACACCGCCAGTTGGGCTCAGAAGTGCTGTCCGCACAGAAAAACACACTTGTTCATGTGAAAGTGGGGGTCAGTAACGTCAGCTGATCCCCTGCTGTGTGGAGGGCAAACTGCTGCTGCCTCCAAATTCAAACAACGTCTGATCTTAAATTGCCTCCAAGTTGGCCTCAGCCTACAAAATGACTATCCCTGGGCTCCAACATCGTCAGTTGTTGCTCGGAAGTGCTGTCCACACAGAAAAACACACTTGTTCATGTGAAAGTGGGGGTCAGTAACGTCAGCTGATCCCCTGCTGTGTGGAGGGCAAACTGCTGCTGCCTCCAAATTCAAAATACCACAGCTTTACACCTGGCTCCTAGTAGGCCTCGGCCTGCACCCTGATTGTCCCTGGGCTCCAACAACGCTAGTTGGTGCTCGGAAGTGCTGTCCACACAGAAATACACACTTGTTCATGTGAAAGTGGGGGTCAGTATCGTCAGCTGATCCCCTGCTGTGTGGAGGGCAAACTGCTGCTGCCTCCAAATTCAAAATACCACAGCTTTACACCTGGCTCCTAGTAGGCCTCAGCCTGCACCCTGATTGTCCCTGGGCTCCAACAACGCTAGTTGGTGCTCGGAAGTGCTGTCCACACAGAAAAACACACTTGTTCATGTGAAAGTGGGGGTCAGTAACGTCAGCTGATCCCCTGCTGTGTGGAGGGCAAACTGCTGCTGCCTCCAAATTCAAACAACGTCTGATCTTAAATTGCCTCCAAGTAGGCCTCAGCCTACAAAATGACTATCCCTGGGCTCCAACATCGTCAGTTGTTGCTTGGAAGTGCTGTCCACACAGAAAAACACACTCCTTCATGTGAAAGTGGGGTTCGGTAACGTCAGCTGATCCCCTGCTGTGTGGAGGGCAAACTGCTGCTGCCTCCAAATTGTAACTACTTCAGATTTAAACATACTCTGATTTGGCCTCTGTCTCCACTCTGTCTCTAGTATTTCCCCTGACCTCCAACACCGCCAGTTCCTGCTCACAGTTGCCGTCCACGCATTCCACACGTGTTCCTGTGTTACTGGGGTTCTGTAACGTCAGAAGATCCCCCAATATGTGTCCGCCACTGTCTCCTGCGCTGTCCACCTTCCCACTGCAAGCGGTGGGAATGTGGACAGAGCAGGAGACAGTGGCAGACACACATCAGGGGATCTGCTGACATTACAGAACCCCAGTAACCCAGGAACACGTGTGGATTGGGCAGACAGCTGCTGTACGCATAAACTGGCGGTGTTGGTGGTCACGTGAAATCCTGGAAACAGAGTGGAGACAGATGCCTAATTGGAGCACGTTGACAGTCTGTTGTAGCCTACAAACAATCTAAAACTGCCATCAAGTAGGCCTCGGCCTACACCATAATTCTCCCTGGGCTCCAACAACGCTAGTTGGTGCTCGGAAGTGCTGTCCACACAGAAAAACACACTTGTTCATGTGAAAGTTGGGGTCGGTAACGTCAGCTGATCCCCTGCTGTGTGGAGGGCAAACTGCTGCTGCCTCCAAATTCAAACAACGTCTGATCTTAAATTGCCTCCAAGTAGGCCTCAGCCTACAAAATGACTATCCCTGGGCTACAACATCGTCAGTTGCTGCTCGGAAGTGCTGTCCACACAGAAAAAAACACTTGTTCATGTGAAAGTGGGGGTCGGTAACGTCGGCTGATCCCCTGCTGTGTGTATGGCAAAGTGTCCTGCTCCCTCCAAAGTCAAAATACCTCAACTTTACACCTGGCTCCTAGTAGGCCTCGGCCTGCACCATGATTGTCCCTGGGCTCCAACAATGCCAGTTGGTGCTCGGAAGTGCTGTCCACACAGAAAAACACACTCGTTCATGTGAAAGTGGGGTTCGGTAACGTCAGCTGATCCCCTGCTGTGTGGAGGGCAAACTGCTGCTGCCTCCAAATTGTAACTACTTCAGATTTAAACATTCTCTGATTTGGCCTCTATCTCCACTCTGTCTCTAGTATTTCCCCTGACCTCCAACACCGCCAGTTCCTGCTCACAGTTGCCGTCCACGCATTCCACACATGTTCCTTTGTTACTAGGGTTCTGTAACGTCAGCAGATCCCCCAATATGTGTCCGCCACTGTCTCCTGCACTGTCCACATTCCCACTGCAAGCGGTGGGAATGTGGACAGAGCAGGAGACAGTGGCAGACACACATCAGGGGATCTGCTGACATTACAGAACCCCAGTAACCCAGGAACACGTGTGGATTGGGCAGACGGCTGCTGTACGCATAAACTGGCGGTGTTGGTGGTTACGTGAAATCCTGGAAACAGAGTGGAGACAGATGCCTAATTGGAGCACGTTGACAGTCTGTTGTAGCCTACAAACAATCTAAAACTACCATCAAGTAGGCCTCGGCCTACACCATGATTGTCCCTGGGCTCCAACAACGCCAGTTGGTGCTCGGCAGTGTCTTTGGCACGGGGACTCCCTGTTGCCCAGCCTGGTTCCAGCACGCCTGCTGTTTCTGGGTAGTGTCAAGGTCACTATGCCACCAATCCGTTGTCCTGTCGTCTTGCGGCCGGGTTAGCCGACTCTAGGGTGCCTGCAGTTTAGGTGACTCCTATGTGGGCTGAGGGAACTGGCACTGAAGGCTGGATCCGTAGTGCCAATGGGACATGGACCCCCTGTAGGACTGTGGGTTTCGGTAACTGCGGCCGGCTTGCGGCCTGGCTACTTTGCTTTGAATGGGTACCTTCTGCTACCCACCCGGGTTCCAGCACTGTCTGCTGGTTCTCGCCAGAGCCTTTGGCCTAGGTGCCTCCATCTTGGTATCCGAAGTCCAGCACTGTCAGCTGGTCCTTGGTAGTGCTTTCTAGCACAGGTACCTCCTGCCTAGTAACCGTGGTCCAGCACCGTCAGCTGTTCCTCGGTAGTGCCATTGGCTCTTGTAGCTTTTGCTACCCATCTGGGTTCCAGCACCGTCAGCTGGTTCTCGGCAGTGTCCTTGGCACGGGGACTCCCTGTTGCCCAGCCTGGTTCCAGCACGCCTGCTGTTTCCGGGTAGTGTCAAGGTCACTATGCCACCAATCCGTTGTCCTGTCGTCTTGCGGCCGGGTTAGCCGACTCTACGGTGCCTGCAGTTTAGGTGACTCCTATGTGGGCTGCGGGAACTGGCACTGAAGGCTGGATCCATAGTGCCAATGGGACATGGACCCCCTGTAGGACTGTGGGCTTCGGTAACTGCGGCCGGCTTGCGGCCTGGCTACTTTGCTTTGAATGGGTACCTTCTGCTACCCACCCGGGTTCCAGCACTGTCTGCTGGTTCTCGCCAGAGCCTTTGGCCTAGGTGCCTCCATCTCGGTATCCGAAGTCCAGCACCGTCAGCTGGTCCTTGGTAGTGCTTTTTAGCACAGGTACCTTCTGCTTAGTAACCGTGGTCCAGAACCGTCAGTTGGAACTCCGTAGTGCCATTGGCTCTTGTTCCTTCTGCTACCCATCCGGGTGCCAGCACTGTCTGCTGGTTCTCACCACAGCCTTTGGCCTAGGTGCCTCCATCTCGGTATCCGAGGTCCAGCACCGTCAGCTGGTCCTTGGTAGTGCTTTTTAGCACAGGTACCTTCTGCTTAGTAACCGTGGTCCAGCACCGTCAGTTGGTCCTCGGTAGTGCCATTGGCTTTGTAGCTTTTGCTACCCATCTGGGTTCCAGCACCGTCAACTGGTTCTCGGCAGTGTCTTTGGCACGGGTACTCCCTGTTGCCCAGCCTGTTTTCAGCACACCTGCTGTTTCCGGGTAGTGTCAAGGTCACTATGCTACCAATCCGTTGTCCTGTCATCTTGCGGCCGGGTTAGCCGACTCTACGGTGCCTGCAGTTTAGGTGACTCCTATGTGGGCTGCGGGAACTGGCACTGAAGGCTGGATCCGTAGTGCCAATGGGACATGGACCCCCTGTAGGACTGTGGGTTTTGGTAACTGCGGCCGGCTTGCGGCCTGGCTACTTTGCTTTGAATGGGTACCTTCTGCTACCCACCAGGGTTCCAGCACTGTCTGCTGGTTCTCGCCAGAGCCTTTGGCCTAGGTGCCTCCATCTCGGTATCCGAAGTCCAGCACCATCAGCTGGTCCTTGGTAGTGCTTTTTAGCACAGGTACCTTCTGCTTAGTAACCGTGGTCCAGCACCATCAGTTGGTCCTCGGTAGTGCCATTGGCTCTTGTTCCTTCTGCTACCCATCCGGGTGCCAGCACTGTCTGCTGGTTCTCGCCACAGCCTTTGGCCTAGGTGCCTCCATCTCGGTATCCGAGGTCCAGCACCGTCAGCTGGTCCTTGGTAGTGCTTTTTAGCACAGGTACCTTCTGCTTAGTAACCGTGGTCCAGCACCGTCAGTTGGTCCTCGGTAGTGCCATTGGCTCTTGTAGCTTTTGCTACCCATCTGGGTTCCAGCACCGTCAGCTGGTTCTCGGCAGTGTCTTTGGCACGGGTACTCCCTGTTGCCCAGCCTGTTTTCAGCACACCTGCTGTTTCCGGGTAGTGTCAAGGTCACTATGCCACCAATCCGTTGTCCTGTCATCTTGCGGCCGGGTTAGCCGACTCTACGGTGTCTGCAGTTTAGGTGACTCCTATGTGGGCTGTGGGAACTGGCACTGAAGGCTGGATCCGTAGTGCCAATGGGACATGGACCCCCTGTAGGACTGTGGGTTTCGGTAACTGCGGCCGGCTTGCGGCCTGGCTACTTTGCTTTGAATGGGTACCTTCTGCTACCCACCCGGGTTCCAGCACTGTCTGCTGGTTCTCGCCAGAGCCTTTGGCCTAGGTGCCTCCATCTCGGTATCCGAAGTCCAGCACTGTCAGCTGGTCCTTGGTAGTGCTTTTTAGCACAGGTACCTTCTGCTTAGTAACCGTGGTCCAGCACCGTCAGTTGGCCCTCGGTAGTGCCATTGGCTCTTGTTCTTCCTGCTACCCATCCGGGTGCCAGCACTGTCTGCTGGTTCTCGCCACAGCCTTTGGCCTAGGTGCCTCCATCTCGGTATCCGAGGTCCAGCACCGTCAGCTGGTCCTTGGTAGTGCTTTTTAGCACAGGTACCTTCTGCTTAATAACCGTGGTCCAGCACCGTCAGTTGGTCCTCGGTAGTGCCATTGGCTCTTGTTCCTTCTGCTACCCATCCGGGTGCCAGCACTGTCTGCTGGTTCTCGCCAGTTTCTCAGCCTTCTTGTACCTTCTGCTACATTTCCAAGATCAAGCTTTTTGAAATTGTCTTTGGTAATCCTTATTGATCTCCATGACGACGACCCTGATGACGACGACCCTGAAGACCACACCAAAGAAGACCAGAAATATGACCCTAAATAATAAGACCAAGAGGACAAAGAACATGAAGAAAGCCACCAAGATACAGAACAAAAGACAGAAGAACAAGAAGCAGAAGAAGCAAAAGCAGAAGAACAGAAAGCAGAAGAACATTAAGCATAAGACTAAAAATCAGCATAGAAGAAATCAAAATTATAAGCAGAAGAAGACTAAGCAGTAAATGGGGGTGAGTCCGTTCCTCCTCGTGGTGCCCCTGGAAAATGCCTGCTGCTGCAGGCCAAACTGAACGCGGACAAATCCTGTTGTAAATCTTTTGTGACAGGCAGAACGTAAGGTGTAATCTTATAACTTTTATAGATAAGTACTACAGGAATGCCTGTCACCATAAGAAAATGAAGACAAAGAAGAATAGGAAGAAGATGAAAATTAATAATAGCTGAATAAGAAGAATATGAAGAATGGAAAAAAAAATTAATGGGAAGAAGATGAAGAAGAAGAAGATGAATAAGGTTAAAAAAATGCTACTGCTGCGGATCATGAAGGAGAAAGTGTGAGAGAAGTACAAAAGAAGGTGAAGAGCATGGAAGTTGTGAAACATACAGTACATATCTGACAAAATATAAAAAAGGTTAACATAGTCAATATCTTTTTAACTCCGAACGTATTGAAAAAAAAATTGGAATTAATGCTATGCCATGTGATTTGAATAAACCACTATGCGTTTAATGTCTCCTCCACCTCCCACAATACATTCTACATGATTCTTATTTGTTTTCAATTATGTAGAATTAGCCAACAAGGAAATAAAGGGCTTTTTTTAATTCCGATACCGGAAGTCCCATTGACTTGAATGGGACTTCCGGTATCGGAATCGGCGATACCCGATATTTTTTTCATATCGGGCGATACCATCCGATACGATATTTTTGGGTATCGAACGGTATCGCTCAACACTATACAAGACTCATTATTGACTTGTAGGATTGTTACTTCCAATAGTTGGCATTAGAGTTCAAGTCCTCTTCCTCTCTGAGGAGACAATTTGAATATTTAATTTCTCAGAGGAGCATACAAGGCATTTAAGTCTCCTCATACTGGCAGGCCAGACCTGGCATATCACTCTCCACAAGAAGAAACCCTACCCTTTAGATCCTCATCTTTAGTTAATAATCTGCAGATTTTTTTTGCCTTAATTTGCTAAATCAGAAAATCTTACGTGTATTATAGTATCAGCAACATGGATGAATCTTCGACATATCTCATTTACCTGCTAAAGATAAAAATTTGCACAAAATTTGATCCATGGTGTGTATTCTAAAAGGTGCAAATTTCATTTGAGAATTTAAACCTTTGCAATACAGGTAAAATCTGCAGCAAAACTGTAGCAAAAATGAAAACAAAACTTGCATGTAAATTATTTGGATTTTGCCCTTTATTGGCAAAGATTTGGCACAAATTTGTACTGTGTGAGCGTATGCTAAGAACTATAAGGATTATTTCACAACCAATGGTGTAATTAGAGTCTGAAGGGCTCTGGTGAAAAATATTTGACCCACATCATGGAATATATGCCCCTCCATACTGTGCCACTTCCTGGTATATATGTCACCCATCTTCTGCCCCTACCTGGTATATATATATCCCCTTCTTGGTATATATACCTCCCATCCTGGGTTACTTCCTGGCATATAAGTTCCTCATCCTTGTATATATGTCCCCCATCTTGGGTCCCTTTCTGGTATACATGCTCCCCACCCTCGTATATATGCCCCCCATCCTGGACCCCTTCTTAATATATATGTCTCCCTTCCTGGGTTCCTTCCGGGTATGTACAGTATATGCCCCCCATCATGGGTTCCTTCCTGGTATATAACTCCCAGTTCTGCCACTGTTCTCTAATGCATAAAAAAATTTCCAAAACATTCTACTAACCTTCCTCCACTCTCATATCGCATGGCGTCCTTGTCTGTTGCAAGCACAGAGGCTGGCAGCTGACATAGGCGTGCCTGCTAAGGGTAACATGTGATGTCCCACTGCCAGGCACCGCTTGCCAACATCAACTGCCAGCCTGTGATTGGCCGGCGGCGTGTATTGTGCTGTAGGGACTGGGAGGGTCTTTGCGCTGCAATTCATTTCAGCTGAATGTGCATCCTTGGACGCACATCTAGCAGAAATAGGTGCCAGTATCGGCGGGTACCCTTTCTGCACGGGCCTTCTCATGATTGCACCCACTGCAACCTCCATCGTTACGCCCCTGTTCACAATACTATAAGTGGAAAGCAGTTAGCGACATTTTCTGACATTGTGGAAGAGACATACAGTATGCAGGTAATCCCTTCCACTCCAGCTGTGGTCTCTTAAAGATTATTCAGACCTCATCTAATCAGTAAATATAACATATATTACATCTAGGTTTCATCAGTTTAGCTACATTATTATTTTCTCAAGAACTCTCTTACATGACCTACACGTGTTTACAACCTTTCCTTCCACAGTGCCATCCTTTATCACATATTGCATGTGTTTCAATATGACATCTTCAAATCCTTTTGAATTGCTCATGTTAAAAACATTGCTCTCTGCAATATGTCTGTCGGCTTCATAAATCTGATTAGCGACTAAGTCCCAGAATCTGTATATTCTCAAGACATTTTAGTGCTTGCTCCATTCATTGATGATGAGAAAAGACAGAGTCTTTCATTTAACAAATCTTGATAGATAATGGGTTCATATACGTTTGCAATTACTGTGGTGGGAAAAATGTACATCAAAAATTTAGATAAACAGATTTTCCCATTGCTAAGATAGGAGATGAAGGTTGGTCCACATAAAATTCTATGGAGAGCTGTAAATGCTGTTTAAGGTGAACTTGCAGCAGAATGTCTGTGTCTGCCTCCTCCCTGCACACATTTTTAAAATCACCAACTGTCATCTCCTATCTCAATAATGGGAAAATCTGTCTTCACTGAAAATAAATTTTACCCATGAATTGAGAGAGAAGGATCAGTCCTGAACGAAAAAGGTGTAGAACTATCTGAGAAGATATATTACAAAGTTGCTTATTTTCATGTGTACTATCACCGTATTTTGCGGATTATAAGACACACCTGATTATAAGACGTACACCAAATTTTGAGGAGAAAAATTGGAAAAAGAAACTTTTTTTTAATAAAATGGTGGTGCTCCTTATCATCCATGTGTCTTATTGCTTACCGGAGGTGGTGGCTGCGGTGAAGCGGGGTCCCAGGGTCGCTGCTGGAGGACGCAGGAGTGGGGCGATGCAGCGGACCCCTGACTGGGAGAAAAGGGTGTTCGGATGCGCTACGCTGTGGGTGTTGGATGGTGCAGGCCACGGTGGAGCAGGGTCCCAGGGTCGCTGCTGGAGGAAAGAGTGAAACATTGCTGCAGGCCGCAGGCTGGGATGAGGGGGTGTTCCGATGTGCGCCGCTATGGGTGTTTGGTGGTGCGAGGGCTCTGACGACATTTTGTGAAAGCCCAGAACCCCCGCACTTACATGGCTAACTGTGCGGTGGACTCCGGGAAAAAGGTTGCCGGGGGAGGTGCATGCGCAGATGGAGATCTCGGCACCAAGATCTTGGGAGATGAGATCACCACCGAACACCAGCAGCGGCGCACATCGGAACACCCTCTCATCCCAGCCTGCAGCCTACAGCAACGCTCCACTCTTACTTCCTCCAGCAGCGACTCTGGGTCCCTGCTCCACCTCAGCCGGTAAGGTATATCTGCAATATAAGACGCATCCCCATTTTCCCCCCAAAAGAAGAAATGCGTATAGCAAGACAGGGAGGGGGGAGCAGTTGAATAAGCTCCACCCATCGGACCAGACCATGGCAGTTTACATACATCTGAACCGATATAAAAAAGGTATTTATGCATGAAAGGTGCGGGGTCAGGGGGAAGCAAAAATACTAAGGCTAATTTCACACTTGCTTTTTTTTGCAGCGCGTTTTTCCCGCAAAAAAACGCATTGAAAAAACGCATATAAACGCATACAACTGCTGCGTTTTTTTCAAGCATTTTTATGAGCATTCATGAAAAAAACGCAGCGTTTTTATGCGTTTGTATGCATTTTTAGTGCGTTTTTACCGCGTATGCGTTTTTTTCCAACATTAGGTGGCCCCTCACACTAACCCAAACCATGACTTTACTAACCCTAACCCTAACCCTGACCCTAACCCTAACCCTAACCCTAACCCTGACCCTAACCTTAACCCTGACCCTAACCCTTAACCAAACCATACTTAACCCTAACTCAAACCCTAAACCCTAACTAACCCTAACCCTGACCCTAACCCTAACCCTAACCCTGACCCTAACCCTAACCCTGACCCTAACCCTTAACCAAACCATACTTAACCCTAACCCAAACCCTAAACCGTAACTAACCCTAACCCTGACCCTAACCCTAACCCTGACCCTAACCCTGACCATAACCCTAACCCTAACCCTGACCCTAACCCTAACCCTGACCCTAACCCTTAACCAAACCATACTTAACCCTAACCCAAACCCTAAACCCTAACTAACCCTAACCCTGACCCTAACCCTAACCCTAACCCTAACCCTGACCCTAACCCTAACCCTAACCCTGACCATAAACCCCCTTAACTAACCCTAACTCTAACCCAAACCCCTAAATTCCATGGTTAACAAAAAAAAACGCATGTGCAAAAAAACGCATACATAAGCATGCCAATGCGCACATATGCGCACCCATAGACTTATAATGGGTGTCTTGCTGTAAAAAAACGCATTGCGCGCGCATGCATTTTTTTGAGGCAAGTCGGACGCCCAAAAAATGCAACAGGATGCATTTTGTGCGCCCGAGCGCATACCGCAAAAAAACGCATGCTCGCAAAAACGCATACAAACGCGTGTGTATGCGCACATAAGCGCATCCCATGCAAAGTATAGGAAAAAAAATCGCATGCGTTTTTTAGCGTTAAAATCCCGCAAAAAAAAACGCAAGTGTGAAACCAGCCTAAGAGAATCCTTATGTGACACACAATTGAATGATATCATTATATGATATCTCAAAAAAGGGGTGACAGATTCCCTTTAATGAAAAAGTAAACTCCTGCTAGTGCATTTGCATGATATATATCACTATGTAGTATCCACATTATGTGCACAATCAACTTTAGCAATTTTTACATATATACACACAACAAATCTGCTCATATAGTAGGTGCACTCGTTGATCACCCTAACTTTTTGACAGCAAGGGTGATCAATGAGGGGAACAGGCTGCCACGAGAGGTGGTGAGTTCTCCTTCAAAGGAAGTCTTGAAACAGAGGCTGGACAGGCATCTGTCTGGGATGATTTAGTGAATTCTGCAATGATATACACATAGCCCTGAGGGCAAACAGTACTTGTATGAACAGATCTGCTGCCTAAACAATAAATGTTTTGCCCTCTGAATATAGGGCAATATGTTTGTATTTATGTGCTGGTTTAGTTGTTATAGCACCATCTAGTGGTGGCTGAATTTATAGCCTGTGTCTTTAACAGCAGACAGAGAGTTGCATGTGGGATTGAAGCAAGGTATCTGGGAAGAAGAAGGGTCCATTTTCTTCTGTGTACTTCATAGGACGCACGTGTTTAGTTATCCTCCTGCAACTGCCCAACTTGAGTTTGCTATCCTGGTAAAGCATATCTGGTAAGATTAATATCTCTTTTCTTGCAATGCAGTATTGTACAGAGATGTGATTAACTGTATAGCAGCTAGTGCATAGGAGATGTGATTAGAGATCTGTGTATTTCCATGTAAAGTTTGCATCACACTGTATACTCTCCTGTTAATTGTAAGTGTTAGCTGTGTTATTATTTGCCCAGTACTTACCTATGTCGTTTGTATTCTTATAGTTTTACCGCATGTTCTATACTGTTCACCAATAAACAAGTTAGACTACAGAGAACAGTCTGCTTATTTGGAAGACTGAAAGTGGTTTATGCTGTATGCTAGATTGCATACTGTGTCAACATGTATGAAGGCAGAACAATATATGTATACACATAGCTCTGCTGCATACGTACACACACTAACATAATTTTGCTATATATACACACAGCTCTGCTGCATAAACACAGAACTCCCACATTACTACTATATGCACACAAATATGCTACATACACACATCGCTTTGCTACATACATAAACATAAACACACTAACACTGCTTTGCTACATACACACACAGCTCTGCTACATACACACCATTGCTAAACACAAACAGATCTGCTACATACACATATACACATAGCTTTGCTACATACCTAAACACACTAACACAGTTTTGCTACATACACACAGCGCTGCTTCATATACACACTCACACATCACTGCCACACACACTGATCTGCTACATACACAAATACAGCTTTGCTAAACTATACATATACAGTGGTGTGAAAAAGTGTTTGCCACTTCCTGATTTCCTATTCTTTTGCATGTTTGTCACGCTTAAATGCTTCAAATCACCAAACAAATTTAAATATTAGAAAAAGACACAAGTAAACACAAAACACAATTTTTTTAAATAAAGTTCTGTATTATTAAGGGAAAAAGAAATCCAAACCTACAAGATTCTGTGTGAAAAAGTGTTTGCCCCCTAAACCATGCAGGCCATTTTTGCACAGCCTCTTTCTTATGATGGAATAATGAACACTGACCTTAAAGGGGGTGTCCACTACTAGGACAACCCCTTCTTGATCAAAATGTTTGACCCCAATGAAATAATAAAGTTTATACTCAACTCCTGTGCTGGTGTTGTTCCTGCAGTGTCTGCACTTGCTCTCCCAGGGGCTCTCGTGCAGTCATGTGACACGTGACACCAATGCTCAATCAGCGCTGGTGTCACTGTCTCTGCCTTTGGACAAATCAAACATGAAGAGGAAGCCAGGAATCAGCTGCAGCCCATACTTCTTCATGTTCGATTTGTTCGAAGGTAGACACATTGATGCCAGCACTGATTGGGTGCTGGCGTCACGTGTCACAGCATCATTTTAACATAGTAACATAGTGTTGAAGGCTGAAGGAAGACCTTATGTCCATCTAGTTCAGCCTATTTTAGTGCAGCTGTTCTGCATTGTTGATCCTGGGGAAGGCAAAAAACCCACAGAGTAGAAGCCAATTTTCTCCATAGGGAAAAAAATTCCTTCCCCTAAGCTGGGTCAATCATCTACCTATAATATTCTGTTATTCGTAACCTTCTATACTGTTACTCACAAGAAAAGCATCCGTTGCTTTCTTAAATTCATTCAGTGAGTTGGCCATCACCACTTCCTCAGGAAGAGAATTCCAGAGCCTCACTGTGCTTACCATGAAGAACCCTCTTCTATGCTGGTGCAGAAGTTGTCTTTCCTCCAAATGAAGAGAATGCCCCCTTATTCTTGTCACAGTCCTTAGTACAAACAGTTCATTGGAGAGATCTCTGTATTGCCCTCTGATGTACTTGTACATATATATTAAGTCTCCCGTAAGTCTTCTCTTTTCTAGAGTAAATAGACCTAATTTTGATAACCTTTCTGGGTATTGTAGTGAACCAACTCCATTTGTCATTTTAGTAGCCCGCCTTTGAACCCTTTCAAGTTCAGTAATGTCTTTCTTGAGCACCGACGTCCAAAATTGCACACAATGCTCCAAGTGTGGTCTGACGAGTGATTTGTACAGAGGGAGAATTATGTTTTCATCTCGTGTCCCCAGACCTCTTCTAATGCATCCCATGACCCTATTTGCTTTGGTGGCAGCTGCCTGACACTGGGCACTCCAATTTAGCTTCTTATTGACTAAGATGCCTAAGTCTTTTTCCATGTCTGATTTCCCCAGCAGTTTCCCATTTAGTAAGTAATTGTAGCATCTGTTTCTCCTTCCCATGTGCATAACCTTACACTTATCTGTGTTAAACCTCATTTGTCATTTTTCAGCCCAATTCTCCAATTTACTCAAATCTGTCTGTAGTTGCAAACTGTCCTCCTTTGTATTAACTACCTTACATAGTTTTGTATCATCTGCAAATACTGATATTTTACTGTGTAAGCCATCCACTAGATCATTAATAAATAAATAGTAGGGGGCCCAATACAGAACCCTGTGGTACCCCACTAGTAACCCTGGCCCAATCTGAGTATGCACCATTAAAAACCACTCTTTGTTTTATATCACTAAGCCAGCTACCTACCCATCTACACACATTTTCTCCTAGCCCAAGCTTTCTCATCTTACTTACCAATCTTTTATGTGGGACAGTGTCAAATGCTTTAGAGAAGTTTAGATAAATGACATCCAATGATTCTCCTTGGTCCATTTGAGAGCTTACATCCTCATAGAAGCTGATCAGGTTAGTTTGACAGGAGCGATCCTTCATAAATCCATGTTGATATGGAGTTAAACATTTATTAACATTGAGATATTCCATAATGGTATCCCTTAGAAACCCTTCGAAAATTTTACCCACAACAGATGTTAAGCTTACCGGCCTATAGTTTCCAGGTTCCCTTTTGCACCCCTTTTTGAATATTGGTACCACATTTGCTTGCCGCCAATCCAAAGGAACAGACCCTGTTTCTATAGAGTCTTTAAATATAAGGAAGAGAGGCCTGTCTATCACATTACTTAACTCCCTTAATACCCAAGGGTGAATGCCATCAGGGCCTGGTGACTTGTTAATTTTAATCTTACTAAGGCGGTTCTGCACTTCTTCCTGGGTTAGGCAGGTAATACTTAATGGGGAGTTTACATTATCACTCTGCATTTCCCCTGGCAAATCCTTTTCCCGTGTGAACACTGTTGAGAAAAAAGTATTTAAAACATTTGCTTTTCCCACATCGCTCTCTATGATTTCACCCTCATTATTCTTTACAGGGCCGACACCATCAATTTTAATCATTTTACTGTTTACATAATTAAAGAATAGTTTGGGGTTTGTTTTACTTTCCTTAGCAATGAGTCTCTCAGTTTCCACTTTTGCTAAATGTATTTGATTTTTTCACATTTTATTTTTTTCTCTATAAGAACAAGAACCCCGGGGAGAGCAATTGCCTTCACCGCGGGAATGGTGCCAACATGGGAGGTGAGTATAAGCTTTATCATTTTATGCGGGCTGAGTGAGGTGTATAAGAAGTTGTCCAAGTAGTGGAAAACTTCTTTAACTGAGGCAAGTAAGGCCTGCAGTTCTTTGGATGTTGTTGTGGGATCTTTTGTGACCGCTTGGTTGAGTCGTCGCTGTGCTCTTGGAGTAATTTTGGTCAGTCAGCCACTGTTCCATGTTATTGCCATTTGTGGATAATGGCTCTCACTGGGGTTTGATGCAGTCTCAATAGCTTTTGAAATGGCTTTACAACCTTTTCCAGACTGATAAATCTCAATTACTTTGTTTCTCATTTGTTGCAGAATTTCTTTGGATCGCGGTATGATGTCTAGCTTTTGAGGATCTTTTGGTCTACTTCACTTTGTCAGGCAGGTCCTGTTTAAGTGATTTCATGATTGAAAACAGGTGAGGCAGTAATCAGGCCTGTGTGTAGCTAGGGAATTTGAACTCGGCTTCCCAAAGATGTTATGAACCACAGTTAATTTATGTTTTAAAGGGGGGTCAATCACTTTTTCACATAGGACCCTGTAGGTTTGCATTTCTATTTCCCTTAATAATAAAGACCTACATTTTAAAAACTGCATTTTGTGTTTACACAGTGCTCTTTTACACATACACATGCAAACAAACACAGATCTGAAAGCATCTTACAGCAATTGTATTCATGAGTAGTTCAGCATCAGGTTCCCTGCAGATTGTGACTGATCTCCTGTGACATTATCGAGGGTCCCGTCGCTAATTATGTATTGAGCTCAGTATCCTCTCCCGAGGTGATAGGTCTCAAGAAGGTTGAGAGAGACTTGTGCAGTATGTTCTCTGTACAAGACTTTTTCACCCTGTCTAGTGTCCTGTCATCCCTGCAGCACCCAATCCATAGCAGCATCTACAGCTGACAAAGTTGTAGTTCCTCATCTTTTTTAAGTAACATGTATTGTTTAAACCATTAAAAACACATTAAAAACACACATGTGACATGCACAATGTGAACAAGTCTGTTGGACCATGTTCACTCCACCCTGACTGAAACACAAACAAAAAGCACAGAATGACAAATGTGCAAAAATACCTTGCAATAAGACACATAACAGTAGTCAGCAAGTGCTGATAAAAGGTAATAACAAACACAGGGTATTTAGTTTATACGTTTTTTTGCAAAAAAATGTATACCAAGCTGCCTCACCAACGTCAAGGTAACCCGTATTGAAGCAGTCCCTATCTAATGTATTTAATACCTGAACATATGAACTGTGTCTAAATGAGCAGGATTAAGACAGGCGCTTTCTGGTATGGGCACGTGATGCAAGACAGCTCCTTATGTGCATGTCACACAAGAGAGGGGTGGGGTCTCTCAAATCATGCATAAGCATGAAAAAAACTGGATTAAAAACACACATGTGACATGCACAATGTGAACAAGTCTGTTGGACCATGTTCACTCCACCCTGACTGAAACACAAACAAAAAGCACAGAATGACAAATGTGCAAAAATACCTTGCAATAAGACACATAACAGTAGTCAGCAAGTGCTGATAAAAGGTAATAACAAACACAGGGTATTTAGTCTATACGTTTTTTTGCCAAAAAATGTATACCAAGCTGCCTCACCAATGTCAAGGTAACTCGTATTGAAGCAGTCCCTATCTAATGTATTTAATACCTGAACATATGAACTGTGTCTAAATGAGCAGGATTAAGACAGGCGCTTTCTGGTATGGGCACGTGATGCAAGACAGCTCCTTATGTGCATGTCACACAAGAGAGGGGTGGGGTCTCTCAAATCATGCATAAGCATGAAAAAAACTGGATTAAAAACACACATGTGACATGCACAATGTGAACAAGTCTGTTGGACCATGTTCACTCCACCCTGACTGAAACACAAACAAAAAGCACAGAATGACAAATGTGCAAAAATACCTTGCAATAAGACACATAACAGTAGTCAGCAAGTGCTGATAAAAGGTAATAACAAACACAGGGTATTTAGTCTATACGTTTTTTTGCAAAAAAATGTATACCAAGCTGCCTCACCAACGTCAAGGTAACCCGTATTGAAGCAGTCCCTATCTAATGTATTTAATACCTGAACATATGAACTGTGTCTAAATGAGCAGGATTAAGACAGGCGCTTTCTGGTATGGGCACGTGATGCAAGACAGCTCCTTATGTGCATGTCACACAAGAGAGGGGTGGGGTCTCTCAAATCATGCATAAGCATGAAAAAAACTGGATTAAAAACACACATGTGACATGCACAATGTGAACAAGTCTGTTGGACCATGTTCACTCCACCCTGACTGAAACACAAACAAAAAGCACAGAATGACAAATGTGCAAAAATACCTTGCAATAAGACACATAACAGTAGTCAGCAAGTGCTGATAAAAGGTAATAACAAACACAGGGTATTTAGTCAGTTTTTTTCATGCTTATGCATGATTTGAGAGACCCCACCCCTCTCTTGTGTGACATGCACATAAGGAGCTGTCTTGCATCACGTGCCCATACCAGAAAGCGCCTGTCTTAATCCTGCTCATTTAGACACAGTTCATATGTTCAGGTATTAAATACATTAGATAGGGACTGCTTCAATACGGGTTACCTTGACGTTGGTGAGGCAGCTTGGTATACATTTTTTTGCTAAAAAACGTATAGACTAAATACCCTGTGTTTGTTATTACCTCTTATCAGCACTTGCTGACTACTGTTATGTGTCTTATTGCAAGGTATTTTTGCACATTTGTCATTCTGTGCTTTTTGTTTGTGTTTCAGTCAGGGTGGAGTGAACATGGTCCAACAGACTTGTTCACATTGTGCATGTCACATGTGTGTTTTTAATCCATTTTCATGCTTATGCATGATTTGAGAGACCCCACCCCTCTCTTGTGTGACATGCACATAAGGAGCTGTCTTGCATCACGTGCCCATACCAGAAAGCGCCTGTCTTAATCCTGCTCATTTAGACACAGTTCATATGTTCAGGTATTAAATACATTAGATAGGGACTGCTTCAATACGGGTTACCTTGACGTTGGTGAGGCAGCTTGGTATACATTTTTTTGCAAAAAAACGTATAGACTAAATACCCTGTGTTTGTTATTACCTTTTATCAGCACTTGCTGACTACTGTTATGTGTCTTATTGCAAGGTATTTTTGCACATTTGTCATTCTGTGCTTTTTGTTTGTGTTTCAGTCAGGGTGGAGTGAACATGGTCCAACAGACTTGTTCACATTGTGCATGTCACATGTGTGTTTTTAATCCAGTTTTTTTCATGCTTATGCATGATTTGAGAGACCCCACCCCTCTCTTGTGTGACATGCACATAAGGAGCTGTCTTGCATCACGTGCCCATACCAGAAAGCGCCTGTCTTAATCCTGCTCATTTAGACACAGTTCATATGTTCAGGTATTAAATACATTAGATAGGGACTGCTTCAATACGGGTTACCTTGACGTTGGTGAGGCAGCTTGGTATACATTTTTTTGCAAAAAAACGTATAGACTAAATACCCTGTGTTTGTTATTACCTTTTATCAGCACTTGCTGACTACTGTTATGTGTCTTATTGCAAGGTATTTTTGCACATTTGTCATTCTGTGCTTTTTGTTTGTGTTTCAGTCAGGGTGGAGTGAACATGGTCCAACAGACTTGTTCACATTGTGCATGTCACATGTGTGTTTTTAATCCAGTTTTTTTCATGCTTATGCATGATTTGAGAGACCCCACCCCTCTCTTGTGTGACATGCACATAAGGAGCTGTCTTGCATCACGTGCCCATACCAGAAAGCGCATGTCTTAATCCTGCTCATTTAGACACAGTTCATATGTTCAGGTATTAAATACATTAGATAGGGACTGCTTCAATACGGGTTACCTTGACGTTGGTGAGGCAGCTTGGTATACATTTTTTTGCAAAAAAACGTATAGACTAAATACCCTGTGTTTGTTATTACCTTTTATCAGCACTTGCTGACTACTGTTATGTGTCTTATTGCAAGGTATTTTTGCACATTGTTTAAACCATGCAGTCCAAAATATTGACAAATTATGTAATTATGTGACATTGTTATAAGTTGACAGAACAGCACTATCCAGCCGAAAAATGATGGAATGTAGCTAAATTCTGCGCAACCATCCAACATTCATCGCAAACTGCAATTTTACAGCAATCTTCAGGCAATCAAAAGTTTCCATAAAGGTCTACCCTTAGGCTAAGTTCGCACATTGCGGAACTCCCGCGGAAGTTACCGTGAGAATTCCAGAATTCCATTCCACGGGAAAATCGCATTTTAAATTCCCGCGATTTTCCCGCGGAAAAACTAGCGATTTCCAAGCGTAATTAGCTTGCAAAATGCTAGCGTTTTCCAAGCGATCTGTAGCATCGCTTGGAGAACTGATTGACAGGTTGGTCACACTCGTCAAACATGGTGTTTGACAAGTGTGACCAACTTTTTACTATTGAGGCTGCCTATGCAGCATCAGTAGTAAAAAGATCTAATGTTAAAAGTAATAAAAAAATTAAAAATCATCATATTCTCACCTTCCGACGTCCCGCGCAGCGTCCCCAGGCCTCCGCGATGCTCCGACAGGTCCCGCTCCCAGTGATGCATTGTGGCAATGACCTTTGATGATGTAGCGGTCTTGCAAGACCGCTACAGCATCACGAGACGCGACATCAGCAAAGGTCATCGCAATGCATTACTGGGAACGGGACCGGCCACGTGTATCACTGAAGCCTGGGGACGCTGTATTTTTTACAGGGATATGGTACCCAGAGCCCGGAGGACAGTCTCCTCTCCTCTGGACCTTGGGTACATCCGCAAATGTTCTGATTACTTTTCGCATGGTGGTCACAGCTACATGCGGAAAGTAAGCAGAACAATACATTCCTATGTTGGCGGAACTGCCGCGATTCCGCAAATTAATGAGCATGCTGCGGATTTTTCCGCGATGCGATTCCGCCACGGGAAAATCTGCAGCATTAGCACAGCATTGCGGAATCCCATAGCATTGCATGGGAAGCTGTTTTTTTCGCGTTTTCGTGGCAAAATCGCGCAGCGAAAACGCAAAAAAACCTGAACGTGTGAACGCAGCTTTACGGTCATACCATGCATTTTTGCAACATTCTTTTGTCAGCACTTCAAGCATTGAACACCTCTGAAATAAAGAAAAAAAAAGAATGAAAGTGATCATATTTTATTATAAAAGCCATTATTTCAGGTTAGATCTTCCTTTCGAAAACGTACACTTTATTCCACATCTGTACTCTGAACCTTGTCTTTAAAAAGCTCAATAAAAAGATTACCTGCTCTCCCAGTCATCCCAGTGTCCTATTTTCTATTGCATGCACTATTTTCTTTCCTACATATAATAGATAGCCTCTTTATATATTTTTTTTTTGCTATTTTATCTACTATTGAGGCACTGCTTCATTGTAGGGATCTTTATAATCATTTTACAGAAAGGAATTGTATATAATCAGCACATAGTACGACATGTTCTTATAGTCTGTCACCAGGCAACATACATTGATGTTTTACTCTCTTTTCTTTTTTATACTTGTATGCCAGCTTCTGACATTGCACTGTCTGCAATGGAATATCGAGACCACCATGCCTTACCACTTTTATTTCTGCTCTGTTGGTGACTTTGTTATGCTCTAATTAATTCTACAGAAGAGAAAAGGCCATTTATAAGGCAGTAAAGTTGAATAGATGATAAAGTAACTTCTGGTTTTTGGGAGTGCAGAGAAAAATATGAAAGTCTATGAGGCTATTATTATTTCGTTCTCCCCAGCGCCCACTCAAAATAGTCAATCAACTGTTTTCCAAAGCAAGCAAGCTTCCCCCTCCCACCCCCGAGTTCATTATATTTTACAGACTGCACCTCCAGGATCCTAAAAATTGCATCAGATTTTTTTTTTAATGTTCACAGTATTTAAAGGGAATCTGCTACCAGGTTTTTGCTACAAAATCTGAGATCTGTATGATCTAGGGACAGAGACCCTGATTCCAGCAATTTATCACTTACTGGACTGATTGATGCAATTTTGATATGATCCCTGTTTTATCTGCTGTAGATGTAACAGTGCTCAAGAGAGCTGAGCTCTGTATAACCAGTCCACACCCTGGATTCCCAGCTTGCTCTGTACATTGTACATTACCAGTGAGAAGCCAATCAGTGGTGGGGGCTTAGTTAGACAAAATAGCTTGACTGGCCTGCATGTGAGACCTAGTCCTGCGGTGATAATCTCCTGCTGATAAATTATTGATTGTATTGAAACTACAGCAAGCTGGGGCGTGGCTTGGCAGCCGAGGAAGATGCAGAGCACTGGCAGCCTGTGCCCTTGCTAAGCGGCTACCTCAGCATCTGTTCCACCGTCAAAGTTCCAGCACTGCTCCAACATTGCCTCACTACTCAGGCATGATGATCAGAGGCAAAAGAAGTAAAAAGAAAAAACAGAACAAGTTGGAGTTTTTCATAATCAAAGATATCGACAAAGATTGCACACAGTCATCCACACCGTCTCACTCTCTGGGTAGAAAAGGGACCTACTCACCTAAGAAAAGTTCTCATCAGGCACTAGATCCACCCTCCGCTGCAGTGAGAATCTCCTGTACAGTCTTGCCCCAACTCAGAACTGGATTCTCTGCTTGGCCTGCTTTGTTAAGTAGAGGGAGAGATAGTCTTGTCGGAAATGCGGAGGGACACCCTAGCACCGAAAGTGTGTACGGCCGGATCACTCCCAGCTACATGATAGACCAGCACAGACTATACCAACAGCAGAAGGTGAGCGAGAACTTTCCACACAATCTACCACAGCAAAGTTTCATACCTCAGACCAACCTGCCTCGGGAACTTTTCTAAGAGATATGCTGGCGGCGTTCAACCATTCTTTACAACATGACTTTGCCACATTGCTACAGCCTGTTCAGACTATTGCTCATGAACTGAACACTACAGTCATAGATTTGGAGCACAAAATGGGTGATTTTGCCTGCTCTTGATTGATACGCATAGCGAGCTAGCAGAAGAGGTTGATGCTTTTAAGACTAAACTAGTTGACCTTGAGGACCATTCTCGCAGTAATAATCTGAAATTCAGAGGCATTCCGGAGAAGGTGAAGGTGCCTAATGCAGACCTAAAAACATACATACAAGATTTGATCAGAGTCCTGCTTCTGGACCGTTTCAATTGAGATTTGATTATTGATAGAGCACATAGGGTTCAGGGTTCAGCACCCCAAACACCTTTCAGAGACAGCTCTACCGGAGGTCTTAACCAGAATCCACTTCTATATCAAAAACTGTGTGCTCTTTTGTTCAGGAAAGAGAGGAGATCTCCCTTGGCTTTAGCTGGAGCCTAATACCCATTACTTCAGAGAAAAATGATTAATTTAGAGATGAGACTTCCCCCAAAACTCCTCATTAGCCAAAGCAACATCTGTCATCTTATTACATCATACTTGGAGGGCTGCAACCTGCTGAAAAAAATGGGACCTCATCAGCCTCCAGAGGAAAATCTGTCACCGTGATGTAGGGAAAATTACTAGCATACATTGTCCTCCAGGAAAAAAGGAAAGACTGCAGAGGTCACTTACGCACTTACAGATGTCTGTCAGAGTCTCATGCCTATCTCGGCATAAAAAAGTACTTATATTCCAATGAGTTCCTGTTCACAGTCTCTCAGGTTGTGTATGTCTCACAACTGACTTTCATTTGTACTGTTTGTCTTTTAATTCGTTATTTCTTTTTTGTTTATTGCCTAATATTCTTGAGGGTTTAGGTGTTTGTTATCCTGTCATTGGATTAATTCATAGTCATAGATGGTTCTTAAAATGTGTGGTATTTTTTGTGTAAGGAAGCCTTAAACACTGGTTGTGATGTTTTTTGCACGCAAGAAACGCATGTCATTCCCAAAGATGCATACAGGATTGGACATCCCCATTTTCCACACATAATCCGAGCTCATTTTAGGAAAAAATGAAAGAGGATATCTTTTAGCTATTAATAATTCTGTGGCCTTCTTCCTTTAACTCTCCGAGAGTGATAATCAAGGGAGGTATGTTATTTAGGTAGCATCCATTAGTAATGTCGTATGTACGCTGGTGGTCGTATATGCTCCAAACAATTGTCAGAGCGGCTTTTTTCATAGATTTTTGAATAAGGTTAATAGAGTAAAGCAAGGTCCTGTGATATATTGTGGGGACTCCTTTTCGGTACATGATAACTGCTTGAACGCAACTTCTCCCAAATGTATACAACCCCTACAACTATCTTCGATCTTACACGAAGTGACCTTTATGACATTTGGCACATGCAACATGATAATGAAAAACACTACACCTTTTCCTCTTCAGTTCATAAATCTTATTCACGAATAGACTTATTTCTAATTAGCAGATCTCTATGAGACAAAGTTATCTCTTCCTCTATTAATAATATTACCTGGTGAGATCATGCATCAATTCTTTTGCATATAGATGAGAAACATGCAAGTCGTGCTTCTTCACCCTGGAAAATCAACTCTTTTATCTTGGCTAACCATCAGCATGTGGAATACTTGAAAGCCAATATCAAGGAGTTTTTCCAACCAAAAGCAAATTCAGAAGAAAATCCCTTTGTGGTATGGAATTCACATAGAGCGTGGTATTCTCATTAAACTGTCACAGAGCTAAACGGGTTAGGGAGAAAAAGCTTAAGTTCAGTTGTGTGAAAAAGTATTTGCCCCTCTCCTGATTTGTTATTCTTTTGTATGTTTGTCATATTTAAATGTTTCAGATCACCAAATAAATGCAAATATTAGACAAAGATAACGCAAGTAATCACAAAGTGCAGTTTTTAAATGAAGGTCTTTATTATTAAGGGAAAAGAAATCCAAACCAACAGAGTCCTGTGAGAAAAAGTGATTAACTGTGGTTTATAAAATCTCAACCAAATTCAACATACTGGCATGCCTATGAGTAAGGACATAAATTCCGAAACGACGCCTTGACATTCAATGACACGTATGTTTTTAACTTTTTACAACTTTGGATTAAATAAAAAGACAGTATTTGAATTTTTATGGAAATCACCTGGTGCTGATTTTTTTCTTTTTTTTCTCTTTGCCTGCATTTACAATTGGATTCCAGCCACACTGAACCTGGCACCCATGGCCCTGTGATATTCTGATGGATGAGCACTGAGTTAATTCCCTTTCCTCTGTTGAGTTAGATCCCGTTTAGCCTCCTTCACACATCCGTGTTTCCAGTTTCTCATGAATACCACCTGCACTCATTATAACCTATAGTGCTATTCCACCGCTCCTGTTTTTACATTGCAAAGCATAGGAGAAGCTTTGTAATTTCTTTCTTTATCCATACCGGAAAAACACTTATGCAGCAGGCCCACCTTTCATCATTGCCTCCAGTTAGCTCCACCATTCCCTGCACTGATACACCCAGAAATGTAGTGATTGGCTTCGAAGAGGAGGAGAGGATCATGTACGTGCTCCTCCTGTCTTCAGTGCATTATATAATAGGTAAAAAAAGCATAAATGTGCACTAAGCTTTTGGCCACGCAAATGATGCCTCAAAGCCTCCTCATTTGCATAGAAAATAAAACAAGAATTAAAAGTACAGAAAAGAATAAAATACTCTCTGTATGATTTTTATACCGGCTGAGTCCCTCATATAACTAGTGATGAGCAAGTATACTCGTTGCTCGGGCTTTCCCGAGCATGCTCGGGTGTCTTCCGAGTATTTTATCGTGCTTGGAGATTTAGTTCCGTGTCAACACAGCTGCTGGACAGCCTGATTTCATGAGGAATGCCTAATTGTTAGGGAATCCCCACATGTATTCAAGCTGTCTAGCAGCCTCAAACCATGCAGCTGAGGTGATGAAAACTAAATTTCCCAGCACACCAAAATACTCGGAGACCATCCGAGCATGCTCGGGCAAACCCGAGCAACGAGTATACTCGCTCATCACTACATATACTGTAACTGGCTAGTTTAACTTGCAATTTGGAGGTGAGAGACTTCCTTTTAAGTTTTTTGGGAAAAGTCCTATTACTTTTCTACACTATCAATGTAAAAATCTTTTTAGACTTATCCACATGCCGTACTGAAGAAGCAGGTAGCTCACAAAATTACCAGCCAGAGGAACCCACAACAATACGAACTAGAACCATATTCGTAGCTATCTACCTTTCTATTTGGTTGTGTTTTCATACATAACAAGTGCAGGGACTAATCGGCTTCACTATATACAAAGAACTTGGGCCATTGATTAAGAAGGTAAAAGAAAAGCCCTCTCTTTGCTGTCCATAAAACCAATTAGACCTCAGCTTTCATTTCTTAAACTGCTATAGTAAAATAAAAGCTGTGCTCTGATAGTTCGCTACGGGCAACAAAGACTTTTTCTTTTAGATCGTTCCAGACTATTGGCTCGTCTATAAAGAACGGCAACCATCCAAAGGAAAAATGTTTTATTATTTTGTGGGCAATGGTTTTTTAGCCTGCTTAAAATGAAACATTATGAGCCGCACATCATCCTGTGGGATAACATCCTGTGCCGATAACGATTATATTCTGAAATGATAGTATTAACAATTGTTGTGTGTCCATAGTTTTCAACTCAACTTGTCTTCTAAACAAGCCAACAAATGACCACTGATAGGCTGCATGTACATAATTTATCAAAGGCTATTTATGGGCTTATGTAAATGGACCCTCACACTCTTCACACTTAAGGCCCCGTTACACATAGCGAGATCGCTGAAACGTCACAGGTTTTGTGACGCAACAGCGACCTTGCTACGTGTGACACATAGCGGCGACCGGCCCCCCTCTGCAATATCATTGATCGTGCTCAAATGTCGTAGGCCATTTTTTGATTGTTGGTGTCCCGCAGGCCAGCATGCATTGCTGGGTTTGACGCCGTAACAACAATGAGCAACCTAGTTGGCGACTCAGAACTCATGCCTATCAAAGTCTGAGTCGTCAGAATAGCTGCTGTGTGACAAGGTCACAACGACCACCGAGGTCGTTATACGGATCGCCGTATCGTTGCTGCGTCGTTGAGTAGATCTGCCTGTTTGACAGCTTACTAGCGACCATGTAGCGACGTAACAGCAATCCTTACCAGGTCGTATCATTGTCGGGATCGTTGGAGCGTCGCTATGTGTAACGGGACCCTTAGTCTTTTATTTTTCATTGCTAAATGATCTTCCAAACATGTTATAGTAACTACAAGTCCACCACAACCACACCACTCGTCCTGCATGACTCTAATAATAATTTTATTTGTAAAATCATTTAATTTTCAGGAGAGTCTTAGAACCCCCAGATGCAGTCATAAGGGACGAGGACATAAGAAGTGTTCTGTATAAAAATGGCTATGGTTGTTGAGCGCACTGTAGTTGGCCTTTTCATCATAATCACTGTCACTAGTGATCAGACTGTGCTGGAAATTAGCAGAAATTTTATGGCCCATATCATATCTGCGAATTGAGAATTTTGAAAATGAAAGATCAGTGCCGGAGGATAACCAAGCACATTTCTCTAATAAGATATATTACAAAGTTTCTTACTTTCACATCTATTACTGAGAAAAAAAAATTAAACGTTTGCTCTTTAAGGTCCTGGCACAGCATTTCAGTTGGGTTGAGATCTGGACTTGGATTGGACCATTGTAAGACCTTAATTCTTAAATTTTTCAGCCATTCTGATGTAGAGTTGCTGATGTACTTGGGATCATTCTTCTGTTGCACGATCCAGCTTGGGTCAAGCTTTAGCTTTTTGATAGATGACTATAAAATACTTTGGTACACAGGAGTGCACGGTCAACTCAATGACTTCAAGGTGATCATATCCTGTAACTGCGAAACAAGCCTAAGCAGCACCGCCCCATGGTGCTTGACAGTTGGTATGGGATTTTTTTGCTGATATACTATGTTAGTTTTTTTTTTACAAGTGTGGTATTATGGTCAAGTTCCTCTACTATGCTGTCATATGTCCAAATTATATAATTCCAGAAGTCTCATGGTTTGTTCAGATGCAACTTTGCATCCTTTATCCATGCTATCATCTTTTTTTTTTTTTTTTTTTTAAGAAAATAAAAAGAGTCTTTCTCCTGGCAAATTTTCCAAACAAGCTATTTTTCAAATGTTATCATCATAAATGTGAACATTTAGGGGGGAACCTTTAGAATCTGAGCTGTGGCTCTAGGGGATTTTTGCAATGGCTCTAACCTTGGGGTGAATTCGCTGGGACAATTGCCAGATGTCTTGAATGTTTTCCACTTCTGAATAATCATTCTCACTCTAGACGGATAGACTTCAATATATCAGCAAATGGCCTTAAAATTTTAACCCTTTCCATATTAATGGGAAGCAAGAATTGATTTTCTAAGACCATTGCTGATGTCTTTCCTCCCTGTCATTGTTTTAGCAAAGTCCTGAATTTTCCAGACTAGCAAATGGCCTAAACATCTGCTCATATAGAGGGTGGCGATAGTTGCTGATAAACAAGTAATCAAGGACATTTGATTAGCAGCACCTGACTTCTACCGAGCTTCAAAAGTAAAGGATGTACTTAATTATTTATACATTGCTTTTGTATTTTATCCTAGTTTTTGTTAAACAAATAACATTGTGTAATTTGTCATGTGTTGTTCTTTAAGGTAGCACTTTGTCATGACTTTATATATAGCAAACACCTAAGGACTATTATGATTATGGTGCTACTGCTACATGACTTTATTGTTGACTATATTGCAGGAATTTCATCCATGTCTTAAAATCCACATAGAATCCACAATAAATATAAATGTAATTAAACTCTTTTATTCCTTAGTCTATAATATTTAAAGTAACAATATATTACAGTTAACATTTCACCATATTAGATCCATAATTTGGAGCAATTTCATTACAATGGCAATGGGTCTCTCTTGGGCCCTTCCATCACAAAACTGTCACACAAACTCTAATCTTAGAAGGTACAGCTGTTCTTTTTCTAGTCACTGAATTTCCCTATGATTTCCAATGCACTTACATGATATATCACAGCAGGAAGTGCTTTATTCTGTATTATCTCTACCAGTATCTACTCTTTGCTCTTTCAGAAACGTGCTGCTATATTGCACAGCATTATGTTTGTACACCATATAGCAAAGCCATTAAGTATCTGATGCTTAGACAATGTACTAATAAATAAAGCTAGTTGGCACAGGGGCCTGAATAATGACTATGGTGTAATATACAGTCTGCAGAAAAAGCATGTAAGGCTGCACTAGGTTCATCACAGGAGAAAAAACATTGAAGCACAATTTTGATGGATGCATCATATGTTGGTCCAACTTCAATGACTTAGTATCCAACGGGGTCTGTGATAGTCTCCTTCATTTTATAAAAAAACTGCACATGCCAGAATTTACAATGGAAGCCTACGCAGTTGTGCACAGAGTCCAAAGATGGCACAAATATAAAGGTATCCTACTCCAATGAAATCATAATGTGCTCCCAATATTTTTCATCATAGGGAAATGCACCAGGAAATTGGCAAATGGGGTCATTAACCCCTTAACCCCCAAGGGTGGTTTGCACGATCATGACCGAGCCAATTTTTACAATTCTGACCACTGTCCCTTTATGAGGTAATAACTCTGAAACGCTTCCATTGATCCCACTGATTCTGACAATGTTTTCTCGAGACATATTGTACTTCATGTTAGTGGTAAAATTTAATTCAAATAACTTGCGTTTATTTGTGAAAAAAACGGAAAATTTTGAAAAGTTTGCAATTTTCCAACTTTGAATTTTTATGCCCTTATACAGTATAACAGAGATATTGAACAAAAAAAACTTAATAAATAACATTTCACATATGTTTACTTTACATCAGCACAATTTTGGAACCAAAATTTTTTTTTGTTAGGAAGTTATAAGGGTTAAATTTGACCAGCGATTTCTCATTTTTACAACACCATTTTATTTTTACGGACCACATCACATTTGAAGTCACTTTGAGGGGTCTATATGATAGAAAATACCCAAAAAGTGACACCATTCTAAAAACTGCACCCCTCCAGGTGCTCAAAAACTACATTCAAAAAGTTTATTAAGCCTTCAGGTGCTTCACAGGAATTTTTTGAATGTTTAAAAAAAAATGAACATTTAACTTTTTTAGGCTGGTTTCACATTAGCGCTTTTTAAGCGCACGCACAGCCGGGGGTAGCTCCGCCCCCGAACCGGCTCTCTGCCCGGCGTGCCCGCCCCTTGCTTGTAGCGCCGCCTCCTAGCGCACAGCGGCCCCTGCGATCGGCGCACCCTATCTTTAGCATAGGGTGCGCAGATCATGCGCAGGCCGTGCGCTAGTTGCGCTTTGACCTGCGCTGCGCACTTTTGACGGTGCGCCGTGCGCGCCAAAATCAAACTTTTCGGATTTTGGCGCGCACGGCGCACCGTCAAAAGTGCGCAGCGCAGGTCAAAGCGCAACTAGCGCACGGCCTGCGCACGATCTGCGCACCCTATGCTAAAGATAGGGTGCGCCGATCGCAGGGGCCGCTGTGCGCTAGGAGGCGGCGCTACAAGCAAGGGGCGGGCACGCCAGGCAGAGAGCCGGCTCGGGGGCGGAGCTACCCCCGGCCGTGCGTGCGCTTAAAAAGCGCTAATGTGAAACCAGCCTTACACAAAAAATTACTTCAGGTCCAATTTTTTTATTTTACCAAGGGTAACAGGAGAAATTGGACTGCAAAAGTTATTGTGCAATTTGTCCTGAGTACGCTGATACCTGACATGTGGGGGGGGACCACTGTTTCGGCGCAAGGCAGAGCTCAGAAGGGAACGAGCGCCGTTTGACGTTTTCACTGCAAAATTGGCTGGAATTCAGATCGGATGCCATGTCACATTTGGCGAGCCCCTGACATACCTAAACAGTGTAAACCCCCAACAAGTAACCCCATTTTGGAAACTAGACCCTCCAAGGAACTTATCTAGATATGTGGTGAGAACATTGAACCCACAAGGGCTTCACAGAAGTTTATAACGAACAGCCGTACAATTAAAAAATCATATTTTTTCCGCAAAAATTCTTTTCACCCTCAATTTTTATTTTTCCAAGGGTAACAGGACCCCAAAAGTTTTTGTGCAATTTGTCCTGAGTATGCTGATACCCCATATGTGGGGGTAAACCACTATTTGGGTGCATGGCAGAGCTCGGAAGGGAAGCAGCGCCATTTGACTTTTTTAGCTGGAATTGGGATTGGACGCCACGCCGCATTTGGAAAGCCCCTGATGTACCTAAACAGTGGAAACCAAAAGTTGTTGTCCAATTTGTCCTGAGTACGCTGATACCCCATATGTGTGACAAAACTACTGTATGGGGACATGCGGGGCTCAGAAGGGAAGTAGTGACATTTTGGAATGCAGACTTTGAGGGAATGGTCTGCGGGTGTCATGTTGCCTTTGGAGAGCCCCTGATGTACCTAAACAGTGGAAACCTCCCACAAGTGACCCCATTATGGAAACTAGACCCCCTAAGGAACTTATCTAGATGTGTGGTGAGCACTTTGAACCCCCCAGTGCTTCACAGAAGTTTATAACGCCCGGGCGTGAAAATAAAAAAATCATATTTTTTCCACAAACATGATCTTTTAGTCCCCAATTTTTTTATTTTCCCAAGGGTAACAGGAGAAATTGGACCCCAAAAGTTGTTGTCCAATTTGTCCTGAGTATGCTGATACCCCATATGTGGGAGAAAACTACTGTATGGGGACACGTCGGGGCTCGGAAGGGAAGTAGTGACGTTTTGGAATGCAGACTTTGGTGTCATGTCGCGTTTGGAGAGCCCCTGATGTGCCTAAACAGTGGAAACCCCCCACAAATGACCCCATTTTGGAAACTAGACTCCCCAACTTATCTAGATGTGTGGTGAGCACATTGAAGTTTATATCGCCCGGGCGTGAAAATAAAAAAATCATATTTTTTTCCACAAAAATGATATTTTTGCCCCCAATTTTTTGTTATATTTTCCTAAGGGTAACAGGAGAAATTGGACCCCAAAAGTTGTTTTGCAGTTTGTCCTGAGTAGGCTGATACCCCATATGTGGGGGTAAAACACTGTTTGGGCACATGGCAGAGCTTGGAAGGGAAGGAGCGCCGTTTGACTTTTTCAATGCAGAATTGGCTGGAATTGAGATCAGATGCCATGGTGCGTTTGGAGAGCACCTGATGTGCCCAAACAGTGGAAAACCCCCAATTTTAACTCCAGCCCTAACCCCAACACACCCCTAACCCTAGCCCTAAGCCTAGCTCTAACCCTAGCCCTAACCCTAATGGGAAAATGGAAATAAATATATTTTCTTAATTTTATTATTTTTCCCTAACTAAGGGGGTGATAACGGGGGGTTTGATTTACTATTTATGGCGGTTTTTATATTTGGCAGCTGTCATACACTAAAAGACGCTTTTTATTGTAAAAATAGTTTTTGCCATCACCACATTTTGAGAGCTATAATTTTTCCATATTTTGACCCACCGAGTCATGTGAGGTCTTGTATTTTGCGGGACGAGTTGACGTTTTTATTGGTACCATTTTCGGGCACGTGACATTTTTTGATCGCTTTTTATTCCAATTTTTGGGATGCAGAATGAACAAAAACCAGCATTTCAAGAATTTCTTTTGGGGGGTGCGTTTACACCATTCCGCGTGCGGTAAAATTGATAAGGCAGTTTTATTATTCGGGTCAGTACTGTTACAGTGATGCCTCATTTATGTCTTTTTTTATGTTTTTGTGCTTTTATGCAATGAAAACAAACTTATATAAAAAATAATTTTTTTTGCATCGCTTTATTCTGCGAGCTATAACTTTTCTATTTTTTTACTCATGATGCTGTGTGGCAGCTCATTTCTTGCAGGACAAGATGACGTTTTCAGCGTTACCATGGTTATTTATATCCGTCTTTTTGATTGCGCGTTATTGCACTTTTTGTTCGGCGGTATGATGATAAAGCTTTATTTTTTTGGTTTGTTCTTTATTTTTATTTTTTAAGGGGTTCGCTAAAGGGTTAACTAATGGGACAGTTTTATAGGGCGGGTCATTATGGACGTGGTGATGCAAAATATGTGTACTTTTATTGTTTTTTTTTTATTTCCAAAAATTGAATTTATTAGGGAATATTTTTTTTTTAAATTATTTAGCGATTTTTTATAAATTATTTTTACACTTTTTTTTTAACTTTATTACAATGTCCCAGGGGGGACATAACTGTCATGTGACAGATCACTGATCTGTCACATCACAGATCACTGTGACAGATCAGTGATCAGTCACAGGCAGCGCAGAAGGCTTCCTCGTTCCTGCGCTTTGCAGGCACTGAGGAAGGTGGCTCCCTGCAGGCCCCCGAAGGTCCCCGCCGCCATTTTGGATTCGGGGACCTGCAGGGAAGGATACCCCCACAGCAGCGCTGCACATTATGCTGCTGTGGGGGTCTCAGGGAAGCACGGAGGGAGCCCCCTCCCTCCCGATGCTTCCCTAAACCCCGGTACACTGCGATCGTGTTTGATCACAGTGTGCCAAGGGTTAACGTGTCGAGGGCGGTCCGTGACTACCCCTGACACATAGTGCTGGGTGTCAGCTGTGATAATCTAGTAGAAAACACTGTGTACACTACTGTAGTGGTGCCAAGTTAGGTTCCCAAACCATATATGATTAAATGAAAACCTGGCACTCAACTTAATTCTTGGTGAGGCAGTTTATTGTAGTACCAGAAAACGTTTCGGTCAATATAGACCTTCATCAGTTACTAAAGTGTGAAAAAAAAAAAAAAATAAACAAAAATAAAGTATGTACAAAAATCTCATAAAATGCAATTCGGTCGTGGATATATACAATATTATACAAGAAATGCTAAAACAGAGACCAAAAAATATATCTTGGGTGCTCAGATTGAAGGTGAAAAGGATAAGACATACCGTGCTAGTACAGTATGTTTGAAAGTAGCTTGAAGGAGGGCACTTTTTATGTTATTCACTGATAACGCCTAAAAAGAAGTGATTGGCGCTGTTAAAGTGTATACTCGTACATAAGGTCAATTAGGTGGTGTTACAGAATGGTACATACCAGTAATCAAATGGTCAAAATGCTGCTGTAACGCAGGATAATCTGTAAGGTAAACGTCATGTAGGATGACATAAGACAGCGGTAAAGTGTGCTGTATATCAAAGTTGTGAGTGTCGCTATAAATGGCGAGGTAGTTACCTTAATAGTTGAAAATATCAGCGCAGCCTGGTCCTCCTGGACGTGGATAAACACTACTTGTCAGTGGAGACAGAGGTGAGCTGAGCTTAAGTGGAGGAAGGGCGGGTCTATGGCCTTGACGGACAGGAGGGTAGGGCCAATGGGAGAGAGCTGGGTGGTGACGTCAGCTGAACTAAGATGGCTGCGCGCTCAGAAGCAAAATAGGATGCATTGTAGTGTAATAAAGGGTTATAGAGTCAGGATGCACTGTTTTTGCATACGGGGGTGCTACGTTTGAGCCCATCGTGGTGCCACGGATCTGTAAGTAACTACCTTTCTGAGATTCTATGACAACTTAATGAAAATACCATCTATCAGTTACTGACCAGGGACCCGACTAGTTCCATAAGAAACAAGATTTCTGATGTACTCCATAAATACTCACTTCTAGGTGTCCTTGATACTAAAACTTGTGACTATCTCACCAATACCAACCCAGTCACACCAGTTTTCTATACATTACCAAAAGTTCATAAAAATTTACAACATCCACCCGGGAGACCGATTGTAGCTTCAAGCGACTCTATCCTGTCACCTATTGCCATCTTGCTAGAAAAAATTCTGACTTCATTAATCCGCGAAGCCAAATCTTTCATACTAGATACAGGAGCTTTCCTAAATACTTTAAAGGAATTGGGCACCATCCCTACAGATGCCATTTTGGTTTCACTAGATGTGAAGGACCTATATACTTCTATTCCACATATTGAAGGCATCAACTCCATCCACCGTCTACTATCCAATTCTGACATGGACCCAGACCAAGTGAACCTCTGTATAGAACTTTTAACACTTGTTCTAACCACTAACCATTTTTTATTTCAGGACACCCTTTACTTACAGATCCGTGGCACCGCGATGGGCTCGAACATAGCACCCCCGTATGCAAATTGTTACATGGCAGATTTTGAAGAAAATATCATCTACAAAAATGACTTCTTCAAATCCAACGCTCTTCTGTGGAAACGCTATATCGATGATGTCTTTTGCATATGGGGGGGCACGTTGGAGTCCCTTCTCTCCTTCTTTGATATACTCAATTCCTCCTGGCCAGGTATTTCTTTTACAATTTGTCACGATTCACACAAGATGAATTTTCTGGACACCATGATCATCAAGGATCCTAACGGCATACTGTCCTCTGACCTATATACTAAATCTACAGACCGTAACAGTTTGTTACATTATCAGAGTCTACACCCTTCATCCACAAAGAATGCGATTCCAAGATCACAATTTCATAGGGTGTCCAGGATTGTCTCTGATAATACTATCCGTTCAGTACAGCTTAATGAGATGTCTGCACGATTTTCAGAAAAGGGGTTATCCCCCTTCAGTATTAGATGAAGCAAGGTCTGAAAGAACCTCCTCCCAAAATAAACCCACCAACCGGATCCCATTTGTCCATTCCTTTCATCCTTCCTCCTATATCATCCACAAGTCTATCAGGAAAAATTGGCATCTTCTCTCTACCGCCCACCCTGACATACCAGAATTCCAGCATCCTTTTCTACCCTGTTTTTGGAGAGCACCAAACATCAGAGACAGCCTAGTCAAAGCTGACATAGGCACTACCATTCACAAAACACAACATCTTCTACAGAGACCAAAGACAGGTACTTTCCCCTGTCTGCATTGTATGCAGTGCAGCAACGTACTTAAAGGCAATAAATTCCATCATCCCCTTACAGGAAAAAGCTTCCCTATAAATGGATTTTTCACATGCGACACCTCATTTGTCGTGTACCTTATAAAGTGTCCGTGTGGACAGCTATATGTTGGCAAGACTACCCAGGCCATTCGGGATAGGATCTCGAAACATAAATCCACCATTCGGTGCAAGAACCTTCTGCTTCTCATTCCTTCTCATTTCATCACCTTTGGCCATAATATCTCCCAGTTACAGTTCCAGGTCATTGAACATGTCCCTCAACCCAGACGAGGTGGCAATAGGATCACCACTCTAAAACGCCTTGAGGCCTTTTGTATACACACCCTTGAGACACTTGCACCTAAAGGTTTAAACCGAGATTATGATTTATTATCTTTTGTATAATAATTTTGTACCATTGTCTCATAAGAAAGTTGATTATGATTACGTTTCAAACATGACTAACTTTTATCTCTTTTTTATAGAGTCACTTATATTGATGTGAGCTGCACCTATGGCTCTGTTGGACTTCACCCATCTTATACTATATGCTTTCCATGGAAAATGTCTTCTCTATTCTTGGATCCATCCTCAGTATCCTTGTTTGGTGTATTTATTTATTCATCCTCTTTACCACTTGTTTCCATATGTAATAATGTTTCTCATGTGTTCATGTACATATATTTTCTTCCCCCACATAGTGATACATAATGATCCATCATATGGATAGAAACAGTGTCACATAATTAATACATTCTGATGTATACACATTCCTCATAGTCTCCCCCTCTATACCGCTATGAATTTCACACAGAAAAACAGTGCATCCTGACTCTATAACCCTTTATTACACTACAATGCATCCTATTTTGCTTCTGAGCGCGCAGCCATCTTAGTTCAGCTGACTCCACCACCCAGCTCTCTCCCATTGGCCCTACCCTCCTGTCCGTCAAGGCCATAGACCCACCCTTTCTCCACTTAAGCTCAGCTCGCCTCTGTCTCCACTGACAAGTGGTGTTTACCCACGTCCAGGAGGACCAGGCTGTGCTGATATTTTCAACTATTAAGGTAACTACCTCGCCATTTATAGCGACACTCACAACTTTGATCTACAGCATACTTTACCGCTGTCTTCTGTCATCCTACATGACGTTTACCTTACAGATTATCCTGCGTTACAGCAGCATTCTGACCATTTGATTACTGGTATGTACCATTCTGTAACACCACCTAATTGACCTTATGTATACACTTTAACAGTGCCAATCACTTCTTTTTAGGCGTTATCAGTGAAGAACATAAAAAGTGCCCTCCTTCAAGCTACTTTCAAACATACTAGCACGGTATGTCTTATCCTTTTCACCTTAAATCTGAGCACCCAAGATATATTTTTTGGTCTCTGTTGTAGTATTTCTTGTATAATATTGTATATATCCACGACCGATTTGCATTTTATGTGATTTTTGTACATACTTTATTTTTGTTTATTTATTATTTTCACACTGTAGTAACTGATGAAGGTCTATATTGACCGAAACGTTTTCTGGTACTACAATAAACTGCCTCACCAAGCATTAAGTTGAGTGCCAGGCTTTCATTTTATCATATATAGCTGTGATAATCAGCTGACACCCAGCCGCGATCAGCGTCACTCACCACGTGGGCACCACTGATCGCTATGACGTACTATCAATTCCCTGGGAATTAAGTCCCAGGGAATATGGATGGGATAGTACATCATATGGCAGAAAGGGGTTAAAGAGGTTGTCCACTACATCGATGACCTACCCTTAGGTCATCGATAGGTCATCGAGGACATCTGCCTCCTACTGATTTGAATAGGAGGCGGAGGTGCAGTATCAAGCCACCCCAGCAACTACAAATAGATGGAGCAGCTTGGCAAGCGAGTACTTCTGGTCGGTGGCCACCGCTGCCGACACCGACAACAGCTGATCAGTGGGGGTGCCAGGTGTCAGACCCCGGCCGATCAGACATTGAAGGCCAAACCTACGGATAAACCATCAATGTAAAAGTAGTGTACAACCTCTTTAATATGACGATCCATATAGTAACATGCTCCATCGGATCCGTTTGACAGATAAAGGGTTCCATTAGTGTGAACGAAACCTAATGTGACAGTATTAGTTATGAGCGAGTATACTTGTTGCTCGGGTTTTCGCGAGCATGCTCAAAAAAACCTGAGCAACGAGTATACTCGCTCATCACTAGATAGTATACAAAAAAGTAAACCTAATGAAGCAGTGTTTAGCTTTAGTAATACATTTCATATTCAGTGCATTATCCCAATTCCCACAGGTCAGTATAGTGCCGATTTCCAGGTAATCTCATGTTACATTTTTATAAGCGTGAGCTCTTGTGACCCAATGTAAAACACAACAGATAATATGTGGTGTTCATTTATAAATAGAGTGGCCAATTATACAAAATTGAAATAAACAATTTCCATTGCCCAGTGGTATACATACTGCGCGACACTTGTAGGTGATGTGTAGCACCTAGAGGAAGGCAAATTCATATAGTGCAGCAGCATGTACAGAATAATGATCAGGCATCAGGCTCAACTACACAACAGGAATAAACAGAAAAACTATTGTTTTATCATCTGTCCTGAGGGCACGGCAATAGCCTTAGATTTACAAATATTGTGCTGTGTGTGTATCTAAAAGTAAATTTCTGTGTGTTATGTATTGTATACGCCTATGGTCAGTGTATGATCAGCTGTAGCAAGCATTAAAATGATAGGCAGCGTGGTACATTATCAACTTACTATTGTCTAAGGCAGGGGTTCCCAATGTGACACGGAAGTCACATGTGGCTCACAAGCCCATGATGTGTGGCTCATGGCTGTTTGCTAACTTGGTGCATGATCACCAGCTCTAGCATATAGTGGACTTTTCTGTGTATCCCCATATAACAAAAAATCGGAGATCGGAATGTGTATATTATTATTATTATGGTGCCATTTATTCCATGGCGCTTTACATGTGAGGAAGGGTATACATAATACATACAAGTACAGTAATCTTAAACAATACAAGTCCCAACTGGTACAGGATGAGAGAGGACCCTGCCCGCGAGGGCTCACAATCTACAATGGGATGGGTGAGGATACAGTAGGCGAGGGTAGAGCTGGTTGTGCAGTGGTTTGGTAGATCGGTGGTTACTGCAAGTTGTAGGCTTGTCGGAAGAGGTGGGTCTTCAGATTCTTTTTGAAGTTTTCCATGGTAGGCGAGAGTCTGATATGCTGTGGTAGAGAGTTCCAGAGTAGGGGGGATGCGCGGGAGAAGTCTTGTATGTGATTGTGGGAAGAAGAGATAGGAGGGGAGTAGAGAAGGAGATCTTGTGAGGATCGGAGGTTGCGTGCAGGTAAGTACTGGGAGACAAGGTCACAGATGTACGGAGGACTCAGGTTGTGGATGGCTTTGTATGTCATGGTTAGGGTTTTGAACTGGAGTCTTTGGGTAATGGGGAGCCAGTGCAGGGAATGACAGAGGGGAGAGGTCGGGGAATAGCGGGGGGACAGGTGGATTAGTCAGGCAGCAGAGTTTAGAATAGATTGGAGGGGTGCGAGAGTGTTAGAGGGGAGGCCACAGAGCAGGAGGTTGCAGCAGTCAAGGCAGGAGATGATGAGGGCATGGACTAGGGTTTTTGCAGATTCTTGGTTGAGGAATGTACGTATCCATGAAATGTTTTTGAGTTGAAGTCGGCAGGAAGTGGAAAGGGCTTGGATATGTGGTTTGAAAGAGAGATCAGTGTCAAGGATAACCCCGAGGCAGCGAGCTTGTGGGACTGGAGAGAGTGGGCAGCTGTTTACTTAAATGGATAGGTCTGCTGGGGGGGGTCAAGTGAGATGGGGAAAGAAGATTAATTCTGTTTTGTTCATATTAAGTTTTAGAAATCTAACAGAGAAGAAGGCCGACATAGCAAACAGTATATATTGGCCATTTGGGTGGAGAGATAAATATGGTAAGCTGAAGATAAAATGATTCTGTTTGTTTAGGCCAGATTCACACAAGCATAAACTGGATGAAGGCATATGATTTTTAGTGGATAGCACTCGGACCAAGGCTATTTATTGGTGCAGTACCGATTACCGATTTTTATTCACTGCCAGTATGTCTGTGAACAAAATTGCAACATGTTGTGATTTCACTCTGAAATCTGAACACACTCACCCATTCAAACAATGTAGGATAGATCTTCAGCTCACCTGGTTCAGCCTGCCCAGTCCTCCTTTCCATAATCTCGGTGCACGGAGTGGATCCATCCCCATCTGGGAGAAATGCTCAATGAAAAAAAGTTTTTTATAGTTCCAGCACACGATGTGAAAAAATTAAGAAAAGCCTTTATTTAATCCATAATTAAAAAATGCAATTCCAGTGATGATAAAAGCATGTGTAGGCTTACGCGTTTCGGATCATATTTGACCCTTAATCATAGCATAAAATACTGAATAAATGTTGCACTTATCAAGGAAAAGCAACCAGAGAAGGCTGCCTTGGGTAACACCCACCAAAATCAGCTGTGAAACTGACATCACTAATTCAAAGTTAACAATAGTACCTCACTGGTTTAACCCTATGATGCATTCATCTTATACAAACATATTACAATGTGAATTCTCACTTAATAATAATCTGATTAAACCAAAAACAAACAAACTTCAACCTCCCTAGTAGCTGGGATTAAAGGCACATACCACCGCACCCGGCAAAAGGAAAAGAAAAAAAAAAAAACCTCCAAAAAAAAAAAAAAAAACCTCCAAAAAAAAACAAAAAACAAAAACCCATATTAATATAGATACATCAATTCATGCTTCAAATTTAATCCTGCTGGATATCTAGTATTAAGTTTTAGTATCCACCGAGCTTCAATCATCTGGAGTAATTTAATTCTATCGCCACCACGCCGAGGAGCAGGAACAAATTCCAAAGCACTTACTCGCAGGCTATTCAATTCTCCCTTATGTTCATGCAAAAAATGTTTAGAAGCCCCCGAAAGACTACGGGTAGTAATATTATTGATGTCATAAATGTGTTCCGACAATCTTTTTCTTATGCTACGACTTGTGGATCCTACATACTGTTTTCTGCATGTCGTGCAAAAGATGATATAAACACAGTAATCAGTGGCACAATTCATAAAAGTTTTGAGCTTAAATACTTGACCCTCATTACTTATAACAGACTTATTATTATTTATCATGAATTTACATAAACCACATAACTTCTGCCCGCATCTAAATGAACCTTTAGTAGATAACCATGTACAACCTATTTTATCTGTGTTCTCACTGAGTTCACTAGGAGAGATTATATTTCCTATCGTCAAAGATTTTTTGGGGACAAATTTGCAACCATTTTTCAAAATTTCCCTAAGTGTACTATCAGTAGTTAATAATGGTAGATGTTTACGAACAACATTAATTACTTTGTAATAATTACTATGATATGTAATAATATTACTACCCGTAGTCTTTCGGGGGCTTCTAAACATTTTTTGCATGAACATAAGGGAGAATTGAATAGCCTGTGAGTAAGTGCTTTGGAATTTGTTCCTGCTCCTCGGCGTGGTGGCGATAGAATTAAATTACTCCAGATTATTGAAGCTCGGTGGATACTAAAACTTAATACTAGATATCCAGCAGGATTAAATTTGAAGCATGAATTGATGTATCTATATTAATATGGGGGGTTTTTTTGGAGTTTTTTTTTTTTTTTTTTTGCCGGGTGCGGTGGTATGTGCCTTTAATCCCAGCTACTAGGGAGGTTGAAGTTTGTTTGTTTTTGGTTTAATCATCAGATTATTATTAAGTGAGAATTCACATTGTAATATGTTTGTATAAGATGAATGCATCATAGGGTTAAACCAGTGAGGTACTATTGTTAACTTTGAATTAGTGATGTCAGTTTCACAGCTGATTTTGGTGGGTGTTACCCAAGGCAGCCTTCTCTGGTTGCTTTTCCTTGATAAGTGCAACATTTATTCAGTATTTTATGCTATGATTAAGGGTCAAATATGATCCGAAACGCGTAAGCCTACACATGCTTTTATCATCACTGGAATTGCATTTTTTAATTATGGATTAAATAAAGGCTTTTCTTAATTTTTTCACATCGTGTGCTGGAACTATAAAAAACTTTTACTCACCCATTCAAGTCTATGGATGCATGGAAAACATCGGACTGCACTCGCATGACATCTCAGTGCAGTCTGATTTCCATAGATTCACACAATGGAAAAGATCTAGAAATTTTGTTCTCCATCTGCTCCTTACAGTGGGGTCCGATTCTCTCATCCAAAGTCAGATCAAACTATTCGGACTCTCTGAGCAAACTGTCGTCAGAATTTGATCGGAGTGTAAATAGAATAATCAAAACGATTCTCTTGTATAAAGTTGAAGAAGATGGCGTAGCACCCCTCTGAAAACTCCTGTTATTGTATTGTGTGCAGATTGTATTTTATTGCCTCCTGGAGGCTACAGTCCCTGTTAGTTAGGAGTGACAAGGTTAACTGCAGGGCCAGCCCATAGTTGGGGAGGAGAAATGGAGACTGGTGTGTGAGTTCCTGGCTTTATATGTAACCCTTGTGGGGCGGGACTGTTGTACAGAAACTACATCTGATAGAAGCAGACAGTGTAAGCCATAATCATCAACATTAACAGAAATGAACACTTGAAATAGATCACTCTGTAATGACTCTATATAATATATGAGATTCACTTTTTGTATTGAAAAACTGAAATAAATTAACTTTTTGATGATATTCTAATTTTGTGAGAAGCACCTGTATGACTTTGCAGTCATTCACAGTATTATATCATTCTTATCCCAAACCAAGTAATGCAGCCGAGAGCTTTGTGCGCATTTATTTATCAGGAGAGAGAACATTTCACACTTATAACTTGTTAAATTACCCAGAAGCTGTTTCTTGTCCGAAACTGATAAAACCACAAAACCATGTTATTACCTCTTGTTATTCTCACTACCTGAACCTGTCTGAACTCGTTCTTGACGACTGTCATGCTCTTCATAGGGGTTATCCCAGCCATCATACATTTTATCAGCTACCTTGTGGACAAATATGGTTTATGGGATAACCCCTTTAACATATGAAAATATTTCCTTGTTTTGCCTGGTTTTAGCAGCATTCTTACCTTTATCTGGTACTGAACAAATATTTAAATATAATTGCTCCATATTTAGAATAATTGGGAACGTACTTCATTAGTTTTGTCGTCTACACGTCTGACTTCGTGATCCGTTCTCCTCAATGTTGACCCACACTTCTCTATCATTAACGAACACACTCACAAATCTATTAGTAATCTAAACGCTGTGCTTCTTACCCCAGTAAATCGTATAAGTCACTTTGCAGCATGTACTAGCCAAGTGGTTTCTGGAGATGCTTCTCAATTACAAATCTCATTTGTCAATTTGTTTCTCAAGATCATTAAAGATAAAGTCCGGCTGAAAGTCACTAATAGATCGATGAGATTGTTACTGCCGCTATTGTGTTCTTTGAAAAGGTTGACTCAAGTATTTAAATGGGTAAAATTGCAACGTGCTTGTCAAAAAACAGCAACACTGCAGTTGATACCTTATTGAAAAAAAATTCTCAAGAAAACAGGGATTTAATGTTATGTTGTAAAGATTGTTGCCACCCTCTAATCTATGTAGGTAATGAGCCTACCTGCATCAATCTGAAGCTGGCCATATCATATCCTTCATAAGCACACATATAGAAGGGCTTGACAGGAGAAGAAATAAATCTTCTCAGTTGAATGAGCGCAAAGAATTTTTTTCTCCAACCTCAATCCTCTGTGCACAGTCAGCTGACAAGAACCCCTTTAATGAAAAGTCAGCTGACAAGAACCCCTTTAATGAAATCCGCTGCCTTGGAGTAACTGTCGACTCTGCCCTGTCCTTCAAAGCACACGTCCAAACACTTGCCACCTCGTGTCGCCTCCAACTCAAAAATATTTCCAGAATCCGCCCCTTCCTCAGTCCTCAATCTACTAAAACTCTTGTACATACCCTCATCATCTCCCGCCTTGACTACTGCAACACTCTCCTCTGTGGCCTCCCTGCCAACTCTCTTGCACCACTCCAGTCTGTCCTCAATTCTGCTGCCCGACTAATCCACCTCTCTCCTCGCTACTCCCCTGTCTCTCCCCTCTGCAAATCCCTCCATTGGCTCCCAATTCCCCATCGAATCTAGTTAAAACTACTAACACTGACCAACAAAGCCATCCACAACCTTTCCCCTCCCTTTATCTCTGAACTAATCTCCCAATATCTTCCCTCACATAATCTTCGATCCTACCAAGACCTCCTACTCTCCTCCTCACTTATTCATTCCTCACACAACCGCCTTCAAGATTTCTCCCGAATATCCCCTATCCTCTGGAATACCATGCCTCAACACGTCCGATTATCCACCACCCTCAGATCCTTCAAAAGGAACCTGAAAACCCATCTTTTCAGGAAAGCTTACAGCCTGCAATAACCATTCTGCTGCCTCACCACCGCCTGAGCTGCTGCACCCCCGACCTTCTGTCTCTTCCCCACTATCCTGTAGAATGTAAGTCTGCAAGGACAGGGTCCTCTCCCCTCTGTTCCTGTCCGTCATTGTAAATTTGTTTACTGTTAACGATATCTATAACTTTGTTTGTAACGATATCTATAACTTTGTATGTAACCCCCCTCCCCATTTACAGCAGCATGAAATTAATGGCGCCATATAAATAAATGAATAATAATATTAATAATAATGAATCTGTAACTGGTTCCTACTGTATAAGTAGAAGAATCATTTCTGATTCAATAGGAATGAGACTCTTATCTTTATTATTCATGACCTATCCTTAGGTCGGGGTTCGACACCCGGCACCCCAGCCTATCAACTGACCTCAGTGTTGGCGGCGGTAGCCACCGGCTGGAACAGCTCAATTGCAGAGCTGCTCTGTTTTCAGATAGTAGCTGCAAATGGGGACTGTCATCCACCTCCTATTGATTTGAAAAGGAGGCGGATGTGTAGCACCCTGCTACTGCCACTATCAGAAGATGGTCAGCTCCGCCATTGAGTATTTCCGCCGACACCGAGATTATCTGATCGGTGGAGGTACCATGTGTCTGACCGTGACCTATATTAATAATAATAATAATTTTATTACTATAGAGTCAACCTATTCCACAGCACTTTACATTTTAGAGGGGACTTGTATAGACAATAAAAGACATTACAGAATGACAATAATCACATAAATCAGATGCCAAGAGGAGTAAGGGCCCTGCTCGCAAGCTTATAATCTGTGAGGAAATACGGAAGACAGGAAAGGTAAAAGATAACAATTGCCTGCATTATATGGTCCAGACATCCATATAATAAATAGGGTGTTCACTGGGGTGACCGAATCTCATATGGGGGGAAAAAATGTTGGAATCTTGTTCATCTGGACCCCACAAAACGATTCCCCTTTCCAGATATTGAGATAGCCAAAATTTCAGCTCGATCAAACGACGTTAACCCGTGCCGCTCGTTGCTCAAAGTTTGAAAAAATCCAAATTGAGGTATTTTAAGATTTAGGTATTTTGCATAGTCTGTTAGACTATAAAGAATGTGACAACAACATTGCAGAAATAGCCCTGACCAAATTTTCGAACCATTTGTGGTATTTGAATACAGAGTTGGTGGGATTATCGTTTTTTGATCCCACCATTACAGACAATGAAAAGTTGTTAATGGCTAATAAATTGCTCAGTAGCACAGATGAACCATCAGAGCACGCTAACCTACATGAGTTGATAATTTTACAAAGTTATCTTATCTATTCTAGAGCTTTTGTTAAAGTAGTTTTTGAAACGTCAGAATATAATGCTCGGCATTTGCTTACAACTTGCAGGACATACTGCTTTTGTTCTTCATCTTTTGTCAGAAGGTCGTTAAAGTCGGTTACTTCCTACCTCTTTTAATTTTTCTTTCCTAACGTTTGGATTTACAACCCTAGCGTGCTCTGATGGTTCATCTGTGCTACTGAGCAATTTATTAGCCATTAACGACGTTTCATTGTCTGTAATGGTGGGATCAAAAAACGATAATCCCACCAACTCTGCATTCAAATACCACAAATGGTTCGAAAATTTGGTCAGGGCTATTTCTGCAATGTTGTTGTCACATTCTTTATAGTCTAACAGACTATGCAAAAAACCTAAATCTTAAAATACCTCAATTTGGATTTTTTTAAACTTTGAGCGATGAGCGGCATGGGTTAACGTCGTTTGATCGAGCTCAAATTTTGGTTATCTCAATATCTGGAAAGGGGAATCGTTTTGTGGGGTCCAGACGGACAAAATTGCGACATCGATTTTTTGCGGTCACCCTAGTGTTCACGTAATGCTGCATGAACCGGTCACCAACCAGTATGTGTATGGACACAGAGAGCTGTTAAGTGCATGTAGGGTGTGAACAGATGATACGAGGATCCCGGTTTTGAAGTAAATGTTGCACAGGCAAAACAGGGATAGTTAGTTGAGTATGTTGAGGTGATAGGCCAGTTTAAAGAAATGCATTTTTAGGCCACGCTTAAAACTGTGGGTATTGGGGATTAATCAAAGTGTCCTGGTATGGCATTCAAAAGAATTGGCACAGCTCGCGAGAAGTCTTAGAGATGGGAGTTGCAAATTTGGATTATTGAAGATGTTAATCTTAGATCATTAGCAGAATGGAGGGCACAGGTAGGGTGGTAGATTTAAACAAGGGAGGGGAAGTAGGGTGGTGCTGAAGAATGTAGCACTTTGTGGGTGAGAGTGATGAGTTTATATTGAACCCTATATGGGCAACCAGTGCAACAACTGGCACAGGATAGAGGCATCGGTGTAACGGTTGGTGAGGAATATGATCCTGCCTGCTGAATTCAGGACGGATCAGAGAGGGGAAGGTTTAGTAAGAGGGAAACCGATTAGTAGAAAGTTTAAATAGTCCAGATGATCAGACATTGCTGATCTATCCTTAGGATAGCATAAAGGTAAGTAAACAGCATCCTATTTAGTATGATGAATTCCAGAAGACAAAGTTTATTCCTCCATCATAATACAACATTTCGACCTGTGATAGGTCTTTATCAAGTATACTTGATTAAGTATCATTGATGACTTATCCTAAGGATAGAGAGAAAAAGTGTGAAGGCTGACAGCACTCACTAAGTTGGACGCTCATTCAAGTTCCAAGGAACCCACTTGGAGGATCAACAGCATAAAGGTAAGTATATAGCATCTTCCCTCTTCTCTTTATCCTTAGGCAAGGTCATCAATGATAAAGCAGTGTGCAACCTCTTTAACTAATCTTAGGCTATGTGCCCACGCTAGCGTTTTTAAACACTCAGGAAAAGGATCCCCTTTCCCAGAAAACGCGCATCTTTTTCCGCGCTTTTCTTGAGCGTTTTTTGACGCGTTTTTGACACGCGATTTCTGGGAACATTGGGGATGGCTAAAAACGCTTAGCAATGCGGGAATTAATGAGCATGCTGCGTTTTTAGCCGCTAAGCGATTCCTGAGCTGTTAAAAACACATGCATTGGCACAAAGAGCCAAAAACGCATGCTAATTAATTTGATGCATCTTTTAAGCATTTCTGCAGTGTCTGATCCGGCTCAAACACTGCGGAAATGCTTAACAAAACGCATCGTGGGCACACAGCCTTAGAAACAAAAGGACTCTCATGGCTTTTTTTTTAGTATCAGGCCGTTTTTCTTTTTTAACGATTGTATGGAAGGATTTAATTTTCTTTTTTAAAGTTTTACAGCATATTTTAACCAGGAAAATTATATATGTATTATTAGACATGCTTTATCTAATATATAAAGCTCAAGTGTGTGTATGTATGTATGTATGTATGTATGTCCGGGATTGGCATCCGCACCATCGCAGCTACAGCCACAAAATTTGGCACAGTCACACTTCTGGACCCCGAGAGTGTCCTAGGCTATGTTGTGAGGTGAAATTTTAACCCCGCACGATCCAATTCACCAAACAATTTTGCCCCTATCTACATAATGGGGAAAAAGTGTGTATCAAGCCACGCCCCTCATTATGATGTCATAATGGTTGCCATGGTGACTCTGATGTCATCATAGGTTGCAAGCCCCGCCGCTCATTATGATGTCATAATGGTTGACTATGGGATGGAGGATGTGTGATGGGTATATGGGCACTCGACTATGGGATGGAGGATATGTATGATGGGTATATGGGCACGGGCCTATGGGATCGTGGATATGTATGATGGGTATATGGGCACGGGACTATGGGATGGAGGATAATTATAGTTTGCTATAACTAACCACAGTTAGTTACTATGCCCGGGCAGCGCCGGGCTCTTCAACTAGTATTTACATAAATTGCATACAAATATGTTAACATGGTCCAATGTATTTCTGATAAATCATTGAAAATCATCTAGGATATAGTACACAGAATAAAGGAAAACAAGGCACCAAGATACATATAGAAAGCGAAAATTAAATCTAAATATAAAATATCAAATGCGCATTTAGGCAAATAAAGCAGATATGTCTGGATGTTTCCAAAAACATGCCACCACTAAATATAGAAAGCCATAGCCAAGTGACCAATAGGTACACATTGTACCGCTAGCAGCATGGAAAAGTTTCACAGTAACTGCAAAAAATAGGGCTTAACAAGGTAATGAGGGCATCAGAGAGGTGATCCCAGGGTCGGATGTCCACCCCGACGCGCGTTTCGCTGGCACAACACCGCTTTCTTTTTTACATAAAAGATATAGAAAAAACATTGTACCTTACAGTATACTGTAGTCTGTGAGCTACAGTATTACCCTCTAGGCCTAAATATAGTACATAATGAAGGCTACAATTTTAAGGCTAAATTAAGTTGCCTTTTAGATATTCTTAACGTAATATTCAATTTTTTAGGTCTAAAGATATTTTTTTAGAGCTGACTGAACTCAATATTCAGATAAAAACTTTTGTGCCAAACCCCATAGGATAGGTAATAATTTCCTATTTTGGCGCACACCTGTTAATCCCTACCCAACACCTGTTGTACGTATACAGCAAGTCAGGAGCAGAAGTATGGAGAGGTGAGGCTGTGTGTAGCATCCTGGATCTGCCTCTAGTATCAGTGAGTTAACTTGTTAAATGCAGCTTTCTATAAGTGACAGTGGCATTAACAATGCACCAAAATGTCAGTGCAGCATTCCATGCGCCAATCAGCCAATCCATCATGTAATAATGTCATAATGGATTGCTACTTTATGACAGCTAGTGGTCTGTTGAAGAACGCAATGCCCACCATCACGAAGCTCCAATGAAACACAGCCTCTGGGTGAACTTCAAAGTAGACCATCAATTTTACCATGTACAATTTTAAAAAACTACTGTATATAACAGAAGCGATCAGATGATCACAGGTTCAAGTCCCCTAAGTGGACTAACAAATAGACTAAAAAATGTATAAAATAATAAAAATATTAATCCCCCACTAAAAATTCAGTAATTAAAAATTGAAAAAAAAAATACACATAATTGATATCTCTGTGCCCATAAAAGTCTGATCTATCACAACTCAAAATTAACTCAATCAGTACACACCATAAATAGAAAACACCCTGCCAAAATTGCATTTTTTTTGTTAGCCGCAATGCTGCAACAATGCAGTAAGAAATAATCAAAATGTCATATCTACTCCAAAATAGTATCAATAAAAATGTCTCAAGCCACAAAAAACAAGCCCTCAAACAGCTCCCTCGAATGAAAAATGAAATCTTGATGAGTCTCCGAAAATAGCAACGTCATAAAATTATTTTTACAAATTTCTGATTTTTTTTTCTTCATAATAATTTAAAAAAATGGACAAGTTTGGAATCACCGTAATCGTGCTAACCTGGAAAATCATGATGCCAGGTCATTTTTACCACACACTATACACCGTTAAAACAATTCACAAAATGCAGAATTGCATTTATTTCATAATTTCACCACACTTTTTCTATCCCATTTTTCAGGACCTTTTGTGGTAAAATTAATGGTGTCATTCAAAAGTACAACTCGCCCCCAAAAAGCAATACCTTATAAATCTATGTGGACAGAATAGTAAAAAAGTTATGGCCTCTTGGAAGGAGGAAAGGAAAAAACAAAAATGCAAAATTGGCAATTGGCCATGTCGGGAAGGTGTTTAAGTCTATTAGCATCTCAGAAGGTAATAGCACATTGGATCCCTAAGACCTCCACTTGGTCCTGAGAATGAAGGGCTTGTACTACTTTACTTTTGTATTCTCTTCACAGTTTTTCTTTGCACATTGGTGCTCCCAGCCACCCATCTGTGCAGGGAACAGCAGCTGGCACCATTCAATTGAAAGGAGCCATATCAGCAAGTGACAGATTATGCTGCTGAGCAAAGGAAAAACTGCAAAGGGGACACAAAGGCACATGCACCTTTTGTTTTAAGTGGGTCCCAGAGGTCATACTTATAGCAATATGGCACATCACTTAGTGACATGAGAAAACCTCTTTACAAAATTCTGGCTGCCTGCAGGTACCACTAGAGATGTCGTAGCAGCTTACAGTATGTTCCCTCCATTGGTGGCTTCAGAATTAGGATTCCCCTCTTTTTCACGATGCCAGCAGTCACATGACTCATATGCAATCTGCAGACTTCCGATTATGTGCCGACCGCTTTCTCTTGGTCTAAGTTGAGAGCTCTATAGCCAAGTTACCTTTACAAGTAAAGAACCATTAAGTACTTTTCATCCCACTTCATTGCTGATTACATTTTTTTTTGCATTTTTTTCCATAGACCTGAGAAAATCCTGCAATTATGAATTACGTGGTGATCCTACAGGCCGTCTTATTTCCAAACCAGAGAATGCACATTTTAGGGTACATCCATTTTTCTCATCTGCAGTAGATGAGGTTTACAGTCAGTATCATTTAGATTTCTTTTATTTCAAGGGAAATCTGCAGAAACAGTTATGCTTAATATGGGCCTTGGGCTTTTTCTGACTCTGGTAAGACAATAGGTCATGCTTTGGATCCCATCACTGATGGCTTCAGGGAGTGATATGTCGAAATGTATTTGAAGACAATGATAATAGTTGGATGTTACAGGAGCATTTATAGAGGATCTAAACTGCTACAACATTCTCCTTAAAATGAACCTAGTAACCAGTTTAAGACAACAATGAAAATGCTAATGCAAAAAAAGGAAATTGAGGAGACAACTTAGGCCAGAAAAGTCACAATTGCCATCAGCTACTGCAGTCATCGGCGGCTTCTGTCAATTGTATGGAACATGATGTTTTTTATTGGGGATTCTCCATGATTTTCTGCATTTTCATACTAAATACATAGTAAATTATATATGAAAAAATAATGGGGTAAACTCTTATTCAGATAGATATCATACTAATAAAGCCTCTGGAGCAAGTAATATCCAAATATGCCTGGACATTTGGGAGTGTTTTCAGAGTTGCACTAGTCCTCTAATTTTTCCAAAAGGTTGTCCAACATCGACATATCTGATTTTCACAGGATTGGTGATGAGTGCCTGATTTATGTAGGTCCTATTACTAGGATCTCCACTGATCATGAGATCATCTCCATCCATCCTATAGACTTTGAATGGAGCAGTTCCCTGCATGTCCACTTGATTAAAACTGGGACGAAGGAAAATCACTTCTCGCGATTTATCTTGTTTGAAAATTTCCCTGGGGTCAGCTATATTGGCAGCATGAAGATCTTTCTTGCATGGTTTGTGTAGAACATATGGCTGCTGCAGTGGATGAGAGTTTTATTAATATTGGTGCACCATATAAGCCATACTAGCCTACATAAACCTCTCCATCCTCACATTCTACAATGTTGACTAAATTAATCAACATGGAATAAGATATTTATGGAATCTAGAATTGAAAAGCAGAAATTCTAGTATATACCAGTAGATATGAGTGGATCTTTTCAAATTCAACTTCGCTGATTTCGCAGAATCTTCCCCAAAAATTTGATTTGCAGCCAATACATTTACAGGAATCTTAATACTGAAAAGCTTGTAACTGCTCGGAAAATACATGTGGGGGAGAGGAGAAAGAGATAAAAACCCGTTGACCATAAGAGCTTACAATTAGGCCGGGTTCACACTTGCATTTCGCTGGTCTGCATATGGCTGTGCACTTCTTCCCTTAAGCTCCGCCAACTTTCGCATGCGTCCTGCGTCGTGCTGAGCATCTATCTTTAATATTGGGTATGCTGGGACATGCATTGTATGTGGATGCGTCCGCATGCGGCGTTTTGACGTGCCCGCCGACCACACATAAATGCAACATGTTGCGTATGGCGGGCACGTCAAATCACCGCATGTGGACGCATCCACATGCAACGCATGTCCCTGAGTACCCAATGTTAAAGATAGGTACGCAGGATGCATGTGGAAGTAGGCAGAGAATAAGTGGAGCTTAAGGGAAGAAGTATGTAGCCATCCACAGACCAGCCAAACGCAAGTGTGAACTTAGCCTTAGAGTTGAGCGAATTTTGTTCGGATTCGGTTCCGATTACGATCGGCATTGAATATTGTTTTTGCAATATTCGTCGAACACAGCCGAACGTCATTAGAGACAATGGGAGTAGAAATTAGCGAATATGTTCGAAACCAATCATCAAACATACATTCGGCATGAATAGGGTTCGAATATGGCACGAATACGGCAAATTCAGATTCGGAGACCAAATCCGAACAAACTGACTCAACTCTACTTGTAAGGTAGTTAACACAAAGGAGGACAGTTTGCAACTACAGACAGATTTGAGTAAATTGGAGAATTGGGCTGAAAAATGGCAAATGAGGTTTAACACAGATAAGTAAAATGAAAAATGTGGTTTGGTACCGTGTTAGCCAGTAGAAAAAAATATATAAAGTGCTCTCAGTGAGAGAAACAAAATAGGAATCTTGTGGGTATGATACCTTTTAATGGCTAACAAATAATAGTGAATGTTGTTACAAAGCAAACTTTCGGGACTGCTTACATCCCTTCATCAGGCTGATATGACAAAATATTTGAAGAAACCTTATTTATATACAGTTTAAAGCACAACATTTCAATAAACAAACAATGAGCTTGAAGAGAGAATCCTTAATTAGGTAAGATTAGATAGGTAGTGTGAAAAGTTCTGTGAGATCAAAGGGCTACTTGGAGGAGATAGCTCAGATATGGTAATGGCTCATAAAACCTTCTGACAAATTGAGTCCTGTGTGAATAGGATTCTATTCACAAATGTTTCTTCAAATATTTTGTCATATCAGCCTGATGAAGGGACATAAGCAGTCCCGAAAGCTTGCTTTGTAACAACATTCACTATTATTTGTTAGCCATTAAAAGGTATCATACCCACAAGATTCCTATTTTGTTTCTCTCACTGAGAGCACTTTATACACAGATAAGTGTAAGGTTATGCACATGGGAAGGAGAAACAGATGCTACAATTACTTACTAAATGGGAAACTGCTGGGGAAATCAGACATGGAAAAAGACTTAGGCATCTTAGTCAATAAGAAGCTAAATTGGAGTGCCCAGTGTCAGGCAGCTGTCACCAAAGCAAATAGGGTCATTGTATACATTAGAAGAGGTCTGGGGACACGAGATGAAAACATAATTCTCCCTCTGTACAAATCACTCGTCAGACCACACTTGGAGTATTGTGTGCAATTTTGGACGCCGGTGCTCAAGAAAGACATTACTGAACTTGAAAGGGTTCAAAGGCGGGCTACTAAAATGATAAATGGAGTTGGTTCACTACAATACCAAGAAAGGTTATCAAAATTAGGTCTATTTACTTTAGAAAAGAGAAGACTTAGGGGAGACCTAATATATATGTACAAGTAGATTAGAGGGCAATACAGAGATCTCTCCAATGAACTGTTTGTACCAAGGATTTTGACAAAAACAAGGGGGCATTCTCTTCGTTTGGAGGAAAGACAATTTCTGCACCAGCATAGAAGAGGGTTCTTCATGGTAAGAGCAGTGAGACTCTGGAATTCTCTACCTGAGGAAGTGGTGATGGCCAACTCACTGAATGAATTTAAGAAAGTAATGGAGGCTTTTCTTGTGAGTAACAGTATAGAAGGTTACGAATAACAATATTATAAGTAGATGGTTGACCCAGCTTAGGAGTCGGGAAGGAATTTTTTTCCCTATGGAAAAAGTTGGCTTCTACTCTGTGGGTTTTTTGCCTTCCCCAGGATCAACAATGCAGAACAACTGCACTAAAAATGGGTTGAACTAGATGGACATAAGGTCTTCCTTCAGCCTCCAAAACTACAGTATGTTACTATGTTACTTACAATCTGACACTTTACAGGTGAAAGAGAGGACTCCATTGACCATGACAGCTTACAATCACCATGAGAGGGAAAGAAATGACCCCACTGGCCATAAGAGCTTACACTCTACAGGAGAGACTTACCCACTGACTCTGGAGATGGAAAATAACTTTGCTGTACAGACTGTGCTCCACTGGGAACCGGTGATCTGTGATAGCCCAGATACTGACCACCACTGCACGACGTATAATAATCCGTAAAATGTAATAGCTGCAGGGTATTATGGGGAGTCCCGTGCGGCAACGCAAAATGAACAGCAGCAGCTCAGTTCAGCGGTGTCGGAAATGGTGTCTGCCAAGATTTACTTTTTTGTGAAATGCAAATCAAATCATGACTCTGCTGAAACTGTCCCAGTCTATACAGTATGTGAGTTCAAATACTAGAAAATGTCAGCCAGTGCAAAGACTGGAATATTTCATGATTTTTTAACGTGAATAAAAATAATTTAATAAAAAATTTCATTTTCCTGCAACCTGTAAGTGTTACTGATGTAAGAACTAACACACAGCCACTTCTGACACTCAAAATAACACTTTTAATATATGCAATATAAAAATGGATCTGCTATAGACAGATCACCAACGTACAGAGGAAAATTAATTAATTCTCAAGTAATATTTATGTTTTTACCATTTAGGAAATATATCTTCGCACATCATTAAAATACACATTGTAATTTTCTTAAATGCCACTCTTTCATACAACCTTTTGCTAAAAAGCTTTAGAATAGGTGCTGGCGTACAAAGCCCAATGATGGAAGAAAAGTACATTTTGACCTTTTTATCAGATGTTTTTACAAGATTTATGGTGCGCTAAGTCAATTTCAGCACAAAATTAACACATGGCCAATATATGAAGGAGATAATTAAAACAGAACACTACGATAAATATCTGGTGACTGTATTATTACTTATATGAACATTCATCGAGGACATGATATTTGGAAAAGAACTGTGGAATTAGGTAGAAATGTGATCTGTTAGACTTAACTAAAACATTTATGTCTGCATTTATCATTTGTAATTAATACTTTTCATCCACCATAGTATGGCTTACAATAATATATCTTTTACATTGCCACCTGAGAATGTTAAGATGTAACTTAGATATACTTTTTATCCATCTGATTTGTCATTTTAAAATAATAGGGGGTTTCTCAAAATAATATTTTATTTTAGACGTAGCACCACTCCTATTTATGGGCTGTGACTGGTATTGCAGCCTCCCTCAAGTAATATGGGCAGAGCTGCAATATTAGTCAAGAAAAACACATTTTTTTTAGTCCTGGACATCCGCTGTAACCATGTTTTAATGTTTTTTTATATACAAGTATCATCTAGTCTATAAAATATGTTAAATCAAAAAACTGTCATTTTTAAAGAAATGTTTCAGTGAAGTGGAAACATCTAGGAGCTGCTGGTAGGCAATACGGAGCTTACAAAGCAATGCTAAAGAGAGTAACGAGAGTAGCATTGACTTTTCCAAGCTCCACGCCGTCTCTGAAAACAAAATCAACACAACAGCAACTCATCAGGAAATTTGGGGATATATTGGGTTTCTACGTTTGAGCAGCTGCAAAATGTGCTCTGCTGTAATTTAAAGAAATACTGAGCCCAGCAACTGGACAAGAAAAAATATCACAAATCATATCCTTTTTAATTTCAAAATAGAGATAAAACTGAGATAAAAAAAAGTATGAATATATATACTGTATATACTGTATATATCTCCTCTATGTGCCCAAAGAACTGAGCTACACCCCTTCCCCCTCCCCATTCCTAACTTTCTCATGTCTTGCTGTAAGGCAACTGGCCGCAGCAGGACCCTCCTTTCTCTGACTTGTCTTCAGTAGGACAATAAATGACTAAACCATTCCTCACTGGCTAATATGGAAATGATCATCAGGAAACTAACCCTTGTTTTCACTGCAGGATTTCTACAAGATTGACTGTTTCGGGATCATACAGAAGATGCCATATTTTAGTAATGGAATCATTACACAAAATAGTACACTTGTTATTAGTTTTTATGCCAAATGAAATTATTTGGGAGCAGGTCTCCCAAGCATATAGATACTGGTTCTTAAAAAACAGATTTTCACTAATTAGCATAATATCCATGTCCATGTCTATCATGTGTTTGTTATTTTTTTTTACAAATGTATACAAATATATAACAAATATATATATTGTAGTGTGGCTAATGGTCGCATAGTCGATGGGAGGTATGTGTCACAGAGATGGCTTGTCTCTGTGATGTAACCCGGAGTATTTTCTCTAGTGCATGAAAGCACTAAGAGGTTTGTTTGTTGCGCCTGGGTCCGGGTTGCGGGTAGCTATGAGAGATTGGTTGGTCTGGCTACCCACATACCTCACATCTGGGTGTGGTTACAGCCTATACAATGGGGGCTGTTGTTAAGCACATGGTCTGTGTGTTGGGAGGGAGAAGGCTTCCTATGTGTGGCTCCAGACCAAGCCCGTGTAATGGACACTACTCCAGCCTGGTAGAGCAGAGCTCTGCTATGGACATTTCTACTTTGTTGCACCCGAGTGAGTACAGCCCCTACTATATATATATATATATATATATATATATATATATATATGACTCTAGATCACAGTTCGTATTGCTTATAGCAGGCGAAGAGTAAATCAGAATGTCCAAAAGATACAGGTTGTAGAAATCATAGAATCACAGGATTTTTGCAGGGATGTTTACATCTGACGGATTTGGATTGTGGCAAACTCCAAAACAAAGGGCGACTGAACACATAACGTACTGAATATTCAGACACACACGTGTCTAAACTGACTTTACAGGGCTTTAGGTTATAATGTCAGAGAGATACGCTGGACACCTTGTGAAACCTGATGTGGAACACAGCAACAATAGAGAATGGAAGTTGAACCCGGCCCTGGATTTGAGAATGATTTATAACATTCTGTTTCATGATTAGAACTACTCTTATGTTAATTAGACATCTGACCCCAAAGTGCAGACTAAGATCTAAACAAAAAAGCTTTACATGTACAGGTGCTTCTCACAAAAATAAAATATCATCAAAAAGTTGAGAGAAAGATGAGAGACACCAGGTCCAACAATGCAGATGAGCTGAAGGCACAACCTTGGAAATCAAGGTTCCCGAGTCTGGAGGAAGAGTGGAGAGGCCACAATCCAAGCTGCTTGAGGTCTAGTGTGAAGTTTCCACAATCAGTGATGGTTTGGGGAGCCATGTCATCTGCTGGTGTAGGTCCACTGTGTTTTATCAAGACCAAAGTCAGCGCAGACGTCTACCACGAAAATTTAGAGCACTTCATGCTTCATTCTGCCAATAAGCTTTTTTGGAGATGGAAATTTCATTTTCTAGCAGGACTTGGCACCTGTCCACACTGCCAAAAGTACCAATACCTGGTGTATAAACAACAGTATCACTGTGCTTGATTGGCAGCAAACTCACCTAACCTTAACCCCATAGAGAATCTATGGCGTATTGTCAAGAGGAAGATGAGACACCAGACCCAACAATGCAGACGAGCTGAAGGCTGCTATCAAAGCAACCTGGGCTTCCATTACACCTCAGCAGTGCCAGTGTCACAGGCTGATCACCTCCATGTCACGCCGCATTGATGCAGTAATTGATGCAAAAGGAGCCCCGACCAAGTATTGAGTGCATTACTGAATATACATTTCAGTAGGCCAACATTTCGGATTTTAAAAATCATTTTTCAAGCTGATGTTATAAAGTAATCTAATTTACTGAGATACTGACTTTTGGGTTTTCATTGGCTGTAAGCCATAATCATCAACATTAACAGAACTAAACACTTAAAATAGATTACTCTGTTTGTATCGACTCTATATAATATATGAGTTTCACTTTTTCTATTGAAGAACTGAAATAAATGATCTTTTTGATGATATTCTAATTTTGTGAGAAGCACCTGTAGCTTTGTCAGTTTATATCACAATTGAAGAGCAATTGACCGACTTGAGCAACTTCCAACGAGGCGAGTTCAATGTTATTAGACTACTGGGACCAGTATTGTACATATTGCCAACCTTGTGGGGTTTTCTCATACAGCATTTTCAAGACTTAACCAAGGATGATGTGATTGTGGAAAAAAAAAAGATCCTGTGGATGTAAGGAACCGAGGTCAGAGGAGGATGTCAAGAAATGTTCTGATAGGCAGGTGGCGAACTTTTGAGCAAATTACAGCCAAATACATTGTAGGTGACAAAGTACTGTATCTGAATGCACATGTAGGGAAGGGGGCCGTCAGTCGGACGGTGAACAATAAACTTGGACCTGTTGCACCCAGAATCTGCCTCATCATGTCTCTGTTTATATCTCTGCGCGGTAAGAAGAGGGACCACCCCCCAGCTCGGCCCACCCCCCCCGGTTCGGCCCACCACCGACCCTACATTTGGCGTAGTCGGGAGGATTGCTGCCGCTAATACATCATCTTCTGCGGCAGACCTGCCTCAAAGAATGGAAAAGGACTTGGACTACTCTGTTTGGATTACAATTACCTGTGGATTACAAATTACCTACCTGTGGAATACAAAAGGGGAGCGCTGTGGCGGATCTGTGTGGCCAGCAGAGGATCCGGGGCGGTACCAGGGACTGTGCAGTATGGCGGTGCTGCTTCAGCGCAGAGGAGAGGTCCGGGTGTTTGCAGTTGATCAGAATGGACTGTGACCCCCTCCAACGTACCCCAAAAGGAAGCAGTATGTGCCTGGAGATCGACGCTTCCATATATTGGACCCTGACAGGTGGGTGGAGAGGCCTGCCGACACCCCACCTCACAGAGGTAGTGGCACAGAAGAAAAACTTGGCTGCGGCTGTCTGATGCCATTCGAGTGCTGCCCAACGGACGGTATGAGACGCTGCGGGTGTCGGGGCATCGGCCGACTAGAGTGGCAATGGCGGCAGGAGATGGAGCTGCACCAGAAGTCATCTGTAGAACCACGGGCAGGCAGCGGGATACTGAGCCGGGGAGCGGAGCCTGAGCGGAGTCAGCGAGAACGGCCGCCACCAATACCAGCAGAGGACTTCTCAGTGGAGCCCCCGAGTCCGGAGGGAAGGCCCGCAGGACAGTGGAGCAAGGAACGGAGGCTGCGGGGGAAACTGCGTGATGATGGAACGGAGGCCGCAGCGCCGGGGAAGGTGAGAGTACCCCCGGCCCTACCAGTGCCTCCGCAAGCGGCCCCCACCATTCTGCTGCAGAACGCGGCCCCCTGCGCACCGGAAGGCCTAGTTACCACGGGCCCCGTGGTGTATGCGGAGCTGAGTGAGGTCCCCGCTCATGTCCCCGAACTACCCCGCCCGGAGTCACCAGTGCAGAGCTCACCCAAAGAAGACGCTGCTGCGCTTTCCCTGCTAATAGCAGCTGCATCGTTGAAATCGGCCGTTACTCCGACTCCGTTGGAAGTAGTGGATGCGGCCTGTCCTGAGGCCGCGGTTATGCCACTGCTGGAGTTGGCTGCGACCGACTTAGTGGGCCCTGTGATTCCAGCCCCCGAGGACCCGGTTGTCCCCATTTGCCACCTGACCCCAGCGGCTGCTGGGCCACAGAAATCTTCGGCCGTTTCTGTCTTGCGGTCTTTTTCAGTGGAGTCCGCCCACCGGACTCCAGGGCCCGTGCTGTTCCCTCCGTGTGGGAAGCGGAGGTGATCAGGAAGAAAAAGGCCCGGGAGCAAGAAGTGTGGAACCTGCTCCACACTCAAGGAGAGGCCGTCATGGAAAAGAAGAGGACTTGAATGGACACCCTCAGTATCCCCGGGGGCTCCACGGCTGTGGAGCCCTCACCTCTGTCCATTGAGAGTGGTATAGACTGTCAGGAGTTCGATGCACCGTTGTGCAGATTATAAGGACAGTTGCATTTAGAAAAAAAGTTTTGTTGTTGTTTAACTGATGCAACTATTTTCTGTCTCTTTCTTTCTTCTTTCTATGTTCTTTATATACGAAAATATGTTTACCTGACAGAACGGGGATACGGAAAGCGGAGGAGTGTCCAGGTCCAAGGGAGGAGGAAAGAAGACATGCAACGTTATGTTATATTTTGGTTTTAAAAGCAAGAGAAAATGAAAAAAAAATTATAAAAATGGGTACTTGTGATATTGTAAAGTTGTTTTGGTTTACAATATGCACAAGTAAAATGCAACAGGTCCGGGTAAGGGAAGGTCTGCGGGACCAAAGGAAAGTGTGAGATCCGGTAGGGATCTAAGAGTTGAGGAGGTCTGGGAGACCGGGACGCCGACCATGACCTGTTATGAAAAGAAAGGTAAAAGATGGATGACGTAGGAAAGACAGCCGTCCTAGGTTAGGTCCCCGATACCACGGACACCCCCAAAGAAGGAAGGCGGGCGCTGGTAATGATCTGGTAGGTGTGAGGCCTCGATCATGGCGTACCGGATAGTGGAAGGTGACAGTAGGGGAGAGTAGGGGAAGGTACACGCCATAAAGAGAATATGGGTGTACCTAGCCCAATCTGAAAGACGTTGTCATGTGGCGTGCGCGCTGGTGAGTAGCGGTAGGCTGCTCAGAGCATAGTGCTCCCAGTATGGTTCGGCCCCCGCAGATAGTGGGTGTGGCTCAACAGCTGGTCCGACAACAGGATGTAGGTGTAGCTTCAGAACGACGAAGGCAGGGTTGACGATTGTCGAGGATGACAATGGACAAAGGAAGGGTGAGTGTAGGGAAGGTGACCTGACGGACGGACGTGTCAGAATGGAGAAAGATAGGTTTGCACAGTTTAGGTAGGTGTCAGTAATATAGTGGGAAACAGCTAGGAAAGTGTAGGTGATGTGCAGTACCTTGGGATGACCATTAGATGGCAGGGTGGAGTGTGAGCAAAGGACGTGACATCAGCTTAGGGCTTTAGAAACCGTTGGTCATGGGGGGCGGAGTGACAGTTTCAAGGAACCGGGAGAGTTACAAATACTGAGGGAGGGTTCCAGAAAGTTCCAGTCCCCAGGGGGAGCTCAGGTGACAGGATGACTGCGCCAGTCTGTGCGCTCTGAGGAGAATCCGACCAAGGGGACTGAGGAGAAAGAACGTCAGGGGGGTGGTCCTGACAGGAAAGGACCGCAGCAGAGACGAGGCTCTGGGTGAAGGACACCGTATGTGTAACGACGAAACTGGCCAGTAAAGTGCTGATGGTGTACGGGCCTAAGGCAGCCACAGTGACTGAGCTGTCAGGATTGTCACAGTGTGAGAAGGGACGGTACGTATAAATACGTCCCTAGTGTAACGTACGGTGTTGAAGCGGCCCTGGACACGGAGGGCTGAGAGAGAGAGAGATATCACGGTGTGCTGCGAGGGCCGTCAGTCGAACGGTGAACAATAAACTTGGACCTGTTGCACCCAGAATCTGCCTCATCGTGTCTCTGTTTATATCTCTGCGCGATAAGAAGAGGGACCACCCCCCAGCTCGGCCCACCCCCCCCGGTTCGGCCCACCACCGACCCTACACACATTTCATTATTTCTTAGCCCAGTTGAGCTACAGCAGCAGAAAATCTTAGTACAATTACTGGGAAACAGAGGGGTCATACTCCAGTCGGCCAACGAGTGCAAACAATGGATCACTGAACGCTGCCTGGTCAAATGAATCCAGATTTCTGATGCGCTATGTTGATGGGAGGATGAGAATTTGGAACACACAGTATGATGCAATGATTTAATCTTCCTGTCCGGTGTCAGCTGTTCAGGCTGATGGAGCAGCTATTTATTTTATGGCAGAAGGATACTCTCAGCAGGACAATGCACCATGCCACAAGGATCGCATTGCCGTGGGTTGGTCCAGGGAACATGGCATTGAGTTTGACATGCTTTCCTGGTGTTTATAGTCCCTAGATCTTAGAGGGTTGTTGGCTGCTTTATAATTATTTGAACTGATAGTGGTACGTTGCATGAAAGGGGAATCCTGATGTCCCTCAACACTTGCAGCTGCAGCAATCTATAGCAAGAGCCTCGAAACAACACAGATTTAGTAATATTACAAGCATCAATAGACAGGGGTAATTGGTTATCTATGGCCAGCTCCCAAAATAGGTAATATTGGCTATAAAAAGAAAAAGTCAAATCACATAATAAAAAGTTATCTTGTGTACCACCTCTAAAGGGGTAATAAAATTAGTAATCTATTTTTCTCAAGCATCTTTTAGAATACAATGATGATGGCTGTGGAACATGAAGACGTAATACAGTGAAGTAGGGCCGGCACAGAGCAAAATAAATACAGCTGTAAATAGTATGTCTATTACTGGCGAGCCGCATGTGTTGCAAGACAAACATGGGCACATCCATTATGACCATCTCCATTGTCTTTCTGCCATTGTGATTTATTTTACTGACTCGCGTTAGTAAATAAATATTAGCTTGAACGGCGTATAAACAGAAGCGGGAACTGATGTTATAGCTTCAAAGAGACCGAAATGGAGACGCACGTTCCGGATAAAGACAACGACACATACGTACAAGAGATTAGGTGACTGAAGGACAAATTCCATCTATTTAATCATCCTGTTCTACTAATAGGTGGAAAAAGTAGCAACGGATGTTACATTATACAAAGTCTAAAACTACTTTGAAAAAAATTAAAAAAAAGTAGCTGAATATAATAAATACTCAGCTTTAAGTGAAGAAGGCTCACACGTCAAGCCAAAACGTCGCCACATGGGCTGTTAAATAGCATATTGTTTCTACACAACAAGGAGTGCTGCTTCCTGCTTTTTTGATATTTAAAGGACTGATATGTGCCTGGGAGGCTTTGTACAAACAGTGCCGGTGCTGTTCTTGTTCTTTTTCTCTTCTGAGCATAGATATAGATTTTTCTCTCTATCTTTATCTATTTATCCATCCATCTATCGTAGCTATCTATCCATGCATCTATTGTAGCTATCTATCTATCTATCTATCTATCTATCTATCTATCTATAGATCTATCTATCTACCTATCCATCCATCTATCCATCCATCTATCGTAGCTATCTATCCATGCATCTATTGTAGCTATCTATCTATCTATCTATCTATCTATAATCTATCTATCTACCTATCCATCCATCTATCTATCTATCCACCCATCCATCCATCCATCCATCCATCCATCCATCCATCCATCCATCGTATCTATCTATCTATCTATCTATCTATCTATCTATCTATCTATCTATCTATCTATCCATCCATCGTAGCTATCTATCTATCTATCTATCCCCTATCTATCTATTTATCTATCTATCTATCATATCTATCGTAGCTATCATATAGTGTATCTATGATTAAGCTGTCAAGAATGTCTTTAAATAGGATTAAAATCATGAACTTTGTACACATTTCTCTCTGTGTATGTATATATACAGTATATATAGATATAAATGTATATAGGTATATATACAGTATATGTGTGTACGTTATATATAAATGTATATAAACAGACAAATATAGATAGATAGTACACTATATATATATAAAAAAGAGTGCAAAATGTATACACAGCATATTATTTGAATCTTTAATGATAGCTTTATCATCAATCGTTCATTTTTTTCTGGTTTTCTTTTTTTTTCATTTTGCACTTCTTCTCAGAGAAAAAGATTAAACACCTCTTTTACTAGTTGCTCAGGACGGTCGAGATAATGATAGCAAAAATGTATAACAGTAACTTTTCCAATCTGAAGTTTTTCTTGTGATTACTTGGAACCTTCAATATTTAAACATTAAACATAAACACAACTCTGGCATCATTTGCCTGTTATGTATTTACTACACTGTTTAGGTTTTTTTTTGTATTATTTTTAATTTTTATGTATTATTACAAAACAAAATATTTCTATCATATATTTACATCTCTAAATATAAAAATATATTTATAACGAAGTCATTTTGCTATGCCTGAGATATTTAGGCTTCTGTAACTGCACTTTCTGTGTTTTCCTCCTCTTTGCGCTCCGTCTTACAGATGCTCATCCGACATTCTGTGGCTTTGACACTTTAACACTTTAAATGGGTTATTGTAAGGAGGAGACGTATATTATTACAGTAGGGGAAGACCTACATAATCCTACCGCACATGTAATTACACCTGCTCCAGTGTCGTCATCAAGTGCTTGTAGAATAAAAAGATCAGGAAACTAATAAAAGAACAGCAAAAATGGAGAGAAAATTAAAAAAAAAAATTTAAAATATGCGTTCCATGTACAGTAGAGACAAGCCAGTTTGGCAACGAACCCCATGTTTGATGTTCCCCTAAAGCTGCCTGAATTGTGACTCTTTCCATTTTCCATTTCTTCGTCTGCCAATGATTGGTCCTGACAAATGATCAGTCCAAACTCTCAGTTTTCTTATAACACTGGCAAAGAGGCGAAGGATTATCCAAAATATATACATATCTCCGGCCAACAACGAACACAGCTCCTAATCCGTTTGACGCTCTAACTGAACAAGGCTTACTGAAGGTCAAAGCATCTAATAGACTGCATTGTCAATACATTGGAAAAAAAAGAAGAGACGAATGGCACGAAACACACTAAGTCCTTAAGTGCTACTGTGTCCAGACTAGATCTGACTATCGACTACTCTTGTAAGAATTTGCTGTCTGCGCCTGAAAATGTGAATATCATAAGAGTTGTAATGGTAAGACAGACTTGTAAATCGCATAATAATATAAGGAATCGTTCACACACCACAGAAGTCCACTATACTCAGACACAGTACATGTGGACTGGAGATTGTCCTCATTATGGTCACAGCCAGGCCCAATTTATGACCTTTTTCCTATGAATTACTCCCCATTGTGGGGATTCCAGCACTTTGCCTCAGTCAATGATTTGCAGAAATGTTTGAAATTAGGCAGATTCTGTACCCAGAATACTAATATATATTCTCTTACAGTGTAAAGTAGAGGAATGACAGTAAGTCCATGACTACAATGGAATAGATGATATATATTTTTTTAAACCCGCCATTCTCTCGCCGCCAGCACCTTTCTCAGCGTCTGCACACCTCTGTTACGTAACTACAGTAAATCATTTACCGGAGGGGTTTTGCTAGGAGGCATCTCTATCATTTGCAAACATAACACATTTCAGTTTTGTTTTGTTTTTCGTAGAAAGGCAAATAATGAAATCTGAACTTTCCATTGTGTGAACTGCTCTTTAAATGACCCAAATAAGATGTAAATCCCATCGTGGACACAATGATTCTGCTTTGTCTTTCCAAGTTGCCCGGATTCCATCCCCTTTAGAAAAAATAAAACTATAAAATAATTCCACATATTGTATTTCTACATGAAAGCCAAGCGCAGAGCATCACTGTGATTGTACAGTACATGCAGAACATCGTGCAGAAGAAGAAGGAGACATCATTACCTTTCTGGCCCCACCAAAGCCATATTCCTTAGCAAGTTGTTTAGCTTCTTGCTCTCCTCCTTCATGTAAGTCCACCAAAAAATGCCCAGTGAGAACAGGTCTGTGATCAGCAGATGCAGAGATACTAGCACACAGCAGAGCCATGCCAGTGATCACACACTCTATCAGAAAGCCTGCCCTCATCTTCCTGACTTACTGGAGAAATGAGATGGGAAGCTTGCAAGTCTGCAAAGAAGGGAAGAAATGCTGAAGCTGTAAAATTAAAGGGGCAGCCTGGTGTGCCTGATCCTACTGCATCTCTCCCTGCAGCATGCCCACTGCTCCTGAGGATGCTCAGCTGTGTGTGTGTGGATGTGAGCCTACTTCTGATGCCAAATCTGCATCTCAGCCCCTCCTCATCTATAATTCATTAGAGGCTCAAAGCCAGCACCAAAGTAGGTCACGTGCGGAGGACTCCCAGCCAATGGCCAGCTGCTGGAGCAGAGAGGGAGCCAACATAAGCAGCTCACTCCCCCATTGTCAGGGGCTGCTCATTAGTGCCTAGCCACTGGCTTCCTGATTCAGCACCCTGGAGAATTCCTCCATGTCTTCAGCTGCTCCACAGCTGTCAAAAAAAGGAGATGCTCAGTCAGGGAAAACCCACCAGGGATGAGAACTGTTATTAAAACTGATGTCATTGTTATACACCTCCATATGGGGAGACCCAAAATCTTCTTAGATGGGAGTAATGAACGCAGACCGGAGACCTACAGAGGAGTAATGTGGTAATGGAACGAGGGGCGGTGAAAATATGAATTATATCTAAGATTAGATTTTCTCCAACAGTGAATAATCAGAAATCATAAAGTATGTGCTAGCATGATGTACCGATAGATGGCTAGATAACAGACAATAGAGATAGATAATAGATAATAGATGGATAGACAGATAGATGGATGGATAGATAATAGACAATAGAGATAGATAATAGATGACAGATAGACAGATAGATAATAGATGACAGATAGATAGATAATAGATGACAGATATATAGATAGATAGATAATAGATGACAGATAGATAGACAGATAGATAATAGATGACAGATAGCTAGATAATAGATGACAGATAGATAGATAATAGATGACAGATAGATAGATAGATAGATAATAGATGACAGATAGATAGACAGATAGATAATAGATGACAGATAGATAGATAATAGATGACAGATAGATAGAGAGATAGATAATAGATGGATGGATAGATAATAGACAATAGAGATAGATAATAGATAGATAGATGGATAGAAAATAGACAATAGAGATAGATAATAGATAGATAGATAATAGATGACAGATAGATAATAGATGACAGATAGATAGATAGATAATAGATAGATGGATGGATAGATAATAGACAATAGAGATAGATAATAGATGATAAATAGATGGATAGATAGATAGATAGATAATAGATAGATGATAGGTAGATAGAGATAGATATATATAGATAGATGATAGGTAGATATAGATAGATATATAGATCGATAGTAGATAGAGATATATAGATAGATAGATAGATATAGTTAGATAGATAGATAAATTGATTAATAGATAATAGATAGTTAGATAGATAGATAATGGAGAGATAGATAGATAATGGATGAATGGATGGATAGATAGATAGATCAAGAATAGATAGATAGATATATAGATAGATAGATAGATAGATACTGGAGAGATAGATAGATAATGGAGAGATAGATAGATAGATAGATAGATAGATAGATACTGGAGAGATAGATAGATAATGGAGAGATAGATAGATAGATAGATTGATAATGGAGAAAGATAGATAGATAGATAGATAGATAGATATATCAAGAATAGATAGATAGATAGATCAATGATAGATAGATAGCTACGATAGATGGATGGATAGATAGATGAATAGATAGATGGATAGGCAGTGATGCATTGATTTAAAGCTCATCCAATGCTGAAATCAAATCACAGTAGCAACAAGACAACGTGTCGTTCCTCAATCTCCCATAGGAAATAAGACGGGCTTAGCGATCAATTAAATGAAAAAGAATCAATTAAATGTTAGGGCAAAACTCCATTGTGATCATTGTGTTCAGTGCTTCCTTTCTGCCGGGGCTGACTCTGCTATTAACCTTGCAGTAATAATCTCAGTTTGGATGCTGTGGATCTCCGCACACCCATCATTTTCCTCTGTGTATCAGAGCTAATGGCTATTTAAGATTGGAGTGTTGTAACATTAGAGCAGGAAAGAGTGTTGGAGCGGCAGCAAGGTAATGTGTTCCTGTGTTTATCCTTGTGTGTTCTGGAGAGGAAAGTGTTAATAGGAGGGCGGCTTGGGAAGATGCCTTCCACAGAGCTATGTTCAGGCAACCCTGCTCTATGAGATTCCCCATTAACGCTTCACCTTCAGTACAAGGCATCAGCGACTGCAGGTCTGCGCATCATGGATTCTTTGACTGTGTGAAATAATTCATGCTTCACTCCCACTAAATAAAATATCCTGTGGGGCCTCCTGCTGCACTGTGCAGTCATTTCACACATATTAATGTTGCTTAGATCAGAAGGAGCTGAGCAGTAGAGTAGTTTGTTTGCAGTTGGAGGTTACATTAGCCATAAACTAATCCCAGCTGAAATACAAATTAATAAAAGCGCATTATTTTCCTTGTTTCTAAATGTAATGGAGTTTTCCAGAAATTTTTATTCTTCCGATGTGCCCACTGTAAAAATAATAAAAATAGGCTTTACTCTCCCCCCACATGCTCCATAATCCCTCTCTGCGTATGTGACAATTATCAGCGATGATGTCACGGCATGTACCTGCTGCAATCAATTACTGGGCTCAGCAATGATGTCGATGTAGTTACCATGAGGCCTCTGAGCCTAGTGATTAGCTGCAGTGGTCATATACACTGTGTTACGCACCTGTTCCGGATCCTGGTTTTCTCCCTTCACTCCGGTCCACTGAAATCTATTGCACTGCAGATGGCCTGGCATGACCCCATGTGATCATCTTCCTGAACTAATATATGGTTCACCAACACACTCACCAGTGTCTTGGTATAAAGACTTTTAAGAACTCTAGATCCCTGTGTGCCTGCAGCCTCCAGGACCTCTGCTAACTATTCCCAGTCTCAAAGGCCTCTGCTATCTGTTCCTGGTCTCAGTGACCTCTGCTACCTGTTCCCGATCTTCTGTCCTTCTGCAGCCTCTAGGACCTCTGCTACCTATTCCCAGTCTCAAAGGCCTCAGCTATCTGTTCCTGGTCTCGAGGACCTCTGCTACCTGTTCCCAGTCTTCTGTCCTTCTGCAGCCTTCAGGACCTCTGCTACCAATTCCCAGTCTCCAAGGCCTCTGCTATCTGTTCTTGGTCTCGAGGACCTCTACTACCTGTTCCTGGTCTTCTGTCCTTCTGCAGCCTCCAGGACCTCTGCTACCTATTCCCAGTCTCAAAGGCCTCAGCTATCTGTTCCTGGTCTCGAGGACCTCTGCTACCTGGGACCAGAATAGCCATATCCTCCATAGTGTCCCACATATCATCACATGCAATCATTATGACTGGGCAAATCCTGAAAGTAAGGGGAGGGGGGAGGAGGGGAAAAAGAGGGGAGTAAATACTCACACCTGGTACTTGGCAGCCACGTCCCAGGACACCCCGACGCGCGTTTGGCTACGCTCTGTTCGCTTTCTCCGTAGCTGCCAAGTACCAGTTTAAATGCAATCCTTAGTAACAAGAGTGTCCTGGAATAGGCTGTGATTCCTATCTAGCTATCCCTATCTAACTACACAGTAGGTGACCAGTCACACTTCTCTGTTTACTAACAGGAGACGTTTTCCTGAAATCACACGGTCCCAAAAGGAATACTTCAAGCTCTGGGTCCTTCTCTGCCTCACCAGCATGCAGCTTCTCCTCATAAGTCCAGGAAAAATCTCTGAGACTTCATTTCCTGTTTTCTAGAGTTATCTGGTCTTTTACTCAAAGGTGACCTCCGGTGATCGGTTGCAGCGGAGAGGATGTGCTGGACCAGGCGTGTGCTGTTTATTTTATGGTCAAGCCATACATAAAAATATCCTGGAAAACCCCTTTAACTGTTGATAAATGTCAATGTCACATTTTGAGAAACCATCATGGTTATGGGCAAGAAAACACAATGGGAAAAAATACCTGTAAGAGTGTCCTATTGTTTAGTCCAAGGATCACTATTATTTAATAGATTGACTAAAGAGCCAGGCGTTGCCTGGTAATAGTAAGTAACTGTGGTTAGTTATAGCAAATTATAATGATTATATTGCACATAAAAACCTTTCACAACACATATTCAACACTTCAGATTTGCAACACAAATTAACTAAACCATTACCCAAGTATTGATAGTATTTTATTTTCAACTCATTCAAGAGCCTTTTGATAAACAACATTTTTGGTTTTTACTTTCGGTGCAAAAATGAACAGATTTCTGGCAGTTCCAACTCTTGAACAGGCCACGTAAAGTTGACCATAAGAAAAGCATGGAGATAGCAAATAAATCCCTACTACTTTCAAGGACTGTCCCTGAGCATTGTTAATGGACATTGCAAATGCCAGTTGAACTGGAAACTGGAGCCATTTAAAAACGAAAGGCAAATCAGATGGAATAAGTGGAATTCTTGGAATTAAAATGTCCTCTCCTTTGGCACATCCTGTTGCTGAGCTGTGTATCTAATCCTATCCTGTGTGATACCGTCTGTTGAGCTGTGTATCTAATCCTGTCCTGTGTGATACCATCTGCTGAGCTGTGTATCTAATCCTATCCCGTGTGATACTGTCTGCTGAGCCGTGTATCTAATTCTATCCTGTGTGATACTGTCTGCTGAGCTGTGTATGATGCGCCCCAGAGGCCTTGGGATACTAGGCACCGGGCCCGTTGATTTCAATGGGAAATGTCACAGTGGCAGTGACCCGGTCCATGGCCTCAGGCGGTCATGTAAAAGGGGTTGAGTTGAATGGGGATAAAGTCTATGAAGTGATTCGTGACGCCACCTGTGGTTTCTGGTCAGATTGACCAGTGTTGCAGTGTTGCTTCTCTGGGACAGATGTTGGGTGCAGCTGAGATGTTGAAGCCCTCCACAGGTAGAGCTGTAACATAGTAACATAGTTTTGAAGGTTAAAGGATGACCTTATGTCCATCTAGTTCAGCCTATTTTTAGTGCAGCTTTTCTGCATTGTTGATCCTGGGGAAGGCAAAAAACCCACAGAGTAGAAGCCAATTTTCTCCATAGGGAAAAAAATTCCTTCCTGACTCCTAAGCTGGGTCAACTATCTACCTATAATATTATGTTATTCGTAACCTTCTATACTGTTACTCACAAGAAAAGTCCCAGAGCAGTTGAGAAGAGTTAGTAGATGGTGAGATAGTGTGGATTGGAGGATGTAGCCGAGTCGGGTGAGAGGCGCAGGAAGAAAGTGGAGGACACAAGGGAATGTAGTTCAATGGGCTTTACTCACAGTTCTGGCATGCACAGAGGCCCGCTTCAGTGCTGTGTCCTCCAGGTGAGGGGTCCAGCCAACTTCCAGATAAGATGAAGTGCACCTTTTCAGCCTTCCCTGTCAGTGTGTTCCCTTCCTGGCCGTCTCCAAACAATATGATGCTTAAACTCCTTCCACTCCAGTGCTTCACAATTATCGTTCTGGGCCAGCAGCTGCGAATCCTGTTCAGACAATGCCTCACCGTTTCTGTGACTCTATATAGCTGCCTTTCCAGTCGGACTAACTGTGGAAGGGGCGGTGGTCCATAAAGTATCCAAAGCTGTCCGCTTGCTAGTGGCACCCTGAAGGATGCGATCTAGGCTAGGGGCCGTTCCCTTTGTGACCAGTCCGGTTCCTTCCTCTACCTGATGGTGGTCAGCGTGGAACGAGACCCACGGGATAACTTTCCAACCGTGTCTCTGGAAGAACCGATCTTCCCTGTGAAGAATCTGCTGTTTTAGTCCAAACGTCTGGCAACTCCTCATACAAGTCAGGAGCTGCTCCAGACATGTCCCCATGTTCCCTCCCTCTGAGGGGACTCAACCTACTTCAGTCTAGATTCTCCCTCTTAAACTATGCTCCACCCACCTCCCAGCACTCTTCGTGTTCCAAGTAGGGAGCCATAGAGGGTGTTCTGCTACACTACTGGTGTGTGTGGGGTGTGGGTGTTGGAGTCTGGTCGGGTGCATCCACTTTACCAGGTCGTGGGTTACCACACCTCTGGGTGAGGTGCAGTACCTCTGTGGCGACTGGACCCTCAGGGGTGCCACATGTGTCTAATCCTATCCTGTGTGATACAGTCTGCTGACCTGTGCATCTAATACTATCCTGTGTGATACTGTCTGATGAGCTGTGTATCTAATCCTCTTCTGTGTGATACAGTCTGCTGAGCCATGTATCTAATCCTATTCTGTGTGATAGTGTCTTTTGACCTGTGTATCTAATCCTATTCTTGTGATACTGAATGGTGAACCGTGTATCTAATCCTATCCTGTGTGATACTATCTGCTGAGCTGTGCATCTAATCCTATCCTTTGTGATACTGTGTGCTGAGCTGTGTATCTAATCCTATCCTGTGTGACACTGCATGCTGAGCCTTGTATCTAATCCTATCCTGTGTGATACTGACTGCTGAGCTGTGTATCTAATCCTCTCCTGCGTGATACTGTCTGCTGAGTTGTGTATCTAATCTTAGCCTGAGTGATATTGTCTCCGGTATATCTAATCCTATCCTGTGTGATACTGTGTGCTGAGCAATGTATCTAATCCTATCCTGTGTGACACTGTCTGTTGAGCCGTGTATCTAATCCTATCCTGTGTCATACTAACTGCTGAGCTGTGTATCTAATCCTGTTGTCATGTCTCAGGATGGGATTTCCTTCTCCATCCTGGGTTTGTTGGGGCTAACTCTGAATGCCCTCCATTTGGTTTGGGGAGGGCTATTTGTACCCGCTCTGGGGCTGGGTTATTTGTCAGTGATACTACCGTTCTCGGCTGAGCAACTGACCTAAGTGCCTCTGGTGTATACCGTTTGCTCCTCTGTGTGCTTGTTCTGGGTATGATTCAGCTTGTCAAACGTTTTTGTGTCTGCTTTGTGATTCGGTACTTCTGTTATATCTCCGATTCTGATCTTTGTCTAAGTTCTCTGACTTCCCTCCTGTCTATGCCTCTGGGTAACGCGTTCCTGTCTGGTTTCTGACTTTGGCTTGTATTGTACCATTCTTCAGCCTCATCCCTAGTATACTGTGTTACCTTCTTGTTACGGAACTCGGCTTGTCTGACCTCGCTCCTGGCGCCGCCGGTTCCCGCTTTCATTTTTTCTCCCGTACGGGAGTTAGCTCCACCTCCGGCCTCCCCCCGGTGTTCACGTGTCTCAAGTCCAGCAGAGTGCGAGTCGCACGCTTTGACTCTAGATTGCTGCCTCTCTCCTTGCTCCCTTGCTATTTATTACATTATCACTGACCCTTAAATCTTTCCCTCATGTGGGGCAGTAAAATTTTCTCATGTTAATTATGGATCCTCTTCATGCTCTCTCAGAGGTGACTAACTTGACCCAGATGATGTGATGCAAAAATTATCTGTAGAGCAGAAGGCTTTAGCTCAGTCACATCAGCAGGTTCAGAGGGAGGTTGCAGATGCCGTTTGGAGTGCTCCTCTCTCTGGAGCTCAGGGTGGGGGAGCTACTGATGTTTTGTTATTTTCTCCTGAACCTCCAGTTAAGTTACCTGATACCTTCTCTGGGGATAAGAAAGTTTTGGGCTTTTAAAGAGGGGTGTAAGTTATTGTTTTCTCTGTGACCCCATTCTTCAGCAGATGAGAGTCAAAGGGTGGGAGTTTTCATCTCTTTATTAAGGAAGGTTCCACAGGCTTGGGTTTTCTGGAGCCTAGCTTCAAAAATGGGGTCACTTGTGGGGAGTTTTAATGGTAGGCACATCAGGGGCTCTCCAAACGGAACATGGCATTGGTCACCACTAGAGTTGAGCGAAACGGGTTGGTCAAATTCAAAAATAGCCGACTTTAGCTAAAGTCGGGTTTCGCTGATCGAAACCCGACCATAGCATGAGGTTGGCCATGAGGTCGCCGATCAGAGCGCCAAAGTCGCGTTTCAAATAATGCTTCCAGCTCCTTTTCTCAGCCAATGATGGAGGACGCACACTGTGGGAAACGCGATGACATGGGCAGCGGCCACCACCATCTTAGAGAAGGGCATTGAAGTGATTGGCTGGCTTTGTGTGGCATCACAGTGGGTATAAAAGGCTGTATCCGCCGACCACCATCTTACTTCTGCCGATCTTAGAATAGGGAGAGGTGCTGCTGCTGATTTTGAACAGGGACAGCATTAGGCAGGGAAGAAGAAAAAAAAACTGCTTCTGCTGATAGCACTTTTCATTGTACAGTTAGTGTGCAGTGAAAGGGGAGGATTTTTGTTGTGTGGTGGTGATTAGGCTGCCTTTTAAGGCTACCTGCTAGCTGCATTGCTGTGTGCACACTAGTGTTCAAACTGCTTTTCTCACAGCACTCCAAGTTTTATTATTTTGTCCTGGTGAGTTACTGAGCGTTGATTTTTTTCACAGACCGTATAGCGGTGTACGCTCCTCACACACTACCATGTACTGCCTTGTATCACGGACAAATAGAAGCTATCTGTGTGTGACTCTGGAAAAAAAAGCCGAGGAGGTTTTCCGTTTTTCCAGACCTACACCTAAGAGTGCTGTCCGCTGTTCAAACAGTTTCGTATATCTGCTGTTTGATTACGGTCAAAACTAAACAGAGAAAGCGTGTGTCAGTCCATATACAAATAGACGGAGATTGACAATTTTCCATACACCATATAGCGCTGTCCAATTCTCAAACAGTACTGTATATCTGCCGTTCGCATTACAGTCACATCTATACAGAGTCAGCGTGTGTGTATGACACTCCGTAAATACATATAAGGAGATTGTTAGTTACACAAAAAAAGCATACAGCTGTACACTTCTAATACAGTTCCATATATCTGCTTGTTGGATTACGGTTCAATACATACTGTTAGAGCGTCTGTGACTAACAAAATATATACGTAGATTTAATTTTTTTAATACACCTTACACAGCTGGACGCTCCTCATACAGGATCATCTCTCTGCTGGTATTTTTGGTACACTTTCCCAAACATGAGGAAGTATGGTGTAAGAGGCCGCGGACGTGGGCAGGGGGGCGCAGCTGGTACTGATGGTGGTGGTGCATCGGCTGGTTCTGGCTAAAGCACAATAGCAGCTAAGGCAGAAGGTGTTGAGCCTGCGTCATCGTCTGGCCCAAGAACGCCTGTAAGGTTGCCTTTTCTTGGAGTAGGAAAACTGCTTTTAAAGCCGGAGCATCAGGAACTGGTTTTGGCGTACATTGCCAAAACAGCCACCAGCTCTATTGCCTCCTCTTCTGAACGTTCGAAACCTGCAAGCACAGAGTCGTCAGTGCAGGGTTCTGGTCAGGAAAAACACCTTTCCTTGTGTCCTTCACCCCCACCAAAAGTTAAGGAAGCGGCAGCTCACACTTCAGATTACTCTATGAAGCTCTTTTCACATACCATGCCTGGGCTATCCAGTCAAATCCAGAATTCCCCAGTCCAAGATGAATCTGACATGGAGTGCACTGATGCACAGCCACTGCTAGATGATGCTGCTGGTACATCGACTCAGAGCACTACATTGCCCTCGCAGTCTATTGAGCCAGAATCTGACCCTGATGAAACTCAGGTGCCCCTTCCCGCATACTATACCACCTTACATGGTGACACAGAGGAAGGTAAAGAGGAAGGTGCAGATGACTTTGAAGAGGAGGTGATGGATGACCCAGTTCTTGACCCGGATTGGCATCCATTGGGGGAGGAGGGTGGTGCTGGCAATAGTTCAGATAAGGAGAAGGATCCGCAGCAGGCATTGACATCACAGCAGCGGTTATCTGCCAGGCCCGTAGCTGTCCAAAAACGTGGAACAAAAACTAAAAGTGTTGCAGGACAGCTTGGCCACACGGTCAACTTAGCACAGCGTGCAAGGCCAGAAAATGTATACCATAGTAGGAAAAGTGCAGTGTGGCACTTCTTTGTCCAAAATCCTACTGATGAGGCCAAGGTTACTTGTAAGAAGTGCGGATGGACCTTTAGCCGAGGTAAACAACTTAGAAATTTGAATACCAGTTGCATGCTTAGACATTTAATCAACATGCACTTGCAAGCGTGGATGGACTACAAAACCTCAGGTAGCACAAGTGCACCTGCTCCAAATGAAGGTAGCCAGCAACGCTCCATCACTCCCCCCCCTGTAAGACCACCGCCACTGTTAAGCACACCACCAGCACTAAATGTGGAGGTGTCGTCGCAAGGCCAAAGCACTCAGGGAATCACAATGGTTTTGCAACACAACACTGAATCTAGGCCATCACCACCAATACCATCACCAACCCCCTCTCTCTCCATCCGGTCCACCACTACTTCCCCCATATGCAGCTCTCCAGACCAGCTCAGCCTACCAGACACTCTGAGTAGGACAAGAAAGTACTCATCCTCTCATCTGCGTACACTTTGTTTGAACTCCTACATTGCCAAACTAATCTCATTAGAGATGATGCCCTACCATTTGGTTGAAAGCAAAGCTTTCCACGACCTCATGGCCTACGCAGTCCCATGCTATGAGCTACCCTGTCGGCACTTCTTTTCTCAAAAAGCCATCCCTGCCCTCCACTGGCATGTGAAAGACCGCATTGTCCATGCATTAAAACAGTAAGTGAGTGGAAAGGTGCACCTCACAACAGATGCATGGACTAGTAGGCATGGCCAGGGTCGTTACGTGTCCATCACTGCACACTGGGTTAATGTGGTGGATGCAGGCTCCACTGGGGACAGCAGCAGTGGCACAGTGCTGCCTAGCCCATGGTATAGGAAACAGTTGGCTGTAGGCTTTCGATCCTCCACATCCTCTATCAGCCAAAGCTCGTCCACAGAGCACAGTCGCACGAGCACCCCTCATCCGCAGCTGACAGTGTTGAACACGAGGTGTCCCACTATCGCACAGCTAGTGGTAAGCATCAGCAGGCTGTGTTAAAGATGATGTCTTTGGGCGACAACAGACACACTGCGGAGGTACTGGCCGACTACTTGCAGTGACAAACTGAGTCATGGCTGGGCAGTCTACATCTTGAAGCAAGCAAGGTAGTCAGTAGAGTTGAGCGAAACGGGTCAAAAAATTTCAAAAGTCGCCGACTTTTGGCAAAGTCGGGTTTCATAAAACAAAACCCGACCCTAGGATGAGGTCGGCGACTTAAGCGCCAAAGTCGCATTTTAAAAGTTTGTTTTGCGCTCTTTTTCAGCCAATCAGGATCCACGGACACTGTGGGCAACGTGATGACATAGGCAGGGGTCACCACCATCTTTCAGAAGGGCATGCAAGTGATTGGCTTGCTTTGGTGGGCGTCACAGGGGGTATAAAAGGGCGTGCATGTCGACCGCCATGTTACTCATGCTGATCTCAGAATAGGGAGAGCTGCTGCTGATTTTGTAGGGAGAGCGTTAGGCAGGGAAGAAGACACCAAAAACTGCTTCTGCTGCTAGCGATTTTGCCTGTACAACACACCAGTCACTGTGTGTGCAGTGCAAGTGGAGGCTATATTTTGCTGGATCAGCTGTGTTGGTTGTTAGGCTGCCTTATAAGGCTTCCTGATAGCAGCATTGCTATTTACCCACTGCTCTGCAAACTGCTTTTTTAAAAGCAATCCCAATTTTTTTTTAGTCCTGGTGAGGTACTGAGCGTGCAATTTTTCACACCATACAGCGGTGCACACTCCTCACACAGTACCGTGTAACGGCTGTTATCACATCCACAATGAAGCTATCTGTGTGTCACTCTGTAAGGATAAGTCGAGGACATGTTCCGTTCTTACAGACCTGCACCTTCTAGTTTTGTCTAGCTTTCAAACAGTTAAATATATTTGCTGATTGATCACATTCAAAACTATAGAGATACAGCGTGTGTCAGTCCGTATACTTAAAAAACACGAAGCTTGACAATTTTACGTACACAGGACAGCCGTGTACGTGCACGCTCCTCTCTCAGTACCGTGTAATGGCTGTTATCACGGTCACAGTGAAACTATCTGTGTGCCGCTCTGTAAGGATAAGTCGAGGACATGTTCCGTTCTTACAGACCTGCACCTTCTAGTTTTGTCTAGTTTTCAAACAGTTAAATATATTTGCTGTTTGATCACATTCAAAACTATAGAGAGACAGCGTGTGTCAGTCCGTAAACTTAAAAAACACGGAGCTTGACAATTTTACTTACACCGGATAGCCGTGTACGTGCACGCTCCTCTCTCAGTACCGTGTAACGGCTGTTATCACGGCCACAGAGAAGCTATCTGTGTGTCGCTCTGTAAGGATAAGTCAAGGACATGTTCCGTTCTTACAGACCTGCACCTTCTAGTTTTGTCTAGTTTTCAAACAGTTAAATATTTTTGCTGTTTGATCACATTCAAAACTATAGAGAGACAGCGTGTGTCAGTCCGTATACTTAAAAAACACGGAGCTTGACAATTTTACGTACACCGGACAGCTGTGTACGTGTACGTTCCTCTCTCAGTACCATGTAACGGCCGTTATTACGGCCACAGTGAAGCTATCTGTGTGTCGCTCTGTAAGGATAAGTCGAGGACTTGTTCCGTTCTTACAGACCTACACTCTAGGGAGATTCCTATTCTGCCCAATTCTATATACACCTTGTAGTTTGTCGTACACTAGCCAATTTCTGCCTGTGACATAGTGCTGTGATATTCACTGGGCCTCACACAATCCAAAAGTGTCCAGTGTCCACAAGTGTGTGCTGAAATTCAAAATCTCCGTTATCCTCTAGTGACATTTTTCACACCTGCGACATCGAGCCTGTGACATAGCGCTGTGATATTCAGTGGGCCTCACACAATCCAAAAGTGTCCAGTGTCCACAAGTGTGTGCAGAAATTCAAAATCTCCGTTATCCTCTAGTGACATTTTTCACACCTGCGACATCGAGCCTGTGACATAGTGCTGTGATATTCAGTTGGCCTCACACAATCCAAAAGTGTCCAGTGTCCACAAGTGTGTGCAGAAATTCAAAATCTCCATTATCCTCTAGTGACATTTTTCACACCTGCGACATCGAGCCTGTGACATAGCGCTGTGATATTCAGTGGGCCTCACACAATCCAAAAGTATCCAGTGTCCACAAGTGTGTGCAGAAATTCAAAATCTCCGTTATCCTCTAGTGACATTTTTCACACCTGCGACATCGAGCCTGTGACATAGCGTTGTGATAATCAGTGGGCCTCACACAATCCAAAAGTGTCCAGTGTCCACAAGTGTGTGCAGAAATTCAAAATCTCCGTTATCCTCTAGTGACATTTTTCACACCTGCGACATCGAGCCTGTGACATAGCGCTGTGATATTCAGTGGGCCTCACACAATCCAAAAGTGTCCAGTGTCCACAAGTGTGTGCAGAAATTCAAAATCTCCGTTATCCTCTAGTGACATTTTTCACACCTGCGACATCGAGCCTGTGACATAGCGCTGTGATATTCACTGGGCCTCACACAATCCAAAAGTGTCCAGTGTCCACAAGTGTGTGCAGAAATTCAAAATCTCCGTTATCCTCTAGTGACATTTTTCACACCTGCGACATCGAGCCTGTGACATAGCGCTGTGATATTCAGTGGGCCTCACACAATCCAAAAGTGTCCAGTGTCCACAAGTGTGTGCAGAAATTCAAAATCTCCGTTATCCTCTAGTGACATTTTTCACACCTGCGACATCGAGCCTGTGACATAGCGCTGTGATAATCAGTGGGCCTCACACAATCCAAAAGTGTCCAGTGTCCACAAGTGTGTGCAGAAATTCAAAATCTCCGTTATCCTCTAGTGACATTTTTCACACCTGCGACATCGAGCCTGTGACATAGCGCTGTGATATTCAGTGGGCCTCACACAATCCAAAAGTGTCCAGTGTCCACAAGTGTGTGCAGAAATTCAAAATCTCCGTTATCCTCTAGTGACATTTTTCACACCTGCGACATCGAGCCTGTGACATAGCGCTGTGATATTCACTGGGCCTCACACAATCCAAAAGTGTCCAGTGTCCACAAGTGTGTGCAGAAATTCAAAATCTCCGTTATCCTCTAGTGACATTTTTCACACCTGCGACATCGAGCCTGTGACATAGTGCTGTGATATTCAGTGGGCCTCACACAATCCAAAAGTGTCCAGTGTCCACAAGTGTGTGCAGAAATTCAAAATCTCCCCTGTCCTATAGACACCTTGTACCTTGTTTTACATTACTATATAGTTTGTTGGATTTTGTCTACATTTCTACCAAAAATGAGGAAGGCTGGTGGAAGAGGCCGTGGAATTGGGCGGGGGTTGGCAGCTGGTAATGATGGTGTTGGTGGTGGATCTGATGGTAGTGGCAAAAGCAAAATAGGACCGAATGCAGGAGGTGTTGAGCCTACATCATCGTCTGGCTCCACAAGGCCTCGAAGGCTTAGTTTTCTAGGAGTTGGCAAACCGCTTTTAAAGCCAGAGCTTTAGGAAAAAGTTTTGTCTTACGTTGCTGACTCAGCCTCCAGCTCTATTGCCTCCTCTTCTGAAGTTGTAAAAAATAAAAGCACTGAGTCGTCATTGGAGGCTCATGTTCATGAACCACACCTTTCCTTGTGTCCTTCACCCCAACCAAGATTGAAGGATGACGCAGGCCATACTACTGATTACTCCATGGAGCTGTTTTCACATACAGTTGTGGCCAAAAGTATTGACACCCCTGCAATTTTGTCAGATAATACTCAGTTTCTTCCTGAAAATGATTGCAAACACAAATTCTTTGGTATTATTATCTTCATTTAATTTGTCTTAAATGAAAAAACACAAAAAGAATTGTCCTAAAGCCAAATTGGATATAATTCCACACCAAACATAAAAAGACGGTGGACAAAAGTATTGGCACTGTTGGAAAAATCATGTGATGCTTCTCTAATTTGTGTAATTAACAGCACCTGTAACTTACCTCTGGCACCTAACAGGTGTTGGCAATAACTAAATCACACTTGCAGCCAGTTGACATGGATTAAAGTTGACTCAACCTCTGTCCTGTGTCCTTGTGTGTACCACATTGAGCATGGAGAAAAGAAAGAAGACCAAAGAACTGTCTGAGGACTTGATAAACCAAATTGTGAGGAAGCATGAGCAATCTCAAGGCTACAAGTCCATCTCCAAAGACCAGAATGTTCCTGTGTCTACCGTGCGCAGTGTCATCAAGAAGTTAAAGCCCATGGCACTGTGGCTAACCTCCCTAGATGTGGACGGAAAAGAAAAATTGACAAGAGATTTCAACGCAAGATTGTGCGGATGTTGGATAAAGAACCTCAACTAACATCCAAACAAGTTCAAGCTGCCCTGCAGTCCGAGGGTACAACAGTGTTAACCCGTACTATCCGTCAGCGTCTGAATGAAAAGGGACTGTATGGTAGGAGACCCAGGAAGACCCCACTTCTTAACCCGAGACATAAAAAAGCCAGGCTGGACTTTGCCAAAACTTACCTGAAAAAGCCTAAAACGTTTTGTAAGCATGTTCTCTGGTCAGATGAGACAAAAGTAGAGCTTTTTGGGCAAAGGCATCAACATAGAGTTTACAGGAGAAAAAAGGGGCATTCAAAGAAAAGAACACAGTCCCTACAGTCAAACATGGGGGAGGTTCCCTGATGTTTTGGGGTTGCTTTACTGCCTCTGGCACTGGACTGCTTGACCGTGTGCATGGCATTATGAAGTCTGAAGACTACCAACACATTTTGCAGCATAATGTAGGGCCCAGTGTGAGAAAGCTGGGTCTCCCTCAGAGGTCATGGGTCTTCCAGCAGGACAATGACCCAAAACACACTTCAAAAAGCACTAGAAAATGGTTTGAGAGAAAGCACTGGAGACTTCTAAGGTGGCCAGCAATGAGTCCAGACCTGAATCCCATAGAACACCTGTGGAGAGATCTAAAAATGGCAGTTGGAGAAGGAACCCTTCAAATATCAGGGATCTGGAGCAGTTTGCCAAAGAAGAATGGTCTAAAATTCCAGCAGAGCATTGTAAGAAATTCATTGATGGTTACCGGAAGCGGTTGGTCGAAGTTATTTTGGCTAAAGGTTGTGCAACCAAGTATTAAGCTGAGGGTGCCTATACTTTTGTCTGGCCCATTTTTGGAGTTTTGTGTGAAATGATCAATGTTTTGCTTTTTGCTTCATTCTCTTTTGTGTTTTTTCATTTAAGACAAATTAAATGAAGATAATAATACTAAAGAATTTGTGTTGACAATCATTTTCAGGAAGAAGCTGAGTATTATCTGACAGAATTGCAGGGGTGTCAATACTTTTGGCCACAACTGTATATATTGAGCATTATTAGGGCCCATCATACACTGGAGCATCATCCATGAGGCCCATCATATACTGGAGCATTCCAGATTGGGGACATCAGACACTGTAGCAGCATTTGCGGGGCCCATTATGCACTGGAGCATTAGAAATGGAGCCCATTATATGTGGAGCATTATTTGGGCCCATAACACACTGGAGCATCGTCCATGGGGGCCATCATATATTGTAGCATTATGTGGAGCTCATCATATACTGTATGTAACATTATATGTGGCCAATTATTCTGCATGGAGAAATATATGAGGCTCATTATTCTGTATGGCGCACAATGTGGTGGCCATAATACTGTATGGAGTAATATACTTTCCTTTTTTTGAGCTATTGTACAATTTAAAATAGATCAGTCATATCATGTAAGCAGTGAAGTATTTGTCTTTGTACTATACCTATATTTCTGTGCAGTATCGGAGCATCATGAGTTGTGGTATGTGTTAAAGGGGCGCACTGACACTCTTTGGCCCAGGGCACACGAAAACCTGGAGCCAGCCCTACCCCCCCACAACTTTAGCCAAATAACCTCCTGGTTTCAATGCGTAACTATTATTATGAAGTAAATTAAGGTTGACAAGCTTCAGTAATAAGAATTTATGTTTTTGGCATTGAAATGGGCACTATAGGTGTGTTTACTGTCCTCCACTCCCTGCCAACTTTGCTTCACCATTGACTTGCATTGGGTTTCGTGTTTCAGTCGGCCTCCGACTCAACCCTAAAAAAGGCAAAGTCGCTCATCTCTAGTCACCACTAATGATTCCAGCAAATTTTGTATTCAAAAAGTCAAATGATGCTCCTTCCATTCCGAGTTCTGCCATGTGCACAAACAGTAGTTTTCTCCCTCACATGGGGTATCGGCATACTCAGGAGAAATTGCATTACAAATTACATGGTGCAATTTCTCCATTTACCCTTTTGAAAATGCAAAATTTGGCACTAAACATTTTTGTGGGAAAAATTTGATTTTTTTTGTTTCAATGTTAGAAAATTCTGTGAAGCACTTGGGGTTCAATGTGCTGACAAAATGTTAGGAGTGGTGGAAGGCACTAAATAAAAAATATAAATGAACTGTCTTCGCCACTCGGGGTACACCGTGCGGTAGGTGGAGAAACCACAGCTAAGTGTCAACAGAGCAATCTGGCGGTAATGTGCACAGGGTTAGATGACATCCAGGTGCATTAAGGAATAAGGTTAAACGCACAGAGCAGATAAAGAAAATATAACAACGCTGAGCCTGTTAAGAACACAGGGACTCAGCGGTGCACGAGCGGTATATGGTCACCGGAGTAGTTAAAAGTCGGCACTCACTCCGCCAGGACCTACCGTAAACTCTCGTGAAAAATAGGCGCTGCAACTGCAGTGGCAAACAACAGCTGCTACAGCAGCGCGGCGTCAGACTGGCCGCAAGGTAACACCGCAGTAACGCAAGCGCGATGTTAGATGCTAGCAAGTGCAATAGTGGAGCAATGGCATGCTGGCGCTATTTACTGGCTATAACTCATTCCCTCACACAACCGTAATATCCAAGGAAGGGGGTTTCAAATGAGTCATTCACCAGAACACGCATCCATCCACATACACACAGCAGCAAGTATGACTATACTAGCGCATGGCGGAACAGCCATGCGTGCTTTTTATAGCAAACGTCCCAAAGGCTTCCAGATCTCTGAGCAGAGCCAATGGAATCTGGAGCAGGACCTGAGCACCTGACTCCTGAGCTCCAATGGCTTATTGTCCAATGAGCTTGCTCAGAAGAAGGGACAAAGGACTTAGCATCCGGAGAGAGTTGCTGTAAAGCAATCTCCTCTGCAATCTGCTTTGCATTAGACAAAGAGCAGGAGACTGCAGCATGTGAGGGTCTAGATTCCTGCCTAGTAATGGCCGAAATCTGACTCCTAACATTAACCCCCTCGTAGGGCCCCCTCCCCCCTGAACCTTCCGAACCACCAGCCTGTGCCCAAGATTTGCACAGGCCCCAGACTCATCCAAGGGCGAGCCTGATTTCCTGATAGGTGACATAGAAAACTGGGACACACCGAAGGTATCAGCGGGGGCAAGGTCATCCGGTCTCAAAAGGGACACCTGGGAGATGATGGGAGCGGGAGTTTCAGGGGAATGGCGCTGTGTGTCAGCGACCATCGCCACACTCTGTCTGGGAAGACTATCCCGAGCACATGAGGTGCATGCCCGAATAAACTTTTTAACGTCTCGAGCCCTGTGCAGACACCAATACGACCTGGCCAGAGACTTCGTGGTCTGCATATAGCCACGATAGCCGTCCACATTGGACACGTGTGCCCACGCGAGAATCTTAGGCCGCAAGCGAGGAGGAACAAAAGTCTCGCCGACTGACTCACAATCTGACCATTGCGGGGCACTGTCTTCCTGAGAAGCAGCGTGTAGATGGTGACAACCGCATATGGACTCTTGAGCCGGACATGTCTCAAAATTGGTGAGAGACACCTCCATGGGCTCTGGGGTTAGAACCTCTGGCTCGGGCAGCTCCAGAGGCTCAAAAAAGTTGGGAGCCGGAGTACCTCTCCGTTTGGAGTGAGCACGCTCCATACCGCGCTCCGAAAAACGGAGGTCAATACGGGAGGAGATGGATATTAACTCCTCCAGAGTGGTAGGGATCTCTCTAGTAGAGAGAGCATCCTTGACGTGCTCCGCTAAACCTCTCTAAAAAACAGGGATCATTGCCTTGTCGGATCACTCCAGTTCGGACGCCAGTGTCCGAAAACGGACGGCGTACTGGTTAACTGAAAGAGATCCCTGGGACAAGGCAAGCAGCTGTAGAGAGGTATCGTGAGTGACCCGTGGACCAAGGAAAACTTTCCTAATGGCTGTTAGCAAGTGGGCAGCGGTCCGAATTTCAGGGTCACCACGCTCCCATAACGGCGTAGCCCATTCCAACGCCTTGCCCGACAGTAGGGAAATAATAAAGGCCACCTTGGCCCGTTCTGTAGGGAATTGCGCAGCCAGCAGCTTCAGATGGATTGAGCACTGGCTGATGAAACCCCTGCAGACGACGCCATCCCCCGAATATTTATTGGGCAACGGGAGGCGGGTAACTGTCGGCGCAAGGGAGGACATGGACATATGTCCTACCGCGTCTGTGAGTGCCTGTACAGCAGCATCAGTGGCTTGCGCAGCTGCATGAGCCCTCACTAGGGTAGCCAAGCGACCCTCAAGCTGTCGCACACACTGCAGAAGTTGCTGCTGTTCTGCCATCACTAGCCAGACCCTGGCGCTAGTATAATGTTAGGAGTGGCGGAAAGCACTAAATAAAAAATATAAATGAAGTGCCTTCGCCACTCGAGGTCCACCGTGCTGTAGGTGGAGAAACCGCAGCTAAGTGATGACAGAGCAATCTGGCGGTAATGTGCACAGGGTTAGATGACACCCAGGTGCACTAAGGAATCTCTGTTAAACGCACAGAGCAAATAAAGAAAATATAACAACGCTGAGCCTGTTAAGAACAAAGGGACTCAGCGGTGTACGAGCGGGATATGGTCACCGGAGTAGTTAAAAGTCGGCACTCACTCTGCCAGGACCTACCGTAAGCTCTCGTGAAAAATAGGCACTGCAACTGCAGACGCAAACAACAGCTGCTACAGCAGCGCGGCGTGAGACTGGCCGCAAGGTAACACCGCAGTAACGCAAGCGCGATGTTAGACACTAGCAAGTGCAATAGTGGAGCAATGGCGCGCTGGCGCTATTTACTGGCTATAACTCATTCCCTCACACAACTGTAATATCCAAGGAAGGGGGTTTCAAATGAGTCATTCACCAGAAAATGCATCCATCCACATACACACAGCAGCAAGTATGACTATACTAGCGCATGGCGGAACAGCCATGCATGCTTTTTATAGCAAACGGGACCTTCCAAAGGCTTCCAGATCTCTGAGCTGAGCCAATGGAATCTGGAGCAGGACCTGAGCACCTGACTCCTGATCTCCAATGGCCGATTGTCCCATGAGCATGCTCAAAAGAAGGGACGAAGGACTTGGCCTCCGGAGAGAGTTGCTGTAAAGTAATCTCTGCCATCTCCTTTGCATTAGACAAAGAGCAGGAGACTGCAGCATGTGAGGATCTAGATTCCTGCCTAGTAATGGCTGAAATCTGACTCCTAACACAATACATTTATATAAGTTCCCTGAGGGGTCTAGTTTCCAAAATGGTGTCATTTGTGTGGGAATTTCACTATTTAGGCACATTAGGGCTCTCCAAATGTAACATGGCATCCGCTAATTGTTCCAGCAAATTTTGCATTCAAAAAGTCAAATGGCGCTCACTCCCTTCTGTGATCTGCCATATGCCCAAACAGTGGTTTTCCGCCACATATGGGGTATCAGCATGCTCAGGAGAAATTGCAAAACAAATTTTGAGTCCAAAATAAAATAATTGGGTCTAAAGTAATATTTTTGTAAGAAAAAGTTAAATGTTAATTTTCTTCCACATTCCAAAAATACCTGTGAAGCACCTAAAGGATTAAAAAAGTTCTACAATGTGGTTTTGCACACCGTGAGGGGTGCAGTTTTTACAATGGTGTCATTTTTGGTATTTTCTATCATATAGACTTTTAACTCTTATAACTTCCTAACAAAAAAAAATTCATAAATTATGCTGATGTAAAGTAGACATGTTGAAAATGTTATTTGTTAACTATTTTGTGTGACATAGCTCTCTGATTTAAGGGCATAAGAATTCAAATTTTTAAAAATTGCTAAATTTTCAATATTTGCCAAATTTCAGTTTTTTTTCCACAAATAAATGCAATTCATATCGAAGAAATGTTACCACTAACATGAAGTACAATATGTCATATTAAAACATTCTCAAAATCAGTGGGATCATTGAAGCATTCCAGAATTATTATCTCATAAAGTGACACTGGTCAAAATTGTAAAAATTGGCCTGGTCATTAATGTGCAAACCTCCTTGGGGTATGAAGGGGTTAAAGCACCAACTGTATTGCCTCATTCAAATATTGTGAACAAAATGTAATTGTTGTACTTTTACACTCCTAAAGGCTCTGCACACAGTACAAAGCCTGCCAGTGTCGAGGTAGCTATTTAGGGAGGGCTAAATTAACCCTTCACAGTTGAGCCAGTGATTTCCAAATTATTCCAGTGTTGCTAGCAACTCAAATGACCACACGGAGACTGGGGTCTCTGTACGGGAGGATCGAGGCAGATCACTAAGCCCCTTTATTTTAGTCACAACTTTTATAATCTTTTGCTTAATTATGCAAGTACCAATAGCATCATTTCACTTTATAAGCCAATAATATTGCAAGAAAACCGGAAACTACATATATGTCCGTACCTAGATAGCGTAGAAAGTAGTATAATGGCATATTCTTCAGAGTTTTACATTCCCACCTCCCTTATCTTATACAGATGGGAACAGTCTGGTTTCATGACAGCCCATGCCAATTATAAAAATTTATCTTGCAACAACAAAAACGGAGAAACGAAACCTTACAGAGAATGGATAAAACGAAACTTCAGCTCTGATTTTAGTATTGACCCTTCACATTCCCCCCTAGATAAATTTTTTTAACACATATGCAGCATCAGAGGTGCTATCCCAAGCTAACAGCTTGAGGGGTACTGGTCTTCACATGACTGATGCCGTGTTACCAGTCATGGCTGTCGCTGCGCACCCGTCCCCCCTGTATACTGCAGTTCACGAATAACAATTTTTGATGACAGTGGTGGGGATCTTTTGTAGGTAGGCATGTGCTTGGCTTCAACATCTTCATCAAGTAGCCTTTTGAGATCGGTGCAGAGAAGAGCAGGGGCAACGACACCTTTGGTATCATCATTAGCTGTCTTAGTGCAGAATTTCCTAATACATACAGAAATACACCAAAGAACAAGTTTTAGTATCACATATACAACAAGGATACAGGCAGCAATGTGTAACAAGCTTTGTAAGATCCCAGCTATCCAGCCCCCAATTCGCTTAAATCAATTGGCTGGATTGAAAAAGGAGAAGGTGTCTGAACAACTAACTGTCCTTATTATGATTATTGTCTTTATCGTATTAATCTCTGAGTCATTGAATATCTTCTAACTTTAACTTTTATCTTCTACCAATAATAATAATATGAAAAATGCGGAAAACCAAAACATTATGCCCCTTCACTTGCTATTGGCTTGTTGGGTGATGAGGAGAACTTGATAGAGACCGTCATACAAGGGTTCTAGTCCATGCTTCCTGACATGCCTCTTCACGACTACCAAATCACCAGGCTTCAGGTTATAACAAGTGCCGGTTTCTGCTGAATCTGGAAAAGAAAAGGAAACTAGAACATAGGTGTTAGCAAGATTTTTACTAAGCAGAATAACATATTGAACAACATGGTCGGTTTCTTCTGATAACTGCTAAGGCTGGAAATTTGCAACTGGGGGCCTATTACCAAACAATATCTCATATGGGGACAGGCCATATTTTGCAATAGGGGTAGTACGGATGTGGTATAGTACAATGGGTAGGAGCTCTGGCCATGGAGCCGTAGTCTCCTGCATCATTTTGGTCAATTGTCCGTTCAGCCTCTCAACTTCACCACTGGATTGTGGGTGGTACGGAGTATGGAGGGCTACAGTGGATCCAAGCATTGTCAGAACTTCTTGGTACACATGAGAAGAAAAGGCCGGGCCTTGATCACTTTCAACAACTTCTGGAACCCCATATCTGCATTTAACTTCCATCACCAGTTTCTTCGCTGTGGTCTTTGCAGTCATGTTGGTAACAGGGAATGCTTCCGGCCAACTGGAGAACCGGGGCCCAGTAGAATTTTTGCACCAGTGCGAGGGCCTGATTCTTTCTTTGATATATAGGTCCATGTGCCCATATGGCAATAGCAGGGTACATCCGCTTAGGGAGACACATGAGTTGGTCCTTCTTCCAGAGACCATTATCCATTCGTGCCCCATCAGTCTTCCATTGCTTCACCTCTTCCTTTGGAGACATTCTCTGCATCGTCATTAAGTGGTCTCGCGGGGTCCGACAGAAAACTTCAGTCTGTTGTAGATCATCAGGTTCTTGTAGGGTCAGTGCTTCTTGTAACTGTTTACGCTGAGAGAGTGTGGTCACCATAGTTGGTATGGTTGGGTCAACGGGTAAGAGAGCGGCGGCTTTTGCTTGCATATCCGCAAATGTGTTGCCAACAGTCTGTGGACTGCTCCTAGGACTGTGCGCCTTAACTTTGATAATAGCCACCTGAGTAGGTAATTTGATCGAGTCCATGAGGGTTTTAACAGCTTCAGCATTTTTCACTGGGGTTCCGGCAGTAGTAATAAACCCTCGATTGGCCCATAGAGCCCCAAAATCATGAGCAATACCAAATGCATACCGTGAGTCCGTGTATATATTAGCCCATCTGTTCTTGGCCAAAGTACATGCAGTAGACAGAGCCTGGAGTTCTGCTTCTTGTGCTGACTGTGAGGGCGGGAGCGCAGCTGCGTGCACTACAGTGTCCTCTGTGGTAACAGCGTATCCTGTGTGGAATCTACCAAACTCGGCAGCATATCTTGAACCATCCGTGTATAACACCAGATCAGGATTTGGGAGTGAATTCTCACTGACATTTGGTGGAGTTGCTGTTTCTTCTATCAGAAATTGGGAACAATCATGTTGGAGGTAATCCTCATCACTGCCATCTTTCCTTATAGTTCATTATACCGTCTTTCAAGGCATTGTAAAGGGGTTGCATTATGCGGGATGCATCCGGTATCCACTGACAAAAATAAGTGCATAGTCCAAGAAAACGCTGGAGTTCAGTTTCATCTTTTGGGAAAGGAAGGGAGCTGACAGCTATCATTCTTCTGCGAGGTGTCTGGCACCCTGAAAGAGACAGTGACCCAAGAATATCACTTGACCAAGACAGAACTGAAGTTTCGAGGCCGAAACCCGACAGTTCAGTGCTGCCAGATACATAAGGAGGCTAACAGTGGCAGAAATGGCAAAAGACACTCGCTCATATTTTTTTTGCAAACTGGTTGGGACTGTTTTGTGCCCCTTGTGGCATAACTGTCCATATTAACTGTCGTCCCTGCTAAGTGAATGCAAATAGAAACTGGCAGTCTGGGTATAACGGAATGCAAAAGAAGGCATTGGTAAGATCAATAACTGTAAACCAAGCAGCATCCTGGGGTATTTGGGACAAAAGAGTATGTGGATTAGGCACCAGGTTTGAGAAACACTTTTACTGGTTCTACAGGCATTTTCACTATATCATTTGACCCTTTTGACCAGAATTTAGATGGTATCTCTGAGAGGTATGGGGTGAGTCACTGATCCTCAGGCAATATTGGGGGTGGACCTGGGCCTATCAGGGCCATCATAACTGTAGGAAGGGCATGCAAAATACAGATTTTCTCACTGTCTTCATCTACATAGGGATTATATAACAAAAAAAAAAACCCATCTGACCATCATCTCGGAATTGTATTCCAGAGCGGAACTGTGATAATGGATCTGCCCCTAGTAAACTTACAGGACATATGAGAGAGATTACAAACTGAGCAGTAACGAGAATTAGCAGGGAGGGGCTGAGGAGCAAGATTCCCACTAGCTGAAGTCTGAGGGGGGGGCAGAGTTTGCTGTGTGCTCGCAGCTGCGGTGGGGGCGAAGGGGGATATGGTGTGGGCTAAGATGGGAGGGGGTACTGAAGCAGCTGCAGCTACTAGCTTGCCTTTTTTTTTCTCTCTCTCTCTCTTCTGAACAGCAGGTTAAAGTCTTCTGAAAACTTTTTTTTTTCCTCTGGATCGGGTGAACGGGGATTGAGGCTGGCTGCGTATAATAGGTGCTGCCAGCAAAGGTGGGGGCTGCAACTCTCGGTCTCCTTGTACAATTGTCATCTAGCAGGGAGACCTCTTGTTTCAAATCATCTTTTAACTATTTCCCTAACACATTAATATCAATCTTAGTTCCTTCTTTAATCAATCACATTGTCAAACCACAGTCACTTGCTTGAACCACAAATCATCCCGTCCCTGTCATAATAGACAATTTTTCCTTCTTCCACATAGCAGTAACAGAAACAATCAGAACTCACTTGCTGTTCAATGTCCACATAACCTTCATTATACAATTCATGTGCCAAGCCATGGAATTCCTAAGCGCCTTTAAATAATCCATCATCAGTCAACCTTTTAACTCCTTCGTCCCATAGCGTAGGCTGCAACCTCCCGCCCTTAGAAAATCCCAGAATCGAAAATATTTTTCCTGCATTCCTGACACATTTCTTTCCTCGTCTTTGAATCATAAGACTAACAGTATCTGATCCTTCACACAATTCCAAACTTTTCATTTTCTTCCACAGTCTTCACCTGAAACATAATTCTCTCCTTTAGAGCTAAATATCCTGACAAATTGTGCACAATACTGGAGCAGCCGTCTCCGTTTGTTCCACAGGGTCAACCCCCTCTGGGAAGCCCAAAATTTGCGGTACTCAGTGAAAGGAGGAGGGCGTCTCAGACTATCCCTCCGGACACCTCTGGTTATATATATCTTTCTATATATACCTGAGTTACGTATCCTACCCAGTCTTCGATCACATGACCACGCCTGATAACTAGCAATGACCAGGAATTCAAGATATTTTGACTATAAAGAGAGTCACAATCACTGGTCAATCCGGGGTGTCCGTCCCTTATGAGGTACGGTTCGAGCACTGGGCCCCCAATGGGACTACACCTCTATATGATTCCACCCATGAATCACCCCACCAGGGGGACAAACCTCAGATCCTCTTTGCAGCAACAAGCACAGGAAAACCACACCAACGGTCAGTCTGAACAGTATAACTGCCAACTTACCATGGTTGTGGGGGGGTGATCAGTCCCAATTTTCCAGCACCTGTGTCCGCTCCGAGGGTCCTTTGTCTTGTTGTCCTCCGGGGCAGAGGTGTCCCTATTCAGGGGCCCCACGTTGCGCGCCACTGTCGAGGTAGCTATTTAGGGAGGGCTAAATTAACCCTTCACGGTTGAGCCAGTGATTTCCAAATTATTCCAGTGTTGCTAGCAACTCAAATGACCACACGGAGACTGGGGTCTCTGTACGGGAGGATCGAGGCAGATCACTAAGCCCCTTTATTTTAGTCACATCTTTTACAATCTTTTGCTTAATTATGCAAGGTTCTCAAGTACCAATAGCATCATTTCACTTTATAAGCCAATAATATTGCAAGAAAACCGGAAACTACATATATATTTGTCCGTACCTAGATAGCGTAGAAAGCAGTATAATGGCATATTCTTCAGAGTTTTACATTCCCACCTCCCTTATCTTATACAGATGGGAACAGTCTGGTTTCATGACAGCCCATGCCAATTATAAAAATGTATCTTGCAACAACAAAAACGGAGAAACGAAACCTTACAGAGAATGGATAAAACGAAACTTCAGCTCTGATTTTAGTATTAACCCTTCACACCAGAAGTTACAAGACGGGTCATCCATACACCCTAGAAGCCACCATTTGTAGTGCCTCATTCAAATATTAAGAAAGTGTAGCTGTTCCTCCAACTCCATCTGGTCTGCATGCAAAGGTTCATGTTTAATTGTGAGTAGTGACAGTTTAAGTAGGCAGAAGTGATATTGCTGTGCTGATTATGGCATCATCGGTGGTGCTCACCATCTTTGTGACATCCTCAAAATCTTTAAGAACTGCCCAAATTTTAGATATCCAAGCACACTCTTCAGCTGTCTTGTGCGGATGCTGACCAGAATACCGATGGGAATTGGTCCACCGCGCTCCCTGTAAGCTATCACGTGACTGGTGACATCATGAAGGTCCTGTCGGCTTACTGCACGCCACAGCTTCTCATCGTGCACGCAACACGTCGATGGCGCACCGTTGCAACAGGAAGACACGTGGAGTGTCTGTCACCAGCCGGGATAGCACTCTGGAAGATCCATGGCATTAAACCACGCTGTACTGGCAATATACCCTTTACTTCATACCAAGTCTTTCAGCGCCTATTGCTAATCGTCTTATAGGAGTTCAGTTATCTGCTTAGACAACCACTTAATGTAATAACTATTTACTTGAAAAAAATCTAATTTATTTGTGTACTACAAAAGGGGTTCATTATTAAGCGCAAAGTTTTAATTGCTAATTTATATTTTATTGACCACATTGGTGGTGTGTGTTCCTGATTTGCAGCAACTGTTCCCCCTTTTTCCCTATAGTTACTAGCGCCACCTATAATTTATACAAGTTTTTACTTATTGATTCTACTGAGCAATTATTCGCCAGCAGTATGTAGCATGTTTGACCTTATGTGAAAAAGAATATATATCACTCTGTGAAATGAGCTGTCCTAGTCTGGGCTCCTGCAGCCTGATACTACCGACCTGACAGTAATGTGATATAATTGGTTCCTTACCACTAAAATTATTTTGAGTGTGCTAACGGAATTCAGAAGTAATTCAGGTGATAGGTGTGGGAATGAGTGATGTCTTAATGAAATTATCCATTTCCCTCAAACCCAGAAAACAGATGGGATGCCGTGGAGATTTCTCTATATGCAGATCACACATAAGCTAATGACCAGCTATTATATAACTATTATCTGCAATCTGTACACTGGATTACACCCACACTCCAAAATATATACTGCTAGACTAATAGGCTTACTAAAGTGGGCTCTAGTGTGCATGAGAATGAGAAATCAGGCTGGGAGCCACACACTCAGGGACTGATGTATAATAACCACCAGCATCAATTGATGCTATGTAACCAGAAAGAAAATAATAAGTAAAATATCTGTCAAAGAAGCAACATTTACAACATCAGCATTTTGAATCACATTCTGCACTTTTGAAGGACAGTTTTTCCTCTCTTTGGCTGATGTTGGGAGGTAACATAATGGTCAATTGTCCAGTATATCTCAGAGAAGTTTATAGTTAAATATACATCCAGTTCTCAATGGGTCAATTAAAAGTGACGTGTAAAATGACAGCTGTCTCTCTGCGGAAGCCTCTCCTGCAAAGTTCCTAGTATAATTGAAAGAAAGGTATTTGGCATAGTAACATTGCAGTACCACCTGATTCGCCATCTGCGCTCTCGCCGCGACTTCTAAACTTTTGGCAAGAGACATGTTGCTATAAATAATAGCAAATACATTATGTTCAGTGCCGCGATCCGACCTTTCAGGTTAATAACTAGAGCTTCTCTCATAAAGTTTTCATTATTCGGGCTATGTTGGCTTATTTTGATGTTCCTATTTTTTGCAGCATTTCAAAGCTTAATTAAAGGGAACCGATCAGCTGATTCATTCTGCCTAAACTTTATGCAGCATGAATCCTGTAGCCAAGTTTACCTTTCTCTGAAATGTTTCAGAGGTAATATACTTTAACCCCTTCATGATCAGAGTTATTTTCATTTTTGCGGTTTCCTTTTTTTGCTCCCCTTCTTCCCAGAGCTATAACTTTTTTACTTTTTTTGGTCAATATGGCCATGTGAGGGCATTTTTTTTGCGTGACGAGGTGTACTTGTTAATGTCACCATTGGTTTTAATATATCATGTACTGGAAAACGGGAAAAAAAATTCCAAGTGCGGTGAAATTGCAAATAAAGTGCAATTCCACAATTTTTTGCTGTTGCTTTTTTTATACAATGTTCACTAAATGCTAAAACTGACCTGACATTATGATTCTCCAGGTCATAATGAGTTCATAGACACCAAACATGTCTAGGTTCTTTTTTATTTAAGTGTTGAAAAAATTCCAAAATTTGTTAAAAAAATGAAAAATTGCGCCATTTTCCGATACCCGTAGCTTCTCCATTTTTCATGATCTGAGGCCTGGTGAGGGCTTTTTTTTTATGTGTGCCGGGCTGACATTTTTAATGATACCATTTTGGTGCAGATATGATCTTTTGATCACCCATTATTGCAATTTAATGCAATAACGGCGACAAATAAAATGTAATTCAGGAGTTTTTACTTTTTGTATCATTACACCGTTTAGCGATTGGGTTAATTCTTTTTATATTAATAGATCTGTTGATCCTGAACACGACAATACCAGATATGTGTATGTTTGATATTTTGTATTGTTTTATTTTGAATGGGGCAAAAGGGGGTGATTTGTACTTTCATATTTTTTTTCCTTTTTTATATTTTTAAAAACTTTTTTTTAACTTTTGGCATGCTTCAATATCCTCCATGGTAGACTAGAAGCTTCCATAACCCGATCGCCTCTGCTACATACAGGCGGTGATCAGATCGCCTGTATGTAGCAGAATTGAGCACCGACCACCGGGTAGCGCTCATAGCAATCCAGTAGTGACAACCATAGAGGTCTGCAGGAGACCTCTGGGTGTCATTCCAACCCATCGGTGACCCACGATCACGTGACAGGGCTGACCGATGGGCGGATTTCCGGCGAGCTTTCTGTAAGCACGTGTTAAATGCCGCTATCAGAGTTTGATAGCGGCATTTAATGGGTTAATAGCCAAGGGTGGATAGTGACTCCACACGTGGCTGTTAGAGGCACATATCAGCTGTTCAAAACAGCTGATATATGCTGGAAAAGATGTGGGCTGACTGCCGGAGACAACATCAAAGGGAGGGTGTCCGACACTGGCATATTATTACGCCCGATGTTGGAAAGGGGTTAACGGTCTGGCTTATCCCAATTTTTTGGCTGGTGATTGACAGGCCTCTCCCATAGTGAGAGACCTGCCAATCACCTAGAGACCTGCAAATTACCCTCTCCAGGGGTGGTGACACACTGTAAAGTATATTTTCTCTAAAAATGTACCTCGGAGAAATTATACCTGGGACCAATCGTGCAGCCAGGCTCTGGTTTATGCTGCCTGTGGTTTGGACAGCATGAATCACCAGACAGGTTCCATTTTAAATGTTTCTATTGCTTTACTGAAGCAGCTATGTGAGGTCTTTGTTTCTTTTATCTCACGGTATTTCTAGGCTCTTTTTTTAATATATAACATTTTTGTATTTCCTGTCTGTACTTCATCAGTTCAACCTTTAAATATGATTGGACAATTTATTGTACAGGTTATAACTGATAATAAGATATACAATATATTTCTTTTTAAGTGGTATGACTTTAATTAAATAAAAATGTTTTCTTTATTTTATTTATATTTATTCCTTTTGTTCCATTTACACAAAATTTAATTTAACAAAATGTATTAATCATTTTTGTTTTCGCTATTTTACAACAAGGATCTTTTACTTTACAATTGTCCTAAAAGGATGACGCAAGACAATCCTATGGGCTTTTGTAAAACCCATGTTATGTTGTATAGGTCCTACAAATGACTAAGGCTACTTTCACACTTGCGTTTTTTTGTGCTGCGTTTTTGTGCTGCGTTTTTGTGCATACATGCGCATGTGTTTTTTTTCCTATACTTAACATGGGTGTGCATTGTCATGCGTTTGTACGCGTTTGTATGTGCATGCATTTTTTTGTCGTGTGCGCCCGGGCGCACAAAATGCATCCCTTTGCATTTTTTGTGCGTCCGACCTGTCTCAAAAAAACGCATGTGCACGCAATGCGCACGAAATTCACCCAAAACCCATTAAAGTCTATGGGAGCGCTGACTTGCGCATGGTCATGCGCACGTCAGCGCTAAAAAACGCATGCTTTTTTTGCAAAAACCATGCGCAAAAAACAAGAAAACGCATGATGCGCTTTTATGCGCGTTTGCACTGCGCACGCAGCGCAGAAAAACGCAAGTGTGAAAGTAGCCTAAGAGTTAGTACATATGCAAATTTCTGCTCATACCAACTGCAGATCTACAATAGCAATTTGATAATAATAATCTTTATATAGCACTAACATATTCCGCAGCGCTTTACAGTTTGCACACATTTTCATCACTGTCTCCGATGGGGCTCACAATCTAAATTCCCTATCAGTATGTCTTTGGAATGTGGGAGGAAACCAACGCAAACACAGGGAGAACATACAAACTCCTTGCAGATGTTGTCCTTGGATTCGAAGGCTAGGCTGCAGTGCTAACCACTGAGCCACCGTGCTGCCCATTTGATCAGCTCTCATTTAATTCTTTGAGTGATGGAGCAAATTTTGGTCTTAATGACCAAGTCCCATTTTTCAAATTTGACTTGTCAGTTTATGTGGTTAAAAACTCTGGAATACTTCACCATATCGGCGTGATTCAGACACTGTTTTTCTGTTACACATTTATGTTAGTAGTAAATTTAAGTCAATATATTTTGAATTTATTTACGATAGCATTTGAAATTTGATGAAAAATTTTGAAAAAACTCTGCAATTTTCAAATATTGAATTTTTGTACCTTTAACAACTTATGCCGCACAAAAAAAGTTATTAAATAACATTTACCTTATGTCTACTTTATTTCAATATCATTTTTCAAATGTCATATTCATTGTTTGGGAATGTTAGAATGCTTAAAAGTTTAGTAGTAATTTTTCATTATTTATTTTTCAAGAAAATTTACTAATCCTATTTTTTTTACAGACCTATTCAGGTTTGAAGTGATTTTGAAGGTCCTTTATGTAATAAAACCTACATATTATATATTTTTTAACAAACACACCACAAAAGTATTTAAAACTGCTGAAAATAAATGCATTAACCCTTAAGGTGCTTCACACAATTAATGTAATGTGTAATGAAAATCTGAAAATTACATATTTCCAATTGTTTCCCCAAGTTTTTCATTTGCATATAGGTTAGTAGGAGAAAATGGGTGACATAATTTGCTTCACATTTTCTACCACACGTGGTCAGAAGCTACTGTTTGGTCCCACAGTGGACCTCAGAAGGGAAGGTATGCTATATAACTTTTGTAGTGCAAATATGGCTGGAATAGATTGTGGGTGCCATATCAAATTTTCAGAGCATGAGAGGTGACAAACAAATGCAAAAAAAAAAAAAACATTTTGGAAGTCACACTTCTCAAGGAATTCATCTAGGTTATAGTGATAGTTTTAAACACACAGGTATCTCACAGACTTTTATAGCATTGGCCAGTCAAAAATTTAATTTTTCCAATGAAATTTTGATTTACCCCAAAATGTTTCATTTTTGCAAGCGGTAAACAGAAAAATGGATCCCACATTTTGTAACACATTTTTCGTACTGTTTGGACTAACAGCAGGACTTGGAAAGAAAGGAGAGCTATTTTCTTTTTGAAGCACAAATTTGGTTGTATTTGGAATAGAGGTTCCAGAACAACAAAATAAAGAAAAATCTAAAAATTACTCTGTGGAGACACGATGTTCAGTGGGTGCTCTCGTCCGCTGGCCTGGCTGTCATTAGAAAGACTGTGTGGACCAGGGAATCCCATGAAATGCCCTCAATCTTTCCTTGTGCACAAAATACTACTCAGACAACACAGAGTGAGGGTAAAACACTGTGGCAATACTTTATTGAACGAACCACCAACAGACAATAACATATAGAACAGTCCCAGCAAATATACAAGATTATATGAATGACAGAGTCTCACGCTTCAGCTGGCTTGCCAAAATTAGAGTATCTGCAACTTCAGAGCTTCCAGGACCGACTACACCCACCAGTGCCCCCCACTTTTGGTGGGCACCCACATAGAGGAGGGAATGACAAGCTTAGGAAACTGACAGTCCATTGTGGTATGTAGGCAAGCAACCTGATTATCCCAATGTGGCTTTTACAAACATCTCCATGCTGTCAGGTGACCAAATGGTTCCAACCTGGCTTCTGTGAATGTCTCCATGGGTTCAGTGATGTGATGGTCAATGGATTAGATCTGTATTCCACCTACTGGGGCCATTGTCCCTAATGCTGACTTCCTGTAGAGTGTCAAAAATCTTTACCCCTCCGGTTGAAGCTATGGTGTCCTGGCTGCTGTTCTATAGTGTCACTCTGCAGAAGGATAAAGGTCCCATTTTATACCCACATCTGACCTTCAGGCCATCATCCACAGGTCAGGGTGAAGGTGTGATGAGGTCAACTCTCATTGTTTGAGTTTTTTGTCAATCTGCATAGTTTGTTCTTCACTGTTTGCAGGTTAACAAGCTACATGGACTTATACAATGGGTAATCAACATATTAGAAAACAATGATTGTTCAATGGCACTTCATCCCTGTCGTCCAAGGATAGCAGAACAATAAACTATAGAGGCTGATATAAGAGAAAAACAGTATCCATTAAACAATTCACAAGTATCAATTCAATCTACAACAAGAATCAATGTTCAGACTCATAACCAAACCATAACCCAGAACCACCAGAAATAAATATGTCTGGCTTAATCAAGAATAAATGTTCTGTCATCACAGACCCTAATTTGGAAATTAAACCCTCTAAGGCAGGAATGTCAAACTCAAATGCATAGGGCCAAAAGGAAAAGTATGGACAAAGCTGCAGGCCAACCTTGATATTCAATAAAAAAAAATCAAAATCTACAATTGAGGAAGATTGTTCCTTATCATCAAATATAACAATAAACCTTTTAATATGAAAAAATGTAAATGGGTTGTTCCACAAACAAAGTACATTTTAACTAATAGATCTTAGAATAAAATATTGAACTAATATGTTTTTATGCAAGAGCATTAAAAAGCATATGTCTTAATAGCCTATGTAATAGCAAATAATAAATAAACTTGAATAATACAATTAACTAAGTATGACTCCAACAAAAGTGGCTCCAACACAGTATGATTCCCTATCAGTGAATTTTTCCACAGTACAATGCACCTGCTTGGTATGATTATCCTACTGTATCCCCCCCTCCCTGAAAGGTGTGGAGATCCAATTACAGTATGATTCCCCAACTGTAACCTCCATGCAGCACTCCTCCCATTATAATAGGCACCACATCGTCCTCCATAAAGTATAATTGACCCTACATAGTACTCCATACAGTATAGTGGCCCCACAGAGTACTCCATACAATATAGTGGCCCCACACAGTGATCCATACAGTATAATGGCCCCACATAGTCCACCATACAGCATAATGGACCCCACATAGTGCTCCATACAGTATAATTGCCCCACATAGTGCTCTCTCCTGGTCACACGCTGCTCCGGTCTCGGCAGTGAGTGCTCTGAAACTCTTCACTGCTCGCACAGCTTGCGCTTTGTAATAACATCATCACGCCCGCTGCGCTGTGACTTCAGACGCAGAAGGTTAATGATGGTGGAGTGGGCGTCAGCTGTCGCTCCCTTGTCCATCATTGCTTTCAAATGTGTGTGGCCAGCCTCAAGGATTGATTTGGCAATCCCTGCCTTCATGAATGAAAAAAACTTGACGTATGCCCCTGCTGTGCCCTCGCACACTTCACTACGTGTAATTTCATACCGCACGCTCACTGATAAATAAGAGACTACAGAATAAGCTTGCTGTAGTTTAAATACAATGAGTGTTTTGTAAGCTGGAGATTATCACTGCAGGACTAGGCGTACTGTTAAAGACAGTCCAGCTAATCGGTATAACTCTGCCTCTACCAATGATTGGAAGCTTGTTGACACTGCACAGTGTACGCAGGACGTGCCCAATCAGGGTGTGGGCAGGATTATGCAGAGCTCAGCATTCAGAACACTGCTACTTCTACAGCTGAAAAAACAGGGATTGTATTCAAATTGCACCACGCTGCCCAGTAAGAGACACATCATTAGACTCAGGGTCTCAGTTTCCTTTTAAAGGTAAAGTTGATAGATGTCAAACAAACAAACAATAATTATTTCCATTGTCTACAACTTTTGCAGCAATCCCTGGCATTATGAGGCATATACACTGAAAGGTTTTTGTTCAAATCTCTAAACAATAAACTCAACCTGAAAAATTTTTCCAGCTCTCCAAACATCTCACACATTGGACTACTTAAAATTTGCCTACATTATCTGCATTTAAATAGCCAACATTGCAAATAAAATTTATTTCAGCCCTTTGCAACTAGACATAAATATTAAAGAACTTAGCTGTCGTGCCAACATGACTGTGACCCAATGGCATTTTCAGACATAAAATAGGTGTATTTTGGAAGTTACTAATTTGCATTTGGTGGATGAAAAGTTCATGTACCTATTATGCTTCTTCTATTATCTGCCCTGCAAATCAGAAAATACCAGCCCTGTCTAACTGCCAGGGCTCAGCTGTTCATAGACCAAAGTCTGGAACATTCAAAAAGACAGAGATGTGGCTGCAAAATGCAAGCAGATGGCTCGAGACTGGGGTTTAGCATTGGAAAAAGTGGCATTGAGTCAGGATAAATTGTTTTCCAAGGTAAAGTGTAAAATTAGGTCACAACCAATATATAGAAATCCATTGTGATATGTAAGTAATTATACAAATTAGTGGCTTTAGATTTGCTCTTTATATGAAAGATTGACCCTGATTAAATAGAAAAAAATCCACCATCATTTTCATCCTTAAAGCATTGGCTTTTAATGCTAAATACAAAAATAACAGTAAAACAATCTCCAATAAATGTAAAGAACACCATACAGTATGTATAGAATGAAAAATGTAATGATGGCTTCCATATTTCTTAGTGCTGCAATGTAAATGAACAGCTCTGGCAAAAATTAAGACACCACTTCCAAATGTTCAGTTTGTCTGATTTTTCTTTTTATAGGTATACTAGCTGAAGAGCTATGCCAGGGGCATAGTTACTAACTGTGGTTAGTTATAACAAATTATAATGATTATATTGCACATAAAAACATTTCACATCATATATTCAACACTACAGATTTGCAACACAAATTAACTAAACGATTACTCAAGTATCCTATCCTGTGTGATACTGACTGCTGAGCTGTGTATCTAATCCTATCGTGTGTTATTGACTGCTCAGCCGTGTATCTAATCCTATCCTGTGTGATACTGACTGTTGAGCAGTGTATCTAATCCTATCCTGTGTGATACTGACTGCTGAGCCGTCTACCTATTCCTGTTGGGTCGCCCCCTCACCCAGGGCTGTGGGGTACACGGTACCGGGCCGATGTCAGTGGGATGTGTCACAGCAGCGGTGACCCGGTCCGTGGCCCTGGGCGCCCAAATCAATGGTGGATTGTGATGTAGTTTATGTAGTATAGTTCGTGACGCCACCTGTGGTGTTTGGCAAGCAAGATGTTAAGCCAACGCTGCGTGCAGATCCTCTGGGGCTGATGGTGTGTTGCAGTATAGATGGTGTAGCTCCCCACAGGTGAAGCTGTAACCACAGGGCAGTGTATAGGCGCAGGCGGTGCGAGAAATGTTGGTACTCAGATGTAGCGGTGCTGACGGTGTTGGCACACAATGACTGGAAGACACCAGGGCTTGTAGTTCCAAAGCTTTAGTCACAGTTCGTGGTACACACTGGTGCCTGCCTCCGTGCTGTGTCCTCCAGGGCAGAGACTCAATCAACCTCCCGGGCAAGTCAGGGTTCTCCTCTCCAACACTCCGCCAACATGTGCCTTTCCTGAACGACTCCTCTATTGCGCCTTTTAGGGTGAAGAGCTCCAGTACCGTGGTACTCTGAAGTTCCTCCTGTCAGAGGTTCCTAACAACTCTCCTTGTATGGCAGACAGCTGTAGCCTACTTCAGGAACTCCCTTTATCCTGAGTCCCGGCTCCCTATACAGATGCTGTTGTTCCCCAAGTCTTGGATGGGAGTCATGCATTTACAGCCAACTACTCCACCAGTGTCTGCTGCAGAACCATAAGTGTCCATACAACCTCGGGGACCGGGCCCCGGCCTTGCGCTGAGAACCTATAGGCAGGGTTCCTCTTCCAACCCACAACTCCTTTCTGTTCTCCTACTCCTTCGTTCCACGCTGTTCCTTCTCTCTCTTATGGAAGCTTAGGTTGCAGTTCTACGTCTCTCTCCTTCTGTTCCGTTCCCATGCCAGCTGGCTCAGATCACTGAGGCAGCTGCAGCACTCCTTCTCCTTGGACCCATCCTCAGACTCTCCTGACTGACTGTCCTTCTCAGACTCCACTCACTCCCGCCTGACCTCCTGTCAGACTGACCTCCAGACTGATCTGTCATTTTAAACCTTCCCACTCTTTTATATGGATCTCCACTCCACCCACCTCCCAGCACATCTCATGTTACGAAGCAAGGACCCACGAAAGGTGCTCTGCTACCCTCTAAGCATGAGCTGCAATGTGGTCAGTGCTGAACTATCCTGTGTGTGGGATGCAGGTGTTGGAGTGCGGAAAGGAGTTCCCAACTTACCTAGGTGGTGGGGCACTACACCTTAGGAGAAGGTGCAGTACCTCTGTGGCGACTGAGCCTCATGGGTGCCACACTATCATGTGTGTTACTGACTGCTCAGCCGTGTATCTAATCCTATCCTGCGTGATACTGACTGCTGAGCCATGTATCTAATCCTATCCTGTGTGATACTGACTGCTGAGCCATGTATCTAATCCTATTCTGTGTGATACTGTCTGCTCAGCCGTGTATCTGTGGGAAAGGTGACCTGACGGACGGACTAGTCTGAGTGATGAAGGAAAGGGATGCACAGTGTAGGTAGGTGTGCAGTGGGGAAACAGCTAGGAAAGTGTAGTGGACGTGCAGTACCTTGGGTGGACATTAGATGGCAGGGAGGAGTGTGAGCAAAGGACTTGACAGCAGCTTAGGGCTTTAGAAACCGTTGGTCATGGGGGGCGTGGTTGGAGTGACAGTTTCAAGGAACCGGGTGAGATATAAATTCTGAGGGAGGGTTCCAGAAGATTCCAGTCCCCAGGGGGAGCCGCAGTGACAGGAGGACTGCGACGGTCTGTGCGCTGTGAGGTGAATCCAGACCAGGGGCACTGAGGAGCGAGAACGTCAGGGGGGTGGTCCTGACAGGAAAGGACCGCAGCAGAGACGAGGCTCTGGGTGAAGGACACCGTATGTGTAACAACGAAACTGGCCAGTAAAGTGCTGATGGTGTACGGGCCTAAGGCGGCCACAGTGACTGAGCTGACAGGATTGTCACAGTGTGTGAAGGGATGGTACGTATAAATACGTCCCTAGTGTAACGTACGGTGTTGGAAGCGGCCCTGGACACGGAGGGCTGTGAGAGAGAGAGATATTGCGGTGTGCTGCGAGAGCCGTCAGTCGGACGGTGAACAATAAACTTGGACCTGTTGTACCCAGTACCTGCCTCCATCTTGTCTCTGTTTCGTCTCTGCGCGGTAAGAAGAAGGACCACCCCCCCAGCTCGGCCCACCGACCCTACATTTGGCGTAGTCGGCAGGATCGCCACCGCTAATACATCATCTTCTGCGGCAGGCCTGCCTCAAAGACTGGAAAAGGACTTGGACTACTCTGTTTGGATTACAATTACCTGTGGATTACAAATGACCTACCTGTGGAATACAAATGGGAAGCGCTGTGGCGGATCTGTGTGGCCAGCAGAGGATCCGGGGCGGTACCAGGTACTGTGCAGTATGGTGGTGTTGCTTCAGTGCAGAGGAGAGGTCCGGGTGTTTGCAGTCATGTTGAATGGACTGGGACCCCCTCCAACGTACCCCAAAAGGAAGCAGTATGTGCCTGGAGATCGACGCTTCCATATATTGGACCCTGACAGGAGGGTGGAGAGGCCTGCCGACACCTCACCTCACAGAGGGCGTGGCACAGAAGAAAAACTTGGCTGCTGCTGTCTGATGCCATTCAAGTGCTGCCCAACAGACGGTATGAGACTCTGCAGGTGTCAGGGCATCGGCCGCCTAGAGTGGCAATGGCGGCAGGGGATGGAGCTGTGCCAGAAGTCGCCCTCAGAGCCACGGGAGAGCAGCGGGATGCTGAGCTGGGGAGCGGAGCCTGAGCAGAGTCAGCGAGAACGGCCGCCACCAATACCAGCAGAGGACTTCTCAGCGGAGCCCCCGAGTTTGGGGGAAAGACCCGCGGGACAGTGGAGCGAGGGACGGAGGCTGCGGGTGAAGCCGAGTATTGATGTGATGGAGGCCGCAGCGCCGGGGAAGGTGAGAGTACCCCCGGCACCACCAGTGCCTCTGCCAGCGGCCCTCATCATTCCGCCGCAGCACACTGCCCCCTGCGCACCGGAAGGCCTGGGTACATCGGGCCCGGTGGTGTATGCAGAGTTGTGCGAGGCCCCTGCTCAAGTCCCTGAGGTACCCCGCCTGGAGCCGCCAGTGTGGAAGTCATCCAAAGAAGACGCTGCTGCGTTCCCCCTGCTGATAGCAGCTGCGTCGTTGGAACCGGCCGTTACTCCGGCTCCATTGGAAGTAGTGGATGCGGCTTGTCCTGAGGCCGCGGTTATGCCGCTGCTGGAGTCGACTGCGGCCGACTTAGTGGGCCCTGTGATTCCAGCCTCCGAGGACCCGGTTGTCCCCATTTGCCACCTGGCCCCAGCGGCTGTTGAGCCGCAAAAATCATCGGCCGCCTCTGATCCACGCCCTTCCTCGGTTAAGTCCCGCCCACCGGACTCCAGGGCTCAGGCCGGACCCTCTGTTTGGGTCGCAGGAGTTATAGAGAAGAAGAGGGCCAGGGGGCAGGAAGTCTGGAACCTGCTCCATGAGAGGGGAGAGGCTGGCATGGCGGCTGCACGACCCCCGGGACGGCTCGTTTATACTAACTTGCAGAAAGGGACACTTCTTGCATCCTGGGAGCTCCACGGTTGTGGGGTCCCATACTACTGACCACCGAAAGGAGGATTGAACTGTCAGGAATTTCGGTGCACCGTTGTGCAGTTCACAGGACAGTTCTACGTCCATGTTCATAGAAAATATGTTTGTTTTTGAAAATGCTGTACCCTGACAGAGTGGGGATACGAAGAGCAGAGGGAGAGTCCATGTCCAAGGAAGGGGGGAGGAAAACATGTGATGTTTTATTGTTGTATGTTGATTTTTGAAAGCAAAGAAAAATGAAAAAAAAAATATAAAAAATGGGGTACTTGTGCTATTATAAAGTTGTTTGATGTATAATATGCAAAGTAAAATGCAACAGGTCCGGGTAAGGGAAGGTCTGCGGGACCAAAGGAAAGTGTGAGATCCGGTAGGGATCTAAGAGTTGAGGAGGTTTGGGAGACCGGGACGCCGACCATGACATGTTATCGAAAGAAAGGAAAATGAGTTGGAAGACGTGAGGAAGACAGCCGTCCTAGGTCAGGTCCCCAACACCACGGACACCCCTGAAGGAGGAAGGCGGGCGCTGGTAATGATCTGGAAGGTAAGAGACCTCGATCATGGCGTACCGAATAGTGGAAGGTGACAGTAGGGGAAAGTAGGGGAAGGTACACGCCATAGAGAGAATATGGGTGTACCTAGCCCAACTTTAAAGACGTTGTCATGTGGCGTGCGTGCTGGTGAGTAGCAGTAGGCTGCTCAGAGCATAGTGCTCCCAGTATGGTTCGGCCCCCGCAGATATTGGGTTTGGCTCAACAGCTGGTCCGACAACAGAATGTAGGTGTAGCTTCAGGACGACGAAGGCAGGGATGACGATTGTCGAGGACGACAATGGACAAAGGAAGGAGGAGTGTGGGAAAGGTGACCTGACGGACGGACTAGTCTGAGTGAAGAAGGAAAAGGATGCAAAGTGTAGGTAGGTGTGCAGTGGGGAAACAGCTAGGAAAGTGTAGTGGACGTGCAGTACCTTGGGTGGACATTAGATGGCAGGGAGGAGTGTGAGCAAAGGACTTGACAGCAGCTTAGGGCTTTAGAAACCGTTGGTCATGGGGGGCGTGGTTGGAGTTACAGTTTCAAGGAACCGGGTGAGATATAAATTCTGAGGGAGGGTTCCAGAAGATTTCAGTCCCCAGGGGGAGTCGCAGTGACAGGAGGACTGCGACGATCTGTGCACTGTGAGGTGAATCCAGACCAGGGGCACTGAGGAGAGAGAACGTCAGGGGGGTGGTCCTGACAGGAAAGGACCGCAGCAGAGACAAGGCTCTGGGTGAAGGACACCGTATGTGTAACGACGAAACTGGCCAGTAAAGTGCTGATGGTGTACGGGCCTAAGGCGGCCACAGTGACTGAGCTGACAGGATTATCACAGTGTGTGAAGGGATGGTATGTATAAATACGTCCCTAGTGTAACGTATGGTGTTGGAAGCGGCCCTGGACACGGAGGGCTGTGAGAGAGATATTGCGGTGTGCTGCGAGAGCCGTCAGTCGGACGGTGAACAATAAACTTGGACCTGTTGTACCCAGTACCTGCCTCCATCTTGTCTCTGTTTCGTCTCTGTGCGGTAAGAAGAGCGACCACTCCCCCAGCTCGGCCCACCGACCCTACATATCTAATACTATTCAGTGTGATATTGTGTGCTGAGCTGTGTATCTAATCGTATTCTGTGTGATACTGACTGCTGAGCCATGTATCTGATCCTATCCTGTGTGATACTGGGCTGTGTTGGCATGGTAATAAATTGTGTTATTTCCAGCTTTACAGAACAACGATAACACCATAGAAATGATAAGAATAATATGTAAAATTGTTTGGTGAATTGGAACGCGCGGGGTTAAAATTTTGTGATAACCAAAGGACCATATAGGAGCAAAGAGTCCATAATAATATAAAAATATACAATTTTATTAACATATATCATATAGAAATACAAGTATTACAATACAGGATCAGGTAGTGATGACCAAGGTCACTTAATATGAATGTACAAAGCGCTGCAGTGCTGCAACAGATCATGGACATATACACAGGGTTTATATAGAAATCCTTATTAGCATCATACTATCCATCAAAGGTGTATAAGGTGTCAGTGCAGTCACTGACACGCAAACGTCACAGCCTGGCGCCGCAAGCGATGATCCGTGGTGCCCGAATCCCAGGACACGTGCACTAAGAGACTGCTAAACGTCATAACTGCAAACAAAACAGAAGCTGGTAGTAGAAAGTGCAGAGCGCTATAGAGCAATAATCCTTGGCTCTGAAAGGACCCCAATTGTGTGTGCAGTGTGCTGGCATAAAGCCATATTATGTAATAAGGGAAATAAAAGGGGGAATTACAACACATAATACAATATATTCCATCAATATATAAATAAACCATACATTGGTTATAAATAACATACAATACAAGAGTGTACAGTATATTCATAAACCAATACCAGAGCAACTATACATAGAATTAATATACATAACAAAAAATTACAAAATATCATATGTTATATACTAAGAAACCACAAAATGGATAATTATTATAATAAAGTGTCAAAGTGCATAAAATTAGCTTCAGAATAAAATGCTTCAGGGGTTAAAATTTTGCCTCACAAGATAGCCTATGACGATCTCGGGGTCCAGACGTGTGACTGTGCAAAATTTTGTGGCTGTAGCTGCGACGGTGCAGATGCCAATCCCGGACATACACATATACATACATACATACACTTTTTCCTCATTATGTACATATGGGCAAAATTGTTTGTTGAATTGGAACGTGCAGGGTTAAAATTTTGCCTCACAACATAGCCTATGACGCTCTCGGGGTCCAGACGTTTGACAAAATTTTTTGGCTGTAGCTGAGACGGTGCAGATGCCAATCCTGGACATACACACATACATACACACACATATTGAGCTTTATATATTAGATTTTTGAGTAAAATGTAAATTGTTCTTTGAGGCTGCGCTCATACGTTGCGTTTTTTTTCACGTTTTTCCCGCGGATGTACCAAAAATCCGCTCAAACGCCTAAAAGAAGCTTCCCATTCATTTTAATGCATTTTGCACTTTTTACGCATATTGATGTGTTTTTACCATGAAAAAAATGCTTTGCGGTAAAAAACGCAGCATGCGCATTAATTTCGCTGTAAATTCCGCATTTCTGGCTATTTTCTATGTGTCTGGGGACACTCTGGAAAAATCGCGGTATAAACGCGCAAAAATTGTGGCAAAAATGCGCGTTTTCTGGGAAGGAGTCCGGTTTTTATGCAGAAATTTTCTGAATACGTGTGCACATAGCCTAAGTCTATAAACTTCTGACAACATGTCTCCGAATTTCCAAGCAATAAATTTTGTTGTTTTTTTCCTCAAAAGGAGAAATGGTCAAAATAAAAAAAAAACAGTGCTTTCATACCTCAAATAATGCAAAGAAAACAAGTTCATAATCATCTAGAAACAACTATACTAATGTTTTAACTCAGGAAGAGTTCAGAAATCAATATTTTGTGGAATAACCATGATTTTTAAAAACAGCTTTCATGCGTCTTGGTATGCTTTCCACCAGTCTTTCACAAAAATTTAAGCAGTTCTTCTTTGTTTGATGGCTTGTGACAATCCATCATCCTCTTGATTACATTCCAGAGGTTTTCAATGGGGTTCATGTCTGGATAATGGGCTGCCCATGACAAGGTTTTTATGTGTTGGTCTCTTAATTTTTGCCAGAGCTGTATATGTATTTATAGAGAGATACAAGAAAAGCCGGTAATACATCTGCTGGGTTCTGTAAAATCACTGCAAGAGCTGACAGGATAGACTAGATGTTTTATGTACAGTAAATACAAATGGAATAGGTAGATATATAGATATCAGTCACAAATACAATTAGTACAGTGTGTGTGCATATTACTGGACATGTATGTGTTTAATAAAAGATTATTTTCCCGAAAAAATGGCATGGGGTCCCCCTATAATTAATAGCCAGCAAAGGCTATGCAGACTAAATATAATTATGTTCGGAGATAATGAGGATTTTTCTTCCTATTTTTACATTCATATTTGCACTTTTCTTGTAGCAAGTCTATTTAAAATAGTATTTATTATGCACAAGGCATGACGGCTTCACAACCTTCTGATTCAGTCTGGCTCTAATAGTACAACTCTTGCTCTAGGCTTCTTCTAAGACTATGACGAATAGTCACAACTCTAGCAGTAGGGTCACCACATTCCTAAACCTCTAGCCCATTTTCAGCTCATTTATTACTTCATAAATAACCTTGAGTCTTCATACAAATAAATATTTAAAGGGTGGATCTGGCCTTAACATATGAGTTTGAAGTTACTCTATGATCACAATGTCAAGATTCTCCAGTGGCGGCGCTGGGAGCGGCAAGCGCATGACGGCAAGTATGCAATTTGTCAAGTCACTGGACATGCGTGGCCTCGCTCAATACAAGTGTAGTGAGTGAGACTGGACAAGTCTAGTTGGAATGTGGCTGAAAGTTTGCAAATCATATACATGTGGTCACATGAACATGACCGCCATATACCTGAATGGGGAAACTGGATTACCGCACTGTGTGGCCATTCACAAGTCGTCAGTTACATAGAGTGACTGCAGATTTGTTGTCCAAGGCTGGACAACCCTTTTAAAGGAAGCTTGAGCTAGAAGGAGTTGCCTAAGTTAGAAGACCTCTTGTCATATATACTTTTAGTGTATCCTGAGTAAACTATTTTAAGGTATCCCAATAATTAGTTTGCATATCGGTGATTACCAAAAAATTCCTGTGAGTTTTAAAAGGCATCTAATAATGATTAAAGAGCATAACATGTTGATGACCTTTCCTGAAGGATAGGTCATCAACATCAGATTGGTGGAAATCCAACACCCTGGATCTCCATCAATCAGCTGGCAGCAACTGGATTTAAACATTGAATGGAGCTGAATAGCACAGCTCCATTCAATCTGTAGAGGCCGCTGCTGAATACTGCAGAACTGATCAAAATAACATGATCTCCTATTCAAAAGAAGAGTTGTTGAGCTGCAGTTTTCAGCAGCAGCCACTAAATACTTGAAGGAGCGGTGTCGTTCAGCTTAAAATTTTTCACCTGAGCTAATAACAGTTAATCCATGGGAGTGTTAAGTGTCAGACCCCCAAAGATCTGATATTACTAGGCTAAATTAAGGATAGGTCATCATCATTTTAAGTCTGTTTAACTCAATTAATTTTTTTTTATGCACGTAAGCATCAAATTGTTATTATGGGGAACTTCTTAACATTGCAATGGACTTCTGGGTGTCTCTGTGATTAGCTAATTTTTAAAGGGTTATTTTTATAAACATAGATTATAAGAACCAGACAATACCCATAACAATGGGTTTACTAATGTGTCTAGTATTACTTTTTGTTGAATTTAGTTAATGTCTTCCAATTTTTCACGAAACATATCAAATACAATAAACATGCTATCAAAACTTAATTCTCATAATGGCTTTTGATCTTCATCACAACCACTGGAATGCTACACATAGAAATATTAGAAATATATAGCATGGACATCTTGAGAGAGAGCATCATGAAATCAGAACTTATTTCAAAACTGGTCAACTAAGTCCATACATTTTGGAATATGTTGTGCCAAGAGCATAAGTAAGGTAAACGCATCTGTACATTTAACCAAAGAAATGAGCCGGGGCATACAGTAAGTTAAGTTGGTATACTTGCAGTGTGTAAGCATACATTCACACTGGTCATTTCACAGACTAAACCCAAGAAAACAACAATATGAGCATGCATCCTATATAGACATTAGGGTTGGCTGACAAAAGATGAGATCTTAATTATATATCTGGGGTAGGACCATCCCGATTGGGTACACCTTGTCTCTGTGGGATGGCTTTGACATTTTTTTGATCAAAATAGTGTTATCTAAATAGCCTTTATTTACATATACTATTGTTAATTATTTGCTTACTACAGGGTGTATGCTCATTTTTCATTTCTATTGGGTTGATGGACCTGCAGTTGAGTCATATGTGTCTGTTTTTGGTGTAATTGAAGTGACTGGTCCTAGATGCTTGAGGTTTCTCAGATTAAATTTTTTTTGTCCTAAGACAATTGGAATTCAATATTGTAAAAAATTAATTCAAATTAATGGCAAAGTGCTAATGTCATGTTAAATGTCTGTAGAGGTGGAGGTTGCATAACAAAGATAAATAAATAGATAGATAGACCAAAAGAGCTACAAAAGCTAGAAATCATGCCGCGATCCAAAGAAATTCTGAAACAAATGATAAACAAAGTAATTGAGATCTATCAGTCTGGAAAAGGTTTTAAATCTCAAGTTTTGGGACTCCACAGTGAAAGCCATTATCCACAAATGGGGAAAACATGGAACAGTGGTGAATCTTCCCAGGAGTTGCCGGCCGACCAAAATTATCCCAAGAGAAAAGCAATGACTCATCCAAGAGGTCACAAAAGACCCCACAACAGCATCCAAAGAACTGGCATTCTTGGCATTACTGATCCCCACTAACACTGGAGCATGTGTTTTTCTCGGTGCCGACGGCACTTCCGAGCAACAACTGGTGATGTTGGAGCCCAGGATCAATCACGGAGCAGGCTGAGGCCTACTTGGAGCAAGTGTAAAATCAGAGGTAGTTTGAATGTGGAGGCAGCAGGAGACATTGCCGGACACACAGCAGGGGAGCAGCTGGCATTACTGAACCCCACTAACACTAGAGCATGTGTTTTTCTCTGTGCAGATGGCACTTCTGAGCAACAACTGGCGATGTTGGAGCCCAGGGTCATTCATGGAGCAGGCTGAGGCCTAATTGCAGCAAGTTTTATATATGATGTAGTTTGAATGTGGAGGCAGCAGTAGACATTGCCGGAAACACAACAGGGGAGCAGCTGGCATTACTGAACCCCACTAACACTGGAGCATGTGTTTTTCTCTGTGCAGACGGCACTTCTGAGCAACAACTGGCTATGTTGAAGCCCAGGGTCAATCAGGGTGTAGACTGAGGCCTAATTTCATCAAGTTTAATATCTGTTGTAGACTACTACTGATTTTAACCGTGCTCCAATTAGGCCTCTGGCTCCACTCTGTCTCCAGTATTTCCCCTGGCCTCCAACACCGCCAGTTGCTGCTCAGAAGTGCTGTCTGCACAATCAATACTTGTTCCTATGTTACTGGGGTTCAGTAACGTCATCTGATCCCCTGATGTGTGTCCGGCAATGTCTCCTGCTCTGTCCACAGTCCACATTCCCACTACTAGTTGATGACGTTACTGAACCCCAGTAACACAGGAACAAGTGTTTATTGTGCAGACCGCACTTCTGAGCAGCAACTGGCGGTGTTGGAGGCCAGGGGAAATACTAGAGACAGAGTGGAGCCAGAGGCCTAATTGGAGCAAGTTTGAAATCAGTAGTAGTGTGAATGTGGAGGCAGCAGTAGACATTGCCGGACACACAGCAGGGGAGCAGCTAGCGCTACTGAACCCCACTAACACTGGAGCATGTGTTTTTCTCTGTGCAGACAGCAATTCTGAGCAACAACTGGCGGTGTTGGAGCCCAGGGATTATAGTTCAAGTGGTAGAAACATGAACACAACAGGAGACCTGGATACTGTTGCCAACCAATTATTTATTCTGGAAGAGGACTGGCAAATTCTGGCGAGATCCAGGCCTTGTTCATTTTCAGAAAAGTAAGCCGGTCAACGCTATCGGAGGATAGTCGCGTGCGACGGTCTGTTAGTACACCACCTGCGGCACTAAAGACGCGTTCCAATAATAAACTGGCAGCAGGGCAAGCCAGCACCTCCAATGCATACTGGCTTGCCCTGACTGCTAAGCTCTGGCCATGTATCCAGCTTAGAGACCCAAAACTTGAAGGGGGAAGAGCCGTCTGGGAGTGCACTGACAGGGCAAGACATGTAGCCTGTCACCATCTGACGGAAACGTTGCCTCCTGCTGACTGGAGCCATCTGTGATGGTGTAGACATTTGTGGCGGGCACACAAAACTTTGCCACATTTGGGCCATACTGGTCTTGCCTTGTGCTGAGGCGCTGCCTCTGCTCCCTCTTTGTGCAGAGCTTCCTCCACTTCCTCGACGCACTGAGCTGCTTTGTAAAGCACTAGCAGCACTGCTCTCGGGTGGAATGGAGAACATGATGGACTGCACCAGTGTGTCTTGGTACTCCCACATTTTACGCTCCCGGTTCAACGGTGTTATGAGGCTTTGTAAGTTGTCCCAGTAGTGAGGATCTAGGAGGGTGTACACCCAATAATCAGCCATGTTGAGAATGTGGGCGATGCGGAGGTCATTTCTCAGGCACTGCAGCATGAAATCAACCATGTGCTGCAGACTCCCAACTGCCAAAGAAACACTGTCCCCTGCTTGAAGCGTCATCTCTGCCTGCTCTGCATCACCCAACCCTCGCTGTACATACTTACTAGAGCATTGTGCACCTCCCTCCTCTGGAGAGATGTCTTCGTCCTCCATTGACTCCTCCTCATCTTCCTCACAAAGTGTCCCATGCCTAGGCCTTTGTGAGGAACCATGTAGCGCAGACTGTCCAGAAGCAGATGGCATTTGTGACTCCTCATCCTCCACCTCTTCCAAAACCTCCTCCCTTAGTGCTTGCAGTGTTTTTTGAAGCAGGCAGATAAGGGAGACAGTCATGCTGACTAGTGCATCATCTGCACTCGCCATCCGCATGGAATCATCGAAGGCATGCAAAACGAGGCAGATGTCCTTCATAGAGGCCCACTCAGTAGTGCTGAAGTGTGACCGGCGCACAGTGCGACTTGTTTGCATCTGATACAGCTGGTACTCCATTACTGCTGCCTGCTGCTCACACAACCGCTCCAACATATGTAACGTTGAATTCCACCTGGTGGGTAGGTCACATATGATGCGATGTTCCGGAAGGCATAATCGGCACTGCAGAGCTGGAATGCGCAATTTTTCCATGCTGGAACGCCGAAAGTGAGCGCACTCTATGCGGACCTTGTGCAGCAATGCATCAAGATCCGGATAGTCCCTCAGAAAGCTCTGCATGACCAAGTTGAGCACATGTGCCAGACATGGGATGTGAGTGAGGTTGCCTAGGCCCAGAGCTGCCACCAGATTTCGGTCATTGTCACACACTACCAAGCCTGGCTGGAGAATCGCTGGCACAAACCACACGTCGCTCTCCTGCTTGATGGCATTCCATAGCTCCTGTGCTGTGTTGCTTCGATTCCCCAAAGAAATTAATTTCAGTACGGCCTGTTGATGTTTGGCCACGGCTGTGCTCATATCAGTCGTAACAGGCTCCTGCAGTGCTGATTCTGAGGAACTGGAGTATGAGGAGGAGTCAATGTGTACAGACTGGATTCCTTCAATCCTTGGAGTTGGCAGAACACGTACAGCGCCACTCTCAAGATCTGTACCCGGCTCAACAACATTGACCCAATGGACAGTGAGGGAAAGGTATCGTCCCTGTCCATGGTTACTGGTCCATGCATTGGTGGTCAGATGGACCTTGCTACTGATGGCGTTTAGTAGCGCATGTTTAATTTTTCCCTCCACATGCTTTTGCAGGGCAGGGATGGCTTGCCTGCTGAAATAAAAGCGGCTGGGCATGGTGTATTGTGGGACTGCCAATGCCATGAAGTTCCGGAAGGTGTCTGTCTCCACCAGCCTGAATGAGAGCATTTCAAGGGCCAGTAGTTTGGCAATGCCAGCATTCAGAGCCTGTGCTCGGGGATGGTTTGCCGAGTATGGCCACCTTTTCTCCCATGTCTGTGCTACCGATGGCTGTAGAGTGGCCTGGGAGTGTGAGGATGACTGGGAACGTGGTGCTGTGGGTGGAGTGTCACTGGGTCTCTGGACAACAGTGCCAGAGGTTCTTCCATGGCGATCCTGTGAGGAAGCCGAACCAGCTGTGTGTGAGCTGGAGGAAGAGGCTACAATACGAGCTGAAGAGGTGGTAGGTTGAGCTGTACGTTGGCCTACGTCTTCAGTGTGTCTTTGTAACTCCACCGTGTGCTTGAGCCGCACATGTTTCCACATATTTGGGGTATTGAGGTTGCTGACACTTTTCCCTCTTTTGACTTTCTGGTGACACAGCTTGCATTTGACAAAGAAAATGTCATCTGCAACTGTGTCAAAAAAGGACCACGCACTGCAAGTCTTGGGAGCGCCCGCTTTGGCTTTTGGAAGAGGAATGCTCCTAACGGGTGCCGAAGTGAAGGCTACAGGCAACCATGTCTGCCCCCTCCCTCTCCCTCCTGTTTTGGCCGTTTGGGGAATCTCTTCCTTCGAGCTGCTCCCACCACCTTCCTGTTCCTCACGCCATGATGGGTCAAGGACCTCATCATCTACACTCCCCTCTTCAAACACCTGCTTCTCATGGGTAGTCTCGCCAGCACCGTACGCACCAGAAAGTGGCACCTGAGTCTCATCATCTGATGCGTACTGAGGTGTGCTGACCATAGGCTCGGCCCACCCACCTCTTCAGATTCAGAGGGACAAAGCAGTTGCACATCACTGCATACTCCCTCTTCACATTCTTGAATGCTGCTTGGCTGGCCCCCTCTTTCCAAGCCAACAGATTCAGAGAACAGAAATAGAGACTGAGATGGCTCCTGTCCAGGGCTCTCTGACTGCCTGGGCAATTTGGCAGGTGGTGAAGAGACAGATGGTTGCTCTTCAGTGCTCTGGCCCTCAGAGGATGTGGAAGTCATTGAAGTCGATGCGTTAGCTGCCATCCATCCGACAATGGCTTCAATTTGTTCGTCCCGCAGCAGTGCGGTACGGCGAGGTCCTACAAAGCTGCACATAAAGGACTGTTGCCTGGTAAAACTGGGGGATGCTGACTCACTGGTGCCCACAGCAGGCACAGAATCCCCATGTCATCTCCCTGCTGAATCTCCATGTCCTCTCCCTGCTGCAACTCCACGCCCACGACCACGTGCCTTACTCCCTGCCTTCTTCATCTTGGTAGACTGATAAAGATAGGCAGAAAAGTACAAAGGGGGGCTTAGTGTGCTTATTCCTGAACAGCTGCTAACAGGTATAAGAAACACTAATTTTATAAAGTGTGTGGACTACACTTTAATATGAGCTAATGTGGCCTACACAACTGTCAAGTGGAGTGTTTGATGAACTTTAATTTGTTTTGTTTTTTTAAAAAAAACAAAAAGGATGTGACCAAAGATGTGAAAGCGATAGTATCACAAACTTTTTGGAGCTATTACAATGCAGGAAGGTAACCTACAATGCAATAGATGAGGCTCCAAAAAATATTGTAATACTAATCTGGCTGCGGCTGCAGGGCACAAGCCAGAAAAAAAGCTCCTCTACCTAATCCTATATAGTGTTTGCAACCAATGTATATGGATGCTGATGGAAACACACTAATAGGAGAATTAATGAAAAATGAGCTGCTATAAAAGAAAAATATGTGTGAGGCAGTGACGCACGCTGAGCGGCCTACAACCAGACGCTGCAGGACACACTACAGCGTGAGCTGCACTCACACACAGAGACCTCTCAGACAGCTGTGAACAGTGCAGATAAGTGGGCACTAGCACTGAAAGGCTGCAGAAAGGCTCCGCTGTCTACTCCTATAGTGTTTGCAACCAATGTATATGGATACAGATGGATGCATACTAATAGGAGAATTAATTCAAAATTTGCAGCAATAAAAGAAAAATATGTATGAGGCAGTGATGCACGCTGAGCGGCCTACAACCAGACGTGGCTGCAGGACACACTACACAGCGTGAGCTGCACTCACACAGACCTTGCAGACAGCTGTGAACAGCGCTGCAAGGCAAAAGAAAGCTACACTGATTGATAATGTAGCCTGGGTAAAGCACAATATTATTTAGAAAATCGCTATCTCTAACGGTCCCTCAGAGTCTTGAACAGCAGCCTGTCCCTAACTGAATTCACAGCAGAGTGAACCCGAAATGGCGGCGGTGGCGGCTTTTATAGTGCATCATGACATCATTTCAGCAGCCAATCACAGCCATGCCATTAGTTAACATGCCTACATGCCTAACAGGATGTGCCCACACTTCTGAGGATTATCATTGGCTGAATCAAATCAATCTGGCTCATAGCATTATGGGAGCTTTCGATTCCGGTATTCGATATGCAAAAAGTATCGGAACTCAGTATCGGAATTCCGATACCGCGAATATCGACCGATACCCAATATTTGCGGTATCGGAATGCTCAACACTATTGATGAGACAAAAGTTGAACTTTTTGGAAGGTGTAGGTCCCATTACATCTGGTGTAGAAGTAACACAGCATTTCAGAAAAAGATCATCATACCAACAGTAAAATATGGTAATGGTAGTGTGATGATCTGGGGCTGTTTTGCTGCTTCAATACCTGGAAGACTTGGTGTGGTAAATGGAGCCATAAATTCTGCTGTCTACCAAAAATTTCTGAAGAGGATGTCCGGCTATCTGTTCATTACCTCAAGATGAAGTGCACTTGGGTTATGCAGCAGGAAAATTATCCAAAACACACCAGCAAATCCACCTCTGAATGGCTTAAAAAAAACAAAATTAAGACTTTGCAGTGGTCTACTCTAGTCAAAGTCCTGACCTTAATCCGACTGAGATGCTGTGGCATGACTTTAAAAGTTGGTTCATGCTTGGAAACCCTCCAATGTGGCAGAGTTATAACAATCCTGCAAAGATGAGTGGGCCAAAATTCTTCCAGTGCGTTGTAAAGGACTCATTGTCAGTTATTGCAAACGATTGATTGCAATTGTTGCTGTTAAAGGTGGCCCAATCAGTTATTAGGTTTAGAGGGCAATCACTTTTTCACACAGGACCCTATAGGTTTAGATTTAAAAACTGCATTTTGTGTTTACTTGGGCTATCTGTGTATAATATTTAAATTTGCTTGATGATTTGAAAAATTTAAGTGTGACAAACATGCAAAACAACAGGAAATCAGGAAGGGGCAAACACTTTTACACACAACAGTAGATAGATAGATAGATAGATAGATAAGATAAGATAAGATAAGATAAGATAGATTGATAGATAGATAATAATTATTATTAGAAAGTTAATCACTGTATGACCTACTGTATTTGTTTCTTTTAATTTAAAAACATTCTTTAATACTCGCTCCCTCATTTCTTTGCTTCCTTTTGTAATTTTATCCTGGTATAATTAGTTCATTTGAAAATAAATGTGAATGATTTCCTAACATATCAACAAAAGCTGTAAATGCAACTCATGTAATGGACAATAGTTGTAACCTTGAGCCTATCAGGGTCCCACATGTTCCTTGAGGCTGTCATTCTGTCTGTTCTTTGTTCTTTTTTGCTTTGTCTGCTAAAACAAAAAAGCATTGCATAAAACCCATGGTAGAATCATGTCTCATGAAAGTCAACAAGTAATGAGTTTGTCTTTTTTCCTAAATAATTGATTAAAAATGGATAGAAAAAGCCAGTGGGCTTGTGAAGTTTAACTACTAACTTTCATGTTTACAAGAAAGAAAAATGTGCGCTTGCTCCAATGACACATAGTGCCATTGTTACTTTTGCTATTCCAATTCTACAAATGCTAAGTGATGCTAATCCAGAGATTTTAGTCTGATCCTTTCACCATTAAACCCTAGACATAATCTCATACAAATTAATGAAATACATTCATATAAGTATTTTGATTTCTTCCCTGCGTGATTCTATGAACAAAATTATTTTTAAAACTATTGAAACTATTTTAAATTATTTGTACATTTTTTTGTTGTTGGGTCCATTTTGAGAATTGGAGAGCTGTGTAATCTTTGAGAAACTAGTGTAGGAAAAGAACTTGTAATACTTATAGACTAAGAAAAGAAATCATATCCCTCCAAAACATTTTGTAAAATAAAGATAAGGTAAACAAACTCTTTAAAGAGAACTGGTGGTCTGATTCATACCCTCTGAACTGTAATGGTGATGAGGATGACGTTCTATCCTCTAACATTCCCTAATCGTTAAATGTATGAGAATGTGTTTTGCATGAGTTTTACTGTATTGTAATTGCACTGCATTATAAGTAATAGTTACTGTATCTCCCTGGAGCTGCAGTATAGCCTAGACAGGGTTTACTTTAACTGCTTGCCCAGATTCGGGTGGAGACTGAGGGTTATTGTCAAGAACAGTGGGCTGCTAGAGCCAACATGGTCTGTTACTTGGGGCAGTGGATTGCCATACAACCATTCCGTGCGAATTTGTCTTTTGGCCCTTGGACCTCGAGATGCATGTCGGGCCTTTGGGCATGCTAAGCCTGTGGTGCTGCAGGGAAAGATACACTCAGACTCTCAGAGGAGGAAGGTAATGGAATCTGTGTGCATTGCTTTCAGTAAAGAAGAATTCCTAGTGCTAGAGGAGTTAGCAAAAGGGATGCTCAACCCAGACCGAGTACTAGGGCTGAGGTTATGTCCGGTACCTGTGGGAAAGACTGTAACCTGTTGTGCCCTATCCCGCATGCTTTATTGTAAAGACTGCAGTCTGCTCAGTAAACAATTGACTGTTATCAAGTATTTGGTGTCCCCTAGAGTATGTGCTGCAGTTCTGGAAGATAAAGACCTGTAGCCAGTGAAGGCCTATTGCCCACAAATAAGTGTGATGCACCCCCACACATAGCAGTACATTGGGACTGGGACACGATTTTCCTGTCTGGTGTCAGTGCGTGCACAAGCAACAGCTCATCTACAACTACCCTGCTCAGGCACCTTACATGAACCACGAGTAACATGAATCAGACACTGCCTATGCTCTTGCAGCGAATCAGAGTAAAACATAAATGGCTATAATAATGCAGCCAGTGTCTAATACATGCTGCCTATGGTTCAGGCAACATGAATCAAATAACAAGTTCCCTGGTTGATGTTTTTGGAAAGTTGGAAAAGAAACAGTAGACTTGAAAGAAATCTACACAAATACAGAAGAAAACAGAAACCCAGTATATTTTTTTACTATACACTTTCCTCACCTATGTATTGTAGCATAGCTGGGATGGACAGGATTAAATCTCAGCTCTGCAGTGTTTGATTAGAAGCACCTGCATGGTTTCTCCAAGAAGCAGGAAGTAGATTCATTGGGTATACAGCCAAAATGTGAGCTGTAGCTGGGAGAGAGACATTCTAGGGTCTCTCTCTGAATTTAGTGACTGAGGAGTTAGTCAGTCTGCTGGAATTTAGCTAAGACAAATGTGTTAGCTTGTGATTGCAAAGACCATGGGCACCAAACTGTCATAATCATAAAATTAGAGAAATATGCTACAGCTATAAAGTGTAGCCTCTCAAAAAAAAGGTGATACCTCTCTATATTTACCATGTATGAAATACAAATCACACTCTAAGCTCTAAAACAGGTCAGGTGCAGACGAGGGTGTTTTTGGTCCAAGTGTGATCTGAAAAAACATTGAATCTTCTCAAACCAATGTTATTTTATGTGGCCGTGTGTGTGTCAGATTTTTGGGGCCATGCACACTGGTCTGATGAAAAAATTGCTGCATACCCGAGTTCGATCTGATATTCAGATCACACTTGGCCATGCAAGTCAATGAGTCTGTGGAAACCATCGGACTGCAGTCACATGACATTTGAGTCTAGTCTGATTTCTGCAGACTGACACATTGGAGAAGAAGAAAAAATGTTTTCCCCCATTTTCTATTAATCCAAGTTAAATTGATCACACAATGCTCACACTCTGCTCAAATTATGATCAGAGTTTGATCAGAGTGCAATTTTCATAATAGACCCAATTCTCTCATGTGCACCTGCACGAAAGCAAACTTGTAAGTCTTCCCATCCACCGTAATGAAAATATTATTAAATTACACGATCAACCTTCCTTTAAACCATATAGTACAACTGTATACAGGAAGCATTATATTTGTGATAAACAGCTTTGGCAAAAATTAAGAGACCACCACATCCAAACAGTCATGGGCAGCCCATTCTCCAGACCAGAATCCCATTGAAAACCTCTGGAATGTAATCAAGAGGATGATGGATAGTCACAAGCCATCAAACAAAGAACTACTTAAATTTTTGTGCCAGAGGCAGTGTGAAACACTGGTGGAAAGCATTACAAGACGCATGAAAGCTGTTTTTAAAAATCATGGTTATTCCATAAAATATTGATTTCAGAACTCTTCCTGAGTTAAAACATTAGTATTGTTGTTTCTAAATGATTATGAACTTGTTTTCTTTGCATTATTTGAGGTCTGAAAGCACTGGATTTTTTTTATTTTGACCATTTCTCCTTTTCAGAAAAACAAAACAAAATTTATTGCTTGGAAATTAGGAGACATGTTGTTAGAAGTTTGTAGACTAAAAGAGCAATTTACATTTTACTCAAAAATATACCTATAAAGAGAAAAATCAGACAAACTGAACATTTGGAAGTGGTCTCTTAATTTTTGTCTTAGCTGTATACATCAGTCAGATATAACCAGCAAGAATTGTACCCTCCATCATGGAAATAATGAGCAATTCTACATTAATATGCACAGTAGCAATGTAATATGCCCTTGCTAACCTACCAGCACATCAACATTGTCCTCCTGTAGCAATAAATAAATAACATCTTGTTTTCACAGTTGAACAACACCAACAGTTATAATTTAGATAAGATGTTGAGAAAAGTCTACAATTGCAAAGTACGGCAGTGTACATGTGACTGAAGAAGTAAACACTTTAGGGCATATAGATCAGTGGTCCAGTTTTCTGCAACAGGCTTCATTCAAGACACTTTTTGACAGCTTTTAATGGTTTGTAAAAATACAAAACATTTCAAGTGTTTTTCATTGCAGTTTCCAAAGTGTTTTTAGCTATGTTTTTATAGTTTGTACATGTGTTTCTTTATAAGTGCAGTCAACCGCAGTTTTTTTGTGCCCATCTCAAAACGTCAACACTGCATTGCTGAAAATGAGGTCAGACGAAGCACAAAGTGACTGCATCTGCTTCATTAATGTCATGCTTCCTCCTCTCACCTTCCCCTTACTGTTAGGGTTCCTCAAGGATCGGTTCTAGGCCCCCTCCTCTTCTTCTTGTACACTGCCCCTATTGGTCAAACAATCAGTAGATTTGGTTTCCAGTACCATCTCTATGCTGATGACACCCAATTATACGCTTCTCCTCCTGACATCACGCCAGCCTTTCTAGAAAACACCGGCGATTGTCTAAACGCTGTGTCTAACATCATGTCCTCACTATATCTGAAACTGAACCTGTCAAAGACTGAACTCCTTGTGTTTCCTCCCTCTACAAATGTACCTATACCCGACATTGCCATTTCTGTGTGTGGTTCCACTATTACTCCCCAGCAACATGCCCGCTGTCTTGGGGTCATACTTGACTCTGAGCTTTCCTTTGCCCCCCACATTCGATCACTGGCGCGCTCTTGTCATCTGCACCTCAAAAACATTTCTAGAATTCGACCTTTTCTTACTTTTGACTCTTCAAAAACTCTTACTGTTTCTCTTATTCATTCTCGTCTCGACTATTGTAACTCTCTTCTAATCGGTCTCCCTCTTACCAAACTCTCCCCTCTCCAATCTGTCTTGAATGCTGCAGCCAGGATCATATTCCTCACCAATTGTTACACCGATGCCTCTACCTTGTGCCAGTCATTGCACTGGCTACCCATCCATTCCAGAATTCAGTATAAACTTATTACCATCGCCCACAAAGCCCTCCATGGCTCAGCACCACCCTACATCTCCTCCCTTGTTTCAGTATACCACCCTACCCGCGCCCTCCATTCTGCTGATGACCTGATGTTAGCATCCTCAATAATCAGAACCTCCCACTCCCATCTCCAAGACTTTACATGTGCTGTGCCAATTCTTTGGAATGCACTTCCCAGGTCAATATGATTAGTCCCCAATCCCCACAATTTTAAGTGTGCCCTGAAAACGCATTTATTCAGACTGGCCTACCGCCTCAACACATTAACCTAATCTATCTCTGTGTGGCACAGCCAAAAGTTTTACCATAACCAGGTTCCCCGCATCATGTTCCCACATGCTTAATGCATCCATTAGCCCTCTGTGTCTGTACTGTTACACACTTAACATTATGGCTTGTCCATACAATCAGGCCAACCGTTACCACCCACCTTTCGTGTCTACCTCTTTCCTCATAGACTATAAGCTTGCGAGCAGGGCCCTCATTCCTCTTGGTATTTGTTATAATCTATGTGATTATTGTTATGCTGTAATGTCTATTGTCTGTACAAGTCCCCTCTGAAATGTAAAGTGCTGTGGAATATGTTGGCGCTATAGAAATAAATTTATTATTATTATTATTATTATTATTATTATGGCTCCATCAGCAGATATGTCTGATTCATGTTTTGTAAACCCCCAACTGAGCCTCTGATATGTGGCAAAACTTGTAATGTGAACCTAGACTTACCTCACAAATGCTACGGTTGGGGGGTTATCACACTGTATAGATGGATGAAGGACATTATACTGTATGAGGCCTGTGGGGATAGCATAGTGTGTAGAGGGCTGTGAAAGACATTATTCTGTAGAGTTGGCTGTGGGGGGTATAATACTGTATAGGGGTGTGCAGGGGGATAGTATACTGTATGCGGGGCTGTGAAGAATGTTATACTGCATGCATTGCTGTAGGGGACATTATATTGTATGGGGGCTATGTGGTTATAATGCTGTATGGGGCTGTTGGGGACTTATACTGTATGGGGGGTTGTGAGGAAAATTATACTGAATGGGATGATGTGGTGACTATAATATGTGAGAGACTCTATGGGACATGATACTGCATGGGGGATATGGCATACATCTTACTGTGTGGGGGGCTGTGGAGGAAATCATACTATATGTGGTGTGGGAATTAATGTCTACAGTCAACAAGTACACCTCTGATGAGTAACAGTACAGTATTGTAACGCTAGGGGTACCTAAGATAGAGAGTGGACCCTCTGGATCGCGGATCCGGAGCCCCAGGGTCGAGCACGCCAGGTGAAGACCGACCCCTATACAGGGATCGTTTGGGGCAGGACCACAGAGGACGGAGGCGCGACAGCCGGAACCAAGAGGGACGGCTCCACGGACAGCAGGAGAGGGAAGGCAGTGGTACGTGGGAGGACCTAGACGGGCAGAAGGAGGAGAACGGCACCGGAGATAGGAGACAATGCACAGGCAGGCTGGGAGGGAAGGACGCAGGAGACAGAGAGCGACAGGGAGTGTCAGGCGGAACGCGGGAAGCTACAGTAGAACTGTAGAGGCCAGAGAGTGCAGGAAAACTACACGATCGTCAGGCGTCCTCCTAACTGCGAGGACGCCTGAAGTACAGCAGCCCCCGGATGCTCGTCACCCAAACCCGCCCCTCGGCGCCGCCCATCATGGGAGAGAGAGGAAAGACGGCGGCGAGCGCGAACCAGGGGGCGGGAAGGAGGAGCCGAGGAGAAGAGGAACTGACGGCGGGCACGTGACCGAGCGGGAGCGCGCAGGTGAGGGGATGCCGCAGCGGCCGCCGCAGCGAAAGGGGCATCGGCGGGCATAACCGCCGATGTCACAGTACCTCCCCCCTTACGGCGTCCCTTAGCGAGATTGGCCAAAAACTTTTTTAGAATGCGAGGGGCGTTGATATTCTCCCGGCGCTCCCAGGACCTCTCCTCGGGACCAAAACCCACCCAATCGATAAGAAAAAGGGTCTTACCCCGGGCTTTTTTCATAGCCAAGATGTCCTTGACCTCGAAGACGTTATCAGAGATGGCAGGAGGAGGAACGATGGAAACCGGTTGGAACCGATTCAGGACTACGGGTTTCAGGAGCGAGACATGGAAGGCGTTGGGCACCCGGAGCGAAGCAGGCAACCTTAGTTTGTAAGCCACGGCATTAATACGTCCAATCACCTCAAACGGTCCAATGTACCGAGGACTCAGCTTGTAAGAGGGGACTCTCAGACGGATATGTCGAGTTGAAAGCCAGACCTTGTCACCAGGATGGTACGGGGGCACGTCCTTCCGTCTCTTGTCTGCATGCTTCTTGATTCGGTCGTTGGCACTTTTGAGCGCATCCCGGGTCTCTCTCCAAATCTGCGAGAATTTTTTAGCAAGAGAATCAGCTGCGGGTACCTCGGTAGAGGTAGAAAAAGGCAATGGAATATTTGGGTTCTGACCGGTTACCACAAAAAAAGGTGACCTGGTGGTAGATTCACTGGGATGATTATTGTGTGAGAATTCAGCCCAAGGTAAGAGCGCAACCCAGTCGTCTTGATGAGCGTTGGTAAAGTGACGTAGGAAGGTGGTTAACCCCTGATTAATTCGTTCCACTTGCCCGTTGGTCTGAGGATGATATGCGGAGGAAAAGTCGAGAGATGTACCCATAAGCCGGCAAAGTGCCCTCCAGAAGCGGGAGGTGAACTGGACCCCCCGATCCGACAGAATCCGCTGAGGAAGACCATGCAGCCTGAAGACCTGGTGGATGAAGATCTCAGCCAACTTTGGGGCGGATGGTAGTCCCGATAAGGGAATAAAATGGGCCATCTTAGAAAAGCGATCTGCCACGACTAAGATGGTGGTACATCCGGCCGAGCGGGGCAAATCGGTCACAAAGTCCATGGCGATTTGTTGCCAGGGGGCTTCAGGAACTGGCAACGGATGAAGAAGACCGGCGGGCAAGGTCCTAGCCACCTTGTTCTGGGCACAGATTGTGCAAGAGGCCACGTAGTCCATCACATCCTGGCGAAGCGTAGGCCACCAATAATACCGGGAAAGCAGGAAGAGAGTCTTCTTGGTCCCCACGTGTCCAGCAATTTTGGAGGAATGTCCCCAGCACAACACCTCTATACGTTTGCCTGGAGGGACGAAGGTTTTACCGGGCGGAGGGGTAGCAAAATTCACAGGAGCCACGGTGATCATCCTGGAAGGCTCGATGATACAGGATGGGATTTCGTCCCTCTCTGAAGACTGCAACGACCTGGAAAGGGCATCGGCCTTGATGTTCCTATTACCCGGTCGGAAGTGAAGTTGGAAGTCAAAGCGGGAAAAAAACAAGGCCCACCTGGCTTGTCGGGCATTGAGCCTTTGGGCGGATTGCAGATAGGCCAGGTTTTTGTGGTCTGTGAGGATGGTAAAGGGATGTACAGCTCCCTCGAGTAAATACCGCCATTCAGTTAAGGCCATCTTAATGGCCAGTAATTCACGGTCTCCAATGGAGTAGTTGCACTCCGCCGGTGAAAAGATTTTAGAGAAAAAACCGCATGGAACCAGCCGTCCGGACGAAGCCTGCTGGGACAAGACCGCCCCAGCTCCAGTGGAGGAGGCATCCACTTCCAGGACAAAGGGTCTGCTGGCCACAGGCCGATGCAAAATGGGTGCTGAGGCAAAAGAACGTTTCAGAGTTTGGAAAGCTTCCTCCGCTTCAGGGGACCAGCTGTTGGTCTTCGTTCCTTTACGGGTCAGGTTCGTGATGGGTTTGGTAACCGTGGAAAAGTGAGGCACAAACTGGCGGTAATAGTGTGCGAACCCAAGAAACCGCTGGATGGCCTTAATCACCACAGGACGAGGCCACTTGAGAACCGCATCGAGTTTTTCGGGATCCATGCTTAGACCGGAGTCGGAAACGACATATCCCAAGAAGGGTAGTGACGACTGCTCAAAAAGGCATTTCTCGATCTTGGCGTAGAGTTGGTTCTCTCGGAGACGATGCAAGACCAAGCGTACACTCCTGCGATGAGAAGGCAGATCGGGGGAGAAAACGAGGATGTCGTCCAGGTAGATGACAACACAAGAATAGAGTAGATCCCGGAATACCTCATTGATAAATTCTTGGAACACAGCGGGGGCATTGCAAAGGCCAAATGGCATGACTAGATATTCATAATGCCCGTCACGAGTATTGAAGGCCGTTTTCCACTCGTCCCCAGCACGGATTCGGACCAAATTGTAGGCTCCCCGCAGGTCTAACTTCGTGAAGATCCGGGCTCCTCTCAACCGGTCAAAAAGCTCCGGAATCAACGGAAGAGGGTAACGATTCTTGATGGTGATTTTGTTCAGGCCCCGGTAATCAATGCAAGGCCGCAGTGATCCATCTTTCTTCCGGACGAAGAAAAAACCTGCGCCTGCAGGAGAGGAAGACTTTCGGATAAACCCCTTGGAGAGGTTTTCGTGGATATATTCCGTCATGGCAGTGGTCTCGGCTGGAGAGAGAGGGTATGTTCTACCTCTGGGAGGAATCGCTCCAGGCATCAGGTCGATGGGGCAGTCATAAGACCGGTGCGGTGGCAGGGAATCCGCCTCTCTTTTGCAGAAAACATCAGCATAAGCGTGATATGGCACAGGAAGACCAGGGAGGTCTGTAGGCTTGCGCTGAGGCTGGGGACGAACCAGGTTAAGTAAACAGCTTGCATGGCAGGCGTGCCCCCAGCGCAGGATCTCTCCGGAGCGCCAATCGATAACAGGCTCATGCCGCCTGAGCCAAGGTAGCCCCAAAAGAATGGCGTGGGACAACTGAGGCAAGACATAAAAGGCAATCCTTTCAGAGTGGAGGGCGCCAACTTGCAGGTTTACTTCAGTGGTTACCGAGGTGACGAGCCCAGGAAGAGGTTTGCCGTCAACGGAGGTGATTGCTCGAGGATTACTTAGGACGACCACGGGAATCTGGAGCCTGTCCACCTCCTCCTGGTGGATGAAGTTGCCTGCCGCGCCCGAGTCCACATACGCCTCCACAGAGCTACGCCCCCGTCCTGAAATAAGCAGAGCTGAAACAGTAAGTGGTAGAGAGGGGGTAGAATCACCTAGGGGGCCCTCTCCTACCTGGCCTAGGCGGATGCGTTTCCCGGTCTCTCAGGACAAGTGCGTATGAAGTGGTTGACCCCTCCACAATAGAGACAGAGTCCCTTGGACATTCTCTCCCTACGCCGTTGTTCAGACAACTTGATGCGATCAACTTGCATGGGCTCAGGAGCGGTGTTACTAGGAGGGGCAACGGTGCGCGGAATAGGAGCTTGGTATAACCTAAAGGACCTCTTCTCCCTAGCCGACTCTCGGGCGCGCTCCTGAAAACGCAGATCAATACGAGTAGCCAAGGAGATGAGATCCTCCAGGGTGGTAGGGAGGTCACGCCCGGCCAACTCGTCTTTGATTTTACCAGAAAGTCCTCTCCAAAACGCACCAACCAGGGCTTCATTATTCCACCCCAGCTCCGAGGACAAGGTCCGAAAACGGATGGCGTATTGCCCTACCGTAAGGGACCCCTGGCAGAGGTTAAAAAGGGCCTCAGTGGAGGAAGCAAGGCGTCCAGGTTCATCGAAAACCTTGCGAAATGTCTCCAAAAAACACTGGATGTTGGTCACGACCGGGTCATCCCTCTCCCATAATGGATTCACCCAAGCCAACGCCTCCCCCTCAAGGTGGGAGATTATAAAGGCCACTTTAGCACGGTCCGTAGGATACTGTTGGGGCGAAAGATCAAAGTGTAACCTGCACTGATTTAAAAATCCCCTACACAATTTTGGGTCCCCACAGTACCTGGGTGGTTTACCGAGACGGGGAGGGGGAGTAGAGACGGTGTCCCGGGCTAGGGTGGAAGCGGCCGCAGAGGACTGCAAAGAAAGCAGCCGATCATCCACGGACGCCATATACCCCAAAATGTGAGACTGAGCATCGCGCTGTTGTGCGAGCTCCTGCTGGAGACTGACTAATAGGGGTGCGTGTGCTGGGTCTGCGGTCTGAAGAGCGGAGAGCCGGGTGTCCATGGACTTCATGAATAACATGATACGGTTCTGATTTTCTCTAAGGAAGAGCAGTTCCTTTTGAGTGGCAGCCGCGGCACCGGCGGGGTCCATGGCCTGACGATACTGTAACGCTAGGGGTACCTAAGATAGAGAGTGGACCCTCTGGATCGCGGATCCGGAGCCCCAGGGTCGAGCACGCCAGGTGAAGACCGACCCCTATACAGGGATCGTTTGGGGCAGGACCACAGAGGACGGAGGCGCGACAGCCGGAACCAAGAGGGACGGCTCCACGGACAGCAGGAGAGGGAAGGCAGTGGTACGTGGGAGGACCTAGACGGGCAGAAGGAGGAGAACGGCACCGGAGATAGGAGACAATGCACAGGCAGGCTGGGAGGGAAGGACGCAGGAGACAGAGAGCGACAGGGAGTGTCAGGCGGAACGCGGGAAGCTACAGTAGAACTGTAGAGGCCAGAGAGTGCAGGAAAACTACACGATCGTCAGGCGTCCTCCTAACTGCGAGGACGCCTGAAGTACAGCAGCCCCCGGATGCTCGTCACCCAAACCCGCCCCTCGGCGCCGCCCATCATGGGAGAGAGAGGAAAGACGGCGGCGAGCGCGAACCAGGGGGCGGGAAGGAGGAGCCGAGGAGAAGAGGAACTGACGGCGGGCACGTGACCGAGCGGGAGCGCGCAGGTGAGGGGATGCCGCAGCGGCCGCCGCAGCGAAAGGGGCATCGGCGGGCATAACCGCCGATGTCACAAGTATGCACATATATATGGTTTGCAGATCACTGCTGTAAAACTGATATTACCATTAATATCAGTCTTGGTACAGTAGGGGATGAGGCCAATGGCTGTTATGTGTCATTGTCTGAATGAACTATGGAAAGAAACTGGAAAGTATGATGTCCTCTTTATCCACAACCTGTTGCAAATGGAATAAAACAATTTACATCATTTAATTCATTAGCAAGTGCTCTGGTCACAAAAGAGAATAGTAGTGAACAGGGGTACATACTTCATATGGGCTGAAAAAATATTTTCCATACTATAACAGGTTGTAGCTGACATCCCACAAAAATAAAGTCCAAGGACTGTACTTAGACCGGTTGTCAGAAACAATAAGTAAAAAAGAGGGGAGGAATAAATCCAGAGAAGACAACCATTGGTCTATAGCGTAAAATTGCTTTATTAGTGGAGAGGCAAGGAACAGTAAAACATGTAAAACACAAATAACCCACCATAAGATACAGAGGCACAGTGGACCATGAATGCCTAATGTAAAGAGCTTCAATATATACAAAATAAGTAAATGTAGATAGTAAACAGCCCATTAAATAATCAAATGAGACCAATAGGGATATGTGATAGCCAAAAATTCATGTAAGATAACATGTCAGGCAAAACACATAATAAATAATGAAAGCACAAGCATATCACCTGGTAACGGCAAGTGCAGGCACACAGGGGGCCCAACGCGCGTTTCGGAACACCTTCATCAGGGGGCCATGTCTGTCTGAACTCTGGAACTGTACATTACTGAGCACCACTATGAGTTGTTGAAGCAACATGTCCTGATTGATTATTGCACATTGCAGTGCGTCATAAAAAGTGAAGAGCGGCATAAATACAGGGGATGGCATGCCATTGGTGCAACTTTAGCAGCTGCACAAGAGCCCGAGAGTTAAGGGGATCCACTTTGACCTAAAAAGCAGGTGGAATTATGCATTTTGATGAGCTATTGCACTGCCGAGGTACCGTACATTTTTCTTGCACAGGGGCCCTCTTCTGTCCGTGTCCGCTCCTGCATAAATATATTGATAAATCTGCCTCAGTGTTATTACTTTCTTTTATATCTTTTTTTGAAAAGGGTTGTTATATGTTATTGCTGTGCTACATTATTACCAAAATTGAATAGGCAAAGAAAACTCATAATACATACAACAGAAAAAAAGGTGTAACTATCAATCTAACGGTCATAATGATAGTCACTACTAATCATTTCTATTAAAAAAAGCAATAGGCTTGTAGTCTGTTTGCAAAACATAAAAATCCCCTAGCGAGTCAAGTCACCTTTCAGTTCTACATTTTGAGATTGTGTATATTATTTCTGTTCAGGGCGCAGCTTATTTATTCCTCATTATGTGTACACAATATTTTACCGCCTGTCAAAGTGATGCCTAGCAGATGACTAAACGTGAATTATAAAGCCATAAATATTTGTAGGCTAATGTGAATTATGGGTCTTTTCTTCGTACTTTTTTTTCATGATAATGTAATTCCTTGTCTTTAGATAATGGGTCGGCTAATGTCAAACTCAAGAATTCATGAAAGCTGTACAGAGCTGCATCTGACCTATTGTGAAGGGAACATTTAAAATTACGGAGGCCAAGTGCACGGGAACTGCAATAGAAAATACAAGGCCATTAGTATTCATTGAAATATCTACATTAATAATCAAAAGCCCATGGATGTTACTATGTTGCTTTTTAGCATACCCTTGAAATAATTATAATGTCAGAAAATTTAGATGCTCAAGCTCAGTTTCATGAGGAGCTAGGTTTGAACCACAATTTTCCTGCCAGGTCACTGAATATCTCATCCCGAGATCCCTGAATTGTTTTTAGCTTTCTGTGGTATACTGTAGAACTAATGGGGAAACAGGTCCCATATGCCTGAAACCACAAAATATATGGTGTGAAGAAATGGGGGGTCGGTAAATTTTTGTGAAAGCAAAAAACTAAGAAGTATCAAAAACAAAGCAGCTCTATTTACAGAATCACGCACCAGAGACACAAAGCGCAGTGTCAGAAATGCATGTTAAAAAAACGCACATAAAAACGCCATGAAAAAATGCAAGTATAACCTAATTTAAACAATTGGTGCAGAAATTCTGCAATGTAAAAAATGCACCAAAAGCTCATCGTGGGAACTTAGCCTTAACCTTCGTCAGGCTGCATCATTTTACAAGGTTAACAGGCTGCAGAGGTACAATTGTACCTTCATATATACCTCCACTGTGGGAAGACTTTCTCCTTTACTTGGTTTCAGAAACTAAAGTTCATTCAGCTACAAATGTTATGCTGATATCTATTGGCCAGTGATGTTACTGCTCACTTATGTTGCTGTCAATTAAGTTGATTCAAACTGGGAGTGGCTTCTACTTCTCTTCCTGCCTCCCTCCTCTCAGTAGCCATTTTGCTGTTCATCTTACTGCTGTGAGCACACACATTTCTAGGCTTGTGAAGTCTTCAATTTCTTGGATACGAATGTAGGAAAGTCTCACAGCATCTAACAGCCAGTTATACCTTCATTCGTCTTATATGTGGGGACAGAACAGTCAGAAATTGTCTTTGAGCCTGGACTTGGCTTACATATATTTTGTATGAAACTTATCACTATAGGTATGATTTTTATACGAAAAAAGGATAATAATTAGTATCTACAGTACATATTGTTATACGATGTTTTACTTATATTCAGCACAAAATAAAGGTGGTGGCTCTGTCACAATTTTCCTATTGGTCGAAAAAACAGTCGAAGATGGAATGAAAATTCTGAAACTGTATACGGTTTACATAATAGATAAATGACATTTATAAATAATTATCACTAGAAATAATTTACTTTTTTATCTGCACTTTAGAATCGAGTTTCATTCTACTTGCCACGTGTTACTGAACTAAATTACGAAGCCAAAATTCATCTACCAAGTCATCATGAGTGATAGTGATGCTGGATCTAGTTTCCGCCATAATCCAAGAAAACGTGTTTGCAGGTTAGTATCATTTTGTGAAAAGCCAATAATGTAGTATTGTGTAGTATTTCGGAAAATTATTTATTTTTCATTTTTTCATATTTACAGATTTACGTCTGACGAAATAATGCGAATGCTAGAAGAATCTGATTCTGAGCATGAGGAAGAACTATATGTTGCATCTGATGATGAAAACTATGTACCACAAGTGGATGTTACTGAAGAAGATTCAGACATTGAACAAGAAATGGTCAGAGCAGGAAAAAGAATACGACTCAGACGAAAGTGTTGAGGATGAGTCTGTGCCTCAAAGTGCAGGCGACATTTGGACTGCTAAGGATAAAACTCAATGGTGTAGTGATCCACTGCCAAATGCACAAACAAAATCTCGTAATGTCCTACGACAAAGAGGTGGCCCTGCAGCAATCAGCAACCTGTATACAGCAAAAGAGATATTCAAGTCAATCATGACTCCCGAGATGTGTGACATCATATTACGAGAAACAAATCGAAAGGCCAAGAGAGTTTGTGATGCTTACAACAACGAACTGGTACAACGTTTTCCTGATTCTTCTGAACGGCCACCACAAAAAACATTCAAGCAACTTACTGAAACTGAACTGCATTTTTGGGCATACTGATTGCTGCTGGTGTGCACAGAGACAACAAAGAGAATCTGGAGGAAATGTGGAATGTTGATGCTCTGCCTCTTATACGTGCAGCCATGTCTCGTGACCGCTTCAAGATGATACTCAGATTTATCAGATTTGACAACGAAAATACATGTGCAGAACATGTGCAAACAGATAAAGCTGCACCAATATGGGACATCTGGACAATGCTGAACAGGAATCTGAAGAGAGCCTACAAGCCATATAAATGTATCACCATCGACGAGCAATTATTTCCATTTAGAGGCCATACTAAATTTACCCAGTATATACCTTCAAAACCAGCTAAATATGGCATAAAGATTTTCTGGGTTTGTGACTCGTCAAACGCCTATCCATTACAAGGTCAGCTCCTCACTGGGAAACCAACTGATGGTCCTCGACAAGTAAACATTGGTGAACGAACAGTATTGGACCTAGTGAGCTTGTATAAAGGCTCTGGAAGAAATGTCACCACCGATAACTTCTTTACAACCATGGAACTAGCTAAGGTATTTAACTCCTGGAACATGACACTAGTTGGTACAGTGAGAAAAAACAAAAGGTTCCTACCTAGCAACATGCAGCCTGCAAAAGAAAGGCCTGTAAACTTGACAAATTTTGCCTACAATCATGATGCAACAGTCTGTTCATATGTACCAAAGAAGAACAAATCAGTCGTGCTTCTATCATCTATGCACATGACGGGAGAAGTTCAAGAGACACTAGCAGCCAAGCCAGAGATAATAAAATACTACAACAAAACAAAAGGCGGAGTTGATGTTATGGATAAAATGTTAGGAGAGTACACTGTGAAACGACGAACATTATGTTGGCCTCTGGCATTTTTCTACAATATGATTGACGTCACTGGGTTTGCATCCTACATCATCTACAGAGAACACAATCCAAGCTTCAGGACAAAGGATCAACGAAGAAAGTTCCTGAAAGATCTCGCAAATCAGCTGTGTATGCCTGCAACTGAATATCGTAGTACAAACTGAATGATGATGAGAAACCATTTTCTTCGAGGTGCAGTAGAAATGGTGCTTGGACGATGCATTCTGGTAGCATCACAAGCAGCAGCTGGCCCTCAAATACCTCATGGTAGTCGTGTACCCTCCCCTGTTGTTGGTAGTTGCTATGTCTGCCGAGACCTGAGGCGAAAACAACGTAAGACTAGAAAGTCTTGTGTGGTTTGTGTGAAACCCATTTGCGATGAACACTCAGTAGCAAAGACAACATGCATTACTTGCGAAGAAAATCAATAAAAAAAGTTTCTTACATTTTCTTTTATAATGTAAATGAACAGTTTTTTTTACTTGTTTATAATAATAAAATAGCATTATCATTAAAAAAATATTATTCTTTTTTCCTTGCATTATCTTCATTCAAAATATATGAGGGTACATTTGTACCTATGCAGCTTGTTATGGATGCAAAAATATCTCGACCCCTTATCTCGGAAGGGGGTGGAGATATTTTATTGAAATTTGGCCAATATATTCAGGACCAAAACTGCAGAGATGTCACGAAATTTCAGCCCTCTACGGCTTTTCGAAAAAAGTTATTGCAATTTTAAAACGGAATAGGTACAATTGTACCTACTCAGCCGGACGAAGGTTAAAGTGTGGAATATATTACTTGAAGGGAGAACTTCTCTTACTGAGTTACAATTCCTGTTTGCGTCGCTTTTTTCTGATGTTTACCTTGTGTTGCAACTGTTTTTCATATATTGTTTTCACTGTCCCAATGTGGATATCATTTAATTTTTAGATTAATCTTGAGATTGCATTTCATTATTCATTCAATTGCAGTGTGGGATTAGTTTGTTGGTCCCGCCAGTCTTCTTACTTTTCTTGTATAAATTAAAAATTAAAGAAAAATATAGACTGCTTTTAAGACAGCTGCAAAGTAGCTCCACAAACATTTGAATATTACAGTTTTACCAGCACCATCAAAAATCAGCACTCCTCCTGAATTAATCTAGACGCATGCCTCCTGGAAATGTCATGTTATTTTGGTGTTTCTAAACAAGAAAGCATACAAACACAGGCAAGCAACCTAAACTATTTATCATAAAAATATATTTTCATACAAACATTTCTACTTTTACTTTGTTTTCTTGTTTTCTTATCCATATAAAAGTCTATTTTTTTTTTTTTCTTCTATTTACATTTTTTATTTTCGGCAGTGTTATACAGACAGAATGTAAAAAGCAACAGGGGAAAATAAGCATTTGGTCCATCTAGTTTGCTCTAAATTATTTCATTTTATAATTAGGTGCATGTTGATCCCAAGAGATTAATTTCAATTATTTTGCATCCACATTTACCAAAAGTTAATTCCAAGCATTTACTATTTTTTCAATTAAAGGGAACCGTCATGTCAAAAAACACTATTAACTATTAGATATGAGGTTTATCTGCAGCGTAATAGTGTTCTGAAGCCATGCGACGTTCGCACTGAAAGCTCAGCTGCCAGGAGGAAATTAACTATATTCCATCCTGCAGCATCTGGCTTTTAGTCATAGAGGCACGGCTTCAGTCACCGCTCAATACATAGTGAGCGGTGGCTGTAACCACACTCCAGCACGGACTGACAGTTGGCTCAGCGGTGCATCAGTGCATTAATTTTAGCAGTGCATTATTTTTTTTTTTCAAGTGGACAGCTTGCTGCTATTTTGATGAATTTGCAAGGTGTGAATTGGAAAAAAAATCTGCACTCTGGAAAATAGGAATTTATGTAAAATTTGAGCAGAATACAATTCAACTCAAATAAATGTCATCATCTCTAAATAATAGCTAATTTGGCTTCTAGTCTTCCCCCAAATATTTTCAGATTGTGCCATTTGTTCTTGTGTTCAGTTTCTTCTCTCCTGAATAGAGATGTGCAAATTTGAATTTGGCAGATTTTCACAGTTCTTTAATTCTATTGTGAATTGAATGAACCTTGATTGTCAGTAAAACAAAAATTAAAAAAATGAAAACATATTACCACTCTCAAATCAAGCCACCTCAGCTTTGCGCATGGCCCTCAGCTAGCTCTATCCCATCTGCTTGTGTCTCATTCATATCCGTCTCGACTTTTGCGTCTTTGGCATTGTCTAAGCCTCACAAGGAACTAAAGGCCCCTTTACATTTAGCGATGTACCAGCGATCCGACCACGATACGACCCGGTCAGGATCGCTGGTGCATCGCTAAATGGTCGCTAGTGAGCTGCCAAACAGGCAGATCTCACTAGCGATGTAGCGACGCAGCAGCAGTCATTACTTACCTTTCACACGCAGCGATGCTGACGTCCTCCCGCCCGCGTCCACACGTCGCTCGTCGGCACCAGCAGGAAGCGCCCGACGAGAAATGGACCCAGCCGATCTCGCGCGATCAGCGACAGACAGCGGGGGAGCCGGTCGGAGGTAAGTTTCACACATAGCGATATCGCTGCTGCATCACAAAATCGGTGACGCTTTAGCGATATTGCTAGCGATATCACTATGTGTAAAACCCCCTTAAGCCTCACATGACTTCACCTGTGGCTTAGCCAGTGACCTTGAAGGCTTGTCGGTGACATGCAGTGGCAGGACAGGTGAGGGATAAGGTGTGTAAAATATTTTTTTATTTTGTAACCTGTTCTGAACTTTAAAAGCAATCCGACAAAATGGGGGCAATCTGGATTTGAGCAAATTGAATTGAAAATAAACTATATGAGGGATAAACATTTATAGCAAATAGAGATTTCATCTAAAGTTGTTGTATATTGAGATAGATAGATAGATAGATAGATAGATAGATAGATAGATAGTGCATGTATTCTCTGGTCAAAAAATAGGAAATATTGGCAAGTATTCACTGTGAACTCATTGTATGTAAATGGTAATCTAGCCAACAACTTCCTAAGTGGGCAATGAATGGGCTATGATCGGGGCGATTAGTGTGAGTGATTAGTAATAGCCACATAAAAGGAAATACAAACTAAATAGAATTTATGATGCTAGTCATTCAAATATATTATTGTAAAAAATAAGAGCGTTGAGAAGAAACTGCAATAGGGCAACATCAAGAGGTTATTAGGGAAACACTACAATTTAACAAATTACATGGTGTGAAGGGCCAGAAACAAGGGCTACTTGAAAATCATAAATTGGAAAGTATGACGCACAGTATCTTAAGAACGTTCCCTCTACCGAAGTTAATTTTACTGAAGTGTTGATTGAGCCAAGGGACAATTACCAAATGCATTGCAGTGGTATAGAGACAGATAAGTAAGCATATATTACAAACAAGGGGAAAAAAAGCAAAACAAGAAAAAAGAAATTAAATTTTAAAGTTAATAGTAAAAAACAATCCAGTAATATCAATAATATACCTATACTTTATGGCATTTTTACATATTGCATGTCCCTCAGTGTCCTGCCAGTTAGTAGGTGCATAAGTTTTGAAATCATTACATAGCTTTGGAGGCAGAAGCTCCTGTATGATCAAGTGCACAAAGCACCAATCTGGCTCAAAACTTTACAATGCTGTGTGCCTGCGCTCATGCATGTCTGCACTACAGTGTTTTGAGTGCTCCGTATGGACCTCCACTGATCTGCAGTACATTTACAGACATACAATGTACAAAAAACACTGCTAAGTGTACAGTGGGTACTGTAGACCTAAGCCACCATGGAGCAGCTGCATGTCATTGGTTCGCTCATATAAAGCCACTAAGATGTAGTCAAGGAATCCACACCAAACACTCAAATAGCTGCTCTGCAGGGCACTTCTCAACATGCCTGAAACAGCATGCAGAATGGAAAGTATTTGGTCTCGATTCATCAAGACGCGGGAATGCCATTCTTGATGAGGTGTGTTGGAGCGCCTCCATGTAACCCACCACAAATCTTAACACAGTCACGAATTTTGTGAAAATATGTTGCAGTCACAGAAGGATGCAGGTTGCAATGCTTCACTATAGAAAATTATTAGATGCAACATCCCAGTACATTGTATGCTCAATATTGTGAGGTAGATTTAGCTCCAGCCTAATATTTGCAGGTTGAAGAATTACTCATACAATGAATTGTGAGAAAGTAATAGTTTAATCCCCTTTTTTATTTTTTTCATACAATATACACTAACCTGTAAATAAATATGTGCACAATATCCACATAGTCTGTGAATTGTACTTTGCACCTGATAAATTGTATAGTATATTTAACCAAGTAATCTAATATTTGCAAAGGTTAGGTTAATGGGCAGAATTGCTATATATATTTTTTGCTATGACTTTGGCATTACCACTGCCGCAACCTTTTTGGAAAAATGGAATATATGATACTATATTGTAGATTATGTTTAACTAAGTTTAATTTGGTAGATTTTTCCTATACAAACATTAATCATTAAAAGTGATGTCCACTACTCAAATCTTACTCAACCTTATGTTTGCCCCCGGTAAAATAAGAACGTTTATACTCACCTCTAGTGCTCGTGTTGTTCCAGCTGTGTTCGTACTGACTCTCCCGGGGCTCGCATGGCATTATTATGCCATCCGATTCCTGAGGCCAATCAACGGCCACTTCACTCTCCCCGCCTTCAGGGATGTATCACATGTATCTTGAGGAAGTAAGAAAGAAGCAGTATCTGTCACTTCCTCTGGATGCATGTGGTTTGTCCAAAGGTGGAGAGAGTGAGGCAGCTGCTGATTTGCCACAGGGATCACGTGTCGTAAAAATGTCACGCAAGCCTCGGGAGAGACAGTGCCAACAGTGGATCCTCCAATACCGATGAGAACATAAGCTTAGCTAAAGTCACTGATCATATCTTTTACCCAATGAGACAAAAATAAAAAAAGCTAACCAAGCAGCCAACCAAGAAGAAAATAAATTGCAAGGAAAACCTACCCCATGGTAACAACCTTTACAGTTTATGGAAATATAACACATTTCTTTCAAATCAATTTTCAGTAAAAAAAAATAAATTTTTTGGAAACTTTTATTAATCCTTGTCTTAATGTCAATAAAATATTTCTGAAGAAACATCCTTTAATCGTTAACAACTCAGCCGTAATGGAAAGAGCCTTTAGGAAAGAGATGAATATCAGCATTAATTATAGATTTGTCTTTTCATGGTGAGTTCAGTAAAATATTACATGCAACATGAGTATTGAAAAGCAAAGGCCACAATGATTTTCCAGCCCTGGAAAAAAAAGAGAAAGAATTTGAGCATGACAAATCCCACCGTGTGTGATGTTTTCATCCTTAAAACAAATGTAATACTAACAGCACTTTACAGATTGATTTTAACTGGATTTTTTTTTTCGGCAGTGTCAATTTATAGAAAGCACAATAAAAGAGATTAGCAGGAAATTGCAGAGTATACCAGCTCTAATCAATTATAAACTGCTTTCATTTTCTCCTGAAAGCTTGAACGCACAAAAAAAATTACAGATGCAAAAAAACAGGAAATTATAATTTTGTTGGATATAAATAACAAGGCTGGATATGTCAAAAAATATAGATGAATTGTAGTGTTGGTGTATCAGCGTAAATTCCAGCTATTTGGAAAAACAGTTTAATTACGTGTTAGGCGTATATTTCATTTTCATTCGATATGGTGTTTAGTAAAGCGAGCTCATATGGCTACAGATGAAAGCATAGCAAAAGGCTACCTAATTAGCATTTAATAAGTACATTATTGCTGGCAAAGCATTAATAATGCTCGGAACAAACCATTAAAGGGGCTTTTCCAATAAGTAAACATTCTTTATAAATAGAGCAATTGTTAAAAAAAAAATTCTTTGTAGGTTTCCTATATTATAAAATCTGAAGTATTTTAGCAGAGGACCAGAAGATTTCTACTTTGTACGGTCACTACATAGGACGAAGCAGGTTCTGTACTGTCGGCTTTACAAGTAGAATATTATAGTGCAGAAGGAACTGAGCAGATTGATATATAGGTTTGTAGGTGAAAATATTATCAAAGTTAAACCCTGTTACCTTTTTATGTTTAGGAGTACAGAGAGAAGTCCAACTCAGTGATTGACAACCTTCCTAACTCCTCATACATAGAGGTGTCAATCACTGATTAGAACTGCCCACTGGACTCCTAAATGTAGAAAGATCTGGGATTTAAATAAAGAAAATACAAGTTATACTTTTCGCACAAAACTACAAATCAGTTTTCCGAACTCCTCTTGCTCTATAACATGCTGACAAGACTATATGTGCAATGTGACAGTTCCTTTTTAAAAGGTTTTTCATAAATGCAGAATGATAAACTCCTCTTAGAATAAGCCAGATCGAGATCCAAACTTTAGGGCTCTATGACTTTCTTAATAAGGCTGAAAGAAACTACCAGGTCCGAATTCAAAAAATGCCTTTACTATGAGTATTCTTACTATGTAGATACATCATCAATGTATTTGATAATTTTCCATAGAACCACAACCTTTCTGTCACAAGCGCTTCGGAGGTGGCAGGCTATCATCCTGCATCAGGCCTCAGAAGGTCTGAGCGCCTGTCCATACAGACTGCTCCCTGAACCATCTGCCTCTAGGACCCAGCGTCAACCTCCTCCTGCCCTGAGAAGTTTGGATCTATTTAGTTAGTGGCTCAGCTGTGACCCAGTGTGGGTAATAGCTTCATTTCTACTTCTGCTTGCTAGAGTGTTGGACCTTCTCAGAGTGCTCCAGTTTGGTGTCTGGAATCCCTCTTCTGGTATCCATATCTGGCTATTCAGCTAAGTGTTCCCCTGTTTGTCTCACTTTACCATCTTTAGTATAGCGGAGACTGCCTAGCGCGCACCTCCCTCCCGTTCCCTATTCAGGACTAGGCCCCAGGGAGATTCAGTGCCTCAGGTTCCGGCTCAGCGATTGGTGAGGAACCAATATAGGGACTCGGTAGGAGTTCTAGGGAGAGATTAGATCTAGCCTAGGGGTCTCCAAATCCCTTCCTTAGTGTCTGGGCCCCCTTCCCCATTTCCCTTTATGTTACACTTGGTTTTCCCTCACCATGCGTGACACTTTCTGACGGCATACACTCATCGTCAGTATCAACCATAATTTCAAGCCCAAACTATATTAACAGGCAATGATCCTTGTTCTTGAATATATCTTTCCATAACATGGCATTTTCTTGTTCATTCTCCAGCTACCATGGTGGCGTGTACATGACTTTGAGATACCCAACTATCAAGTAACTGACACAATAAAGTGAGCTGTTGGAAGGTTAAGATTTTGATCAACTAAAAACTCTGACCATCCAAGGGTTATCAATACAATGCTTTGACATATAGACATGTCCAAATTCAATGAATTCAAAGTAGAAGAAAAGATCTGTAGTAAGTAAAAGTTGTATAAATTTAGCTGTATTGCTTAAGAGACAAATAAACATGAGTGCTCACCATGTGTTTTTGTGCAATATATTTTCAAATTGTATTCTGATCAAATGTCTTGCTGGCTCCATTAATTATGATCATATCAAACATGATCACCGATTCATCAAGACTGGTGCACACCTCTTAACCCATGCATCATATATTTAGGGTGCTACAGGAGCTACTTTCGCCCAAACCATTGTATAGATACTGAGTGACGATCGTGCGAGCCATGCTGAATGCCGCCGCAATCAAATGCAGGTGTCAGCTTTATATGAGAGCTGACACCATGCAGCACTGTCCTCAATCGGTGATAGCACTGATTGCAGGTGTTTAAGCAATTTGAATTTTGTCGCAGAGGGAGGGAGCTCTCTCTCTGCTACCATCGGCACAACGCAATTGAGATTCCATTGTTCTGATCGTCTCCATGGTGATCCCGGGCCAAAAGATGGCCGTGGGGTCACCCAGGAACGGAGGCCTATAAGCTCCTGCTAAGAACTGGAGCTGACACAGCTCCTCCCTGCGTGTGAGATGCTGAGCTGATGCCCTGCAATGCAAAAGCATTGCAGAATATTACATCAGCGATCAGGGCAGGGAAAGTTGATGTCCCATGTTATAAAGTTAAAAAGGAGTTATTAAAAATTGTAAAAAATATTTTTAAAAAATCACAAAATAGAGAACAAATAAAATATGAGAAAATATTAATCCAATAAATGCATTTATTTATGTGAAGACAGAATATAAGCCAAAAAAGTACACATATTTGGTATCCCGAATCTGGAATGACTCGACCTGTAAAACTGACCCATTAGTTAACACCTTCAGTGAACACCATAAAAAAGGCAAAAAACTATGCTTTCTCATCACACTACTGAACAAAAAATGGAATGAAAGACAATAAAAAAACTGAATAAAAATGATATATCTGAAAATGTCATCTTGTCCTGCATAAAACAACCCAAAATACAGCTCAGTCATTGGAAAAGTAAAAAAGCTATAGCTCTCAGAATAAAGTGATGCAAAATTTATTATTTTTCCTATAAAATAGATTTTATTGTGTAAAATCGCCAAAACATTAAAAAAATACCGTAAATGTGGTGCAGCTGTAAGTGCACAAACCCGAAGAATAAAGCTGCCTTATGAATTTTACCACACGCAGAACAACATAAAAAAAATCCTGAATTGCTGGTTTTTGTTCATTCTGCAATACAAAAAGCAAAATAAAAAGCAGTCAAAGATTGTCATTTGCTCGAAAAAAAGGCCTCACATGATAGTGTCAGCCGAAATCTTAAAAAATGATAGCTATCGTAATGTGGGAAGCGCAAAAAAAATCATCTTTTAGTGTGTGACAGCAGCCAAACATAAAAGATATAAATCTGGTATTGCTGTAATTCAACCAACCTGAAGAATAAAGTCGCCTAATCACATACTGCATGAGGAACTGTGAAAAAAAATTAAAACAAATTATTTACCTGCTGTTGATTTGTTCATTCTGCCTCCAAAAGTAAGGCTTGGCTCCAATTTATCCTGCGCTCTGTGCTGAGCCCTTACACTGAGGTTTCCGTGTAAATCTCTGAAATATGAGATTCAGACGGAACCCCCGGCGGAAGATTCCCTATAATGAGGGAGATAGAGACACTGTGTACTCTGTCTTGCCTGTGATCTAGAGGTGTTTGTCTTTTTAGGCATGTATAAAAGCACGGTCTGCCACAATTTTGTACACTTCTGAAAAGGGGTTTCATCTGAATCACGTCACTCCGAGATTTAGATGAAAACTCTGATATAAGTTCTCAGAGCAGAGCGCTGGATGAATGTGAGCCCAAACATTATGCAAAATGTTTCAAATAAAAGCTTCAACTCAATCCACAAAAAAATCAAGTCCCCACTCATGTCCGTATTACTGGTAGTACAAAGGCTCTGGAAAAGCGCTAAGGCTCCTTGCCCCAAACAAGAAAGTCAGCAAATTCTGCACTCCCAAAACCAAATGCCCTCTCCTTTATGAGCCCAACAGTGTGCCAAAATTACACTTAGCATCCACATGTTTGACATTTCGGTAGCGATGGCAGCCGGCCTAATTTACAGGTGCATGTCTCCAGAAGCATGTGATGGGCACTACAACGTACTGTTGACTAAAATTCACTGGTAGTCACCAATTTGCAATTTTCACTAATGAATCAGGAGAGTGGGAGGTAAAGAGTGGGGGGACATTAAGATGTGACTGGTAATGAATTGGCGGAAAGAGTACAGATTCTAATTAATTTATGTATTGATTGCGTGAGGAAAGTGGCTATTTATAATTAGTGGGGGCAAAGTGGTTGATTACAATTTATATTTGGAATGGTGGGTTGCATAATAACTAATTATATATTAATGGTGGGTGCACATCTGTAATCAGCTGTGCAGTGTAAAAGTTGGGGCAAAAGTGGGGAATGTGCTTTGGAAGTGGTGCTGAAGATAACTGTGCTATTTTCTACAAGGATGAATTCTGGCTGGAAAAAGTGATGGCGGTCTGAGCTGGATGAAGAAGAAAAGCGAAGATGAAAGACTTCAACTAGAGACATCACTTGTGAGTCAATATATTACCTGTATACTTAAACTATTCATTGTATTCTATATGCAAAGCTCCTGTTTATAATCTCACAGATGATATCTGTATTACCTGTACACTGACACTTTATACAGAGCTACTATGTATAATGTAACTGACGATCACTGTATTACCTCTACACTGAAAATATATACAGAGGTCTTATGTATAATGTCAATGGTGACCACTGAATTGCCTGTACAGTTACACTATATGCAGAGCTCCTGTGTATGATGTCACCAGGGATCACTGTATTACCTGTACACTATATCCTATATACAGAGCTCCTATGTAAAATGTCACTGGTGATCGCTGTATTACCTCTACACTATAAACTATATAGAGAACTCCTGTGTATAATGTCACCAGTGATCCCTGTATTACTTGAATACTATATGCAGAGCTCCTGTATAATGGTACTTATGGTAATATTATTATTGTGCTTTTTTATTAATGATCAGTATTGTAGTATTTGGTCACTATATGGTGGTACGGGTAATACTTGGTCTGGTCATGGTGTTGTGGTATTTGTTCCTTGTATGTGCTATTGTTCAGCCTCTATGTAGTGGTAATATGTGGTCGAGCATGGTGTGGCTGTACTTCTTCCTTCAATGTAGTACTATTTCGTCACTATGTGGTGGCAATACTTGATTGGTCATGGTGTGGCGGTATTTGTTCCTTGCATGTGGTATTATTCAGTCACTTTGTGGTTGTGACAGGTGAGGATGTGGTGCAGAAGTGGAGTTTTTCCAAGAGTGGGCGTTGAGACTGTGGAAGGCATGGAGTGTTATGAATGGGTCACTGAGGAGGATAGCAGGCCCAGGCTAAGCCACAGAAAACCAGAGAGGTTGGTAACTAAGTGCATTGCAGACCCCTGATCCTATCCACACAACTACCAGTAGCCGTGGAGAGTACCTACGATGATCCTAGACGCCTCAGCACAGCTGGAGAGCTAACTAAGCCTAAAGCAAGAAAGGGGAAATCTAAACTGCCCCGGAGCAGACCCCAAAGGAATAGATAGCCCCAAACATATATTGTCTGTGAGACAAGATGAAAACACAAATGAAGGCAGAAAAATAGACTGAGCAAACGATGAGGTCCACACTGACTAGACAGGACAGGAATGGAAAGACACTGTCTGCAATCACGCAAAAAACCCTGCAAAAAGTCCAACACGTCTGATGCACAAAAAACACTGAAGTCGCACGACTTCGCCCCCACTATATCAGCACTCTGGTATATTCTGAACGCAAAGCAAAAAGAGACCAATATAACAAGGCACAAAACAAACTGGCACAAGCAGTAACATATGGGTGGTGATTCAGCACAGCCCCAGCCGGAGCTAGCTGACCCGCACAAAGCAGAGATAGACAAAACCAGATCAAATGCAAACAGAATAGCAAATGAACCACTTAGCTGAACCATGCAGGGAAAGAGCAGGAGACATCAGACCTCAGAAGGCACAGGAAGAAAATCACCAGCAGGGATAGAGGGAGTCAGCTGTCTTAAATCCCAATCAGGAACCCCAGATCTCCAATCGTCTTCCTCATTATCAGGTGGCAAGCCTCTGTCAATCAGATCAGCTCCACTACCTCCAGTAACCACCATAGGGAGCCCAGAAAGAGAACTCGCAACCCCTCTGTCAATCTGACAAGCTTCACTACCTTCAGTAATCACCAGAGGGAAACCAGAGAGAGAATTCACAACAGTAGAGGCAAAGCTGGGTTGGAACCTGGGCGGAGTCTCAAGGGGGCCCGAAGATTTTGCAAGTATGGCTCCCTGAAATTCCTGGTGGCGGACATGAAACCCTGTATAGCATATTATACATAATTTCCCCCATCACGTTCTATCCACTGCATTAACCCCTTTCCGACACTATCCCATCCAGGTGACCCAGGCCCGTATGACCATGGACGGGATAGTACATCATACATGGTCAGCCATGCTCACCGGAGGAGCGCGGCTGATTGCGGCCGGGTGTCAGCTGATTCTCACAGCTGACACCTGGCACTAAGTGGCAGGAGCGGTCACGGACTGCTCCTGGCACTCTAACCCCCATAACACTGCAATCAAACATGATCACAGCATTCCAGTAGCAGGCAGAACGGCTGTCAGCTCTGATAGCCCCTCAGCCTTTGGATCAGAGACCCCGCGGCATGATGCAGGGTCCTGATCAACATGGAGACTCAATGTTGTCATGATTGGGTGAAATGGTGGTTGAGGATGAGGAAAAAGCCAATATGCTAAATGACTTTTTTTCAGCATTATTTACACAAGAAAATCCCATAACGTATAACATGATCAGTGATAGTGTTCAAAAAGGGGACAAAAACTGAACTTGGAAATTATAGGCCAATGAGCTTAACCTCAACTGTGGGTAAAATCCTGGAGGGTTTTCTAAGAGATGCTATACTGGAGTATCTGAAGAAGAATAACCTCATGACCCAATATCAACATGGGTTTACGAGGGACTGTTCTTGTCAGACTAATCTGATAAGCTTCTATGAAGAGGTAAGTTCCGGACTGGACCAAGGAAATGTAGTGGACGTGGTGTACATGGACTTTTCAAAAGCTTTTGATACGGTGCCACACAAAAGGTTGATACATAAAATTAGAACAATGGGGATAGGGGAAAATATGTGTAAGTGGGTTAAGAGCTGGCTCAGGGATAGGAAACAAAGGGTGGTTATTAATGGAGCACAATCGGATTGGGTCACGGTTAGCAGTGGGGTACCACAGGGGTCAGTATTGGGTCCGCTTCTTTTTAACATATTTATTAATGACCTTGTAGGGGGCATAGAGTGTAGAATTTCAATATTTGCAGAAGACACTTAACTCTACAGGGTAATCAATACAGAGGAGGAAAACTTTTTATTACAGGAGGATTTATGAAATTTATGGAAGCTTGGGCTGATAAATGGCAAATGAGCTTTAATGGGGATAAATGTAAGGTCATTCACTTGGGTAGAACAAACAAGATGTATAATTATGTGCTTAAGAGAGAAGAGCGACCAAGGTTTTTAGAGAACTGGGGGGTCTGCAATACCAACACAGGTTATTACACAACACCACCCCCCCAAAGAAATTCATGAATTGCTGGTTTTGTTTCAGTCTGCCTCCGAGAAAATCAGAATAGAGAGCGATCAAAAAATGTAATGTGCCCAAAAATGTATCCAGTAAAAATGTCAACTCGTTCTGCAAAAAAACAAGAACTCACATTACTCTGAGGGCCAAAATATGGAAAAATTATAGCTCTCAAAATGTGGTGATGTAAAAACTTTTTTTTTGCAATAAAAAGCGTCTTTTAATGTGTGACAGCTGCCAAACATAAAAACCAGCTATAAAAACCCGCTATAAATAGTAAATCAAACCCCTCTTTGTCACCCCCTTAGTTAGGGAAAAATAATAAAATTAAAAAATGTATTTATTTTCATTTTCTCATTAGGGTTAGGGTTGGGGTTAGGGTTGGGATTAGGGTTAGGGGTGTGTTGGGGTTAGGGTTGGAGTTAGAATTGGGGAGTTTCCACTGTTTAGACCCATCAGGGGCTCTCCGAATGGGACATGGCATCTGATCTCAATTCCAGCCAATTTTGCATTCCCTTCCGAGCTCTGCCATGTGCCCAAACAGTGGTTTACCCTCATATATAGGGTATCAGAATACTCAGGACAAATTGCACAACAACTTTGGGGTCCAATTTCTCCTGTTACACTTGGGAAAATAAAAAAATTGGGGGCAAAAGGATCATTTTTGTGAACAAAATATGATTTTTTATTTTTATGGCACTACATTATAAGCTTCTATGAAGCACTTGGGGGTTCAAAGTGCTCACCAAAATCCAGATAAGTTCCTTAGGGGGTCTACTTTCCAAAATGGTGTCACTTGTGGGGGGTTCCCACTGTTTAGGCACATCAGGGACTCTCTAAACGCGACATGGCGTCCGATCTCAATTCCAGCCAATTTTGCACTGAAAAGTCAAACAGCGCTCCTTAACTTCCAAGTTCTGCCATGTGCCCAAACAGTGGTTTACCTGCATATATGGGGTATCAGCATACTCAGGACAAAGTGTACAACTTTTGGGGTCCAATTTCTCCTGTTACCCTTGGTAAAATAAAACAAATTGGATCTGAAGTAAATTTTTTGTGAAAAAAAGTTAAATGTTCATTTTTTTTAAACATTTCAAAAATTCCTGTGAAGCACCTGAAGGGTTAATAAAATTCTTGAATGTGGTTTTGAGTACCTTGAGGGATGCAGTTTTTAGAATGGTGTTACTTTTGGGTATTTTCTATCATATAGACCCCTCAAAGTGACTTCAAATATGATGTGGTCCCTGAAAAAATAGTTTTGTAAATTTTGTTGTAAAAATGAGAAATCACTGGTCAACTTTTAACCCTTATAACTTCTTAACAAAAACAAAATTTGGTTCCAAAATTCTGCTGATGTAAAGTAGACATGTGGGAAATGTTACCTATTAATTATTTTGTGTGACATATCTCTGTGATTTAAGGGCATGAAAATTCAAAGTTGAAAAATTGAAAAATTTTCGCCAATTTCCATTTTTTTCACAAATAAACACAAGTCATATCAAAGAAATTTTACCACTATCATGAAGTACAATATGTCATGAGAAAACAATATCAGAATCATCAGGATCCATGGAAGCATTCTAGAGTTATTACTTCATAAAGGAACAGTGGTCAGAATTGTAAAAATTGGCTTGGTCATTAACATGCAAACCACCCTTGAGGGTAAAGGGGTTAAAAAATAAAATCACTCACCTCTCCGCCGCATTGTTCCCTTCATTTTCTGGCTTGGTTCTCTCTAAATTAAGGAGTTTTAGGGAAACAGCCGGGCAGGAAGATTAAGATGGGTTCCTGTGACTCTGCTGCTATTTTCTAAAGTATTGTAGTCAGTTGAGCTGCAGATTAACAATACATCAAATTTTGCTGAATACGTGTTCTGTTCTTTAGCAAATAAGCATGAAAAAATGTATATATAAATCCTTTATTAATGAGCTTGTACTGAAATTTCCCCAACATTTAAACGTGTGAACAACTACATAACTACATATTAGTAAGTGAGCATTGGACATGTCCAACAAACTAAACCCAATTCACCTAATTTACACGTATTATTTGTATCCTGTAGTACACAACAGCAATTAAATGAAGATTGAAGTTAGTGGCTTAGAAGGATGTCGGATGAGTATCGATCTATAGTAACAGGTAGATTTCCTGTTCTTTTTCTTGTGCCATTTTCACTACTGAAGATATTGAATGATTCTATGCTTGTCAGGTGTAATCCGTTACTTTTGTTCATTAAAAAAAACATTGGGGCCTAACAGCACAAACAAATGTGTTAGGTCAGTGATTCATAAAGGAACATTCATGAAATATACTCGAAAAAGGATCCGTATTAACTAATGACTTATAGTTTATGTACACTGTTGAATCTATGGATGGTAGCAAATTTAAAATTCATCTTACTCATGTAATGGAAACATAAGAAACTACAATTGAGACAAAAGTTTTAGGATTCAGGTTAAATTCAAGTTTTTTATTTTGTCCCATTTCCTCCGATGTACAAAATCTAGCTCATAGCCACAGGTTCAATGTTAGCGTCCTAGCCTTGACAATTGCCCAAGGCCCCCAATCACTTAGGGGCCCCCAGCATCTAAAGCAGAACCTAGATTTTCAGTGTAACTTCTGAGGTGGAGACTGGTTCAGGACCATTGGTGATATGACAATCATGTGACCTGTCATGTGACTGTGATGTCACCACAGGTTTTGTACTCTGCAGGACTTCAGGACCTTTGGTGACATCACGGTAATGTGACTGTGGTGTCTCCCAAGGTCCTGCACTCAACAGGAGTCGGAAGAACTGAAGAGGAATTGGACTGGTGAAATGGACTGGTGGTACGTTCTCTTCTGTCTGTGTCTCTGTTAGAGTTGAGCGATACCGTCCGATACTTCAAAGTATCGGATCGGAATGGATCGGCCGATCTTAAAAAAAAGTATCGGTATCGCCGATTCCGATACCGGAAGTCCCATTCAAGTCTATGGGACTTCCGGTATCGGAATAAGAAAAACCCTGTTTTTCCCTTGTACAGCCTCTCTGGGGTCTGTACGGGCCTTTCGGGGGGCTGTGCCGGCCTGCCAGGGGGTCTGTGCAGGCTCCGGTGGTCTGTGCCGGCCTGCCGGGGGGCTGTGCCGGCCTGCCGGGGGGGCTGTGCAGGCTCCGGTGGGCTGTGCCGGCCTGCCGGGGGGCTGTGCAGGCTCCGGTGGGCTGTGCCGGCCTGCCGGGGGGCTGTGCCGGCCTGCCGGTGGTCTGTGCAGGCTCCGGTGGGCTGTGCCGGCCTGCCGGGGGGCTGTGCCGGCCTGCCGGGGGGCTGTGCAGGCTTCGGGGGTTTGTGCAGGCATCGTCCGATGGGACTACAAGTCCCATCGGGCGATGCCTGCTACCATGACAGTGATTGACACATTAGCCAATGATGGGACAGTAGTAGTCCCATCATCTGGCTAATGTGTTGAATGTAAAAAAAAAAAAAAAAATTACATGCTACATACATGCTACATTCATACTACATACATGCTACATTCATACTACATATATACTACATGCAACATACATACTACATATATACTACATGCATGCAACATGCATACTACATATATACTACATGCATGCAACATGCATACTACATATATACTACATGCTACATACATACTACATATATGCTACATATATACTACATGCATGCTACATACATACTGCATGCTACATACATACTACATATATACTACATGCATGCTACATACATACTACATATATACTACATACATACTACATGCATGCTACATACATACTACATGCTACATACATACCACATACATACTACATATATACTACATGCATGCTACATACATACTGCATGCTACATACATACCACATACATACTACATATATACTACATGCATGCTACATACATACTGCATGCTACATGCATGCTACATACATACTACATGCTACATACATACCACATACATACTACATATATACTACATGCATGCTACATACATACTACATGCTACATACATACCACATACATACTACATATATACTACATGCATGCTACATACATACTGCATGCTACATGCATGCTACATACATACTACATACATACTACATGCTACATACATACCACATATATACTACATACATACTACATACAATACATTCATACAATACATACATAGACATACAGTACATATAACATAGAGTAACATACTTACCAATACTTGTCACATTGTTCCCCGAAGCCATTGTCTTTTAAAGGAATAAATATTAACATAACAAACCACAAAAATACTCACCCACGATCCGAAGCAGTCCACGAGTGTGTCCCACGACGATCTTGGGTAGAGAACTGCAGCATCAGCTGATGCCGCCGTTCTCTACGGGCTGCAGGAATCCAATGACGGAAGGTAGGTATCCTTCCGCACTGTATTCCTCCGCCACTTAAAAAAAAAAAAGTCCCTAGTCTCACTTTATGCCATTGCTGTGTGGGAATTTCCCACGCAGCAATGGCATAAAATGAGACTAGGGACTTTTTTTTTTTTTAAGTGGCGGAGGAATACAGTGCGGAAGGATACCTACCTTCCGTCATTGGATTCCTGCAGCCCGTAGAGAACGGCGGCATCAGCTGATGCTGCAGTTCTCTACCCAAGATCGTCATGGGACACACTCGTGGACTGCTTCGGATCGTGGGTGAGTATTTTTGTGGTTTGTTATGTTAATATTTATTCCTTTAAAAGACAATGGCTTCGGGGAACAATGTGACAAGTATTGGTAAGTATGTTACTCTATGTTATATGTACTGTATGTCTATGTATGTATTGTATGAATGTATTGTATGTAGTATGTATGTAGTATATATGTGGTATGTATGTAGCATGTAGTATGTATGTAGTATGTATGTAGCATGCATGTAGCATGCAGTATGTATGTAGCATGCATGTAGTATATATGTAGTATGTACAGTGGGGAAAAAAAGTATTTAGTCAGTCAGCAATAGTGCAAGTTCCACCACTTAAAAAGATGAGAGGCATCTGTAATTTACATCATAGGTAGACCTCAACTATGGGAGACAAACTGAGAAAAAAAAATCCAGAAAATCACATTGTCTGTTTTTTTTTCATTTTATTTGCATATTATGGTGGAAAATAAGTATTTGGTCAGAAACAAAATTTCATCTCAATACTTTGTGATATATCCTTTGTTGGCAATGACAGAGGTCAAACGTTTTCTGTAAGTCTTCACAAGGTTGCCACACACTGTTGTTGGTATGTTGGCCCATTCCTCCATGCAGATCTCCTCTAGAGCAGTGATGTTTTTGGCTTTTCGCTTGGCAACACGGACTTTCAACTCCCTCCAAAGGTTTTCTATAGGGTTGAGATCTGGAGACTGGCTAGGCCACTCCAGGACCTTGAAATGCTTCTTACGAAGCCACTCCTTCGTTGCCCTGGCGGTGTGCTTTGGATCATTGTCATGTTGAAAGACCCAGCCACGTTTCATCTTCAATGCCCTTGCTGATGGAAGGAGGTTTGCACTCAAAATCTCACGATACATGGCCCCATACATTCTTTCATGTACCCGGATCAGTCGTCCTGGCCCCTTTGCAGAGAAACAGCCCCAAAGCATGATGTTTCCACCACCATGCTTTACAGTAGGTATGGTGTTTGATGGATGCAACTCAGTATTCTTTTTCCTCCAAACACGACAAGTTGTGTTTCTACCAAACAGTTCCAGTTTGGTTTCATCAGACCATAGGACATTCTCCCAAAACTCCTCTGGATCATCCAAATGCTCTCTAGCAAACTTCAGATGGGCCCGGACATGTACAGGCTTAAGCAGTGGGACACGTCTGGCACTGCAGGATCTGAGTCCATGGTGGCGTAGTGTGTTACTTATGGTAGGCCTTGTTACATTGGTCCCAGCTCTCTGCAGTTCATTCGCTAGGTCCCCCCACGTGGTTCTGGGATTTTTGCTCACCGTTCTTGTGATCATTCTGACCCCACGGGGTGGGATTTTGCTTGGAGCACCAGATCGAGGGAGATTATCAGTGGTCTTGTATGTCTTCCATTTTCTAATTATTGCTCCCACAGTTGATTTCTTCACTCCAAGCTGGTTGGCTATTGCAGATTCAGTCTTCCCAGCCTGGTGCAGGGCTACAATTTTGTTTCTGGTGTCCTTTGACAGCTCTTTGGTCTTCACCATAGTGGAGTTTGGAGTCAGACTGTTTGTGGGTGTGCACAGGTGTCTTTTTATACTGATAACAAGTTTAAACAGGTGCCATTACTACAGGTAATGAGTGGAGGAAAGAGGAGACTCTTAAAGAAGAAGTTACAGGTCTGTGAGAGCCAGAAATCTTGATTGCTTGTTTCTGACCAAATACTTATTTTCCACCATAATATGCAAATAAAATAAAAAAAAAACAGACAATGTGATTTTCTGGATTTTTTTTTCTCAGTTTGTCTCCCATAGTTGAGGTCTACCTATGATGTAAATTACAGACGCCTCTCATCTTTTTAAGTGGTGGAACTTGCACTATTGCTGACTGACTAAATACTTTTTTTCCCCACTGTATGTGGTATGTATGTAGCATGCATGTAGTATGTATGTAGTATGTATGTAGCATGCATGTAGTATGTATGTAGCATGTAGTATATATGTAGCATGTAGTATGTATGTAGCATGCATGTAGTATATATGTAGTATGTATGTAGCATGCATGTAGTATGTATGTAGTATGTATGTAGTATGTATGTAGCATGCATGTAGTATGTATGTAGTATGTATGTAGCATGTAGTATGTATGTAGCATGCATGTAGTATTTATGTAGTATGTATGTAGCATGTAGTATGTATGTAGCATGCATGTAGTATGTATGTAGTATGTATGTAGCATGTATGTAGTATATATGTGGTATGTATGTAGTATGTATGTAGTATGTATGTGGTATGTATGTAGCATGTAGTATGTATGTAGCATGCATGTAGTATATGTGTTATGTATGTAGCATGCATGTAGTATGTATGTAGTATGCATGTAGCATGTATGTAGTATATATGTGGTATGTATGTAGTATGTATGTAGCATGCAGTATGTATGTAGCATGCATGTAGTATATATGTAGTATGTATGTAGTATGTATGTAGCATGCATGTAGTATGTATGTAGCATGCATGTAGTATGTATGTAGCATGCATGTAGTATGTATGTAGTATGTATGTAGTATATATGTAGCATGTAGTATGTATGTAGTATGTATGTAGCATGTAGTATATATGTAGTATGTATGTAGTATGTATGTAGCATGTATGTAGTATGTATGTAGCATGTAGTATGTATGTAGCATGCATGTAGTATATATGTTATGTATGTAGCATGCATGTAGTATGTATGTAGTATGTATGTAGCATGCATGTAGTATGTATGTAGTATATATGTGGTATGTATGTAGTATGTATGTAGCATGCAGTATGTATGTAGCATGCATGTAGTATATATGTAGTATGTATGTAGCATGTAGTATGTATGTAGCATGCATGTAGTATGTATGTAGTATGTATGTAGTATTTTTTTTTTTTAACATTTAACACATTAGCCGTATGATGGGACTACTACTGTCCCATCATTGGCTAATGTGTCAATCACTGTCATGGTAGCAGGCATCGCCAGATGGGACTTATAGTCCCATCGGACGATGCTTGTACAGACCCCCGGACATCAGCACAGCCCCCCGGCAGGCCGGCACAGCCCCCCGGCAGGCCGGTACAGACCCCCACAGGGTGCACAGCCCCCCGGCAGGCCGGCACAGCCCCCCGGCAGGCCGGTACAGACCCCCACAGGGTGCACAGACCACCGGCAGGCCGGCACAGCCCCCCGGCAGGCCGGTACAGACCCCGGGCAGTCCACACAGCCCCCCGGCAGGCCGGCAGAGACCCCCGGAAGGCCCGAAATGACGGCGCATCATGATGCGCACACACCGCGCATCATGATGACGTCAGGCTGTCAATCAACTTTGAACTTCCGATTCCGATGCCGACTTCCGATATTGAAAAAATATCGGAAGTCTGTATCGGAATTCCGATACAGCAAGTATCGGCCGATACCCGATACTTGCGGTATCGGAATGCTCAACACTAGTCTCTGTGTGTCTGTTTGTCTTTGTATCTACAGTAGAGGAAGTAAGTATTTGATCGCTTGATAATTTTGTAAGTTTGTGCACTGACAAAGACATGAACAGTCTATAATTTTAACGGTAGGTTAATTTTAACATTGAGAGATAGAATATCAAAAATAAAATCCAGAAAATCACATTGAATAAATTATATAATTTTTTTTGCATTTTGCAGTGAGAAATAAGTATTTGATCCCCTACCAACCATTAAGAGCTATGGCTCCTACAGACCAGATAGACGCTCCTAATCTACCCGTTACCTGCATTAAAGACAGCTGTCTTACATAGTCACCTTTATAAAAGACTCCTGTCCACAGACTCAATTAATCAGTCAGACTCTAACCTCTACAACATGGGCAACACCCAAGAGCTTTATAAGGATGTCAGGAACAAGATCATAGACCTGCACAAACCTGGAATACGCTGCAAAACCATAAGTAAGACGCTGGGTGAGAAGGAGACAACTGTTGGTGCAATAGTAAGAAAATGGAAGAAATACAAAATGACTGTCAATCGATATCGATCTGGGGCACCATGCAAAATCTCACCTTGTGGTGTATCCTTGATCATGAGAAAGGTGAGAGATCAGCCTAAAACTACACAGGGGGAACTATTTAATGATCTCAAGACATCTGGGACCACAGTCACCAAGAAAACCATTGGTAGCACATTATGCCGCACAGGTTTAAAATCTTGCAGTGCCCACAAGGTCCCCCTGCTCAAGAAGGCCCACCTGAAGTTTGCCAATGGATGCCTGGATGGTTCTGTGAGTGATTGGGAGAAGGTGCTGTGGTCAGATGACACAAAAATTGAGCTCTTTGGCATTAACTCAACTCGCCGTGTTTGGAGGAAGAGAAATGCTGCCTATGACCCAAAGAACACCATCCCCACTGTCAAGCATGGAGGTGGAAACATTATGTTTTGGGGGTGTTTCTTTGGTAAGGGCACAGGACTACTTCACCGCATCAACAGGAGAATGGATGGAGCCTGAGTGACAACCTCCCCTCCATTAGGACATTAAAAATGGGTCATGGCTGGATCTTCCAGCAAGATAATGACCAAAACATACAGCCAAGGCAACAAATGAGTGACTCAAAGAGAAGGACATTGAGGTCATGGAGTGGCCTAGCCAGTCTTCAGACTTTAATCTCATAGAAAACTTATGGAGGGAGTTGAAGCTCCAAGTTGCTAAGCGACAACCTCAAAATCTTAATGATATAGAGTTGATCTACAGAGAGCAGTGGACCAAAATTCCTCATGGCTTGTGCGCAAACGTCATCGTCAACTACAAACACGTTTGACTGCTGTGCTTGCCAACAAGGGTTTTACCACCAAGTATTAAGTCTTGTTTGCCAGAGGGATCAAATATTTATTTCTCACTGCAAAATGCAAAAAAATTATATAATTTATACAATGTGATTTTCTGGATTTTATTTTTGATATTCTATCTCTCAATGTTAAAATTAACCTACCCTTAAAATTATAGACTGTTCATATCTTTGTCAGTGGGCAAACTTATAAAATCAGCAGAGGATCAAATACGTATTTCTCCCACTGCAATCGTAAAGTGTATTGGCTTCTGGTGGTATATACAGCTCTGTCAAAAATTAAGAGACCACCACATTAAAACCCTGCCTTGGGCAGCCCATTCTCCAGACCTGAACCCCATTGAAAACCTCTGGAATGTAATCAAGAGGATGATGGATAATGACAAGACATAAAACAAAGAAGAACTGCTTAATTTTTTGCGCCAGAAGCAGTGTGAAAGACTGGTGGCAAGCATGCTAAGACACATGAAAGCTGTGATTAAAAATCATGTTTATTCCACAAAATATTGATTTCAAAACTCTTCCTGAGTTAAAAAAGTAGTGTTGTTGTTTCTAAATGATTATGAACTTGTTTTCTTTGCATTATTTGAGGTCTGAAAGCACTGTTTGTTTGTTTTTTTAATTTTGACCATTTCTCCTTTTCAGAAAAAAAACAAACAAAATTTATTGCTTGGAATTTCGGAGACATGTTGTCAGAAGTTTGTAGACTAAAAGAACAATTTACATTTTACTCAAAAATCTAATATATAAAGCTCAAAGTGTGTATGTATGTATGTATGTATGTATGTGTGTGTATGTATGTGTGTGTGTATGTCCGGGATAGGCATCCGCACCGTCGCAGCTACAGCCACAAAATTTGGCACAGTCACACGTCTGGACCCCGAGAGTGTCCTAAGCTATGTTGTGAGGTGAAATTTTAACCCCGCGCATTCCAATTCACCAAACAATTTTGCCCCATCTACATACTGGGGAAAAAGTGTGTGCGCGTCAAGCCCCGCCCCTCATTATGATGTCATAATGCCCCTATTTGCATACTGGGGAAACAGTGTGTGCGTGTCAAGTCCCGCCCCTCATTATGATGTCACAATGGTTGCCATGGCGACGCTGATGTCATCAAGCCCCGCCGCTCATTATGATGTCATAATGGTTGACTATGGAATGGAGGACGTGTGATGGGTATATGGGCACTGGACTATGGGATGGTGGATATGTATGACGGGTATATGGGCACGGGACTATGGGATGGAGGATGTGTGATGGGTATATGGGCACTGGACTATGGGATGGAGGATATGTATGATGGGTATATGGGCACGGGACTATGGGATGGACGATATGTATGACGGGTATATGGGCACTCGACTATGGGATGGCGAATATGTATGATGGGTATATGGGCACGGGACTATGGGATGGACGATATGTATGACGGGTATATGGGCACTCGACTATGGGATGGACGATATGTATGATGGGTATATGGGCACGGGACTATGGGATGGAGGATGTGTGATGGGTATATGGGCACTCGACTATGGGATGGAGGATATGTATGATGGGTATATGGGCATGGGACTATGGGATGGAGAATATGTATGATGGGTATATGGGCATGGGACTATGGGATGGAGGATATGTATGATGGGTATATGGGCATGGGACTATGGGATTGAGGATATGTATGACGGGTATATGGGCACGGGACTATGGGATGGAGGATGTGTGATGGCTATATGGGCACTCGACTATGGGATGGAGGATATGTATGATGGGCATATGGGCACGGGCCTATGGGATCGTGGATATGTATGATGGGTATATGGGCACGGGACTATGGGATGGAGGATAATTATAATTTGTTATAACTAACCACAGTTAGTTACTATGCCCGGGCAGCGCCGGGCTCTTCAGCTAGTATACCTATAAAGAGAAAAATCAGACAAACTGAACATTTGAAAGTGGTCTCTTAATTTTTGCCATAGCTGTAGATAACAATTATCTTTCATTGCTTGTGTCTCAAAATGTTTCCCAATATTTCCAGGTTCATCTAGACGCTGGCAATGAAGGTCACAGGCTCATTCTGGAGATATGTGCCTGTGACCTTCATTGCCTACTCTGAATAACTACAAGCACGGTTTCTACTTGGTGTATTTTAAATAAATATATTCAATAAACATTTACTTTTTAAGGGAATTACATGTTCTTTCACAGCCTCCCATACGGTATGATGGTTCTTCCCTCACAGTGCGATATTGAGTACTGTCATCCTGGAGACGCCGATACTGTTAACCCTGCAGCAGACAATGCCAATCACAGTTTGGCTGTGCTTGCCAGGTCTGCATGGTTTTCAACTCTAAAATTCTTCGAGGTTTCTGAACCAAAAGAGAAAAGTCTCTAAGTCAGCTTACCACAGTCGGAATATAAAGTTCACCAGATTAAAAAACGACCTGATGCCAAGCTCTACTTTACATATTTACATTTTGCAGTCTAATTGATAAGGCCCAGGCACCGTGATATGACTGATGAAGCCCCTGTAGTAAAGTTTTTAAAACTCTACATCAGATCACTTTTTTTCCCTCACTTATTTTTCATTTTTAATTGGTTGACATGAAACAAAATAAACCGCATTAGGCTGGGAGGTTAAACATGAAAGAAAGGAAAAAAGGACAACTTGACACACATACTGCTATAGAGATGACTCATTTAAAATACTCAGCACTTTAGGTGTCTTGTTTTCTCTTATATTAATGAAGATTAATAGATTCTGACAACCTGCTCATTTCTAATGTCTATATGCTGCTGGGGCAGCAATTGCTAATTGTTTCTCTAATTTCCTGACAACCCAAGGCGTTTGGAGCTATTGCCTTCAGACTTACATTTTAGCACCAGGAGAACATTTTCAAACCATCACGGAACATAAAACGTGATGTCACAAAGCGTATCGTGTTAAGCCTAAAAAAAAAAAAACATTTATAGCTCTTGACACAGGAAAGGTTTTGGCTGTTATTGTTTCAAATCCAGGAGGATTATGTGTCATTCCTAAATTATTTCACCACATATGATTAATTTGATACAGGCTGTGCATGCATTACTAGGTCATTTAATGATAATAATTTAAAGCCAAGGAACAAAGTGAGTTTACATTTTTGAAGTTTTATTAAAGTAGTTAATTTCCATTTTTTTGTTTAAAAGAGGTTGTCCACTACATTGTATAATGCTCTCACCGATTTAAACCTTGTAAAAAAGTATTTTTGTCAATAACTCTTGTTGCCATTTGTGCCTGTGAGCGGCACTATCACTGACCACTCACTCGGCATCACGTGACCCAGGCTGCAGCCACCACTGATATCCGGTGATGTCATGTCAAGTAACGGATCTCCTGCATTCTCCTGGGCGTGACCCAAATGCATGCACCCCTCCTGATTGACTGGGCTATGTAAAGAGTTTCACCGCACTTCACAACCCAGTATCTAGCCCGCGCCTTCCCTCTCTCCTCTGCTGTCATTAGCCACAAGCGCGCACTGGATACTGGGCTATGATGTGCAGTGAAACTCCTCCCACAACCCAGTCAATCAGCAAGGGGGTGCCTGGGGGAATACAGAAGATCCGGAACTTGACGTGACATCAGCGGATGTCAGAGGTGGCTGCAGCTGGGGTCACGTGATGCCGAGTGAGCAGTCAACGAAAGTGCCGCTCACAGGCACGGATGGCAACAAGAGGTATTTACAAAAATACTTCTTTACAAGGTTTAAATTGGTGGGGGCATTATACAATGTAGTGGACAACCTCTTTGAGGCATCAATGAATTGTGATTTTAAGTCAAGAAGCATGATGGGTGCCTAAAGTCTGGTGGCACATGTCCTCCTATTTCCAGCACTATATGACAATATTGCTTATAATTGGGCAATAGGAGGCAGCGAGAATTGGACAGCAGGAATCAGAGACCAACTCCATTATTGTGGCTATGTATGTCTTACTCTGAATGTTGCAGACACTTCTGGTAACAGCTCTTCTTCCTAAAGAATTGAAGAGTCAAGATATGTTAAAATCCGAAAGCACTATCCTTATTCCCAGTATATCTGACATAAGAGGAAATTAAGGACACTACCATACATGTTAGCATAGTTATCAAGACTCCTACATTTTCTGGGACTCCTTGACCAAGAATCAGGAGGAATTGACATTTTGGGGCGCACAGGAGATGTTCTCAGAATGGAGCTTTCCTGTAAGAGCAAGATGCTGGTTGCTAGCAGGGCTTAAAGGGAATCTGTCAGCAGGTTGTTGCTACGTAATCTGAGAGCACCAGGACGTAGATCAAGGCACTCTGATTACAGAGATGTATCACATACTGAGCTGTGTTTTACTGTTCAAAGCCAATCAGTGTTTTATCAGAATGAGGTTATCATTGCAGGACAATCTGCCTCATGCCTCCCGATCCAAAACTGGCCCAAACCAATGACTGCAGCTTTCTGTCAATATACATTGTACACAGAAAGCTGTAAATCAGTGTGTGGACGGGGCTATACAGAGCTCAGCATTCTAAGCTTTGCTAGATCTGCCACAGAGAAAACTATGATTGTATCACAGCTGCCGCATTCAGTAAGTTAAGTGATACACCGGTGGAATCAGGGTTTCTGTTGTTGCTACCGTCAAATCACATAGCATGCTGACAGATTCCCTTTAAGCATCTGCAAAAATATTTTCATGTATTCATTATATGGTTGGTGTCCGGAGTATCCAAAATGGCAAATTTGTCCTATGTTATTGCCAGCTTAAAGTGGATCTGAATGTCTATGGCCATCCTAAGCTGAATCTATCAAAGATCTGATAGATATCTAATGTCTATATAGCCAGCCTATTCGCTGTTCTAAAACAATAAAAAATAGCCTAGCTCATTGAATGCCTAGCTGCAAACAGGATGAGGCTGTGTTTGTATGTCCGAATTTTATTTTCATTGGTCTGATAAATTTTGAAGAGACAAACGGAACAGAGAAACAGAATTTGCTTCCTCCAAATTCCTTTGGCAAATGGAAGCATAGGGACCCTCTAGAGTTATATGGGGTCTGTCTGCTTTCCGATTGTTGTGTATTTCTGGAAATGAAGAAAAGAGTTCTGCCTGCTGGCATTTTTTATCCATTTAAAAAATAAACATCAAAATGAAAGTACCCGTACCCTATATAAGTCAATGACAGTGGAGTGTAGAGGACACTAATTCCGTTCTTTCGTTATGTTTATTTATTCTAGACAGAATGGTCAAAGGGAAATCATTTATGGATGTGTGACCAAAGCCTGGATTGGGTTCTCCACATCTCGGCCCAGCAACACCTAAAAAATGAAAAATATATTAATCCTAGAGCTGTGGTATAAAATAAAGGAGCATGAAAATACTGTATATGATGGGTGTATTGGCAATAGCATATTTTTGTACACACTATACGACACCATTCCGCTGTTACTGTCTGTGCATAAGAGAGCAACAGACAACCATTAGAAGAACATAAGGAAAATATGATGGATGTACTGTATCAGCAATTTCACGGTGTAATGCACAAACATACCACCTTGCTGCGCCTCTGCTACAGTCTGTACATTGCCCAAACTATGGATGGTAATCTGATCAATAAAAGTTCATATAGAATATCTCTCGCATGATAAACTACTGTGTCGCTCATCAAACCATTTAGTTATCACTTAAAGTTCAATCCTAGAACTTCTGTCTCTCGATATTTTCGTGTTTGCCACAGACACTGCTACAGAAGCCTGCTGAGGTCAAACTTGTAGAGCACTTGCTGTTGTATATAGGGTAAATATACCTGGAAATAACTATTGAGAAATGTCTACAATTTATTCTAGGCGTGGAAAAACTAAAGCACAATGGGAGTTTTAAAACAAAGAATGATAAAAATTACAACTCACCTTACTACGGTATGGTACACCAAATTTGCATGGTTTAAGATAAGTCCCAGAGACTGCTTAAAAGAGCAGTACTTCATTTCCGTATGCACTGCCATGCCATCCCAAAAAGGGATTAGTATGTTTGTAAAGTGTTTTTTTTTGTGGATCCCATTTCATTCATCCCTGGAATGTATCAGCAAGAACCACATGGAAAGAACAGTTCCTACTGTTCAGTGCTCTTCATCCTTTGCCAGTATTCAATAACTAAGCTCCAGCAATACCTGCATATAAAAACAGTAGAAGGGTAGGTGCAGGCAAGCGTATTTTCAGTCCGAGTGCGATCCGACAAAATATCATATTGCATTCGGACCAATGTTATGCTATGGATCCATGCACAAGTCCTATGTTTTTGTGTGCCCTAGTTTTCTCTGATATTTGGATCTCACTTGGCCATGCAAGTCAATGAGTCCTTGGAAACCATCCGACTGCACATGGATGACATCTTAGTGCAGTCTGATTTACACAAACCGACAGTGTGAAGAAGATGGAGAGAATCAGATCACACTCTGATCAGAGTGTGATTTTCACAATCGACCCAATTCTCTTGGATGAGAGAAAACACGGTTGTCTGCACCTGCCCTAGTTGTGACCCTCAAGATACAAATTTTCAACAAAAAATTATACCATTTTAATATTTTTATGTTATATAGCACAAGGTAATATGCACAGAAGCAAAAGGAATTCATGTTTTACGCATTGTCTTGTGATTTGTTTTTTTTTTCATTTCAATTAATTTGACAATAAAAATCAGTACATTTCATAAAAGGCACCAAATATCATTCATTTTTACCCAAAATACTGTATACAAAATATTGTCTAGCAAAGAACCTGGAATTCTTACTGTACTTGTATTTTCCATTTTATTTCCCATAGAAAGACTACACCTGGGTCATACAATATGGTCAAAATAGAAAAAGAAAAAAAGTATAGTTCCGAAAAATCTTTTGTCTAAGTTAATGGACAGAGCAACCTGACATTACAGGTTTCTAAAATCATCCATTTAACTAAAATGTCCTTCTGAATTGTATCTCATATTATGAAAGGAAACAAAAAAAAGAAGAAAAATGTTCTTTTTCTTGTGCTCCATTAATGTTAGTTGCCAGAGTAATGGAAGTTTATTTACAATGATTTTCCTTTATCAAAGATGTCACTTTGACAAGCGCGATACATGGTTTATGACTTAGGCTAATGGTAGATCTAAGCGATTTTGCTAATATATCATATTAAAGTTACACACAATGTGTCTTCTTCCAAGCAATATAAAATATAAATTCTTTACATTGATTAAAAAATAAAAAATAATCTAAACTATACAAGTTGTACACGTAGGACCTCATCTGTCAAAAAGTGCTTATAACATAGGGCGACTTTCACGCCATCACAGCAGTATAAGAAATGAAAGCTGAGTGCCGATTGCTCGCGAAGGGCAACGCAACAAATATTCTTAGTTTGTTTTTAGAAATGTTTGCTAAAAATAATAGTAATACAAATAAAGCAGTAAGACAATTTTCTACATATGATAATATACATTTAAATAATGCAGCCATAGGCAGGGCCGTATTTGGAATCCATGCTGCCCTTTAAATGGTCACGCTCCCTGCTAGTGAAATCAATCCAAGAGAAAACGACCAATTTTTTCCTCAGGTGTGATCCAAGTAGCTTCTGCTTTTTTCTCTTCCGTTCTTTTTCCACTGAAGAGGTGCTTGCTTCCAAGCCAATAAAAAACCCTTTGGAAGGGCACGTTTGTATTCAAGCTTATCACTAAGTAACAGATCCCCATAGACTTGAATGGCCGAGTCTGATCTGCAAATCAAATGAGAATAGGATCTGCTCTGAGTGACTTGGATCTAACGCCCAGGATCCATGATTTTAACAGATGCAGATACATCCAGTCAACACTATGGGACAGTGTGCTGCCAAAAGGAAAAAAATTGGACATCATTCAGATATGTCACCCAGATGTGTGAATGTGGCCTAAAGGGCCTGTCACACTAAGTGATATCGCTAGCAATATCGCTATAACATTACTGGTTTTTGTGACGTTATAGCAATATTGCTAGCGATATCGCTATGTCTGATACTTACCTCCGACCGGCTCCCCCGCTGGTTATCGCTGATCGCGCGAGAATGTCCTGGACCGTTTCTCGTCATCAGCTTCCTGCTGGGCTTCCTGCTGTGGAGACGAGCGACGCGTGATCGCGGGCGGGAGGACGTCAGGATCGCCTCGTCTGACAGGTAAGTAGCGACCCCCGACCCCTGCGATGTCGCTGGTGAGATCTGCCTGTGTGGCAGCTCACTAGTGACCACTTAGCGATGCACCAGCGATCCTGACCGCGTCATATCGCTGGTCGGGATCGCTGGTGCATCGCTAAGTGTGACAGTACCTTAACACTAAGTTCCCACAATGAGTATTTGGTCAATCTTTGATCTTGCAGATTTTCTGCACCAATTCGATAAATTAGGTTATCTGCATTTTTTACATGTGTTTTTATCAGGTTTTTTTCATCCTCTGTCTTTTTTTGGTATGTCATGCTTTAAATAAAACTACCTTGTGTTACGTGCACGCCGCTAGGTACAGATAGGGGCGGGACAGATCTCATGGATTCTTTGGAACTCTGGGGGAACCATTACTCAGGGTGCATGCTCAGTAGTAGCTATAAGATCACAGCAGCAGACACCAATAGCAGCTATTGCGCAGGCGCGGCGGGCGCCTTTTTCAAATTTATTTTTTTTCCTCTAGTTGAATAACACATTTATTCTAGTTGAATTTTCTCTGCGCAGAAATGGGCCACTAACGCTAGCGAATCCTTATGCCAGCTAATTCAATGAGAATCCTGATCAGTAATTTTTATTTGCAGTGCATTTTTTTTATGGCAGCATGTTAATTCTTTTTGTGGATTTTTAGCTTTTTTCACCCAGTGACTTCAATTGAGTCAGTCAAGTTCAGTTGAGTCAGTTTTGCTTGCATTTTTATGGACTTCCTATGGTGTTTCCCATGCTGTCATCTGTGTGACAAAGTGGGAAACATCGGCGCAGCGGTTCTGATCATTACTGTTGGTTAGAGTGCTGTAGGTTCACTCAGATGTCAGCGGGACCCCGCAGCTGTGACTGTGATCCGCGGTAAAAAGCTTACCACAGGTCACCGACTTTGGCTGAAGCGAGACTACTACTCTTATCAAAAAATAAAACATTTAAAATAATTAAATACATATTCAAATAAAAATTAAAAACACATTTTACTCACATATCACCAAATCAGTGATGCCCTTTTCTTCTATAAAAAAAAAATAAAATTAAATAAAAAAACAACATAAACTCACCTTAACATCCAATCTCTGATGACCATGTCTAGAGATGAGCGAACTTGCTCAGAAAATGTTTGCCAATTTCAAATTTGGCCCGAACGGCGCACATTTGGATTCGTGTTCAGTTTCAAGAGCATTATTTACTCAGAATCTGCAAATTTGGTCACAGTTCAGTAAATCATCACGCTTCAGCTAAGGCTTTTGTTGTGCCTTCGGCTAGGATAGTGGTGCTGTATGATGAGTGGCGGGGATGGGGGACGTATTTAATGAGAAGAGGGGGTGTGCCTAGGTCAGAGGAGATGCAGAGTGTAATTTTGTTTTTTAATAATGTAATGCGTGTACATTCGAGCAGTCAAAGTGCAGAAACCATCCGCAACGTCATGAGACAAGGGCTTCTGTGATTGACTGCCAAAGTCACATGCCCCTGTCCATATAATAATCAGACATCTTGTTTTGCTGGCGCCCTTTTCTCAGTGTCACAGTGCAGAGAAGGCGCTCCTGGTAGTGCTGCTGCTGCTGCTGAAAGAGAACTTGTCAGCTAGCTAGGTAGGATCCTGCCCTGTGTGAAACAGATTTTTCCAGCATCTAACTAGATTGTGCTAAAACTGTGTTGCAGTTTCAGGAAACCCTTTTTGCCAATCAAAATCATTTGGGCAAAAACTGGCACCATGCCTCATTTCATAATCCAAATCGTTTGGGATAACAGTCTGGTGCAGACACCAGACCTTATTTCATAATCCAAATTGTTTGGGATAATAGTCTGGTGCAGGTACTAGGCCTCATTTCATAATCCAAATAGTTTGGGATAATAGTCTGGTGCAGAATCCAGACCCTCATCACCAGATGTTAACCACCGGGGGTGGAGGTGATCCTGATAAGACTCAGATACCAGAGGCACATGCGGATTGTACTGTGGTGTCAGGGCAGGAAGAGGAGGATGACTTGATGAGAAATGTGTGAACAGAGAGGATGATGATGAGGATGTAGATCCCATTTGGTATGAACTTAGAGGTACGCACCTGAGTTGCTCAGCAGAGGAGGTGGAGGAGGAGGAAGAAGAGGAGGTTACATTGCAGCTTCACAAATGGACAAAAAGTAATGCAACCATGACTAGCACCGCATCCTCAGCCCCAACTCTGACTGTGACCAGCAACGGTCGCAATTGTGCACTTCACAGAGGCGGCAAGGGGTGACTAGTCTGGGCCTATTTGAGACTGCAAGGCATGACCCAACTCACTGTATCTTCCAAATTTGCAGAAAAAACTCAGTAGAGGCAAAAGTTGCAATAATTTGAATACTACATGCATAAACCACCAAATGCGAGATCAACATGCCTTAGAATGGGAATCTCACTGAGCAAAAATGACGACTAGTGGACCTTGCCAACCACCGTCCGTCCCATCAACCACTTCTTCAGCTTCTTCCTCCTCCATCACTATGTCAACTGTTCTCACACAGGTCTCCAGCTGCAGAAAATCCACTGTTTACCCCCTACAGTCGGGGTGAGTGAGAGGCCATCAGCTGTTATGGAAGTTGACATGCCTGCTGTTTTTGTCTCGCCTAGCACAACACATCTTTCTCAATTCACCTTAACATCTCTGCATGAACTTCACTTACCATCCAGCAGTCTGTCCTGTTCACTCTACTCCACCCTCTCTCAGCACTGCAGCCAGCCCTTTGTCCCGCAGTTTGGTCATGTAAAAGAATGTTTCCTCCTAGACTTGCCAAACCTAAGAGCTTGAACTCCGCCATTTCCAATCTGTTGGCCACAGAAATGCTGCCTTTTCACCTGGTGGAAACAGACGGTTTCCGAAAGTTGATGGCCGTCGAAGTCCCCCAGTACCAGTTGCCCAGTCACCATTACTTATCTAAGAAATCTATGCCTGTGCTACACCAGCATGTCATAGACAACATCAGCCATTCCATGACAAAGTCTATGTCTGCCAGTGTGAATTTCATCACTGAAACCTGGATGAGCATTACATATTGCTGATTGGGCACTGGGTGTCTCTGGTGGCTGTGGGGACAGGCAGTCAAGGGGCTGCTCTACAAGTCTTTGAATCCTGAAGGCTTGTGTGCAAAACTTTGTATTTAACACTTCATCCACTGCTTCTGGCTCCTTCACCTCCTCTAGGGACTCCACTTATGCCCTCAACCCCTCCCTTAATCAGACACGCATTCCAAGAGTGGAGATAGATTCCCCCTTCCCCATACTGCGCAGCCATGGCTCACCACAATCAGGCAGTGTTAAAATTAATATGCCTTGGAAATTGCAGGCACACAGCTCAAGAATTGTGGACAGCTGTCCAGGCTGAGTTAGAGCAATGGCTGTCTCCAATGAACCTGGAGCCAAAGAAGGATGTGTGTGATAACAGTGCAAACCCGGTGGTGGCCATACGCCTGGGGCAACCTTACACACGTGCCTTGCATGGCTCACGTACTCAACCTGGTAGTAAATCAATTTCTCCGCAACTATCCTGGCCTGGATGCGCTGCTGCAGAAATCATGGTCGCTGTGTGCTCACTTCTGACGATAGCACCCCACAGGTCATCGACTGGCATCATTAAAGAGGTCCTTCGGCCTACCTGTTAACTGTTTGATTTGCAATATTCCAACATAGTGGAATTCCACTCTGCACATGTTGCAGCAGCTGTGGCAGCAGCTATGGGCCCTGGGACGTGGTGCAAATCATGCTTGGAGAGTGGGTACAGATGAAGGACCTCTGCACCCTTCTGCAGAGGTTTGAATTGACTACTAAAATGGGTAGCGCTGACGATGCCGTTATCAGCATCGCTATTCTGGTCATCTATATGCTGGAGCACACTTTAAATAGTCTGCAGGAGGAGATGGTGGTCCCAGAGGAAGTGGTGGAAGTAGAGGAGAATGTTAAAGGGATAACAATGTCTCTAAGTCCCAGGCTGTCGTCGCACAGGCAGGTGTCATGGGAAGGTGGATTACAGCAATTGAGGGGGGCTCATGGTAGGAAGGAAGGAGGAAGAGGTGATGGATGTGCATCAATCAGGGGGTGAAGAGGGTAATGATCCCCTCTTTGCTGTCGGTGATTGGCAGGATGGAGGAAGCAACCTTGAGTGTTACCCCGTCACCAATACACCATGGACTTGGACCTCATGGAAGTGCCCAACACATGAGCATCTTCATGCTGCACTATCTTCAACATGATGCCCGTATTCTTAGGTTTAGTAATAGTGTTGACGACTGGATTTCCACGGTACAAGAGTAAATTTTGTCAGATGCTTCCCCCAATTGATAGGGACACGCTCGTATACAATCTTAAAGTTGGTTTTCCCCAAGACAGCAGTGAGGCATACCTTGAAGAAATGGAATGAAACTGAAAGGTAGAAGATACAGATTAGATATTAGAAAAAACTTTTTGACAGTGAGGGTGGTCAATGAGTGGAACAGGCTGCCACGAGAGGTGGTGAGTTCTCCATCAATGGAAGTCTTCAAACAGAGGCTGGACAGACATTTGTCTAAGATGGTTTAGTGAATCATGCATTGACCAGGGGGTTGGACACGATGACCCTTGAGATCCCTTCCAACTCTAAAGGTACTGTCACACTTAGCGATGTACCAGCGATCCCGACCAGCGATAGGATCGCTGGTACATTGCTAAGTGGTCGCTAGTGAGCTGCCACACAGGCAGATCTCACCAGCGACATCGCAGGGGTCAGGGGTCGCTACTTACCTGTCACACTAGGCGATCCTGCGTCCTCCCACCCGGCTCCACGCTCGTCGCTCATCTCTCCACAGGAAGCGCCGCAGGAAGCTGACGACGAGAAACAGTCCTGGACGTTCTCGCGCGATCAGCGATAACCAGCGGGGGAGCCGGTCGTAGGTAAGTATCAGACACAGCGATGTCGCTAGCAATATCGCTATAACGTCACAAGTTATAGCGATATTGCTAGCAATATCGCTTAGTGTGACAGGCCCTTAACATTCAAATTCCTTGCAAACTGTGTGCAAGTAAACCCAGAAGAATTTATGCTTTGATGCTATTTTGAATACAAAGAGTGGTCACAACAAATATTGGTTTGATTTTGATTTCTCTTTTGTTCATTTATTTCACATTTTGTTAGTTGATCACAATAGACTACTAACACTTCTATTCTTAAAAGCATTATTACTTTGCAGAATTTTTTCATTCCTGAATAAAACCTTTGCACAATATGGACATATATATAATTGGTCTTATACAGTATGATCTTGCATATATTTGAATATCTTATACTGTATATACATGGTCTGATACTATCCAAATAAAATCCTTACTTTATTAAGACAATGTTAAAAAGCTTTGATAATTTCAAACAAATAATGCATTCTGCATTGTTGGTGGATCAGGCTTTTACCTGTTATCTAGCCTCTCGTGTGTAAATATTGTACATAATATGAAATGGTTTTTATTCCATTTATACTATTTGCAATTCACTTAGGTTAACATAATGAACAGTGCTTTTTTGTACAAGTAATAGTATATGTTAAGTATTAGTCATATAGCTATATGGTAGCTATGATTATGCATATACAAGCAAGTTTTCCAAATAAGATAGAATATTTTTTCACATCAATAACTGACAGGGTGTTTAATAGGATAAATAATAAAACTAAAATGTAATGTCAAAAATACAAATTGAATTTGCGTAATACCAAAATGCCTTCCATACCAGGATTTTAATCCTTGTTATAAAGATAATACTGATTCTGGCTCCCGGGTATCTTCCTGTGCTGTGTTGCTACCGTAATTTAGTGTAGTCACTGTACTGCTAATATCAATTAACATGTGTTTGAAATAATAGATGAAGCTAATATATTTTTTTTTTTAAGTTGCTTTTCGTTATCTACACTTCTCAGGCAATGTTCCTTTCTTTGACCAGACTTCTGCACTCTCCACATGCTGCTCCCATCAAAAAAGTGGATGATGGCAGGGCATGTGACTGTACACATAAAACAGCCTCCTCCATTCAAATACTATTTTCCTGCCATCTGGATGCAACACACAGAGAACACGAGGCAGAAACAGTCAGGGATCGTTACAATTCTATTTATATACAGCAATAACCTTACAGTGATTTAAAGGAACTCTAACCAATAAGTGTTAGTAACTATGAAAATCAACATTAAAACGAATGTTTGGAATAGTATAGAAAGTCTTTCACTACATACTGTAACGTTAATGTTTTTTTCCAAAAGTAGTGTGGCCAGTCGTGGGAGTCACCACGTAATTTCTCTCTACAGCTCTGGCCCTAGCGGGGGTCACCGGGTTTTCCCACTACGCCCCAAGTATCTTTTTTACTTAGTTTATTAACGTGCATTAGGCCTCCCACATACCAACCTGCCCCCTCCCAGCCTGTTGTTCTAATCCCAGCCGACCCCGGTACTATAGGTTATAGCTGGAAGTGACTGCACTGCTCACTCGCGTTGTTCTTTTGCAATTGCAGCCATGCCTCTCTTGCTGCAGTCTTCTTGTGGATCTTCTCAGCTTGACCGCCGGCGGAAGTTGCTTAGGCTCAGGGCGGAGAGGATTGGCCTCAGGCGACATCAGGTCTCAGAGGCTTGGCCAGCACAGGGCACGGATCCTGGTCTTGACCAGCGTAGGAGGAACTTGAAGTTCTCCTAAGGGGAATCCTCTTCTGATTTTGTTTTTTAATTCCATTGAGCCCCTGCTGTCAGGTGGGAGAAACATCAGTAGTTTCTCTGCCAGCGTGTGCTTGTAGTCATAAATTTTGCAATCTCGCTCCAGTGACGGAAAAAATGATGCTACGTTCTCCTTGTAGCAGGGATTCATCAGGATGGCCACCCAGTAATCAGCAGTGGTAACAGTCTGGGAAATCGAGACATACTATACACCAGGGATCACCAAACAATACAATTAGTATCAAAAAATTCTTTATTCAAGTAGTCTTAGAAAAACCACACATACCAACAAATAATTAAAAACAATTAAAACAGGACAAAAAAATCCCCCATGAGATGTTGTATACCCCCTGAACACAATCCGGTCAATCCCATATGGAACCTATACATAGTAGGTTAAACACTGAATGGTGAGGAAACACAATGAGAGGGATACTTATACATGCATAGGAAAAAACTAAATCATTTAAATAACAAAGTATCACAATATGAGAGTAGATCCCCCAAAGGCCTAGGGAGGAGAAATTCCTCCAATAACAGACTTTACATAGAAAGCTGAAAAATGGCTAACAAGGCAGCAGTGCTGATTCTGACACCCTGATATGGTAACCAGCCACTAGGTGGCTACTAGAATCCTGCATACAAATCAATACATGAAGCATTTTGTGATGGATTGGGACACATTGGAGAGGATGATTATAAGTGTGTGAACCAATACTAAGAGGTTAATGGCAGCAGTATCACAATAGATAAGGGAAAAAAACATAAAAAAAATCAAGAAGAAGAGGGAGGAATGATTCCAATAACCCACTTAACAGGAAAATAAATTGCAGTAGCAGGATAAAGGTTCACATAATAATACATTAATAAGAAAAATGGCCACTAGGTGGCTACCATAGATCCAAAACAGAGTCTGTGCCTAAAAAGCCTATTACAGAGATTTTAAGTAACATATACAGGAGATGGAGATAGTTAAACCTATGCAACTAGGTGGAAAAATTTCAGAGAACCAAACATGATAGATTGAGCATAACCAGGATGTTACCAAGCCGGAGGGTCAGGGGGCATTAGCCCAACGCGTGTCACCACATCAGTGGCTTCATCAGGGGCAGGAGTGGTGGATGGACTAGACTCCTGAGTATTTATTAGAAACAGTTATTTTGCAAACTCACCGCAGCTGCATGGAACTCCCACATGGAGACTTGCTAGTAAGCACAGAGGGTGGGGGATGGTGCTGGACGCCGTATCTACCTAACTGATTATGGCTGCTGTGGATAACTAAACCATGCTGCACAGACGTTGCAATGAAAAGCAGCACTATAGAATATGTCATATGAAGACGATGCCACATGAGAGGATCGCTAGATGCATGCTATGTACATATCACATCAGTAGATCATAGTGTGCCCTACAGATGGTGCTGCTCAGATATGCCAACTGGCATATGCCTAGATGCCAGGTTAATTTCATTAAGAGTCAGTGATAAATGGTCATACAGGAGCGCTAAGGAAGCAACCCAGGGGCAGACAAGGATGTCAGGTCTCCAGCCGAAAACCTCCAATGGAGCATAGGAGCAATGAGAAATTAGAAACGGTCTTAGGAGCGTAGAGAAGAGACTCAGACAAGAGTTCCATTTCCACCTGATGAAGATGGATCCTCCGTCGAAACGCTTTGTGGTTTAACCCCATCTCTTGTCTGATTCTCTTCCCTGCGCTCCTAAGACCGTTTCCAAGGTTAATTTCATTGTCACATGCGCCAATTAAAACAATCTGTCAGCCTGTAGATCTCAGAATGTAGTCTACGCCATCTTTTGTGATTGCCCTAAGATTTACGTGGGTCAAACCACACAAGAGATCAGAAGGAGAATGCAACAACACCTCTCAACAATCTCTACGGCCCAAAGGGACTTCGAGAAAAACAAGACCCTCAGATCTGTCGCAAGTCATTTTTTTGAACACCATCGGGGTAGAACCGCCAGTTTCAAAATCATGGGACTTGAAAGTATACGCTCTACCATTAGAGGGGGCGATATCACCAATTGCTTACTTCGCTGTGAAAGCAAATGGATTTATAATCTGCAAAGTCTCTCCCCCAAAGGCCTTAATGAGGAATTGCTCTTCACTGGGTATTATAAACAACTGTAGGGCCCTCTATTTCACGAAGGCATGCTGACAATTTGAACCTCCCCTTGAGGGATTCTGTGTATCGTCTTTTGGGTTTATTGGTCTAACTAGGTGCGTCTATGTGTGGTCCATGTTATCGGCTCAATAAATCACTGTACTAAGGGAATTCAGTATTATTTATTCTCTGAATCTTTGTATCATTTGTTAGGCATGTGTACATTCCCCTTACTTGGACCTGTTACATCCTTCTTTTTTGGAAACTATGACCCTGGTTATGTGACTCTAGTGCCATACGACTTTATTGTTTGCCACATGTAAGATATGTTATATCTTGCAAATCAATTTTTCTCTAAGACCTCACTGCAGGAAGGTAATTATTTGGGTTTATAACTTCTCACATCACCACAGTATTACGGTTCCATGCATAGGGCCATACTGATGTATTAACTGCTATGCCTCTCTGAGTCAAAAAATTCCTTGTCTTTATGTGTTTTATCTTAATACGGTATTTGCACCTGGCTGATTATATTGGGTTCCCTGTCTTTGTTACCTGGTCTTTTCGATTTGCAGGGAAATGTATATTTGGGTAGCCAATCTACTAGCAGCGTCATACTATCGTGCACTTATTCGTTTACTTCATATGAATTTCGCTTCATGAAAGATAAGAATAGCATACTACATCATTAGACATGCTTTTTTTGAGTCACAGTATCCCCGATCTGGAGGGCATGTATTCTATTTGATGTTGTTGTTTGGCCCATTTGGATACTTACTTTTATTGTCTCCACTTTTTGTGGCGCTATGGTTAGTCGTAGCCTTACTTGTCCGTCCAGGTTGCAGGCGACTGCTCTTGTCCGTTGGCAGCTGCCAAATGGTTCAGGGGTGATCCATCAGCAAAATGGGGGGCTAATATGAAACCAGTGGCCAAACATCTTGAGATCACATAATTTCCATCCATACTGAGTCTGCAATTTGTTAGTGGGTCAAACTATCATCATGGTATGCATGCGACAACATAGGAGTGGAGCTCTACCGCCTGTGACAACAGTGCTGTAACCTCTATAAGACACTATCTACATGTATTGCATAATCATGGTTCATTACAATGCCTGTGTTAGATCTGATATGCTAAGTAACTGGTTATGGGGCCAACAGCAGAATGGGAGACCAGTACAAATTATTACTTATTACCTATTGTTAGAGTTGAGCGACTTTTGGTTTTTTAGGGTCGCGTTTCGTTTCGTGAAACCCGACTTTTCCAAAAGTCGGGTCGAGCAAGATCGTCCGATTATAGGGAAAAGTCGGGGTCGTCCCGAAACACGAAACCCAATGTAAGTCAATGGGGAATAAAAGTCGGCAGTGAGAGGAGGACAGGAAACACACCTACAGTGCCCATTTGAATGCCAAAAGCATCAATTCTTCTTTCTTAAGCTTGTCAACCTTAATTAACTTCATAATACAAGTTACGCACTGAAAAATGGGGGTTATTTGGCTACAAACTGTGGGGGGGAGGGCTGGCTCCAGGTTTTCATGTGCCCTGGGCGAAAGAGCGCCCCTTTAACACATACCACAACTCATCATGCTCCGATACGGCAGAGAAATAGCGGTATAGTACAATGAAAAATACCTCACTTTTTACATCTCATGACGAGGCCCATCTATTTCTCCATACAGAATCATTGGTCCCATATAATGTTTGAAACAGTATATGATGAGCTCCACATAATGCTACAGTATATGTTGGTCCCCATGGATGAAGCTCCACTGTCTTATGGGCCCAAATAATGCTCCAAACATAATGGGCCCCATTTCTAATGCTCTAGTGTATAATGGGCCCTGTAAATGCTGCTCCAGTGTCTGATGTCCACCTTTGGAATGTTCCAGTGTATGGTGGGCCCCATCTATCATTCTCCAGAGTATAGTGCTCCCCAAAAATTGCTGTCCCAACATTGAAAACAATCAAATAAGTCTCCTCGCTAGGGAATCCCTGTACTTGTCTGGACAGGTGCTGTAGCTTGCATAACAGCTCGCCAGCCGTTCTCACGCCCAGTATGGATTACACGTGATTGCACAAAGGTGAGAAAGGGTACCGTATCCCCAGATAACATGTATGGATAGCGTACACATTCAAAATATATGTCTCAGGAGGCAGGCTCAGACGGTGTTAGGCCCAGTATGGATTGCACGTGATTGCACAAAGGTTAGAAAGGGTACCGTATCCCCGGATAACATGTATGGATAGCGTACACATTCAAAATATATGTCTATACAGCATGAGGCAGGCTCAGACGGTGTTAGGCCCAGTATGGATTGCACGTGATTGCACAAAGGTTAGAAAGGGTACCGTATCCCTGGATAACATGTATGGATAGCGTACACATTCAAAATATTTGTCTCAGGAGGCAGGCTCAGACGGTGTTAGGCCCAGTATGGATTGCACGTGATTGCACAAAGGTTAGAAAGGGTATCGTATCCCTGGATAACATGTATGGATAGCGTACACATTCAAAATATATGTTTATACAGCATGAGGCAGGCTCAGACGGTGTTAGGCCCAGTATGGATTGCACGTGATTGCACAAAGGTTAGAAAGGGTACCGTATCCCCGGATAACATGTATGGATAGCGTACACATTCAAAATATATGTCTCAGGAGGCAGGCTCAGACGGTGTTAGGCCCAGTATGGATTGCACGTGATTGCACAAAGGTTAGAAAGGGTACCGTATCCCCATATAACATGTATGGATAGCGTACACATTCAAAATATATGTCTATACAGCATGAGGCAGGCTCAGACGGTGTTAGGCCCAGTATGGATTGCACGTGATTGCACAAAGGTTAGAAAGGGTACCGTATCCCTGGATAACATGTATGGATAGCGTACACATTCAAAATATATGTCTCAGGAGGCAGGCTCAGACGGTGTTAGGCCCAGTATGGATTGCACGTGATTGCACAAAGGTTAGAAAGGGTACCGTATCCCTGGATAACATGTATGGATAGCGTACACATTCAAAATATATGTCTATACAGCATGAGGCAGGCTCAGACAGTGTTAGGCCCAGTATGGATTGCACGTGATTGCACAAAGGTTAGAAAGGGTACCGTATCCCTGGATAACATGTATGGATAGCGTACACATTCAAAATATATGTCTCAGGAGGCAGGCTCAGACGGTGTTAGGCCCAGTATGGATTGCACGTGATTGCACAAAGGTTAGAAAGGGTACCGTATCCCCGGATAACATGTATGGATAGCGTACACATTCAAAATATATGTCTATACAGCATGAGGCAGGCTCAGACGGTGTTAGGCCCAGTATGGATTGCACGTGATTGCACAAAGGTTAGAAAGGGTACCGTATCCCTGGATAACATGTATGGATAGCGTACACATTCAAAATATATGTCTCAGGAGGCAGGCTCAGACGGTGTTAGGCCCAGTATGGATTGCACGTGATTGCACAAAGTTTAGAAAGGGTACCGTATCCCTGGATAACATGTATGGATAGCGTACACATTCAAAATATATGTCTATACAGCATGAGGCAGGCTCAGACGGTGTTAGGCCCAGTATGGATTGCACGTGATTGCACAAAGGTTAGAAAGGGTACCGTATCCCTGGATAACATGTATGGATAGCGTACACATTCAAAATATATGTCTCAGGAGGCAGGCTCAGATGGTGTTAGGCCCAGTATGGATTGCACGTGATTGCACAAAGGTTAGAAAGGGTACCGTATCCCCGGATAACATGTATGGATAGCGTACACATTCAAAATATATGTCTATACAGCATGAGGCAGGCTCAGACGGTGTTAGGCCCAGTATGGATTGCACGTGATTGCACAAAGGTTAGAAAGGGTACCGTATCCCTGGATAACATGTATGGATAGCGTACACATTCAAAATATATGTCTCAGGAGGCAGGCTCAGACGGTGTTAGGCCCAGTATGGATTGCACGTGATTGCACAAAGGTTAGAAAGGGTACCGTATCCCTGGATAACATGTATGGATAGCGTACACATTCAAAATATATGTCTATACAGCATGAGGCAGGCTCAGACGGTGTTAGGCCCAGTATGGATTGCACGTGATTGCACAAAGGTTAGAAAGGGTACCGTGTCCCTGGATAACATGTATGGATAGCGTACACATTCAAAATATATGTCTCAGGAGGCAGGCTCAGACGGTGTTAGGCCCAGTATGGATTGCATGTGATTGCACAAAGGTTAGAAAGGGTACCGTATCCCCGGATAACATGTATGGATAGCGTACACATTCAAAATATATGTCTATACAGCATGAGGCAGGCTCAGACGGTGTTAGGCCCAGTATGGATTGCACGTGATTGCACAAAGGTTAGAAAGGGTACCGTATCCCTGGATAACATGTATGGATAGCGTACACATTCAAAATATATGTCTCAGGAGGCAGGCTCAGACGGTGTTAGGCCCAGTATGGATTGCACGTGATTGCACAAAGGTTAGAAAGGGTACCGTATCCCTGGATAACATGTATGGATAGCGTACACATTCAAAATATATGTCTATACAGCATGAGGCAGGCTCAGACGGTGTTAGGCCCAGTATGGATTGCACGTGATTGCACAAAGGTTAGAAAGGGTACCGTATCCCTGGATAACATGTATGGATAGCGTACACATTCAAAATATATGTCTATACAGCATGAGGCAGGCTCAGACGGTGTTAGGCCCAGTATGGATAGCACGTGATTGCACAAAGGTTAGAAAGGGTACCGTATCCCTGGATAACATGTATGGATAGCGTACACATTCAAAATATATGTCTCAGGAGGCAGGCTCAAACGGTGTCAGGCACAGTATGGATTTGACGGCCCAGATTACACAGCGGAGGAGCAGGGAGAGGTAAAGATTGCAAATGCTGGGGCCCTGCCCAAGCAAGGGGGGTCCACTCGTGGGCGTCGGTACTGGCACTGGCCCCTCATAGTACAGCGGTGTGTCTGACGGCGGGTGTGCACCACCACCATCAGAGACACTTGATTGCACTATGAGGGACCCTGTGCCAGTGCCCGCGCCCAAGAGTCGGCCTACCCACCTGTCCAGGGCAACGGCACTCGCACGGTGTCGTGCGGTAGGTGGTGACCCCGGCCATGGGGGGGGAGGCAGCACAGTTAGGGAGTTTTAGAAAGTGGCATATGTTGATGTTGGACATTCAGCTGATGCAAAAGGCGAAATAGGTGAAGTACCAGGAAGAGGTGGACCAAAGCAAGCCATTTTTCTGTCACCCTATGTGTCATCAGGGGAAGGTGGGACAAAATCCTTGGAAACCCATGCGTGGTTCATTTTAATGAAGGTTAGATCATCCACATTTTGGGTTGACAGACGGGTCCTTTTTTCTGTCAGGATTGATCCAGCTGCACTGAAGACTCTTTCCGATAGCACACTTGCAGCTGGGCAAGCGAGCTCCTGTAAGGCATATTGTGCCAATTCAGGCCAGGTGTCCAGTTTAGCGGCCCAATAGTCAAAGGGGAATGACCTGTGTGGGAGAACATCGATATGGGAGGAAAAGTAGATTGTTACCATAGTTGACAACTGCTGTCTCCTGTCACTTTCCATCGATGCAGTATTACCAGTTGTGTGAGCGGTATTTGAAAAATCAGTCCACAACATTGTCATGAAACCCCTGTCTCCAACGCCACTTCTGCTGTGTGCACCACGAACACCTCTGCCAAGCTGCCCCCGGCCCGTACGGCTCGTGTGAGAACCATCACCGCTGCTGTGTGCTGGGAATGCCTCAAGCAACCGATTTACCAGAGTTGCTTGTTTATTAGCCAATATTAGGTCAAGGTTCTCCTGTGGCATGATGTTTTGTAATTTGCCTTTATAGCGTGGATCCAGGATGCTGGCCAACCAGTAGTCGTCATCGTTCATCATTTTGGCAATGCGGGGGTCCCTTTTTAGGATCTGCAAGGCATAATCTGACATGTGGGCCAATGTTCCCGGTGTCAAAGATGCACTGCGAGTGCTGGGTGGAGGAGCACTTTCTGGCAAATCCACATCCCTCCAGTCACGCACAAACCCTGTACCAGACCTTGCCACGCCAACATTTTCACTTTCCCCACGAGATGCATCCTCCTCCCCTAAGTAATCATCCCCATCATCCTCCTCCTCCTCTTATTCCTCCACCTCGTCCAGGAGAGGTCCCTGAGCAGACAATGGCTGAATGTCATCAAGGATTCCCTCCTCCTCTTCCTCCTCATCAACATTGGCTGCAGACGCCTGCTCCTTAAGGTGCGTCAAAGTTTGCATGAGCAGATGCATAAGTGGGATGCTCATGCTTAGGATGGCGTCGTCTGCGCTTACCAGCCGTGTGCATTCCTCAAATCACTGAAGGACTTTACAAAGGTCTTTCAGCTTCGACCACTGCACACCTGTCAACTCCATGTCTGCTCTCAAAGTGCCTGGCCGTGTATCCTCCCACAAATGCATTATGGCCTGCCTCTGCTCGCACAGCCGCTCCACCATGTGCAGGGTGGAGTTCCACCTTGTTGCAATGTCGATAATGAGGCGGTGGTTGGGAAGGTGGAGCAATCGCTGCAGCTTCTGCATACGAACGGAGTGTAAAGGCGACCGGCGGATGTGCGCGCACAGTCTTCGCACCTTCTGGAGCAGGGCTGTTAACTCCAGATAATTTTTGAGGAAGCACTGCACCACCAGGTTCAAGGTGTGAGCCAAGCAAGGTATGTGGCTGAGTGTTGAAAGGGCTATGGCTGCCACAAAATTACGGCCGTTATCACTAACTACCTTGCCTGCCTCAAGATGTACACTGCCCAGCCATGACTCAGTTTGTCGCTTCAAGTACTCGGCCAGCACCTCGGCGGTGTGTCTGTCGCCCAAACACATCATCTGCAACACACCCTGCTGACGCTTTCCACTAGCTGCTCGATAGGGGGACACATCGTGTGCAACAGTGGCAGCTGCAGATGGAGTGCTCGTACGACTGCGCTCTGTGGACGAGCTTTCGCTTCTGGAGAAGGTGGAGGAGGAGGAGGGTCGAACGCCTACAGCCAACTGTTTCCTATACCGTGGGCTAGGCAGCACTGTCCCACCACCGCTGTCCCCTGTGGACCCTGCATCCACCACATTAACCCAGTGCGCAGTGATGGACACGTAACGGCCCTGGCCATGCCGACTGGACCATGCATCAGTTGTGAGGTGCACCTTTCCGCTCACTGACTGCTTGAGTGCATGGACAATGCGGTCTTTCACATGATGGTGGAGGGCTGGGATGGCTTTGCGAGAGAAGAAGTGGCGACTGGGTAGGTCATAGCGTGGTACTGCATAGGCCATGAGTTCGCGGAAAGCTGTGCTTTCCACCAACCGAAAGGGCATCATCTCAAACGAGATTAGTTTGGCAATGTGGGCGTTCAAACCCAGTGTACGCAGATGAGAGACTGAGTACTTTCTTGACCTACTCATAGTGTCTGGGAGGGTGAGCTGGACTTGAGAGCTGCATATGGTGGAAGTAGCGGTGGACAGGGCGGACTGAGAGAGGGTTGATGATGGTGATGGAGTTGGTGTTCTTTCTGATGGCCTAGAATCAGTCTTTCGTTGATATAACAGTGGGATTCCCTGACTGCTGTGGCCTTGCAACGACACCTCAACATTTGCTGCTGTGCTAACCGGTGGGCTTACAGTGGGGGAAACAATGTAGCGTTGCTGACTACCTTTGTTGTGATCAGTTGCACATGTGGCACTTGAGGTTTGGTGTTGTGTCCACGCTTGCAAGTGCATGCTGGTTAAATGTCTAAGCATGCAACTGGTATTCAAATTTTTCAGATTTTTCCCTCGGCTAAAGGTATTTGCGCACTTCTTACAGATAACCTTGGCCTGATCGTGAGGATTTTGTTCAAAAAAGTGCCACACTGCACTCTTCCTACTTTGGTAGACATTTTGCGGCCTAGCACGCTGTGATCTTTTGACCCTCTGGACAAGCTGTCCAGCAACTCTTTTGATGTTTGGAACCTGTCTTTGGAGTGCTCCGGGCCTGCCAGATAACAGCTGTTGCGATGTCGATGTCTGCTGTGGATGCTCCTCATCTTAACTATTGGAAGCAGCACCCTCTTCCCCCAACAACTGGGTCATCCATCACCTCCTCTTCTATGTCATGTGCACCTTTCTCTGTGTCACCGTGTATGGTGGTATAGTGTGCAGGAAGGGGCACCTGAGTCTCATCAGGGTCAGAATCTGGCTCTGTACACTGCGAGGACAATGTAGTGCTCTGAGTGAATGTACCAGCAGAATCATCCATCAGCGGCTGTGCATCAGTGCACTCCATGTCAGATTCATCTTGGCCTGGGTAATTCACCATTTCACTTGATAATCCAGGCATGGTATGTGAAAACAGCTCCATGGAGTAATCAGTAGTATGGCCTGCGCCATCCTTCAATCTTGGTTGGGGTGAAGGACACAAGGAAAGGTGTGGTTCATGAACGTGAGCCTCGAATGACGACTCAGTTCTTTTACTTTTTACAACTGAAGAAGAGGAGGCGATAGAGCTGGAGGCTGAGTCAGCAATGTAAGACAAAACTTTTTCCTGATGCTCTGGCTTTAAAAGCGGTTTGCCAACTCCTAGAAAACTAATCGTTCGAGGCCTTATGTAGCCAGACGATGACGCAGGCTCAACACCTCCTGCATTCGGTCCTATTTTGCTCTTGCCACTACCATCAGATCCACCACCAACACCATCATTACCAGCTGCCAACCCCCGCCAAATTCCACGGCCTCTTCCACCAGCCTTCCTCATTTTTGGTAGAAATGTAGACAAAATCCAACAAACTATATAGTATGTAAAACAAGGTGTCTATAGGACGGGGAGATTTTGAATTTCTGCACACACTTTTGGACACTGGATACTTTTGGATTGTGTGAGGCCCACTGATATCTGAGCGCTATGTGACAGGCTCGATGGCACAGCTGTGACCTAAGTGACTAGACAATAAGTGAGATTTTGAATCTCTGCACACACTTTTGGACACTGGACACTTTTGGATTGTGTGAGGCCCACTGATATCTGAGCGCTATGTGACAGGCTCGATGGCACAGCTGTGACCTAAGTGACTAGAGAATAAGTGAGATTTTGAATCTCTGCACACACTTTTGGACACTGGACACTTTTGGATTGTGTGAGGCCCAATGAATATCTGAGCGCTATGTGACAAGCTCGATGGCACAGCTGTGACCTAAGTGACTAGAGGATAAGTGAGAGTTTGAATCTCTGCACACACTTTTGGACACTGGACACTTTTGGATTGTGTGAGGCCCAATGAATATCTGAGCGCTATGTGACAAGCTCGATGGCACAGCTGTGACCTAAGTGACTAGAGAATAAGTGAGATTTTGAATCTCTGCACACACTTTTGGACACTGGACACTTTTGGATTGTGTGAGGCCCAATGAATATCTGAGCGCTATGTGACAAGCTCGATGGCACAGCTGTGACCTAAGTGACTAGAGGATAAGTGAGATTTTGAATCTCTGCACACACTTTTGGACACTGGACACTTTTGGATTGTGTGAGGCCCAATGAATATCTGAGCGCTATGTGACAAGCTCGATGGCACAGCTGTGACCTAAGTGACTAGAGAATAAGTGAGATTTTGAATCTCTGCACACACTTTTGGACACTGGACACTTTTGGATTGTGTGAGGCCCAATGAATATCTGAGCGCTATGTGACAAGCTCGATGGCACAGCTGTGACCTAAGTGACTAGAGGATAAGTGAGAGTTTGAATCTCTGCACACACTTTTGGACACTGGACACTTTTGGATTGTGTGAGGCCAAATGAATATCTGAGCGCTATGTGACAGGCTCGATGGCACAGCTGTGACCTAAGTGACTAGAGGATAAGTGAGAGTTTGAATCTCTGCACACACTTTTGGACACTGGACACTTTTGGATTGTGTGAGGTCCAATGAATATCTGAGCGCTATGTGACAAGCTCGATGGCACAGCTGTGACCTAAGTGACTAGAGAATAAGTGAGATTTTGAATCTCTGCACACACTTTTGGACACTGGACACTTTTGGATTGTGTGAGGCCCAATGAATATCTGAGCGCTATGTGACAAGCTCGATGGCACAGCTGTGACCTAAGTGACTAGAGGATAAGTGAGAGTTTGAATCTCTGCACACACTTTTGGACACTGGACACTTTTGGATTGTGTGAGGCCCAATGAATATCTGAGCGCTATGTGACAAGCTCGATGGCACAGCTGTGACCTAAGTGACTAGAGAATAAGTGAGATTTTGAATCTCTGCACACACTTTTGGACACTGGACACTTTTGGATTGTGTGAGGCCCAATGAATATCTGAGCGCTATGTGACAAGCTCGATGGCACAGCTGTGACCTAAGTGACTAGAGGATAAGTGAGATTTTGAATCTCTGCACACACTTTTGGACACTGGACACTTTTGGATTGTGCGAGGCCCAATGAATATCTGAGCGCTATGTGACAAGCTTGATGGCACAGCTGTGACCTAAGTGACTAGAGAATAAGTGAGATTTTGAATCTCTGCACACACTTTTGGACACTGGACACTTTTGGATTGTGTGAGGCCCAATGAATATCTGAGCGCTATGTGACAAGCTCGATGGCACAGCTGTGACCTAAGTGACTAGAGGATAAGTGAGAGTTTGAATCTCTGCACACACCTTTGGACACTGGACACTTTTGGATTGTGTGAGGCCCAATGAATATCTGAGCGCTATGTGACAGGCTCGATGGCACAGCTGTGACCTAAGTGACTAGAGGATAAGTGAGAGTTTGAATCTCTGCACACACTTTTGGACACTGGACACTTTTGGATTGTGTGAGGCCCAATGAATATCTGAGCGCTATGTGACAAGCTCGATGGCACAGCTGTGACCTAAGTGACTAGAGAATAAGTGAGATTTTGAATCTCTGCACACACTTTTGGACACTGGACACTTTTGGATTGTGTGAGGCCCAATGAATATCTGAGCGCTATGTGACAAGCTTGATGGCACTGCTGTGACCTAAGTGACTAGAGAATAAGTGAGATTTTGAATCTCTGCACACACTTTTGGACACTGGACACTTTTGGATTGTGTGAGGCCCAATGAATATCTGAGCGCTATGTGACAAGCTCGATGGCACAGCTGTGACCTAAGTGACTAGAGGATAAGTGAGAGTTTGAATCTCTGCACACACTTTTGGACACTGGACACTTTTGGATTGTGTGAGGCCCAATGAATATCTGAGCGCTATGTGACAAGCTCGATGGCACAGCTGTGACCTAAGTGACTAGAGGATAAGTGAGAGTTTGAATCTCTGCACACACTTTTGGACACTGGACACTTTTGGATTGTGTGAGGCCCAATGAATATCTGAGCGCTATGTGACAAGCTCGATGGCACAGCTGTGACCTAAGTGACTAGAGGATAAGTGAGAGTTTGAATCTCTGCACACACTTTTGGACACTGGACACTTTTGGATTGTGTGAGGCCCAATGAATATCTGAGCGCTATGTGACAAGCTCGATGGCACAGCTGTGACCTAAGTGACTAGAGAATAAGTGAGATTTTGAATCTCTGCACACACTTTTGGACACTGGACACTTTTGGATTGTGTGAGGCCCAATGAATATCTGAGCGCTATGTGACAAGCTCGATGGCACAGCTGTGACCTAAGTGACTAGAGGATAAGTGAGAGTTTGAATCTCTGCACACACTTTTGGACACTGGACACTTTTGGATTGTGTGAGGCCCAATGAATATCTGAGCGCTATGTGACAAGCTCGATGGCACAGCTGTGACCTAAGTGACTAGAGGATAAGTGAGAGTTTGAATCTCTGCACACACTTTTGGACACTGGACACTTTTGGATTGTGTGAGGCCCAATGAATATCTGAGCGCTATGTGACAAGCTCGATGGCACAGCTGTGACCTAAGTGACTAGAGGATAAGTGAGAGTTTGAATCTCTGCACACACTTTTGGACACTGGACACTTTTGGATTGTGTGAGGCCCAATGAATATCTGAGCGCTATGTGACAAGCTGCTTGATGGCACAGCTGTGACCTAAGTGACTAGAGGATAAGTGAGAGTTTGAATCTCTGCACACACTTTTGGACACTGGACACTTTTGGATTGTGTGAGGCCCAATGAATATCTGAGCGCTATGTGACAAGCTCGATGGCACAGCTGTGACCTAAGTGACTAGAGGATAAGGGAGATTGGATTGCTTTTAAAAAAGCAGTTTGCGGAGCAGTGGGTAGACAGCAATGCCAGCCTGTCAGGAAGCCTTAAAAGGCAGCCCAACAACCAACACCACTGATACACCACTATATAGCCTCCCCTTGCACTGCACACAGTGACTGGTGTGTTGTGCAGGCCAAATTGCTATCAGCAGCAGAAGCAGTTTTTTTTTCTTCTCAGCAGGACAAAAAAAAAAATTGGGATTGCTTTTAAAAAAGCAGTTTGAGGCCCAATGAATATCTGAGCGCTATGTGACAGGCTCGATGGCACAGCTGTGACCAAAGTGACTAGAGGATAAGGGAGATTTGATTGCTTTTAAAAAAGCAGTTTGTGGAGCAGTGGGTAAACAGCAATGCCAGCCTGTCAGGAAGCCTTAGAAGGCAGCCCAACAACCAACACCACTGATACACCACTATATAGCCTCCCCTTGCACTGCACACACAGTGACTGGTGTGTTGTGCAGGCCAAATCGCTAGCAGCAGAAGCAGTTTTTTGGTCTTCTTCCCTGCCTTACTCTCTCCCTACAGAATCAGCAGCAACCTCTCCCTATACTGAGATCGGCAGAAGTAAGATGGCGGTCGGCGTGCACGCCCTTTTATACCCCCTGTGACGCCCACCAAAGCAAGCCAATCACTTGCATGCCCTTCTGAAAGATGGTGGTGACCCGTGCCTATGTCATCACGTTGCCCACAGTGTCCGTGGATCCTGATTGGCTGAAAAAGAGCGCAAAACAAACTTTTGAAACGCGACTTTGGCGCGTAAGTCGCCGACCTCGTGGCCGACCTCATCCTAGGGTCGGGTTTCGTTTCATGAAACCCGACTTTGCCAAAAGTCGGTGACTTTTGAATTTTTTCGACCCGTTTCGCTCAACTCTACCTATTGTTGCATGCTGGCTATGTGAGAATGACGACCTCATTGATATGACTTTCCTTTTTTTGTGTTTTATCTACTATTTAGCACCCTTGGGGCACTATACTCATATGTCCTGCGTTGTTTACTTATAATTGCCAAATCCAGTACGCGTAAAATATATGTTGTAAACCTTTCATTATAGCGTCAATGCTACGCCATTTACTGTATATTTTCTATGGCATTATCAATTCCCTGTGACTATTTGTTCCATGGAGGCTACAGGCAGTTGCCTGTGTCAGATCTGATATGCTAAGCAACTGGTTAAGGGGCCAACAGCAGAATGGGAGACCAGTACAAATTATTATTTATTGTTGCATGCTGGCTATGTGAGAATGACGACCTCATTGATATGACTTTCCTTTTTTTGTGTTTTTTTCTGCTATTTAGCACCCTTGGGGCACTATACTCATATGTCCTGCATTGTTTACTTAGAATTGCCAAATCCAGTACGCGTATAATATATTATTAATGGTTCTCCTTTAACAACAACAATTGGCCAGGCTGCCAGATTGTTTTAATTGGCGTATGTGACAATGAAATTAACCTGGCATCTAGGCATATGCAAGTTGGCATATCTGAGCAGCACCATCTGCAGGACACACTATGATCTACTGATGTGATATGTACATAGCATGCATCTAGCGATCCTCTCATGTGGCACCGTCTTCATATGACATATTCTATAGTGCTGCTTTTTTTTGCAACGTCTGTGCAGTATGGTTTAGTTATCCACAGCAGCCATAATCAGTTAGGTAGATATATATTTGGACAGAGACAACATTTTTCTAATTTTGGTTCTAGACATTACCACAATGAATTTTAAACAAAACAATTCAAAATGCAGTTGAAGTTCAGACTTTCAGCTTTCATTTTAGGGTATCCACATTAAAATTGGATGAAGGGTTTAGGAGTTTCAGCTCCTTAACATGTGCCACCCTGTTTTTAAAGGGACCGAAAGTAATTGGACAGATTAAATAATTGTAAATAAAATGTTCATTTCTAGTATTTGGTTGAAAACCCTTTGTTGGCAATGACTGCCTGAAGTCTTGAACTCACAGACATTACCAGACACTGGGTTTCCTCCTTTTTGATGCTCTGAAGCTAGAGGTACAAGTCCTACTTTTAAAACTGCCTGTCTCCACCAGCCGGAATGGCTG